>NC_090437.1:304351426-304976426 GCF_031143425.1 Pleurodeles waltl | reverse complement strand
AAGACGGACGATTCTCTCCTCAACTTTAATTCATGTTGTTTATTGTATGCCACTATTCTAAGATATTTATCATGTAATATTCGAATTGACAAGTTATGTGATTTGTTTTTCCTGAATCCATATTGTGTTATTCATGGTGCACAATCCTTTTATGGTGTTTACTATATAAATCTACAATATGCGCAATTTGTGTTGAAACGTTTTAAGAGTACACAGACGATCAGAGTTTCTAGATGCAATATTGTATGGTCCTAGTATGCATTCTCAAAAAAGGATTTATATGACTGGTTTAAAATTTAGTCAGAATGTTTTTCTGATTCTCATGTAAAGGAAAGTACTTGAATAAGAAGGTTTTCATCTAATCCATCTTGATTCCCTTACAGGTATTCAGCCATCTTGAAACTTAGTCATTTTAATATTAAGTCTTAGATTGTTCATGTTTTCAGAATGACTATGTTTAGAATCATAATCTAGTATTGATTTCAGGAGATATCATTTTCATATTGTGTGTTCTAACCTTTTTCTTACTACAGGTCTCCTTCCCAGCTGTTTCCCTTCCTAATCCCCTCTCCCCCTCTTGAACTCTCTTAGCCTCTGTGATTTACCTATCAGAGTCTTGGAGCTGTTCAGTGGTGGACGTGTTGGGAACGTGCGCAGACCCCGAGGATCTGGTGACTCTGACACACTGTACCACACCTACAGCCAGGCGGAAGTCAATGTTCCGCCCACCATATTACAAGAACACAATCCGCCACCTCTTCCGGGGCGGTACCAACGACATCAAAAGCCTGGCAGAATCTGAGCTCAGAAGAGAAAGGTCTCACTATTGGAGACACAGGGAAGAACCACGCCGCCATGGAACCAGAACTGCATGTTTTTCCTATGATATTCTACGTTCTGCTCCACCACGAACACCAACGCCTGCAAAGACGACGACGACGGTGAGTACAGCCGCCTAGCACGCAAGGGAAGGGGAGGGGAGGGGAGGAAAAAGAGAGTGACACACAAACATGCACAACACACACCCCACATACACACACCATACTCACAACCAGATGCATTACAAAAACAAGTTGACCCCATAACTCGGCTGAATAATGCAAGGACAAAATGATTTCGGTAAAAAGTGTAATAAGATCAACAAAGTAGAAATAATAAGTTAGGCAAGATAATAGATATATACATATTTACAGAAAAAGGGACACAGCCCAGTCCTCTATTTTGATGGGCCACATGGCCACAGGCCAAAGTCCAAGGCCACACATGTCACCTGCTTCAACACGGAGAGAACACTGCAGGGGCATCAGTTGGTAAATAGGCAGGCACCTCAGGCGGGAAGGGGGGCACCTCAGTAGAGATGTAACAAGGGGCACCGTACCCTGTGCTTGATCCTGGGGAGTGATGGGCCACAGTCTCTCAGGTGGGTGTCATATCCACTGGCTCTGGAGGGGACAGGCTGCACAGCAGCCCATGGAGGCAGGATTACATACCGTCCGCCGGAAGTGACGGCTGCACAGTGGTGGTGCTGCTGGTGGGGGGATGCTTCTACCCATCCCCTGAAACCTCGGACGGCTGCACAGTGTTGGTGCTGCTGGTTGGGGGAGACTCCTGCCCATCCCCTGCAACCTCAGAAGGCTGCACAACCATGGTTGGTGGTGGGGGCTCCATCACAGTTCCTGGTGCAGGCTCCTTGTCCTTCCTGTCTGCTGGTGAAGGCTCCTTGCTCTTCCTGCCTGCTGGTGCAGGCTCCTTGCTCTTCCTGCCTGCTGGGGCAGACTCCTTGCTCCTCCTGCCTGCTTGTGGAGGCTCCTTGGCCTTTCGGGTGGCAGATTCAGGCTCCTCGCCCTTCCTGCTTCTGGGGCAGACTCCTTGGCCTTTAGGCTGGCTGGTGCAGGCTCCTTCCCCTTCAGTCCATGTGGCCTGGATCCCTTTCCACCACGAGGGGGTGTGGTTAGGACTGGGCCCATCGACTTTGTGGCTGAGGTGCTTGGCTGGGTTCATGATACCCTGCCCATACATGCAGGATGGGGGGGTAGGGAACAGGTCAATGGTGGATAGGAGCAGTTTTTTAGGGACATTGGGGCGGGAAGGGGGAGAAGGAATGGGAGTGAGGATGAGGGAGTGGTTGTTGGAGGTGTCTGCTACTTTTGAGTGCAGGTGCAGGTGCATGGGCTGTATGCTGTTGTGAGGTGGATGGCTGTTGTGTGTCTGAGTGCTTGCGTTTGTGTACTTTAGCGGGGGGACAGACACAGTGGGAGAGGACAGAGGGGGATGTGTGCATGGCTGTTGTGGAGGTGTCTGCCAGTGAGGTGTGTGTTCTGCTTGTAGTGGTGATGATGGTAGTGGATGAGGATGTAGTGCATACAGGTGTGAGTGTAGACTAGGCTGGGAGGGAGGTGGAGGAGGAAAAGGAGGGGAGGCAGTGGAAATAGTGGATGTTGTTTTGTCTGCAACTGGATGGTGTTTGTGTGATTGCCTGTGGGATGAAGTGTGGTGCTTGTGTTTGCCTGTGACACTCCTGGGTGTCGTCTTGTGTGCATTCTTGTCTGTATGTGAGCTAGGGATAGGTTGGGGTTGAGGGGAATGAGACTGGGCAGTGGAAGTTGGAGGGGGGATGGTAAAAACAGGGACAATGCCTGCCATCAGAGAGGAGGCCAGAGCCTGAATCGATATAAGTTGGGCCGCCAATCCAGTGCAAATGCCCTCCAGGAATGCATTAGATTGTTGCATCTGGGCTGCCAGCCCCTGGATGGCATTCACAATGGTTGACTGCCCTACAGAGATGGATCTCTGGAGGTCAATAGCCTCCTCACTCAGGGCAGCTGGGCTAACTGGGGAATAGCTGAGGTGCATGAGGCGAAGGAGATGCCCACTCTCCTGGGTGAGCGGGTATGGGCAACTCGATGAGGGGCTGCTGGGCGGGCGGTGCTGCTACGGGGGGTGGTGACTGTACCTGTATCTGGGGTGGTCACAGAAGTGTCCGCCACCACCAGGGAGCTTCCATCGGAGGAGGTATCTGTGTCTGAACTGTCCCCTCCAGTCTCTGCCGTGGTGCTCACCTAACCCTCCGTCCCACTGGTGCCTTCAGCGTCGGTGGACTCTGCCTCCTGGGTCCTGTGGGATGCAGCTCCCTCTGTTGCAGGTGCCTCTGCACCTCAGGCAGATGATGCTAATGCACAAGGACAGGATGACAAAACAAGAAAGGGGTGGGTGTGACAGGTAAGTGTTAATGGATACCAGAAGGCGTAATAGGATGTGATATATGATCTTTTTATTTTAATTGTTTTCCATGCTTTCTTTTCTAAAACATATGTCTCTGTTTGTCTCTTCTTTCTCAGGTCTTGTCTTTATTGATGGGTAGTCTTGGTCTTGTTTCTTCAGGGACTTCCAACCTGGACTTCTTTCCTTCAGACACTCATCACGGACTCCGACCAACAATGACACCAGAAGGGAGAGAAATAAGAAGCCGTATTTTAAAAGGTATGTTGGTTGGTAACTTACAGGCCTATTCTCCTGTCTTCTCTCTTTTCTTCTACCGTTTACTTTCTCCTTACTTTCCCTTGTTGTTTTCGCTGTGTTGTTAGTGAAATTCTTTCTGTTCTTTCTCTTTTTAAGCAACTCTTTGCCTTTCCTTTTCTCTCTTGGTTTAATACTCTCCTTGTATGATATCTAGGTTAGTATCTTTCTGAGGTTAGTACGTGCTGCCCTTTCACCCCTGCCTTCCTGTGTTTTCATTGGTTTTCTTAAGGGTTGGGCGTCTTTTATTTGGTCCTTTTTCCTCTTTTGTTCCCCTTTCTGTCTCCCCCCATTCCGTTTATTTATCCTGTGCACTCAAGGGTTATAGGAGTGTTTCCCCTCCTTTACTCCCCATTCCCCAGTATACACCTGCACCTGCTCTGGCCACGTTCTTCCTAGAACGTGGCCTGCTCCAGCGCTTCCTCTCCCTCCATCTTCTCCTATTAGCGTTTCTCTTCAGGGCCGCTGCGTCTCACTGTGACCTAGATGTAACTCTCCTTTTCGAGCCAGTGGCTCTGCGTCTCCTGGGGATGTCGCTTCTTCTTGCCTCTGTTTTCCTCGCTGAAGGTTCCTCTCCTGATCTATGCCTCCTCCTTCCATTGCATTACAGACCTCCTCCATTGTACTGACGCTCTCCTTTTCGCGGCATGGGACCGTTGAAAAACTCCCCGCCTCTTCCTCTTCAGCTTTGGGCCATCACGTAGTACCCCCGGGGCACTTCTCTCCCGGCCCGGGCCCCGGCGTCCCATCACAGGGTGAAAGAGACAAAGGATACACAGGGTCAATGGCTGCACCAACACCACCGTTAGCGTACACAGCACACTCACAAACAGGGAACAAGCCTACGCAATATGAATTGCACTACCAGAAAAATAGTTAGCCACCAATGCATGGGGAGGGGCACACACTGCCAAATGCAGCACATCTGGGACCCACGCAGCCCTGACCAGTAGTGAATGCCTACGAGCTGGGTAGCAAAGTTTTCCCTTCTGAACCCTAGCCACCAGGGGACCTACGCTGCAATGTCAGGCCTGGCCTAAGGGCACCCACTGACACACATCCCCCACCAGATACCACCCTACCATGAGTAAGTTGTAATGATGGGCATTGTACTCACCCCCTTGTGCCCATCTAGCTCTGGATAGGCCACCGCCAGTATGCGGGCCATAAGGGGGGGGTCAGGATCCGACAGGCACCCCTTCCTCGTTCGGAGGCCATCCCCAGCTGGGCCTCCACCATCTTCCGTGCCCAGCATCTCAGGTCCTCCCACCGTTTCTGTCAGTGGGTGCTCTGTCTGCCATAGACCCCCAGGGTCCGCACCTCCTTTGCAATGGCATGCCCTATACCCTTCTTTTGATGGGCGCTAACCTGCAGAGGCAATACACACAGGAAATACCATTAGACGAACAGACCTGCCTGTTACACATATGGTCCACCATACCCGTTCCCATCACCATTTACACACACATGGCCCAGCACACAACCTGTACGCCACCAAGAGGACATCCAGCCACCCCCCTTACACAAGGCCTTCACACACACAACTCCATGCATTCATGCCACATGCTCACCTGTTGGTCTGGAGGCCCATACAGCAGTCCGTACTGGGGTAGGACTCCATCCACCAGTCTCTACAACTCCTCGAAAGTGGAGGCTGGGGCCCTTTCCCCGGTCACACGGGCCATGGTAGGTTCCAGACACAGGTCACAGCAGCAAATGCAGTGTAGGTCCTCTCCTATGGAAGGTCAGGTAACAAGTGAGGAATCAGATAGAAAATGGAGGTCACGTCCGCGGCGGTGAATACCGTCACTGCCGGCGTAGATCACCATTGGCCACTGTAACCTATAGGGCCGAATGTTAACCTATGAGGAGTTGCATGGCGGTTCCCGACCGCCTCCCGCAAAGGTGCACAACGTCAGCGGAATTATCTCACTTCTAACTGTCTCTCCACACAGGACAGGCGGACACCATTTCATGGTGGGGGGGCAGGCCGCCGAATAATGCTGCGTCACAGGAAATATTAGCACATACTGGACAAATCACAATGACCCATTTCATTTTTACAGGATGCAAAGTTCTGTTCTAGTTCTATTGTTCAGTTTATGACCGGCTCCTCACTCTTTTGTCCCTAAGATTCCTACTGCTGCAGATGAATGGGAGATGGAGACATACCCCCATGTACAGACCCCTGGTGGACTTGGCTACACTGGGGGACAGGCACATTATCCTCACCTATAGACTGGACAGGGCCACAATCTCAGAGCTGTGTGCCCATTTGGAGCCTGGCCTGATATCTGCTATCCATCACCCCACTGGGATCCCCCCTCTTGTGCAAGTGCTATCAGTGCTCCATTTCCTTGCAACTGGTTCTTTCCAAGTGACAGTGGGCTTGGCAGCAGGAATGTCTTAGCCAATGTTCTCAATAGTGCTGACAAGAGTGTTGTCTGCCCTGATAAAACACATGTGCAGCTACATTGTTTTCCCCCAGGTGGAGGATTTGGCCACTGTGAAGGCCGGGTTTTATGCAACGGGACATATCCCCAACATAATTGGGTCGATTGATGGAACACATATTGCATTTGTCCCCAGCCCCCAGCAGAATGAACAGGTATTCAGGAATCGTCAGAGTTTCCACTCTATGAATGTTCAGATTGTGTTCTTGGCGGACCAGTACATCTCCCACGTCAATGCTAAGTATCCTGGGTCGGTGCATGATGCCTTTGTCCTAAGGAATAGCAGTATCCCAAACGTGGTGGTCCAACTACAGAGGCACAGGGTGTGGCTAATAGGTGAGCCCTGGTTCCCACCCAGTATATGTTGGTGTATGGGTATGGTGTGGGCCATTTAGGATAGTGTGTGGCTAAATGTTTCCCCTCAATATTTGCAGGTGACTCAGGTTACCCAAACCTATCATGGCTGCTGACCCCTGTGAGGAATGCCAGGACAAGGGCAGAAGAACGTTATAATGAGGCACATGGGTGAACCAGAAGGATCATAGAAAAGACCTTTGGCCTCCTGAAGGCCAGGTTCCACTGCCTCCATCTAACAGGTGGATCCCTGTGCTACTCACCAAAGAAGGTCTGCCAGATAGTGGTGGCATACTGCATGTTGCATAACCTGGCCCTCAGACACCAAGTCACATTCCTGCAGGAGGAGGAGGCTGGAGATATCCGTGTGGCAGTAGTAGACCCTGTGGACAGTGAGGATGAGGAGGCAGAGAATGAGGATGAGGACAACAGAACAAATGTGATCCGACAATACTTCCAATGACACACAGGTAGGTCAGTGTTACTTCACATTTCAATAACATTTGTTTCAAATTGTGTGGCAATGACATGCTGATATTTTCAACTTCTAGGCCCACTGACTGTTCCCTCTGGCAATCCATTTTTCAGATGTTGGTGACCTGAAATGTACTCCTGGTGTGATCACTACAGCCAGCTACAGGTCATTAATCTATGCTCATTCTCTGTACAGTTGATTTGCAATGTTTGTACCTGTTACAATGAATACATATTTGATATATATGACATATTCCAAAATGTTTTTTTTAATCAGTGTTTATTGAAATGCTAATATATGGAGGGGCAAGTGCAATGGGATGGGGTGACGATGGAGGAAAGTCCAGGGTATTGTTCCAGTCTGTTTGTAGCACTGGTACATTGTCCAAGGGGACATAGGAAGGGGAGCAATGGCAGTTCAAGGCGGACAGGGTGACAGACTGAGACACAAGGGTGACAATCAGGAGAGTCTCATTTCCTGGCGGGGGTCTTGGCAAGTGTCTCTGTCTTCTGTCTGGATCGCAGGGAATGTTTGCAGGGTGGTTTACCTTCTGCAGGGATGCTGGTGGCCTGTGAGTCCTGTGGCGGGGCCTCCTGGCCACTAGCGGCAACGGAAGTGGAAGGCTGTTCAGATGTCTGGCTGGTGGCAGGGGCCCGCTGGTGTGTGACTGCCTCCCTCATAATGTTGGCCATTTTAGCCAGCACCCCTGCAATGGAGATCAGGTTGTTGTTAATGGGCTGGGGCTGCAAGTCCTCCCTGAACTCCTGGTACTGTACCTCCTACAGCCGCCTGTTCTCCTGCACATTGTCCAGGATCTGGCCCATTGTGTCCTTGGAATGTTGATAAGCTCCAGGGATCTCTGCGAGAGCCTTCTGGAGAATCGGTTCCCTGCTCCTGTCCTCCCCCTGGTGCACAGCAGTCATCCCAGTGTCCCTGGTGGCCTGTGCCTTTGTCCCCTGAACCGTGTGCCCACTGCCACTGACCTCAGGGCCTTAATTGTCTTGTGTGCGAGGTGTGGCCTGGGGTCCCTGTAGAGGTGGACACACTGCTGACTGACGTGTCCTGGGGACAGACGTATGGGTAGGCTGGGTGGGTGCTGTGGTGGTGTTTCCCGATGGGGGAGGCTCTGTGGTGTTGTATGACTGGGCCTGGGTAACCGGCTATCCAGTGGTCCCTGATGGGCCAGGTAGGTCATCCAGATCCTGAAGACCAGAGTTGCTGTCATCACTGTGAGCCACTTCAGTTGGGGGACTGGATATTGCTGGCACCTCCTCTCCCCTGACATAGGCTGGGGTACCTGTGGGGATGTAAATGATGTGTTATGGTTTCTGTGTCTAACATATTGTACATCCCTGGCTTCCCCTCTTTGGTTGGATTTGTCCTGCCAGCTTTCACTTGTGTATGTTAGTGTATGGTGGGATTGTTAGTTCTCTATGGTGTGCATGCCTTAGTGATGAGTGCCCATGTATGGCTGTAAGTGGGATCCATGCATTGGTACCGCATGCAGGGCTTGGCATTGGGATGAGTGAGATGTGATGGTGGGGTGTATGGGAAGTGGTGAAGTGATGGGAGTGAGGGTGAAGGTATGGTTGGCATGCAGTTAGGGGGTAGTTGTAGTAGAATCCAGTCCTCCTCCGACTCCGGCCAGGCCCTCAGGATGCAGGATTGCCAAGACTTGCTCCTCCCATGCTGCGAGTTGTGGGGGAGGAGGTGGTGGTCCACCGCCAGTCCTCTGGATTGCTAGCTGGTGTCTTGCTGCAATGGAACATACCTTCCCCAGTAGGTCGTTCCACCTCTTCATGATGACATCCCTAGTTCTTGGGTGCTGTCCCAAGGTGTTGACCCTGTCCACGATTCTCCGCCATAGCTCCATCTTCCTAGCTATAGATATCTGCTGTACCTGTGCTCCAAATATCTGTGGCTCTACCCTGACAATTTCCTCCACCATGACCCTTAACTCCTCCTCTGTGAAACAGGGGTGTCTTTGTGGTGCCATGGGTGTTCTATGAGGTGTGTTGGTGAGGGTGTGTTGGGTAATGTGTTGGGGTGTGTGATGTGTAGGGCATGAGTAGTGTATAGGTGTGAATAGTGTGGGGCTCGAGTTGTGTCAGTGGTCTTGGGGTCAATCTCCTGGCAGTTATTGTTGTTGGCAAAGGGTTGTGGGTACTGTGGGTTTGTGTTTTATAGTGGTGTGGTTGTGTGGTTGTGGTGTGTGCATGGGTGTCAGGTGTGTGTTGTTTGAATTGCCCAATGTGGTGGTGTTTTGAATGTGGCTGTCCATTGTGAGCACGGAGGTATGTACTGCCAATGGTTTACCGCCGTTGAATGCCCGCTGTGGTGATTAGTGGGTCATAATGTAGCGTGCATATTCTGTTGGCGTAACGGTGTGAGTTTTGATACCACCAGTTTATCACTGACCTTTGGTGTGGTGGATTTGCTTATGTGGGCGAATACTGACGGATTGGTGTGTGTGTCATAATATGGTGAACGGATATCCGCCACGGCGGCGGTAAGTTGGCAGCCGTCAGCGTGGCGGTAAGTGGGATTTACCGCCAGTGTCGTAATGAGGGCCTAAGTACTTTGGCACACACTCTTTCAAAATTGGGACAGCTTCTGAAGCAGCAAGGTTGGGATTTTCGTTGAAACAATTGCATCAACTGGGGAGCTGGGCATCAGTCCGCTGTATCACATATATCAAGGAGCTGAAAGTCATGAATAAGGAGTGTAACATCTGTTTCTCATTTCAGGTTGTGTGGCAGGGCCAATGGTATGGCATTCTCCATATGGATTGTGGTTCACTCCTTTATAAAATTGGGGGACAATCACGCAGAACAGAGATGAAATGAAAGGAATCTGGGTTTTCGTTTTGAGGACATTAATATTTCTTGGCGGGGAAAGGGTGGGAAGAAATAGGGTTAATTGCTTCTTTGGATGTGCAATCTCATCTTTGTTAGGCCCAGTCTGGAAGCCTTAGTACTGAATTTGGGGGAGAACAATCTGGTTCAGGAGTTGGAACTAGGTTTGTTAAATGTGATGAAGAATGACTTGGGCGTGATAAGTAAATCTTGGGCGGGTATGCAGTGGTATGGACAGCTATGGTCCCAAGTAGGGTTTGGAGGGGTGCAATGAAATATACAGCAATAGAAAAGTCCAGGAGGAAAGTGAACAGAGACATGCAATGTTTTTGTGGTGCCCGGGGCTTAGTTGGATTGAGCACACTGACATTAAAAAGGAGGACATTTAATTTTTCAGCAGGATGGGGTTCATCTGTCATACCTGGAAATGAACTTTATGTACTTGAGTTCAGGGAATATTTATCTGGATTATTAGAATATTGAGGTTGGTTTTAACGGCTGTTGGTGCAACAGCTTTCCTGGTCATGGGATTTTTTCCAGTCGAGTTCTTGTTATGAGACTGTCATGACAACAGCTCTCCCCTTCGAGCCCACTCTCTCATGTCTTTCTGGGTGTCCATGCCTGCTGAGAGGAGAGTTAAGTAGGGAAAAGAGGGACAGGAAAAACACCTAGTTAGGGTTTTCCCCAGTGGCAGAAAGGGAGGACAGCCAGACAGGCCAGATGGGTTGGGGCCCTCGCAGGGTAGGCATGGCACAGGAAGGCAGAGGAAAGACGGTTGGGTTGCGTGAGAATGGTGGTGAATGGAAAGAAAGAGGATCATGAGGAATTATGGTCTGAATGGTGGATGGGGCAACGGTTTTCCGGTTTTGGTGGGGGATGTTTATGGGTGGGGTGTTAGGTTTTTGTATTTGTATTAGTGAGGTGGGGTTCATAGACTAATGTGATTTAAAGAAAAGTTGATAGTCTGCTTACCTGTCCTAGTAAAGCAGCCTTTTACTCTCTAACTGGTCTGGTTAATTGCACCTTCCTGCCCAACAGTACAAGACCGAGACTTATTTGCACATTCAAGTCATACGAAGTGGTCAGTAGCAGGGCTGGTGTCAACTGGGACTTTCAACTGAACAGTGGTGAAAACCGGTTTACGATCTTACACTTCAAGGGAGGAACAACATATTTTGAAACTAATGTATGTTATAAAGAATGAGTCACCTGGACTGTAGACCTTAATAAAAATGATTGCTCTGTATATACTGAACACGTGCAGTTCTAAAACAACAGAACCTACATTTGTACTGTGAAGAATCTACCCGACATTAATGGCTCTCCTGCACATCTTCTATTGTGAGTTATTGTAAAAGGAACAGAGCAGAAACATGGGTGAGATCAGAAGAGGGTGTGGCATAACTGCCAGAGCTCCTGACTATTGAAATGGGGAACCAGGAGTCTTAGCTGAACATTCTGTGATTCTGGGCAAATCACTTAATCTCCCTGTGCCTAAACACAAAAATGAATGGATGTGTTCTTGTGTAATGTACCTCATGCTCAAGTAAGGTGCTCCAATACTTTTGGGTTGTGTTTGCCCTATAAAAAATAAATAAAAAAATAACATGAAATATGACAATTGGGAAGTAAACCATCCAAGTTTCAACCTGTGGAAGAAAAAATAACGATACTAGCACTATGTATTATTGCTGTGGAAACTCTAACCACATTGCCTCATAATGAGGATGCCCAGTTATCAACAAAGAATGTAATGTCTAGCGAAGAGCAGGCCATTTTGTAAGGTTCTGCTGACACATTACAGAAAACACCAAATTAAAAATTGCTTTAGTGATCGTAAGAAAGTGCCTCTTTTTCTAGTATCACTCCACAAACCAACATTTTCAGAATGATGCTGCTGTTTTGTTTGCACAGTAAAGTGCACTGGGTCCTATTGAACCTAGTGCATATGCTCTAACCCCTCAAAGTGTATGTATAATTGGCTGATACCTGATTGGCAAAGTTAACTTGCCTGTTAGCCCCTAGTATAGAAGTCTTCAAACTGGGTGGCGGGCCCCCCTAGGGGGCCCTCAGGTGATGGTGGGGGGGGGACACCAGGCCAGGCTCTGGCCAATAGAAGCATTATGCTCCTAACAGGGTTTTATTTTGAGCTGAAAAAAATGAGTGGCAGTTAACTGCTCTGTAATGAGCTATCACTAACATGTTTTGTCATTCATATCCTAGCTGGGAGTACGTGTCACAAGGGAAGGGACTCCAAATATGCTTCAAAGCCCCCACCCCTACTTCTAAGAATCACATTGTGAATACTTTAACACGTTAGTAAGGCCTGCCTGACTAAAATAGAATGTTTGGCATCATGTATTTGGTTGCATTTTTAAAACAGTAACATAACTTAACTGCAATATTTAAACGTCTAGGTATATGTATTGCCAAATCAATAGAATAATTGTGAACATTTAGAAGGGGGCCCCCAATTTGTTCCCCCACTGGATGGGGGGCACAGCATTAAAACGTTTGATGACCACTGCCCTTGTATATGGCGCAAACTGTACGCAGGGCTAGTAAGTTAATATCATTAGTGGGTTTCAGCACTTTTGACAGCAGAGAGAAAGTAAAAACATGGCTCTAGGTCTGCCTTCGAAGCCTAATCATGCAGCTTATAAACTGCCAATCTGACCTGGCAAAATAACCTTTTGCCAAGTCAAAACCCTCCTTTTGAGGTCTGGAATTTGTGTTTTAGAAACAAATGCTATAAAAATACAAACATAAACCTTGATACATGGGGGGGGGTTCAATCATCTTTCTTCATTCATTAGTCTGTACATGTGTCATTCACGTTTTGCTTCACAGCACATCGTATAGCACAACAGGGTAGTCACTTTAGTGAGTGAGGCATTTTGCCTGTACGCATAGACGGCAATAGACCCAATTTAGGCAGGAGACTCCCGATTTTTAAGCCCAAAATTGCATTTTCTTTGCTCTCGGCCACCAGAAATTAACTCTACTTCAATAGAAGTCAATGGGTGAAATACATTGTCCTGATTTGTTTTTATCACCATATCACCAACACTGCCATTCTAAAATACTGACTAGTAGGCCAAAGTGTCCTTTTTAAAAAACTAAATACAGCTTTGTTTGCGTGGGCCCAGTGGCTTCTGCAACACTGCTATTGGAGTCTCGCTGCTGATCTTATTACAAGACCCAGAGGCTCCTATAATGCTATCTTTTCCTTCTTTATTTTAAAAGCAGCCAAGATAAAACTACCAATCCCAGCATTCCAAGGTGGAATAACTACAATATGACATCATAAAGGTGAACCACCAATCACGTAACAACCATACTATAAACGTCTTGACTGAGAGCACCAAGTCCTCTTTTCTTGCTGCTTGCAGTCAACATAAGTACTTTTGTCGTTATCATTATATAGCAATTGTTACATTTATTTCATATGATAATGCTATAACAGTTGTATAAGTACTGTTTGGTGTAACTTTTCACTCAGGATAGGTCCCTTACATCACTTGAACCCTTCTTCAGGCTCCCCTCTTTGAACGTTCGTTAACGTTCGCTCTCTCCCTTTGTTTTTCACTCAGCCACGCTTTCTTCCTGTGTCACGCTGCAGTCGGCCCTTCACTTCGTCCTCGTCCTGACTGACTCGTCTCCTCCCAATTTTGCTCCGAGCCGCCTCTTGCCTCGTCAGAGTGCCACGCCTTTGCTCCGCCCATTTTTTGGGTCTCTTAGCAGTTAACCCTTCAGGTTATGGTTATTTTCTTCATTTTTTCCTCACAGAAAGACAGTGTTTATTCAGATGCCTTCATCCTTTATTGCCTTATTGAAATTATGGAAATTCTTTCTGAAGAAGAGGAGGCCCAAATATTAAAAAATAATATCAATGCCTTTATTAAAGATTCTGTACAAAAGGCAGTTGCTGACTAAATGTCTGACCTCTCTAAGACATTGGAGGTCTCCATGAAGAAGTTATTGGCCAAAGAGCCTGCTTCTATTAAGGCTAAAAAAGCAAAAAAGCATGGGCCTGATGTTTCATCCCCTTCCAAAGACTCTCCTTCCACTCTAAAATTTGCAGAGCCGGGCACTTTGAGTAAGTACAATTTTCCTATTAATTTTGCCCATCTAAGAGACACTGATGATAATATGGTTGACTCTGATAAGGATGATACAGATCTGATCAGGGCCTTGGGGAAGAGGTGCACAACTTCTCTAGATGGACTGGGAGGGTCTACAAAAATTAAATACAAATATTTCTGACACAATTTTAGATTTTGCTGTTCAACCGATGTTTGACCCAACTCTTATCCGTTACCCAAATTCCACAGAATGGTCTCCCTTTGAACATGTATCCCAGTATGTCTCGAATAGTTAAAGACAACCCCTTGATAAATTGTCATGCAGTAGACTGCGTTCGGAGTGTCCTAGGCCTGATCCACCGCATAACATCACGGCCAATCCTTCCATAGACCCCAACATGCTTATGTTTTTTACAAAATTTGGCAAGGCCACCAAAAAAGGCATCAATAGAACCTGGACCAATTGTCTGGACAGATTACTAGACTTACCTGGTCACCTCATCAGAATAATATATTTGACCGGCAAGGATCGAAGGCACCAATATCGATCCAGTGGTCCTATCTAATTGGGCTCAGAGAGTGATTTGTCTTTTAGGCAACGCTAACTCAGCCATAGCACAGAAGTGATGCAAGAGTCTGCTTCTAAAGATTGACCCTAAGTTAAGCAACTTGGCATCGAAAGAAGTGGGCCAAGAGGCTAATGGCTTACTCTTTGGTGACTCATTCATGAAAGAACTAAGCAAGTACGTCGCCACTTTTGCCTCCACCGACACAGCTCAAACTTTTCTGCAGAAAATCTTCAATAGTTGGGTTTTTGGCAGGGCCGGCAAAGGCAGGAGCCACTTTGCCGGCCACTACACCTCAAGAGGCATGGTCAACCAAACCAGAGGCTCCCCAGGATTACATCAAGATTACAGAGCCCAATTTTACTCGCGAAGAAACAGATTCTACAGACACCGCAGGTACAGAGCCAAAGAAATACAAAGCCCAGGTAAGTTTTCTTCCTTTTGGTCCTCTATCGATAGGAGGTCGAACAAAGTTTCGCCTTTCAGCCTGGGCGATGATAACTTCAGATCCGTGGGTCTTGCAAACAGTACATTACAGTACAGGAATTATTCAATTCCTTTTCAAAAATCGCTCCCAAAACTCCTCTTATTTTCAAAAGAACAAGAAGCCCTCTTATCCCAAGAAGTTCACTCCCTTCTGTGCAAAAAGGCGATAGAGATAAGTTTTCTCAGTGCATCAGGTTTTGTCAGCACTTTGTTTTTAGTTCGCAAAAAGAACAGAAAATTTAGTCCTGTAATAAACCTAGAATTATTCAACAGATACTATTCCAATATTGTCCAATAAGATTAATGATTTTCTTAAACAATGTTTTCAAAAACAGTTAATTAATGAGGATGAATACCTATATCTTCGTGTCTATAGGCCTAGGTATCTTTATCTGTACACTCTGCCAAAGATCCACAAAAATTTACCATTTCCACCAGGTAGACCTATATTGTCGAGTATAGGAGGTCCTACAGAACGACTTTCGGAATTTGTTGATTTTAAATCTTCCTTCGTTTATAAAGGACACTGAACATATATTTAGCATTTTGGCCGATATCAATTGGGAACCAGGTATGTTTTTAGTTACTTTGGATGTAACATCGTTATATACTAGTATTGATCATGGACAGGGATTACTAGCATTGAGACACTGCCTTCATAATAGATCAGTAAGTTTATATGAACATACAAAGATGTTATTGGCTATGACTGAGATTATTTTGCATAACAACTACTTTCTTTTTAAGACTGATTGATTTCGGCAAAAACAGGGGGTTGCCATGGGATCCCGTTTTTCTCCAGCATATGCTAATCTATTCATGGGTTATTTAGAACCTGAAATGATATGGAGCACAGAAGGGAAAACTTGGAACTCCGATATATTATACTGGGGCGGGCATATTGATGATTGGATAATGATATGGACAGGCGATATACCTAAATTAAAGAGTTTCTGTGAATATCTGAACTCAAACAATTTCAATATTAAATTTACATGGAAATATAGCGCCACAAGGATTTCATTTTTAGATGTGGAACTGTTTGTGGAGAATGGCAAGATTGAGAGTCGTCTCTATAGGAAGAGCACAGCTTGTAATTCTGTACTCCATGCCACGAGTGCACATCCATGTTGTCAAATAGAATCTATCCCCTTTGGGGAGATGACGCGTGCCAGACGTAACTGCAGTACGGAAACTGACTTCTTGCAATGTATTGATGACATGGAGAATAGATTCAGGCAATGTGGTTATAAACCACATACACTAAGACGAGCGCGTAATAGAATTATGAAGATTCCCAGAGGAGATACCTTAAAACAACCAACTAAACGAGGCAGTGATAATATTCGGAGTATAGTGAATTTTACACAAATTTCGGCTTTACTTCCTAGAAGTATGATCAAACATTGGCATGTTTTGAAAGCAGACGCTAGTCTCAAGGACCACATTGCTGATACTCCACTTTTTACTTATCGTAGGGGTAGAACTTTGAAGAATATCTTATGCCCCAGTTATCCTAGTGCTGTTAGTAGTGACAATTGGTTGACCATTCGCAATGAGGGCTTCTATAAATGTGGTCATTGTGGCATGTGCAAGTGGGCGAAAACTGGGATATCTACATTCAAAAACCAAATTGGAGAGGTTTTTCACGTTGGTTCCAACATCTCTTATAACAGTAAGTTTGTAGTGTATATGATTGTTTGTAAATGTGGGTTATTTTATGTAGGTAGTACCATTATACCATTAAAAGTTAGAATCAGTGAACATTTTCGTGCTGTGAGACAGGAGGATGTACGTTATCCTATAGTAGTATATTGTACATATGATACAATGTCCTGAGCAAGGGGTGGTGAGAAACTTTGAATTTTTTAGTTTTGACCAAGTACAACAAGATCCCCGGGGGAGGGGGGGAATCGAGAACTGTCCCTTAGGAGGAAAGAATGTGTTTGGATTTTAAAATTAAGAGCAGTAGAGGAAGGTCTAAACACGAATTACGAAATTGAATATTTCCCGGGGGAATAAGTATGATGTTACTTTGGTGACCACAAAGTTTTTGGCACATATAATTTGTCTTACCTTCTGTTTAAGTATGGTTTTGAGATAAGAAAATGATTGTATGTCAAATGCGTTGTGCTGATGCCTTGATTAGGGCACTATACGATCTGTAATCTCACCATTAATTTTGAAAGGATAATTTCATTGATCGAATGCAATATATGTTACATAGGACCAATGTTTTTGACTGTAATTATGTTATGTAATGTTCTACTTGCTTCTTTCCCTATAAGCTATTTTATTTTTAGTCTTTTATTTTTAGTGTTATATGACGAGTTTTTATATTTTGACTGATGAGTTTTATATGTGTATGTTTAATTTGAGTGGGAGAGATGATTTCCTCGAGCGACAGCTGTTGCATTTCTATAATATGTTTGGAAGATGGTAATAGAGCTTAGGGTTTTATGATTATTTGCCTTTTGTCTTTCTATACAGGACAAATATAATGAAATTTGGTGTATCACTGGACGCAGTATGAGTTTTGTCCGGTCGAATGACATATTGTGATTTTAATGAGAAGTTATATTGTTAATGATCATAGTGGATCAGTATTGATTCAGAAGGATGAATTCTTGTGAGATTTGAAGATGTTCAGTTAGTAACAGATAGCGGATGACTATAAAGTTAATGGTTACTTATATGCATATTTGATGCATTCTTTCTGGTTTATTTTATTTTGGAGTATGTAAGTTTGAGGGGTGTTGCGTTGCTTTGCTTAGGAGTTCTTCTGGGGAAATCATAAACATTACAAATCTCTTAGCTAGTTTGGGCAATAAAATGGTTAGCCCTCTTTGTGTGGAATGGTTGGATCTAGTATAATTTTTCGATTTTTTGGAATAATGGGTGACAATAGATTTTGGTATGCACTTTGTTTATGGTTTCAATATGGCGCTTACTGTGACTGCCTTTAGTCCTACCTTTATTTTTTATCTTTATTAGTTAGGCTTAAAAGGCATTGCTTCACATGCGATCGGGTTTACTGATTGGCACGTATACATGCATAACGGAGCGGGGAGTTTTTTGATTCCCGAGTGTTCCGAAGGTTTTTCTACTGTGAGACTTCAGGTAAGTGCATTGTTCGTTTCTCAATATTATTTCTGGCATATACTATAATTACTCAGCGGCAGGGTAATGTTCTGAATATTTCTTTAGATGAGTTTGACGTTTATGCTACGCTTATAAGGAAGTTTGCAGTTGGATTTTAAATGTTGGTTTAGAAACATTACATTTCAGACGCAAAGGTATGTTGCAACAGATATTGGGCACTTATGGGATAATTATTCACTAAA
Organism: Pleurodeles waltl; assembly: GCF_031143425.1. Taxonomy (NCBI): domain Eukaryota; kingdom Metazoa; phylum Chordata; class Amphibia; order Caudata; family Salamandridae; genus Pleurodeles; species Pleurodeles waltl. Next base: position 304,958,292 of record NC_090437.1, on the reverse strand, counting down.
CAAGTGTTTGGGTGTTTTTTCGGTAAAATGAATTTTGATTTTCACTTTGGCGTTGGTAAATGGGTTGGTGGGATCTTTTAGGATAGGATGGGCTGCTACGGTTATCGCTTGTGGATTCATTCTCTCCTTTCCAGCAAATATTATTGTATATTTTTATACCACTATTAATTTGATATGATTGGGTTTTCCTGGCTCACCTCATAGTGGTTGTTAAGTAACAAAGGAGCATATTGCTATTTTCTAGAATTGGGGCACAAATAATTGTTGTTTTGTTTGTATTTAATGCCTGTTCCCATCACTTGTTGGCACTTTGGGTGATGTCCTTAGCTAAATTGTTTCTCTTGAAGCTTGTGACTTAAAGTTTCGATTGAATTTTATTATTAATAGAATTTGCAAAGAATCTAGTGCTATGCCCTGAGGAAGTCTATGCAAATATTCTTTGCTTGATGAAACACGTGTTGGCATTGCCTAGAAGAATGTAAATCTGGCATTACTTTGAAGACTGTTAATTTGGACTCTGACAATGGAAAATATTTGGCGTTTTGAAAGCTGGTATTTTGAACAACGTGAATAAATATGAATTTGGACTTGAATACTGAATTTTTGTGTATCTGGCTTTAACATCAAAGAGGAGATACGTGGACATTTGAGATATGGACACTTATATTCTCTTTATATACAAGTAGTGCCTTGGAAATGTTGTACTATTCAACAGATACATAGTATATCAAGATTCCAAAATGGAGTCCATCCTTCACCTCCAAGACTCCTTGTTGGAAAACGATTGGATGGTTTGCCTAGATCTTCAAAATGCTTATCTTTCCATTCCAATACCTCACTCTTTCAGGAAATTCCTTCACTTCCAGTGGAAAAACACGTTTTACCAGTTCAAAAGCCTTCCCTTCAGTCTATCTTCAGCTCCTTGGTGTTTCACCAATGTACTAAAGCCAATCATTACTCACATGAGGGCGCAAGGGGTCAGGTTACTGGTTGATCTATATGACTTTCTTCTCTTGCACTAGGACAGGTTGTCCTTACTCAATTATCTGTCTTATTTTGTATCCCTTGGGTTTTTTGATCAACAAGGGCAAATTATGCATGACCTCATCGAAGCAGATAACATTTCTGGGATTCCTCGTAAACTCAGAAAAATCAACTCTTTAGCTCCCGAAGGAAAACATTTCCCACATAAGGAAAGAGATTTCCCTTGTCCTGAATCATTCAACCATATCTATCAGAACATTGGCTCAAATCATCGGTCTCCTGGCCTCTCCCATTCAGGCCATTTTCCCGGGACCTCTCCATTACTGAGCCCTTCAGTGTCTAAAGATCCATCACCTTCGGAAGTGTCTGGGGTATTCAGACTCCATCAGGCTAGACCAGGACTCTGTGGTCGAACTCCATTGGTGGCTAGACCACCTATAGGCATGGAACAGAAAAGCCATTTTTTCTTAAGCACCAGATCTTGTTTTAGAATGCGATGCAAGTCGGACTGGTTGGGGCGCAAGATGTGGTCAGTTCTCGACTGGCGGGGTATGGTCAAAAGAGGAGTTGTTGTTGCATATCAACTGTTTAGAGATTTTGCAGGTCCCTATGTGATCTGTACCTTTGGGAAAGACAGAGTAAGTTGTTCCATCCTCCTTCATTTGGACAATCTTACAGCGGTTCGCTACATAAATCATCTAGGGGGAACAAGATCCAAGCCTCTCGCCAAATTAGCCAAGAGTCTTTGGGAATTTTGCCTTCCGAAACAGATCTCTTTCAAAGCAGAATACCTTCCAGGCAACATGACCACACACGCCAATTGGTGTTCAAGATACCTTCGAGATTCCAGTGACTGGTGTCTTCATCCTTCAATATTCAGAAACCTTTCTTCCACATTCTGCCCCTTTTCTTTTCGCGATTGAACACCCATTTATCCTCTTTTTACAGTTGGAGACCAGACCCGCTAGCATTAGCAAAGAATGCCTTTCAACAGAATTGGTACAGTCAGATCAATTATGCTTTCCCCCCTTCTTATGGTATACAGAGTCCTGGCGCAAATTTGACATCAACAAACAAGAATTCTTTTGATCACTGCTTTTTGGCAGGGTCAACCTTAGTTCTCAAAAGCTCTGGATTTAGCCATAGATCTCCCAGTTCTTCTGCCTCAATTCCCTTCACTACTTCAAGATCCCCAAGGACTTCCTCACGATCTGATCATCAATCAGTCACTATGGCTTCTAGCTTGGATGGTTTTGGGTCTTCCTGGATGTTGGAAAATGGGCTATTGGTAAGGGCAGGTAAGTACCTACACTTAGCAATAGGCCACTAACCTCCACTTAGGTCCAGTTAGGTCTCAGTAAATTAAACCCAGCTCAACCCTTGGTAGCTTGGCAATGAGCGACAAGGCTTAACTTAGAAGACAGAGTGTAAAGCATTAAAATATCACAAAACAGTAATTAAATAAAACACAGGAAACAGTTTAAAAATCCAAAACCAATTTATAAAAATAGATTATGGGGGTCATTACAACATTGGCGGTAAAAGGCGCTTACCGGCGTGCAGAAGACCGCCAATACACTGCCGCGGAATTCCACCACAGCTTTTATGACACACATCTCGGAATCCGCTGAAACTCAGACACCCACACAAGTCCGCCACACCAAAGGTCAGTGATAAACTGGCGAAAACAAAACCTCCACCGTCACGCCAACAGAAACACAACCATGCTATTACGACCCACGAATCCACGCGGCGGTCTTTCAATCGCGGTATTCCATTGGCGGTACACACCGCCGCGCTCGAAATACACACACATCTCCAAAACACCGCCACATTGGACAGACATACAAACACCACTCCCAGACACCCAACACAATATAAAACACACACCCACATCGCCCACAAACCCCTATGACCAAAAATTAGAGACGAAGGCCAGAGAGAGACTACAGCAATAGACAACCCCACCACACAGAGGCACACAACACCATCACCCATACAACATACACACACAAAACACCCCACACCACCACACATCACCACACTCATCAACACATACACCACCCCACACATCACCTACACCACCCCATGTCACGCCAAAGACACCCCAGGTTTTCCGAGGAGGAGCTCAGGGTCATGGTGGAGGAAATCCTACGGGTAGAGCCACAGCTATTCGGATCACAGGTGCAGCACACCTCCATAGCCAGGAAGATGGAGCTATGGCGAAGAATCGTCGACAGGGTCAACGCTGTGGGACAGCATCCAATAAATCGGCAGGACATCCGGAAGAGGTGGAACGACCTACGGGGGAAGGTGCGTTCAGTGGTCTCCAGGCACAACATTGCGATTCAGCGGACTGGCGGCGGACCCCCACCTCCTCCCCCACAACTAACAACATGGGAGGAGCAAGTCTTGACCATCATGCATCCTGAGGGCCTCGGAGGAGTCAGTGGAGGAATGGACACTGGTAAGTCAAATCTTAACTATCATATCCCCCCACCCTCACCCACTCCCCTATCACTCCAACTCCTCACTAATGTACTAATAACACAAAGCACACATCCCAACACCAAGCCCTGCATGACACAACTAAGCATGGAAACCCAGCACTAAAGCATGCCCACTGCACATACCCATAACAACCCCCCAACCATCATCACACAAGCCCCCACAGGGGAATGCTTGCACTGGGGTACAGGCACACCCACCCATTGCACACCATGACACACACACATGCAATAATCATGCTCTTATACCCCTGCAGGACCACTACGTAACGTCACCAAACAGGAGGGTCCAGACATCTCCACTCCACCCACAGAGAAGGCCCACAGTGACGACAACAGCTCTGGCCAACTGGATCCAGATGACCAGCCCGGACAATCGTGGGCCTCGGGACAGTCGGTTCCCCTTGCACAGGCACAGCCCAACACTGACCTTCCACCCTCTGGTAACACCAGCACAGCATCCACCCAGTGGGCCCATACCTCCGTACCCAGGACACGTCAATCAGCTGTGTGTCCACCACTACAGGGAACCCAGGATAACCCACCACCCCAACAACAACAGGGACCTGGGGGCAGTGGTAGTGGGCACACGGTCCAGGGGAAGGAGGCACAGGCAAACAGGGGAACTGGGAGGGCTGCTGTGCGACAGGGGGCGGACAGGCCAAGGGAACCCACCCTCCACAAGGCCCCCTCCTCCATCATGGGAGCATACCACCACTCCCGGGAGACGATGGCTACGGTCCTTGCCAAGTTTCAGGAGACTCAGCGCATGCAGGACGAACTGCATTTGGGCTTCAGGGATGAGCTCAGAACCATCAGCTCCGCCCTGGGCACCATCGTAGGGGTGCTGAAGGACATACAAAAGACCATGACGGACACCGTGGCACTCCAAGCGGCCCCTGACACTTGCATGGTCGATGAACTGCCCACCACCTCCGCCGGCGCTAGTGGACAGGACGCCCCGCCACAGGCCCACCACACCAGCACCCCACCCCCTGCAGATGGACAACCACCCCGCAAGCGGTCCCTGAGATCCAGGAACAGGACAGAACACTTTGTTACCCTGTCCATATTGGAACTGCCCCAGCTCCACTTCCTATGCCCATATGGGCAGTGCACCTGTGAGACTAATAGACTGGACTCTGCCATGGACATTCCTCCACCATCACCCATCACCATTTTGCAACCCTCTCCAATATTTAGCAATTCAATAAACACCCTTGAACCACAAAACAATCTGGAGTCAGTCTGTGATTTGGAAAATGTGTATTAGCAATGACAGTGACAAAATGCGTTTTCTAATGTAATGCCAACATACCTATGTCACACATCACAAGTTCATGAAGGATGCAAGCAGTTGATACACGTTGGCAACCACACCTGTGAAACCGTAATGGAAATGTACAACTCAGTTAACAAAAACTGCTACTAATTGACAGACAGGATAGAGGTAGAAGTGTGAAAGTAAATGTAACAGTAAAAAAATTGTTCTCACCTAATGTCACTGAAAATATTGCTGTATGACTGACTCCCTGTTGTCTATGTCTTCTTCCACAGCTTCATCCTCATCACTGTCCACAGGCTCCACAGGCTCCACAGCTGACACAACACCGTCATCTGGACCATCCTCCTGCAGAAATGGCACCTGGTGTCGCAAAGCAAGATTGTGTAGCATCGAGCAGGCGATGATGATCTGGCACACCTTCCTTGGTGAGTAGAATAGGGAACCACCTGTCATATGGAGGCACCTGAACCTGGCCTTCAGGAGGCCGAAGGTGCGTTCGATCACCCTCCTAGTCCGCCCATGGGCCTCATTGTAGCGTTCCTCTGCCCTGGTCCTGGGATTCCTCACTGGGGTCAATAGCCATGACAGGTTGGGGTAACCAGAGTCCCCTAATAGCCACACACGGTGCCTCTGGAGTTGACCCATCACATACGGGATGCTGCTATTCTGCAGGATGTAGGTGTCATGCACTGAGCCAGGGAACATAGCATTTACCTGGGAGATGTACTGGTCTGCCAAACATACCATCTGTACATTCATCGAATGATAACTCTTCCGGTTCCTGTACACCTGTTCACTCCTGTGGGGGGGACCAGAGCTACATGGGTGCCATCAATAGCACCTATGATGTTGGAGATATGTCCCAGGGCATAGAAGTCACCTTTAACAGTAGCCAAATCCTCCACCTGAGGGAAAACGATGTAGCTCCTTACGTGTTTCAGCAGGGCAGACAACACTCTGGACAACACGTTTGAAAACATAGGCTGGGACATTCCTGATGCCATGGCCACTGTTGTTTGAAATGATCCACTTGCAAGGAAATGGAGCACTGATAGCACCTGCACTTCAGGGGGTATTCCTGTGGGATGGCGGATTGGTGACATCAGGTCTGGCTCCAACTGGGTGCACAGTTCCTGGACTGTGGCACCGTCAAACCTGTAGGTGATGATCAAATGTCGCTCCTCCATTGTTAACAGGTCCACCAGCGGTCTGTACACCGGAGGATTCCGCCATCTCCTCCAATGTTCCAGCTGACGGTGCCTAAGAAGGACAACAGCGACCACAGAGTCAACAAATTCCCAGGTATGTACCCACAGCTACACAGAACACGACATCAAATACAAAACTCTTCCTGTATGTGTGTGGAGTGTAGGCCTAGGTATGTGTGACGCAGTAGTAAATGAAGCCATGTGGGCCCATGAAATGGCGGCTGCCTGACCTCTAAAGTGGGACATTTGGATGTGAGGTATCTGCGCTGGCGTTGTACACCGTTGCGGTAAGCGGTCGTAGACCGCGGCGCAATGCTGCATTGGTTAACATTGGACCCTATGGGTCCCAAGAGCCAATGACGAAGTGCGCCGGCTGTGATGATACGCACCGCCGCGGACGTCACCGCCGCGGACGTTAGCGCCATTTTCTATCTGTTCAATCACTCAATACCTGATCTTCGACAGGAGAGGACCTACACTGCAAGTGCTGCTGTGACCTCGGTCTGGAAGAGATAATGGCTGCTGCGTCTGGGGAAAGGGCCCCTGCCTTCACTGCTCAGGAGTTGGAGAAGCTAGTCGACGGGGTCCTCCCCCAGTACACGCTACTCTACGGTCCTCCAGACCAACAGGTAAGTACACAGGGAGCACGTTGTATGGGCTATGCTGGGTGGAGAGGGCTGGATGTCAGTAGGAAGGGAGCAGAGTTCAGCGACCATGAAGGACTGTGAATGCATGTGCCACATGGCAAGGGTAGGGATGGGGGCCACTCACATCGACGGTGCAGTTAGTAATGACTTCTCTTCTTCCCCTGTACATGTCAAGTAGGTCAGCGCCCACCAGAAGAAGGACATTTGGTGTGCCATCGCCAAGGACGTCCGGACCCTGGGGGTCCACCAGAGACGGGGCACCCACTGCCGGAAAAGATGGGAGGACATTCGCCGCTGGAGCAAGAAGACGGCGGAGGCTCAGCTGGGGATGGCCTCCCAACGTGGGAGGGGTGCCCGTCGCACCATGACCCCCCCTGATGTTCCGGATCCTGGCGGTGGCCTGCCCGGAGTTGGATGGGCGCTTGAGGGCATCACAGCAGACACAAGGGGGTGAGTACAACATCATTCAGCGGACTTTGCACGCAGTGGAGGGGTCTGGGTGGGGGAGGAGGGCTGTGGGTTTCCCTAGGCCAGGGCGAGTTCCGTAGGCTAAGTCCCTCTGTAATGCAGGCCATGTGGCACTCCACCCCACCTCTGTAGAGTGCCAAGTACAGGTATACATGCCCCTGTGTCATCTATGTGTGCAGATGTCCACCATAGCCACGTAGGCCAGATCCCAGGAATTGCATCTGTAGAGGCCAAGAGAACGGCGTAGTGCAGGGGGCTTCTGTGTCTGTCTTGTCCGCCAACAGTAAGCCATGCACTCAACCTGTCTTTCTTCTGTCGTTCCCCCCCTTTTTGTGCTCTCCCTGTTCTTTAGTGCATCAGCATCATCAGGCGGAGGTACAGTGGCACCGGAGCATGAGGGAGCTGCATCCCACATGGCAATGGAGGGCCACACCACATACTCTGAATACACCAGTGGGACGGAGGGCGAGGGGAGCTTCACGTCGGTCACTGGATCACCAAACAGCGACACAGACTTGTCCGCCGATTTGAGCTCCCTTGTGGTGGCGGCACCATCTGTGCCCCCCACTTCTACAGGTACAGCAGCCACCCCCCCTACCAGCACCGCCCTCCCAGCAGCCCCTCAGCCTTCACTCCGTGCCCGCTCACCCAGGAGGGTGGGCATCACCTTCGCCCCAGGCACCTCAGCCCCTGCTCCAGTCACCCCTGCTGCCCTCAATGATGAGGCCATTGACCTCCTCAGGTCACTCACTGTTGGGCAGTCTACCATTGTGAATGCCATCCAGGGTGTAGAAAGGGAGTTGCAACATGGTAATGCATTCCTGGAGGGCATTCATTCTGGTCAGGCTGCCCTTCGTCGAACCCTGCAATCTCTGGCCTCAGCACTGATGGCAGCCATTGTCCCTGTGTCTAGCCTCCCCCTCCAACTTCCTCCACCCAGACCCAGTCCCATGTACCCCACCCTATCCCAAGCACACCATCAGACAAGCACGCACACACCTCAACACCCAAAAGTAGCTCAGGCAAACATAAGCACCACACAACCCACAGGCACTCACACAAGCATCACCCACATACAGACACAGCAACATCCACTGCCTCCACTGTGTCCCCCTCCTCGTCGTCTCCCTCCTCCCTCCCAGTGTCGTCTACACTCTCACCTGCATGCACTACATCTACAGGCACTAGGACTCGCACCAAAACACCCAGCACCACACCCCGCTCACCTGCACTCACCACCCCCACTACCATTTACACGTCCCCTGTGTCCTCTCCCAGTGTGTCTGTGACGCCCCCTCCCAAAGTACACAAACGCGGGCACCCACACACCCAACATCCATCCACCTCACGACAGCCTCCAGTACCTGCACCTGCACCCAAATCACCTAAAGTTACACCTCCTACAACCACCTCCTCTTCCTCCACTCCCAGACCCCCTCCAGCTACCCATCCCAGTGTTTGTCAGAAACTCTTCCTCAGCAACGTTGAGCTCTTTCCCACCACCCCACCCCTTCAATTCATAGGTCCCGTAGTAGCACCTCAGCCAAAAAAAGTCCGGTACCAGTGGTGTGTGTTAAAGGTGTGTGGAGTGCACTGGCCACCAGGGCAGCCAGTGTGACACAGAGCCAAAGCACTGCCAGTCCACACCCTGTAAAGCACCATAAGTTTGAAAGTGGCCGACGGGAGTGGGTGAAGACTCCTGCCGGCAAAACAGCTCACAAGGGTCCCGGGGAGAGTGCTGAGTCAGCTGTGACTCCTACCAAGGTGGTGAAGGGGCAGAAGAAGTCTCCAAAGTCTGTGAAGAGCAGCACGGCAGAGAAGGCCGCCATCCTCCCCGCTGGCCGGGACGCCACCGCCAGCACTGTCGTCACTGGTCCGGAGACCACCGCCAGAGTCAGTGCCCTGGAGGGCAGCAGTATCGTCACTGGTCCGGAGACGACCACCAGAGTCAGTGCCCTGGAGGGCAGCAGTATCGTCACTGGTCCGGAGACCACCGCCAGCGTCAGTGCCCTGGAGGGCAGCAGTATCGTCACTGGTCAGGAGACCACCGCCAGCGTCAATGACCTGGAGGGCCCCGGCAGCCACAGCCCCGCTGGGCACTGAGGGACCGTAATGCCACACACTGCTGAACAGGTCAGAGACAGTAGAGGCAAGCACCGCTGAACAGGGCAAAGCACTGCCATGGTGAAGACCGCTGAACAGGGCAAAGCACCGCTGAACAGGCCACAGACCGCCATGGAGAAGACCGCTGAACAGGGCAAAGCACCGCTGAACAGGGCAAAACACCGCCATGGTGAAGACCGCTGAGCACCACAGAACAGGCCGCAGACCGCCATTATGAAGACCGCTGAACAGGGCAAAGCACCGCTGAAAAGGCCAAAGACCGCCATGGCAAAGCACCGCTGAACAGGGCAAAGACCGCCAATTCAAGCATCGTTAGCCCATGTGCAGCTGGGACAGTGACGGAACTGGGACTGTCACGGGGAGCGTGATGCACTCTGGGCACCAGTCCCCCTCCAGAACCAGTGGTGACCTGCATCCACTTGAGAGACTGTGGCTTTGCACTCCCTAGGATGGTACAGTGGGGAACCCACCCACTATAGAGACTTGACAGATTGTGGCTTTGCACTCCCCAGGATGGAACAGTGGGCAACCCACCCACTATAGAGACTTGAGAGACTGTGGCTTTGCACTCCCCAGGATGTAACAGTGGGCAAACCACCCACTATATAGACTTGAGAGACTGTGGCTTTGCACTCCCCCGGATGTAACAGTGGGCAAACCACCCACTGTAGAGACTTGAGAGACTGTGGCTTTGCACTCCCCAGGATGGAACAGTGGGCAAACCACTGTGAGAAAACAGGGCTGATTGCAGAGGCCCCCTAACTTTTTGCCCCCATTTTCCACTTTTTGCTGGTGTTTTCCTGACTCTGATGGTGCCCTGGGTACTGCTAACCAGTCCAGGGCCAGTGCTCTGTGTAAAATGGATATGCAAATTAGGCTAATTATAACTGGCTAAGTTAACCTACCTATAAGTCCCTAGTATATGGTAGGGCATGTAGGTTTAGGGACCACAGAATAGGTAGTGCACCCATAGCTGCACTGCTGAGGTGCCCAGTGTCATTTTAAAGGCAGGCCTGCCTTGCTGGCTGCTTTTAAATTAAAGTTATGTGCAAATTCGACTTTGGAATTAAAAGTAGTTCCAAAGTCTTAAACTACCTTATTTTTACATATAAGTCACCCCTAAGGTGTGCCCTATGTGCCGCTAGGGCTGGGTGCCATGTAACTATAAGCAGGGACTTTATAAAAATAGTTTTATAAGCCCTGGTGAGGTAAAAACAGCCAAATCCGTTTTTCCCTCATTGTAGTAAATGGCCTTCATAGGCTAGAATGGGGAGATTTTATTTTAATTTTTAAAGTCTCCTTAAATGATGCATACCAAGAGTTTGGTATCAAATTTATTGTTGTAATAAATCCCACAACTTCCAGTTGTGGGATTTAATATAACTTGTTCAGGTAAAGAGTTTTAAACTTTACCTGAAAAGTTGCCAATTTCAGCCCTGCATTGTTTTTGCTACTGTGCTCTGATTGGCCAGCCTGTAGCAGCTTGGTCAAGCTGCCTTGATAAGGTGTGAAATGGCCTGGCTTCACACAAAGGAATGTGCCTGTGGGAAGGAATCTCCCCTCAGCAGATGGTGAGGCAGGAAGGGGGAGGGCTGCCAAACTGGTCTTCAAAGGCAGAGAAGGACATTTGGAGCAACCAGCAACACACCAACATCCTGCAACCCCAGACAACTAGGTGCCCCCTTGATTAGATTAGGAGAGGGCAGGAAAGGGGTGTGTTTATGATTTTTAGCCACACCATGTGGGTGGGCTCAGCCAGATGTAACCTCCAAAAATCAGATTCAGCCATGATGGATTTTTAGAGAATGTTGCCTCCTGGGATTGATTTTTGCCACACTTCCCAGGAAGTGGTCCTCACAGGGGGAAGGACCCTGCACCTGATTGGAGAACCAGGACCCCCCTGCTTTTCACCCAGGAGCAAGGATAAAACTGGCAGACCTGCACCCACACCGCAGTTCCCTACCACATCCAACAAGGAAGAACAACAGAAGAAGAAGGACTGCCCTGCTGGACCTCTGGCCTGCACCTGGAACCTGCACTCAGAAGGACTGCACCAGCTGCACACTTGGGCTTCACCACAAGAAGGACTTTGCCTGGCTTCAACTGGTTCAAGGAGGGACTCCCTGTTTGCTACAGGTGAAAAATTGCTATCCTGAGTCCCCTGCACCAACTCCTGAAGAAAGCGACCAGCTGGCCACTGTCCAGTGGCCAAAAAGGAGTTTGCGCCAGGTGCATTCTGGGAGTTGTAGTCCGCACCCCCCCCAAGGACCATCTCAGAACTTCTGGTCCCTTGGGGTGAGCTGTGGACCCCAAAGGAACCTTAAAAGGACAGCTGGGAGAAGCCCCAGAAGTTTGGACAACTTTTATAAAAAAGCTCCAAAGAGGGACCGACCCGCCGCGGCAAATCTAGCCAGCTTGCCTCAACCGCGACCCGGCCTGATTTGCTGATTCGTACCGGTAAAGAAAATCTCCAAAAAAGAGACTAAGGGGGTCATTTTGACCTTGGCAGACGGCGGAGGCCGTCCGCCAAGGTACCGCCGCTGAATGACCGCACCGCGGTCAAACGACCGCGGCGGCCATTCAGACATTTCCTCTGGGCCGGCGGGCGCTCTCCAAAAGAGCGCCCGCCGGCCCAGAGGAAATGCCCCTGCAACGAGGACGCCGGCTCAGAATTGAGCCGGCGTAGTTGCAGGGGTGCGACGGGTGCAGTTGCACCCGTCGCGTATTTCAGTGTCTGCAAAGCAGACACTGAAATACTTTGCGGGGCCCTCTTACGGGGGCCCCTGCAGTGCCCATGCCATGGGCATGGGCACTGCAGGGGCCCCCAGGGGCCCCGCGGCACCCCCTACCGCCATCCTGTTCCTGGCGGGAGACCCGCCAGGAACAGGATGGCGGTAGGGGGTGTCAGAATCCCCATGGCTGCGGAGCGCGCTCCGCAGCCATGGAGGATTCACAAGGGCAGTGGTAAACCGGCGGGAGACCGCCGGTTTACCCTTTCTGGCCGCGGCTGAACCACCGCGGTCAGAATGCCCTCGGGAGCACCGCCAGCCTGTTGGCGGTACTCCTGTGGTCGGTGACCCTGGCGGTCACCGGCCGCCAGGGTCAGAATGACCCCCTAAGTCCGAAGGTAAAAAGTTGACCGGGACCTCCCAGCCAGCGTATCCGAGGAGGGCTCCATGGACGAAGGTAAAAATCTCCACCGAGGATTCCAGCATCGCGTATCCGGAGAAGGGCTCCAGGAGGTCGGATTGGACTGGCAGGTTCGTCCCGCTGAAGAAAATCTTTGAAAAAAAGACTAAGGGGGTCATTCTAATATTGGCGGGCGGCGGGCGCCGCCCGCCAAGCGGAAACCGCCAATTGGCCGCTCCGCGGTCTTCAGACTTTCCCGCTGGGCCGGCGGGCGCCCGCCGGCCCAGCGGGAAAGGCCCTGCAACACAGAAGCCGGCTCCGAATGGAGCCGGCGGTGTTGCAGGGGTGCGACGGATGCAGTTGCACCCGTCCCGATTTTCACTGTCTGCTATGCAGACAGTGAAAATCATGCTGGGGCCCTGTTAGGGGGCCCCTGCACTGCCCATGCCAGTGGCATGGGCAGTGCAGGGGCCCCCAGGGGCCCGACGACACCCGTTCCGGCCATCCTGTTTCTGGCGGTGAAAACCGCCAGAAACAGGCTGGCGGGAAGGGGGTCGGAATCCCCATGGCGGCGCTGCTTGCAGCGCCGCCATGGAGGATTCTCCCAGCCGGGGCTAATCCGCGGTCGGAATTCCACATGAAGCACCGCCAGCCTGTTGGCGGTGCTTCCGTGGACAGCCACCCTGGCGGTCTATGACCGCCAGGGTTGGAATGAGGCCCTAAGTGTGAAGGTAAACTTTCAACCGAGGCCTCCCGCGGCCTGTAGCCGAGCAGGGCTCCATCGCGGTCGGCCTGTAACTTTGACTTTGCCCCAGTCGAGGTGTAACCAGATGACCCGATTAGCGCTTTTTGTTTCTAGGCGCAAAAAAATTAATAATTCTTTAAAAATTCATATCTCCGGTTCCCCTTATCTGAGTTTATTCGTTTTGGTGTCATTTTAAAGATAAAAATATAATCTATTTTTATGAATTGGTTTTGGATTTTTAAACTGTTTCCTGTGTTTTATTTAATTACTGTTTTGTGATATTTGAGTGCTTTACACTCTGTCTCCTAAGTTAAGCCTTGACGCTCGTTGCCAAGCTACCAAGGGTTGAGCTGGGTTTAATTTACTGAGACCTAACTGAACCTTAGTGGAGGTTAGTAGCCTATTGCTAAGTGTAGATACCTACCTGCCCTTACCAATAACCCATTTTCCAACAACCACCCACTGTAGAGACTTGAGAGACTGTGGCTTTGCACTCCCCAGGATGGTCCAGTGGGCAAACCACCCACTGTAGAGACTTGAGAGACTGTTTCTTTGCACTCCCCAGGATGGAACAGTGAACAACCCACCCACTATAGAGACTTGAGAGACTGTGGCTTTGCACTCCCCAGGATGTAACAGTGGGCAACCCACCCACTGTAGAGACTTGAGAGACTGTGGCATTGTACTCCCCAGGATACATCAATGGGCATGGAGCCCCGTCGTGGATCTGGCGTGGTGCTGTAATCCGGCTGAGGTGCCCCCCCCCTTCCCTTCCCCCTGAGGTGCCTGTTGTATTTCTATCTGATGCCCCTGCAGTGTTTCTCCGTTTGTGGACAGGTATCTAGTGTGGGCCTCGCCAATGCATTTTGGGCCCAGTGGTCCACGGACATTGATATGTGCATACCTGCAGTACTACTCGTGATGTATGATTTTCGATTGTTTATATATATCTGTATATATTTGGTTACTCTATTTTAATACATTACAATGTTTGGACTGATTTCCTTTTGTCTTTGCATTCTTCCGGGGGTGTTGGAGGGTGTAACTGTGATGTATAGATATGCATTGGTGTGTGTGTTTTAGTGGGTGTGGGTGGGGGGGTGGGGGTGTTGCGTGTGTGTCCCCCTGACTTTTGCCTCCCCCCTCCCCTATGTCGTAGGTGCAGTACTCACCGTTGTCTTCGGCGCCGGAGCAGGTAGACAAGCGCAGGGAGTAGTTGGAGTTCGGGCTCCATGATGCCCTCCTTCCTCGTGGCGTGTGTTGAGGTGAGCGTTTTCCCATTGCAAAAGCTGTTTTTATCCACGGTGAATCCGCCCCGGAAAAGGTGGCAGATTGGCGGGTTGTGATTCTGTGGGCGGTACATTGTCTCCCGCCTGTCTGTTGGCGGTGACCGCCAAGCTGTTTGTCTGTCCCGCCGTGGCGGTCGGAGTGTTAAAGTGGCTGTCTATGTTGGCGGTTTCCGCCACGGTCATAATTCTCTTTTTTTGTCCGCCGGCCTGTTTGCGGTATTACCGCAGCTTTAACACCGTCCGCCAGGGTTGTAATGACCCCCTATATTTTTGTCTTTGAAATGACACAAAAATGGATAAAATCGGATAAGGGGAGCCAGAGATATGAATTTTTAAAGAATTATTGTTTTCTAGCGCCTAGAAACAAAAAGCGCCAATATGGTCATCTAGACGCACCTCGACCGGGTCAAAGTCAAAGTTTAAGGCTGACCGCGATGGAGCCTGGCTCGGCTACAGCCCGCAGGAGGCCTCGGTCAAAAGTTTACCTTCGGACTTAGTCGTTTTTCTGAAGATTTTCTTCAGCGGGACGAACCTGCCAGTCCAATCCGACCTCCTGGAACTCTTCCTCGACCCTCGGTGGAGATTTTTATCTTCGGACTTAGTTGTTTTTTCGAGGTGAAAATCCTTCGACCGGGGCAAACCAGGATCTTGATCCGACGTCCTTGGAGCCCTCCTCGGATACGCTGGCTGGGAGATCCCGGTCAACTTCCTACGTTCGGACTTAGGCGGTCATTATGAACATGGTGGGAAAGACCGCTGTGGCGGCGGTGAACAGAATCCCACCGGCAGCGGCGAATGGAAACCCACCATATAATGAATAAAAAACCCAACCCCGACAAACATTCCCACACCACCACTCCCCGTCAGGACCCTGTCGGTGGGAATCCCAGCCCACCCAACCCCGCCACCGCCAAGCACACCCACATCCCGCCCTCCAAATAATGATGCATAAATCACCTCAGTGGACAGTGGAGGCCGGACGACCATTGGCGGCTGTGACCGCCACGGGCGGCAAGTGGGCCCAACAGCAACTAGTGCACACATTGGCTAGGCTTGGCACCCACACACCTGACACACATCCAGAACACCATAAAACACCCCCAGACACACCCCACAATCCCTTGCAAGGAAACCAGGACCAGAAGTCGGAGAGCACCAGAGCCAGACAGAGAAGGCCAGCAGACAGGACACGCATAGCAACCCACACAGGAGCACCCAAACACCGTCCTCAGTCCCAACGCCATCCACCACCCTCACCATGTCCCACCCCCAAAAATCCACGCTTCACCGAAAGGGAGCTAAGGACCATGGTGGACGAGATCCTAAAAGTGGAGCCACAAATATTTGGTTCCGAGGTGGAGCACACACCCATCGCCCAGAAAATGGAGCTGTGGCAGACCATTGTCAACAGGGTGAATGCAGTGGGACGCGATCCACGCACCAGGGACGACATCTGCAAGAGATGGAATGACCTGCGGGGGAGGGTCCGGGCCATGGCATCCAGGCACAACATCGCAGTGCAGAAGACTGGGGGAGGACCGCCACCCACACCACCCGAATACACTGACTGGGAGGAGAAGGTACTCACCATCCTGCACCCAGAGGGACTCGCTGGACTCACTGGAAGAATGGACTCGGGTAAGTCATCTACAGTTACCCCATATACACCATACCTGTAACGCATGCACCACCCCACCCCACCCACACCCCTCCCAGCCATTACCCACCACAGCCACCCCCCCCTGCACGTACCCACAATGGAATAATAACCCCACCACAATGTAACGCCACCACTGCCACTAAATGCAATGTCCACCTCACAAAGGCACCCCTGAAGGCCACTGAAAGGCACACCAGCACTAAATTGCACAGTACAGTCCACCTCAAACCCTCATGCATATGTAATAAACATTTCTATGTCCCCCAACAGGCACCACCACCCATGCAACCCTAATGGAGGGGACAAGGAGTGCCACAGCATTCGAGGGAGACAGAGGCACATCACAGGACACTGGTGAAGGATCCCTGGACACTGATGAGCAGGCAAGCCCCTCACACAGCCCTGGATGCTCACCATGCAGCAGCCCTACCCAGGAAAACACTGTCACCCCTAACACCCAGTCAAAACCAGCAGGCCAGGGGAGGCGTTCCCACACCAGTGGACCCAGGACACAAACAGGTGGAACACAGCAACAGAGGCCACAGTCTCCCACCCCCAACATGCAGGAAGACGAGGGCACCAGTACTAGTGGCACATCAAGACCTGCGCAGGGGACACAGGCACAGGGGGCAAGGGCAAGTGCCCCAGTGGGTCAGGGGGTAGGGCACCGGATAGATGCAGCATCCCAGGACGTCATTGCAGAGGTATTGGGGGCATCCCAACATACCCAAGACATGTTGGCACAGATTGTAACCACCCTGGAGCAAAGTCAGAGGATGCAGCTGGAACACCACCAAAAGGCCATGGAGCAGTGGAAAGAACACAATGCCACAATGGCCACCATTGCTGCACAAACCCTCAGACACCCACACCGGACAAGAGGCCCCCACAACAGCCCTGGACAACCAGCAACAGTTGTCCCAAGCAGCTGAAACAACACAGGAAATACCCTCCCAGGAATCACAAGGCCCAACCATGTCACCCCAAGTAGCTCCACAGCAGGCGCCCAAACGTTGTCTCAGGCCAAGATATGGCACTGGAAACCCAGCTAAGAACAAGCCCTCTTTCAACAATTGGCTCTGTTAGAACTGCCAAGCAACCATCCCACCCATTGACCAACTGCACCTAGTTGAGGGCTAAATAAAGTACTAAACTACAAATAGGACCCTCCTATGATATCAAACAGGCCTGCCACCAAGTCGGTTTTGAGGACACCCAACCATTACGACTTCCATCACTGTACATAGCACATTTCACTGTATTCCACCAATAAACAACATATCTCACCTGTAACACTGTCCCCTGTCTTCAATTTTGAACAAAGTGGAGTAATGATGCAACAGGTAGGGATAAACTTTAATGTCACATTGTGCATGGTGGTGGTACAGTGTGTTACAAAATAGTCAAGAATGGAATGCATATATTGTCTGTCTGTACCATGCAGAAGAGGTCCATGGCTTGCATATCATGATCAATTCCCCCTAGTTGACATGGCACACTTACAGTATCAGTCACTAACCACATATACAGGCTGAAGTCCCAGACAGTTATTGGAAGTAGAGTTGTATCAGTTGGTTTATGGAATTGACATCTTCATATTCATCATCCGAACTATCACTCTCCTCACCTCTTTGAGGTAACAGATCAGGACCTATAGCACCCTCTACCTCCTAAAGGGGGATTGAATGTCTTCATGCCATGTTGTGCAGCATGCAGCACCCCACGACTATCCTACACATCTTATCAGGCCCATAGGCCAGGGAACCCCCAGAGATATGTAGGCACCGGAATCTAGCCTTCAGGAGACCTATAGTATGCTCTATCACCCTCCTAGTACGTCCATGGGCCTCATTGTATTTCCTCTCTGCATCCGTCCTGGGATTCCTCACTGGTGTCAGGAGCCAATGCAAGTTTGGATAGCCAGAATCACCTAGAGAAATGGTCAATACAGAGTCGTCACTGGAATGTCCTTAGTCTGACAGGCTGTTTTTCTGCAATGTGTCAGTTAGTGACAGGCCCACATACCTATGATCCACCCTCTGTCCTCTTGGAGTTGTTCCATCTTTTGTGGCACACTACTGTTCCTCAAAACAAATGAATCATGGACTGAACCCGGAAACATGGCATTCACATGGGATATGTACTGGTCTGCAGTACATACCAATTGGATGTTCATGGAGTGAAAGTTCTTCCTGTTTCTGTACACCTGTTCACTCACTCTTGGGGGGCTGATCGGTATGTGGGTTCCATCGATGGCACCAATAACATGGGGAATGTTTGCAAAGGCATAAAAGTCTGACTTGATGGCAGGGACCTCAGCACTTTGGGGGAATCGCACATAGGATTGCAGATGTTGTACAAATGCATTCACAAATCTTGTCAGTACCTGGCTGGACATTGGCTGTGAGAGACCGGCACCCATGCCCACTGTCACTTGAAAAGAGCCTGTGGCCAGGAAATGTAGTGCGGAGAGCACCTGCACCTCAGTTGGAATGGCAAGCTTATTACAATTTCCGGGAGTCAGTGCAGGATCCAGGAATGCACATAGGTCCTGAATAGTTGCACGTGTGAGTCTGTAAGTGATAATGATCTGATGCTCCACCATGGTCCCCATATCCACAAGTGTTCTGTACACAAATGGTGCCCTTCCTCGCCACAAGGGTCGGTACCTGTGAGGGGTAAGAACAAGGAGTCATGTGCACACATACACTGGCATATTTGCTAAACACATTCACTGCATGCGTCATAGTAGTGTCTGTACAGTAACTGCAACCTGACAGATGTACATTGACATCACTAAGAGGGAACGGAGTAAATCATGTGTGATTATATACTCTATGGATAGAGACACAGGTGCTTCATATGGCTAGTAGGCCCAGCATTGTGAGTAATTTGAATTTCAAGATGCGTAGGTGATGGCAAAAATGTCTGCCCAATGTAGTTCTGCCCCTTCGTTGTGGAAGTGACCTAAGACCGCTATCGGTTGACGTCACAGCGTACGGCGGTGTTGACCGTTGTTCGCACCCTCATTGGCTAACAAGGATGCCAATAGGGAATCCTGGCATATCATGATAGCCGCGGGCGGTGACGGTGCATTCCGCCGCAGAACGTACGCGCATTCGTCATCGTGTGATCACTTGACTCCCTGATCCTGTACGGACAAGTACTCCACTCTGTGTACTGCTGTTGCCTGCCTTTGGCTATGGATGTTCCACGTGGTGAAGGGGAAAGGGCCCCGGCCTTCACCCAGGAAGAACTGGAGAAACTGGTGGAAGGGGTCCTGCCCCTGTACGGCAGACTCTACGGCCGGCCAGAGGTACAGGTGAGTCCGGGTTTGGGGGGCACTGTGTGGGTAATGGATTGAGTGGATTGCTCAGATGTGTGCTCCTGTGAGCCAGGATGGGGCTTGGTGCATGGAATGCTGCGTGCCACTGTCCTGCATGTCTGGGAGTACTGTCTGTCCTATGTCTAACAATCAGCCAGCTATTGTCATCGTGCAGGTGTCTGACCTCTGTATTTCTTCTCTGTGTCTCCCTACTAGGTCAACTCCCACCAGAAGAGGGCACATTGGCATGCCATTGCCAAGGAGGAATGGACCGTGGGGGTCTACAACCAGCAGAGCACCCACTGTCGTAAGAGGTGGGAGGACCTGTGGCGCTGGGCGCGGAAGATCAGTGTGGCCCAGCTGGGGAAGTCCTCCCAACGTGGTAGGGATGCCCGTCGGGCACTGACCCCCCTCATGCGAACGATCCTAGCAGTGGCGTACCCAGACCTGGATGGGCGCTTGAAGGCTGCACAGCAGTCACAAGGGGGTGAGTACTCACAGCCCATACTTTTCAGCCTGGAAGGATGAGTGTGTGTGCGATAGGGCTCATGGTGCTTAGGGCAGGGTCTTTGACTGGTGTCCAGCTACTGTCTGCTCCCCAAAGGGTGTAGGGGTGTCCCTGTCAGGTTTCATCTACCTCAGCTTCAATGCAATGACAGGATATGGGTGTAGGTCAGTATACTGCTCTGTAGTCAGGGCCATGGTCATGGGCCTAGTGCACGGTGCTGCCTGTTGGGTGTGTCTGCTGGGTAGGTGTATGTCTGGCCATTGTGTATCAGCATTCAGCTACTTACAAGTGTCTCTCCTGTTTTGTCTCCCCATCCCTGTTCTCTTTTGTGTGTCTGGTACAGCATCAACATCAGGCGAGGGAGCTGAGGCACCAGCTAGTGGGGAGACAGCAGCCCACGGATCCTCCGAGGCAGAGACAACAGACGCCCAGGGGACCAGTGGGTGGAAGGGCGGGGGGACTTCCAAGGGGGAGGCTACTACCACTGGGGGTAGTGACTCTGAAACCTCCTCTGATGGGGGTCCTCTGGCGGTGGCAGACACTAGTGAACAAATCACGACCGTGTGATCTTCCGCCACCACCCATACCATCAGCGCCCTCCCTTCTGCTCCCCACCAAGTTGCCCGTGCCCACCCACCCAGAAAGGTGGACGTCTCCTTCGCCCCAGGCACCTCCTCCCCTGCCCCAGTCAGCCCGGCTGCCCTCACAGGGGAGGCTATTGACCTCCTGAGAACCATCTCTGTAGGGCAGACAACCATCGTAAATGCCATCCAGGGGCTAGCATCAGAGGTGCAGCAGACTAATGCCTATCTGGATGGCATTCACTGTGCTGTGTCTGCCCTACAAAGATATTTTCAGGCTCTGGCCTCCTCTTGGACGGCAGCCAGTTTCCCTGGCCATTCCGTCCCCCCTCCAACCTCCTCTACCCCTTCCAGCACCCCCCTCCCTTCACCCGTCCAAGGCACACATTCAGACATGCAGTCAAGCACATCAACACACAGGAAACACACTTCCAAACACAAGCACCACACATCCCATCACAAGCATTCACACAGCCAACAGACACCTGCACACACAACAACGGCCACTTCCCCCAGTGTGCTCGTCTCTTCCGCATCCCTGTCTGTCCCCTCTACATGCACACCCTCATGCACTGCACCTTCACTCACTGTTACTGCTCCTCTTCCTGCACTCACCACAATAGCAGACAGCCATACATGCACCCTATACACCACACCTGCACTCACCACATCCACTGTAGTTGACACATGCAGCACAATCACCCGACTTGCAGACACCCACCCAACATACATCCAAACAGCAGTCTGTCTTCTCCCACTGTGTCCACCCCCCACCTCCCAAAACACTCAAACGCACCAAGACACCCACCCATCAGACATACACTACACCACAGCATACTGAGCAGTCACCGGCACCCACTACAAGCACACCTACACCCCATACATCAACTCCCTCTGCCTCCACTCCCACGCCCTCATCCACACCCACCCCAATTGCTCCCAAAAAACGTTTCCTCTCCTGTGTAGACCTTTTCGAACCCACTGGCCCACGTGCCCTCCTCCTTGCCCTTTCCGCTCCTTCCACATCCCAGCCCACCCCGGTCCAGCCTTCCCATTCCCGTGCCCCTTCTCCAGGTAAGAAGAAGGCCCGCTCAGAGCCTAAGGCATCCTGCTCTGCACGAGCCAAACAGCCCCCACCCCCTTCAAAGAAGAAGCCCACCCCCTCCAACCTCCTCACGCAAGTCTAAGTCCCACCACTGTCGTAAATCCCCACCCTACCCCCATTCCGTGAGGTGCCTGGATCCCCCTATGGTGCCCTGTTGAGTGGAGTACCCAGCACTTGTGGGAGTCAGGTGTGGCCAGTTGTGGCCAAGGACAATTGGCTGTTTATGCACTGGCTATTGGCCCTGTTAGCTTCATTTAGCTCACTTACTACTGAATAAAGTTTCTGTGTGGCCTGTGTTTGGGCTGCACGCAATTCCACACTGGTGTTTGTTTAAATATTTTATGGCTGTGGTGCTATTGTATGTCCTATGGCCAAGTTGCAGTGGCCTTGGGTCGGGTACTTCCCTCTTGTTGTGGGGTGTCTGACTATTGCTGCTGGGAAGGGTTTGGAGGGGGCTTTGCTTGGGTATGTAACTTTGCCCTTTCCTCCCTTGTTTTGTAGGTTGCAGTACTTACCGTCATCGTCTTCGTCTGCGGTCTCAGTCGTGTAGGTATATGGCAAGGAGCAAGGCTGGCATGACCTGCAGTTCTCTGTCCATGGCTGCCGCTGCACGTTTTGTTGACCTCCGGTGAGTGTTTCCTTCTCTTTGTTTCTTTTCCGTCTGGCTTTGTGTGGAGGTGATTTCCGACCCGGAACTGGCGGCGGAATGGTGGTTCATAATTTGATGGGCGGGTTGGGCCTTTCTGATGGCCTGTGAGCGGTCTCTGCCGTCATCAGCTGGACTCCTTTCCTGGCGGTAGATGGTGCGCGGAATGCGTAAGTTTTGTTTGTTTCATTATTTGGCGGTCCGGACCGCTCCTCTGTTGGCGGTTTCTACCACCACCACCGGCGGTGCGGTAGGGACCGCCATGTTCATATTGAGGGCCTTAGTCTCTTTTTTTGGAGATTTTCTTCACCGGGAGGAACCTGCAAGTCAGGCCGGGTCAGGGTTGAGGCAAGCCGGCTAGAGTTGCTGCGGCGGGTCGGTCCGTTTTTCGCCGTTTGCGAGGCGCAAAAGGCTACCTACATCTGGCCCTATGTTCCTAAAACAAAAGATTTGGGAAAGCCATCCTTACCTCAGCTCCTCATTTCCTTCAGAACTCCGCATAACCCGGCCTCTTTCCCTACGTATGCCCGTTGGGTTAAATGGATTATTGGTTTGGCAGGTATCAATATTTCTGTCTTTGGAGCCCATTCCACCAAGGGCGCCATGGTGTCTAAAGTCTTTTGGGCCGGCTCAGGTCTGGTTGACATTCTCAAATCTGCTGATTGGGCAAATGTGCAACCTTTAGAACTTTTTATTGCAAACCTGTTTCTCATGTTGCTAATGATATTATTGCTATGCTTTGAACTAGTATAATAGGAGCCTCCGGGTCTTGTAATAAAATGGAGATTTTAGCTTTAGTGAAAGAAATTCTTGATTTTCTTAAAGACACGGAGGTGAGTATTATCCCTCAGCACGGTCTTGTAATAAAATGGAGATTTTCTTAGCTTTAGTGAAAGAAATTCTTGATTTTATTAAAGACACGGAGGCGGGTATTATCCCTCTGCACTGTTTTTCTTAACCCTCCCTTTTGTTTATTTACGTGCGACGGCCGCTACTAACCAAACATCTTAAAGGGCAGTCGATCATACAACAGTGGCATCATCGGCACCTTCCAACATTATTCTGTGTCGACATCAGGACACTAATCAAGATGTACTCCAATATCCTGGACTACCATCCACGAATGCTTCCATTCATTGACTGTTTTAAAAGCTTTTTTACAGTTCTTTTGGCTCTTTCTATTTCTTCTTACTATACCTCTGTTTGATATATATGAACTGCTTACAAAAGAAAAGAAGACTTGGGGACACATGTACAAAGATCCGGTTTTGCAACTCGCAAACAACAGTGTACTTTACACTGTTTGCGATTCCCAATGGGGTCGCAAATGACCTACCTCATGAATATTCATGAGGTAGGTCGCAATTTGCGACCCCATTGGGAATGGCTGCCCTCACAGGGATGGTGGCCTGCTGGAGACAGCAAACCACCATGTCTGTGACTGCTTTTAAATAAAGCATTTTCTTTTTGTTTTTTAAATGCAGTCAGTTTTCCTTAAAGGAAAAACGAGATGCGTTTCAAAAACAAAAATGAAAAGTTTTCTTTTCAATTTTTTAAGAGCAGCCAGTGGTCCATGGGACCACTGTCTGCTCTGAAAAAATATTTTCGCAGCCATTCACAAAGGGGAAGGGGTCCCATGGGACCCCTTCCTGTTTGCGAATGGGTTAGCACCAGTTTGAAACTGGTGCTAACTGCGATTGATTTGCGACCGTATTTGCGCATTCGCGGTCACAAAACAATCATACATACCAATTGGATTCGGTATTAGGAAGGGACGCCCCTGACACGCCCCTTCCTAATACGGATTCGCAAAACACAAACTGCGATTCGGTAACTGTTACTGAATCACGGATTCTGCGAATCTGCCCCTTTGCAACTTGAAAAATGCTTCATACATCTGGCCCTTGGTGCTCTCAGTCAAGATGTTTATAGTATGGTTGTTACGTGATTGTTGGTTTACCTTTATGATGCCATAATATACTTATTCCAGCTTGGAATTATGGGATTTGTAGTTTTAGATTGGATGCTATTCAAAATAAAGCAGGAAAAGCTAGCATAATACTCGCCTCCCTGTCTTTCACTAAGCTAAGAAAATCTACATTGTTTATTTTGCATGTCTCTTTTGTGACTGTCTCAGCATATGCTCATACTATCGATGTAGTTGACTTGCCATTTCATTGTGTTTTGGGTGGAGACGCTCTGGCCACCACTGCACTCGATGGCCATTCCGTTAGAAGTGATCACTCTTGAAACCGAAAATGACTGTTGAACTGCTGCAATGCGTGTATTTTAAAGGTTTGAAATGTTGTTTTGTAGCATCGTTAACGTTACCAAAGTGAGCCTCATCCTCCATTAGAACCGGCATTTTATAAAAAAAAACATGAGTTATGTCACTTTGATCATCCTGCTATAGTTTTTTCACCACCGTAATTGATGTTGAATCCGTCATGCTTTTGCTGCAGTGTGGTTTGAAATTGAAGTGTGCCTTAAGTTATCTCACCAATGCCCTAAACTATTTGGCGGTTTTAATGTGGAAGGAAGCGCACGCTTTGTCCCCTTTTCTCAATACCAGCCGTTTGTTCACCTTTGAAGATTAACATAATCTGCATTTATTTTAAACATGGCGTTTGCCTAGTTTACAATGCTCAGTCATTTAAGTTAGAAAACTCTTTTTAAAGTGTTTTAGTCTTATATTTTAGCGTTTTTAGAATATACTGATAAGGGGAAAAATAACGTCTTTAGGTGATTTTCCTGATATTGTTAACAGCTGGGGCATTAAAATACTTGTGCCAGTAAAACAAACATCTGGGTGACAACCCTAGCAGTGTACTGTGCGCAAGCTTAATAAAAAGAAATCACATTTAACAGGAACTTCAAAATAGATTCCAGTTAGGTGTGATTCACTGACATTTCAAAAGTGCCTTTCAAAAGTGCCTTTAATATGTTTCTATGTTTAATATTTCTGTAAAGTGTGCATTATACAGAAATGTATAATGATCTGGGGCAGAGAGCACATGGGGTTAGATGAGACTATGCTTGGTAGTGTTTTATTTTTTACCTCATATTATGGCTAGCAGATCTAGTCCCGTAAAATTATACACATTGAACAATAGTGCAAAACATGTTTTTATTGTGCTTATGCCATCTCGCTAGTGTGTGCATGCCCATACATGCCACTACACGCGCTTCAGGAAGGGAGAGTCGCAATTTTTAAATCCAAAAGTGGCATTATTTTAGTTTTCTCCTGCCTAAAATTGCCTCCCCTTAAATGTAAATCAGTGTGGAAAATGCATTTCACATTTATTCTTTCAAAATCTCCTTTCATTTTAAGGTCTGGCATTAAGCAAGACCTTTCGATTTTACTAAAATTATGGGGCATGTTTATTTAAAATTCACGCAACGAAGGGCAGCAAGCAAAGTTGCTGTGCTGTTTTGAGTGAATGGGAGAAAGCAGAAATGCACCATATCTACTAAAATATATGGGTCACTTCTGCTCCCTCCTCGTGCTGAGGCAGTTGAAGCTGCCTAGTGCCAATGCAAGCACTTTTGTACTGTAGTGCAAGGGTGCCTGTGTTACAGGCAGGTATTTGTGCAGGAAGGGATACGTTCCAGCACAAAAAATAATCCTTAGACAGGCCTCGAAAAATCAGAAAAATGTTATCAGACCTGAAGGTCTAGTGATCTGAATAATCTAGTCCACCTAATTGTAATAAGCTTGTCTCAAATTGTGTGATCCTAAGCAACTATTTTATTTCATAGATTTGCAATTTTCTTAATTATAACATGTGAGCGCACCTTCAAACGTGAGTTCAGTACGTCTGCTGTACAAATAACTCTTGTTTGATTTAATAGACTAAGGTGGTCATTACAACCTCGGCGGTCTTTTTACAAGACCGCGAGGGACCGCCGTGCGGAAGAAAGTCCAGTAGTGGTGGTTTGCCGCTCAGCGTATTATGACTGTTGGCTGCTCTCTGTCCTTTTTCGGATGGAGAGCCGCCAACAGCCAGACTGGCGGGCGGCGGGGGAGTGGAGGTTGCTCCACCGCCACGCCAACAGAACACCGCCCACCGAATCACGTCCTGTGATTCGGCGTGGCGGTGTTCTGTTGGCGGTGTGGTGCAGGCAGAGCAGCCCCCATGGCTCCCGTCCGCTCCCGGAGGATCGACGGACCAGGTAAGTCGATCATCCGTTAGGGGAGGGGGGGTGTTGTGTGCGTGCATGGGGCTGTGCGTCTCTGTATGTAGAGGGGGTGTGTGAGTGCGGGTATGCTTGCGGGGGTGTTGCATGTTTGGGAATGAGTGCGTGTATGTCTGTGGGTATGTCTGTATGGATGTGTGTGTGTATGTTTGAATGTGGGTGTGCGTGTCTGACTGTGTGTGTGGATGTTGGCATGTATGTCGTGTGTATGCGTGTGTGTGTTGGTGGTGCCTGCGTGCGTGTCGGGTGTGTGTGTTATGTGATGTTGGGGGGTCGGGGTGGGGAGGGGGGCCCTGCCACCTTTTGGGGGTGGCAGGGGTGGGGTGTAGGGGAGGGAGTCGGGTGGGGGGTGGAGGAGATCACTATCAGTGACAGGGAAGGAATTCCCTGGCACTGATAGTGCTTACCGCCATGGATTTCATGGCAGTTTCACACCGCATGAAATCCATGGCGGTCAGCCGGGTCAAAATACCGCCGGCGGTATAGTGATGGCCGCCGGGCTGGAGACCCAGGTCTCCAGCCCGGCGGTCGTCTCCGCCCTGGCGGGCGGAACGGAGAACCGGCAGATGGCCATGCCGGTAACCGCCATGGTCATAATACAAAAAAAAAAAGACCGCCAGCCTGTTGGCGGTCTTACCGCCGCTTCTCCGCCTTCCGCCAGGGTCATAATGACCCCCTATGTGCCTAATTAAAAGTCACAAGAACACCACACTCGCGGTGGCGGTCGGACTGCCGCAGCTGTGGCAGTCCGACTGCCACATTACAAGGTTGGCGGATGGACCTGCCAACTGACCGCCTTCTCTGCCAGGATCCAAGGTCCCAATGGAGTGACTGCAGTCAGGATTGTAATCGGCCAGGGCAGCGCTGAAGTCGAGCGCCACCTGGCTGATTACAAGCCCACTTTTTACCAGCCTTTTCATGTCGGTCACACCGTCATGAAAAGGCTGGCGGAAAGCAAGTGTGCAGGCCACAGGGGGCTCCTGCACTGCCCACGACCATGCCGTGGGCAGTAAGGGGCCCGCTGCTCAGCACCGGCGGAATGCACACTGTCTGCTTTACTGACAGTGCACATTCCAAGGGTGCTGGTCGGCCACCCTGTGCGACGCCACGTGTTTTCCACTGGGCCGACCCTCGTGCAAACTCCAACCCCCACCCTCACCCCCATCACTCCAACACCTCACATATGTCCCACTATCACCCATCCCACACAGACCCCAAAACAATTATCACACAAGGTCCTACACAAGAATGTAAGATTGGGGTACAGGGTCACCCACCCATTGCACACGTTGGCACACACAAATGCAATAATCATGCCTTTACTCCCCTGCAGGACCCCTACCCAATGTCACCGGACAGGACATGTTAAACACCCAGGATAAAGGGGCCTCTTCTGGTGGGGGGTGGGGGTGGACATGTCTGGAACCTGGTCGCTATATATTGAGACAAACTGTGTGGGTATGTGTAGTGGACATGCTTTGGTGATGGGTGTCCATGCTTTGTTGTTGCATGCAGGGCTTGGTGTGATAGCATGCAGGTAGGGTGGGGGATATGGTACTTAAGAGTTGACTTACCAGAGTCCATTTCTCCAGCTACTCCTGTGAGGCCCTCAGGATGCAGTATAGCCAAGACCTGCTCCTCCCATGTTGTTAGTTGTGGGGGGGGAGGTGGGGGTCTGCGGCCAGTCCTCTGAACTGCAATCTGGTGTCTTGAGACCACGGAACGCACCTTCCCCCGTAGGTCATTCCTATCTTAGTACGGCTGAGGTCATCTTAAGGACCAATACCACAAACCTTAACCTTCCTTATCAACTTAACAGTCAAGTTAAAACACAATATACCTATTATATATCCCCGGGTCTTAAACTACGATGAACCTGATATCCTACTTCAATTTATGAAGAACCGCATATATATTTACACGAACAAGAAATATACACAGAGAAGCACATACATTTTGACATGCAGCCTCTCAGATTCGAAGTGAACACTGTACCGTAAGAAACACATCAGCACTAACACTCTAAAGCTTGGCAGCACACAATTAGCGACATATAGCCCTTCGTATACTCACACCTAGGACACTGCAACTGCTTTAAGAATGCCGGAACACTACAGATACTCCGAACTGGATCATGGACTCCAGGGACATAAACTGGGCTTGGGCAAGTTCTAGTTATTGCTGGGGTATTTTGTAGCTCCCTATATTTCAGTAATAAAACATTATTTTTGCTACCAAATGACAGTGCATTTTTCTATAACCTCTGGTTCTGGTGTAGTCGTCAAGGAAATTGCGCTACTGGTCATATGGACCGTTGGTTATTAACTGAAAGTGTACTTTGGAAGCTAACAGCGGTACATCAATTTCAAATTGCGGAGAAACCTAGTTGGCTCCACAAAAAGACAGAGAGGATGGTTTCCAACCATAAAGGTTTATTAGCAAATGGGTCAGGATTACAGATTGTATACATTTTCTGAATCAATCAAGTAAGCGTAAAGTTCAGTATTGTTTAATAGTCCACCCAGATATATCAGGTAGAGGTCACTGTAAATTATTATAAAGTACAAAATGCAGAAGAGGGGAAATACTGGTTCAAAAAACGAAGTTCCCTAGACTAAAAGTAGCCTTTGAAAGCCAAAGGGGATTTCAGTCTGAAATGAACAACCAAGTTAAGAATCAGGGGAAATCTAGGCAAAAGAGTTCACGAGTCTTAAGAACCAGAGCTGTGGAATCTCTCTGCCATGTTAAACCCGTTCTAACACAGACAGTTAAAATAGTATATTTTGTTCAGAACTGTTTCCCAGAGATGCGGCCAATCTACTTGTGCTTCCTTCTTGGTAGGAGCGTAACGGTGGCCCTTGCGGAGGTGGTGGTGTGGGGGTGAGGGTTGTTTAAGAGGGGGGGGTCTCTTGGGTGGAGAGCACACCATAGCTTCTGCAGCCCATCTGCAGAGAATGCAAACAATTTCAAAAACAGCACAACTTAAAACAAGCATTTGCAATGCAATGGGTCTCACGTTTGCTTGACCTCGAGCAATTAGCATTGTAAATTCCTAACCGGACTTTTCTTGCCCCATAAATTGAAAATGAAAATAAAACAGTTTCACATAACTAACCAGACTTTTCTTGCCATATAAACTGAAAAGTAAAAGTTTCACATAAGCAAGCTGACGGCTACCGTCAGTGAAAAGCAGACACCCAAAGGGAAATAAATGTTCACTCGTAGTGGAACCTATCGTCAAAAGTGCAATTATGTACTCAACTGGCAAAAGTGCAATTAACTATGTAACAGGGTCAATGTCATGCAAAACGCTCGACTTCTGCTAAGCGAGATTGCGCTGCCAAAAAAGAGAAAAAGTAGTCCAGAAACTGGATGGAAAACGTGGAGCCTCATATGTTTTCAGCACTTGGTCGCTGCACTCGAGGATGGCTAACCACCGACAAAGGCATGATGTATGCATGCCCTTCACTAATGAAACCAAGCAGATTTTAAAAGGCAAACCCACGAACCAATGAAAGAGATTGAGGTGACATGGGCGTGGTTTGAAGCCCAAAGAGAGATTACAACACCGGACGGAGCGCTTTGCGCTCACCTCTAAAAAGTTGCTTAGTCATTGGCTGGCAGGAGCGTAGCATCAGTGGCAGAGAGGTGAATGAAGAAAAACAAATCACTAAGAGTGCTTCTCATTTGAAAGTGAGGACCTCCTCCGCAGGGGGTTGTCTTAGGTTAAATAGCCAACCTGCACAGGAGTGTGCACTGTGCTTCATTAAAAAAAACACTTTCCTCCTGTTGCTCTTCTGTTCTGCACGAACAGAGCCTTAGAGCTAAGCAGTAGAGAGGAAACTGAAAAGCAATTTGCAATGCTGTTTTTAAGACAGGTCAGATACAACAGGGGGACTAGGGAAGTCTGCGAGTTCTTTGTGTGCCCTGAACCGTTCAGGGTGTAATATTAGCACTAAGATAACTCTGGTGAATATTGTACTTGCTGCAGAAAGCTGGTTTGTGTAGTCATGGTTTTGAGTATCATAAAGTAGCACAGAAGGTTAATGATCCTGCTGCAAAGCACAATTTGTAACAAGCAGATCAAAGATTTGTATTTATGGTACTAGCACACTAGGTTACGACTTTTCTCATAGAGATTGTTTTGTTACTTACAGTTCATAAGTTACAACTCTTCTAATATAACACAGTGAGCTATGAACTGATATCAAAGAGCTGCATGCAAACTGCAAGCCCTGGGCTTGCAGCCTTATGTTTTTACTCAATCTTTTGTCATTCTAAGGTTGCTAAAAAGGGTTCCTTTTGATAGTAAAAAAAAATCCTATTGGTATAAGCAACCCCAAACACTGTGTTAAATTTTAAATTCTGAGTTAGTGTCTCTCTAAACCATGCACTCATAACAGTTTATATACGGATAACGTGATTTCTACATGTTGCATCTCGTATTGTATTATGTAACATCTCCTAAACATTGATTTACGCATTTGGATGACTCACTGTATCTGTGTACTATGCGTGGGTGACATAAAGCGTGCGCTAACACCATGCATATGGGTTATGGAGAGATGAGGGTGGAAGCAAGGGAATCTATGGAGAAGGAGGCCATGGGTCTTGAGCAGGGCACCAACAAAGACTGTCATACCAGGCACTACTAAGGTAAAACCCAGCTCTAGGTATTTGTGTGGCCTGTCCCGGACTCAGAAGTGAGACACAGTGCCTGTTTCTTATGGTGTGGAATCCCATGACTTACCTCTTTACTCAGATCACTATGAATTCTCCAAATTAAGTTTTTATTGTTCATTTATATGACCTGAACGGGTGAAAAATAATATATATATCCAAAAAATCAAAGTGAATAGGAACCAATCACACACCATAATGAGAATTAGAAACATTAGTAAAGTAAAAAAAATGATCTTTAAAGAGCATATTTTATATCTAAAAAAAACCCAAATATTTTAACTCTAAAAAAGTTACAAGATTAAAAAACGCTTCTTAAATGCAGAACCCAAAAGCATCTGATGACATATGTAGGAAGTTGGCTCTGCATATACTATTTCAAAGTAAGAAATAGTGTGCACAGAGTCCAAGGGTTCCCCTTAGAGGTAAGATAGTAGCAAAAAGAGGTAATTCTAATGCTCTATTTTGTGGTAGTGTGGTCGAGCAGTAGGCTTATCAGAGGGTAGTGTTAAGCATTTGTTGTACACACACAGGCAATAAATGAGGGACACATACTCAAAGACTTACTCCAGGCCAATAGGTTTTTATATAGAAAAATATATTTTCTTAGTTTATTTTAAGAACCACAGGTTCAAGATTTACAAGTAATACTTTGAATGAAAGGTATTTCACTTAGGTACTCTAGGAACTTTGAATAATCACAATAGCATGTACAGTCTTTGTAACAATGGCAATAAGCTATTTTAAAAGTGGACACTGCAAAAATCAACTGTTCCTAGGGGAGGTAAGTAAAGGTTAAGTTTGCAGGTTAGTAACACACTTACAAGTCTCAAAGTTGAGTCTAAGGTAGCCCACCGTTGGGGGTTCAAAGCAACCCCAAAGTTACCACACCAGCAGCTCAGGGCCGGTCAGGTGCAGAGGTCAAAGAGGTGCCCAAAACACATGGGCTTCAATGGAGAACAGGGGTGCCCCGGTTCCAGTCTGCCAGCAGGTAAATACCCGCGTCCTCGGGGGGCAGACCAGGGGGGTTTTGCAGGGAAGTGGGGGGGACACAAGCAGGCACAGAAAGTACACCCTCAGCAGCACGGGGGCCTGGTGCAGAGTGCAAACAGGCGTCGTGTTTTAGATAGGAAGTAATGGGGAGACCCGAGAGTCTCAGGCAGGCACAGGGGGGGCTCCTCAGGGTAGCCACCACCTGGGCTAGGCAGAGGGTCGCCTGGGGGTCGCTCCTGCACTGGAGTTCGGTTCCTTCAGGTCCTGGGGGCTGCGGGTGCAGTGTTGTTTCCAGGCGTTGGGTCCCTTGTTACAGGAAGTCACGGTCAGGAGGAGCCTCTGGATTTCCTCTGCAGGCGTCGCTGTGGGGGCTCAGAGTGGTTGTCTCTGGCTACTCACGGGCTCGCAGTCGCCAGGGAGTCCTCCCTGAAGTGTTGGTTTTCCGCAGGTCGAGCCGGGGGCGTCGGATGCAGAGTGGAAAGTCTCACACTTCTGGTGGAAATCGTGAAGTCTTTAAAGTTGTTTCTTTGTTGCAAGAAAGTTGCAGGTTGTTGAACTGAGCCGCTGTTCACTGGAGTTTCTTGGTCCTTGGTTGCAGGACAGTCCTCTGAGGCTTCAGAGGTCGCTGGTCCCTGTTGGATGCGTCGCTGTTGCAGTTTTCTTCGAAGTTGGGAGACAGGCCGGTAGGGCTGGGGCCAAAGCAGTTGTCGTCTCCGTCTTCACTGCAGGGCTTCAGGTCAGCAGTCCTTCTTCTTGTTAAGGTTGCAGCAATCTAGTTTCCTAGGTTCTGGGGAGCCCCTAAACACAGAATTTAGGGGTATGTTTAGGTCTGGGAGGGCAGTAGCCTATGGCTATTGTCCTTGAGGGTGGCTACACCCTCTTTGTGCCTCCTCCCTGTGGGGAGGGGGCACATCGCTAATTCTATTGGGGGAATCCTCCACTTACAAGATGGAGGATTTCTAAAAGTAAGGGTCACCTCAGCTCAGGACACCTTAGGGGCTGTCCTGACTGGTGGGTGACTCCTCCTTGTTTTTCTAATTATCTCCTCCAGCCTTGCCGCCAAAAGTGGGGGCAGTGGCCGGAGGGGTGGGCATCTCCACTAGCTGGGATGCCCTGTGGCGCTGTAACAAAAGGGGTGAGCCTTTGAGGCTCACCGCCAGGTGTTACAGTTCCTGCAGGGGGAGGTGAGAAGCACCTCCACCCAGTACAGGCTTTGTTCCTGGCCACAGAGTGACAAAGGCACTCTCCCCATGTGGCCAGCAACATGTCTGGTGTGTGGCAGGCTGGGAGAAACTAGTCCGCCTACACTGGAAGTCGGGTATGTTTTCAGGGGGCATCGCTAAGATGCCCTCTGGGTGTATTTTACAATAAATTGCACACTGGCATCAGTGTGCATTTATTGTGCTGAGAAGTTTGATACCAAACTTTCCAGTTTTCAGTGTAGGTATTATGGAACTGTGGAGTTCGTGTTTGACAAACTCCCAGACCATATACTCTTATGGCTACCCTGCACTTACAATGTCTAAGGTTTTGCTTAGACACTGTAGGGGCATAGTGCTCATGCACATATGCCCTCACCTGTGGTATAGTGCACCCTGCCTTAGGGCTGTAAGGCCTGCTAGAGGGGTGACTTACCTATGCCACAGGCAGTGTGAGGTTGGCATGGCTCTCTTCAGGGGAGAGCCATGTCGACTTAGTCATTTTCTTCCCATCAGCACACACAAGCTGTGAGGCAGTGTGCATGTGCTGAGTGAGGGGTCCCCAGGGTGGCATAAGACATGCTGCATCCCTTGGAGACCTTCCCTGGCATCAGGGCCCTTGGTACCATGGGTACCAGTTACAAGGGACTTACCTAAGTGCCAGGGTTGTGCCAATTTTGGAGACAAAGGTACAGTTTAGGGAAATAACACTGGTGCTGGGGCCTGGTTAGCAGGGTCCCAGCACACTTTCAAGTCATAACTTAGCATCAGCAAAGACAAAAAGTCAGGGGGTAACCATGCCAAGGAGGCATTTCCTTACAACATACTTTTTACGATTCGTGCCTGGCAAATTTGACAGAGTGGAGTGTGTGGTTTTTACACACAACCCCTCCCTCCAATAATATGATAAACCTCCTGCTGGTTCCAGATTTGTATACAGTATCACTGTACATTCTGGAACTTGTAGTTTTGTGTTTAGCTTTTAAACATGGGATCTGAAATACTCGTCTGCCTGGCGCTGCTATTGTATAAAACGGCAGGAGTGACTGAAAGTGTCACATGGTACATGTCAGTGGGCAGTTCTGCACATCTACCCCTTCATACTGCATCACCTGTTTAATCACATAGGCTTGCTCTGCTGTTGTGACATTTTACCTTCATGGGTAAGAGGTGCATGCACAGCTGCTGCCCCTACTGTACTTCTCTTGAGCAGGTGGCTGCCATTGCTTCTTTTTTCCCATGGTGTATCGCAGGGATGTTTGCAGTGCACCTGTTGCCAGTGCTGTATCTGTTTCATGAGGGAGACCTCTAGAGCTGCTGCTCATATGTTTCAAGTTTAGTGTGAGAGAAGCTTACACAGCTGCTGCCTGTAGGAGGCTGGCCTGGCTTGTAGTGGGTACCAAGGGGTACTTACACTCTGTACCAGGTCCAGTTATCCCTTATTCGTGTAGAAGAGGTGTTTCTAGCAGCTTAGGCTGATAGAAGGTAGCTATAGCAGAGCAGCTTAGGCTGAACTAGGAGACATGCAAAGCTCCTACTATACCACTGGTGTCATATGCACAATATCATAAGAAAACACAATACGCAGATATACTAAAAATAAAGGTACTTTATTTTTATGACAATATGCCAAAAGTATCTCAGTGAGTACCCTCAGTATGAGGATGTCAAATATACACAAGATATATGTATACAATACCAAAAATATGCAGTAATAGCAAAAGGAAGTAATGCAAGCAGTGTAAAGTTACAATAGATTACAATAGGAGCACATAGGTGTAGGGGCAACACAAACCATATACTCCAGAAGTGGAATGCGAACCACGAATGGACCCCAAACCTATGTGAGCTTGTAGAGGGTCGCTGGGACTGTAAGAAAACAGTGAGGGTTAGAAACATAGCCCACCCCAAGACCCCATAAGGTAGGTGTAAAGTGCACCTACACCCCCCAGAGAGCACAGAAGTTGTGATAAGGGGATTCTGCAAGGAAAACCAACACCAGCAAAGCAACAACAGTGGATTTCCGGACCTGAGTACCTGTAAGACAAGGGGACCAAGTCCAGATGCCCAGGAAATGCCAGCTGAGGGTGCAAGGAAGCTGCCACCGGATGGAAGAAGCTTTGTGTTCTGCAAGAACGAAGAGGACTAGGAACTTCCCCTTTGGAGGATGGATGTCCCACCTCGTGAAGAAGCTTGCAGAGGTGTTCCCACGCAGAAAGACCGCAAACAAGCCTTGCTAGCTGCAAGGGTCGCGGTTAGGGTTATTGGATGCTGCTGTGGCCCAGGAGGGACCAGGATGTCGCCACTTGGATGAGGAGACAGAGGGGGCGCCCAGCAAGTCAGGGAGCCCTCACAGAAGCAGGCAGCACCCGCAGAAGTGCCAGAACAGGCACTTAGAAGAGGAGTGAACCGGAGTCCACCCGAAGTCAGAAAAGGGAGTCCCACGACGCCGGAGGACAACTCAGAAGGTTGTGCACTGCAGGTTAGAGTGTCGGGGACCCAGGCTTGGCTGTACATGAAGGAAATCCTGGAAGAGTGCACAGGAGCCGGAGCAGCTGCAAATCACGCGGTACCCAGCAATGCAGTCTAGCGTGGGGAGGCAAGGACTTACCTCCACCAAACTTAGACTGAAGAGTCACTGGACTGTGGGAGTCACTTGGACAGAGTTGCTGAGTTCCAGGGACCACGCTCGTCGTGCTGAGAGGGGACCCAGAGGACCGGTGATGCAGTCTTTTGTTGCCTGCGGTTGCAGGGGGAAGATTCCGTCGACCCACAGGAGATTTCTTCAGAGCTCCTGGTGCAAGAAGGAGGCAGGCTACCCCCAGAGCATGCACCACCAGGAAACAGGTGAGGAAGCCGGCAGGATGAAGCGATACAAGGTTGCAGTAGTCGTCTTCGCTACTTTGTTGCGGTTTTGCAGGCGTCCTGAGCAGTCAGCGGTCGATCCTTTGGCAGAAGGTGAAGAGGGAGATGCAGAGGAACTCTGGTGAGCTCTTGCATTCTGTATCTGAAGAATTCCCCAAAGCAGAGACCCTAAATAGCCAGAAAAGGAGGTTTGGCTACCTAGGAAGGAGGATAGGCTAGAAACACAGGTAAGAGCCTATCAGAAGGAGTCTCTGACGTCACCTGCTGGCCCTGGCCACGGCCACTCAGAGCAGTCCAGTGTGCCAGCACACCTCTGAATCCAAGATGGCAGAGGTCTGGGGCGCGCTGGAGAAGCTCTGGGCACCTCCCCTGGGAGGTGCATGTCAGGGGAGTGGTCACTCCCCTTTCCTTTGTCCAGTTTTGCACCAGAGCAGGGCTGGGCGATCCCTGAACCGGTGTAGACTGGCTTATGCAGAGATGGGCACCATCTGTGCCCATCAAAGCATTTCCAGAGGCTGGGGGAGGCTACTCCTCCCCAGCCCTGACACCTTTTTCCAAAGGAAGAGGGTGTAACACCCTCTCTCTGTGGAAGTCCTTTGTCCTGCCTTCCTGGGCCAGGCCTGGCTGGACCCCAGGAGGGCAGAAACCTGTCTGAGGGGTTGGCAGCAGCAGCAGCTGCAGTGATCCCCGGGAAAGGCAGTTTGGCAGTACCCGGGTCTGTGCTAGAGACTCGGGGGATCATGGAATTGTCTCCCCAATGCCAGAATGGCATTGGGGTGACAATTCCATGATCTTAACATGGCCATGTTCGGAGTTACCATTGTGACGCTATACATAGGTAGTGACCTATGTATAGTGCACACGTGAAATGGTGTCCCCGCACTCACAAAGTCCGGGGAATTTGCCCTGAACAATGTGGGAGCCCCATGGCTAGTGCCAGGGTGCCCACACACTAAGTAACTTTGCACCCAACCTTCACCAGGTGAAGGTTAGACATATAGGTGACTTATAAGTTACTTAAGTGCAGTGGTAAATGGCTGTGAAATAACGTGGACGTTATTTCACTCAGGCTGCAGTGGCAGGCCTGTGTAAGAATTGTCAGAGCTCCCTATGGGTGGCAAAAGAAATGCTGCAGCCCATAGGGATCTCTTGGAACCCCAATACCCTGGGTACCTCAGTACCATATACTAGGGAATTATAAGGGTGTTCCAGTATGCCAATGTGAATTGGTGAAATTGGTCACTAGCCTGTTAGTGACAATTTGGAAAGCAGAGAGAGCATAACCACTGAGGTTCTGGTTAGCAGAGCCTCAGTGAGACAGTTAGTCATCACACTGGGAACACATACAGGGCACACTTATGAGCACTGGGGCCCTGGCTGGCAGGGTCCCAGTGACACATACACTAAAACAACATATTTACAGTGAAATATGGGGGTAACATGCCAGGCAAGATGGTACTTTCCTACACTGCCCATGCTGGGTCTGTTTATGCAAGGAGCCTTGTGCTGCTCCTCAGTGTAATGCAGTGATGCGAGAGTAATTTGAATGCTTATGTGCATTCTGCACCTATGCTGTGCGAGGGGCGTTTGCTGTGCTGTGGCTTGAGGTGTGCCTGCTCCTTGTGTGAGGGAAGCTTGCACATCATCTGCCTCTGCTATGCCTGTTTGGCACCAGGGAAGCTTGCACTGCAGCTCTGTGTGCTATTTCTGTTCTGCATGAAGAAAACGTACACCGGGTCCTGCCTGTGCTTAACGTGCCTGAGGAAATCTTAATCTCCTTTGTAAAGCTGCTACCTGCGTGGTACCGGCTGCGGGTAAATGTAAGGAAATGGAAATAAAACTATGGAAAGGAACTGACTGGAAAAGAACGAAGGTGTTGGAAAGAAAAAAGTAAGAGACAGAAAGAATAAACCGAGTAACAGGAAAGGCTGAACAATGGCAAAGGGTTTTAGCAGGAGGCCATGAATGAGTGACTGTGCATGAGTGGGAGGTAAACAAGGAAAATAAAAAGATATGCATTGCTAAATTGTAAGGAGTATAAACTGGATTGGCATAGATGTTACTGAATGAGTAAAGTTATGGAATGCGAAGGAGGGATGCTAAATGAGTAAAATATGCAACTAAAATGGAGAGGATTAAGGGAAGCTGCGAGAGGTAGGGTGAGCTGAAAAAAAAAATAGAATTATAAAAGTAAGACAGAAATGAGAAGTGAGAACGTGCATGGGATTGAGAGAAGTAGCAGTGGAGGAAGCAAGTGTGATAGGAGTTTGAAAATGAGATGCAGGTTAAAGGTAGATGTAGTTAGAAAACTGGGGATGCAGAAGCATCAAGACGAGAGGCAGAGATGGTAATAAATTAGCATGGAGTGATGATAGGGAACGGGAGGAATAAAGTGGGAAGTAAGATGAACTGAAGAGAGATATTTAGTGGTCAAAGGTAAAACCAAATGTGAGCGGAAAGCACAATACACCACTTTTGCTCATGACTTTCTTTTATATGCTAGTAGCCTTATGACTCCCCTGTGATCCCTTTATTCCACCAAGCATTCCCCCTATTGGAGACACCATAAACCCATTTTCTAAATCAATAATGCCACAAAACAGTATTGATATGCCCAAAGGTCTGACTTACTGCAAACCGTGTTCTCCTTGATGCTATTTGTATTAGTAAAAGCCTTACTTTTTTTTTTTTAGCTCAAACCATTTTTATTTGAAAAAGAAGTACTGAACAATTGCGCAGCAGATAATGAAGGCACATTACAGGTTACATTGTGAAAATATCTGAGTCCTAGTATGTAGAAGAATAGATACATGAATTAGGTCGGAACAGTGGTATGATAGCAACCGATTGTATGTCTTTATAAGATAAGATAAATTCGTGGGGAACATGTTTAGGGAGGTAAAGGTCTATGGTTGAGATCACTGTAGGGGTGGGTGTTGATGACTCTGGATGTGCCAGTGGTTGAGTTAGCTTGGGCGAGAAAAGCAGAAGGAAACAAAGGGGGAAGGGGGGGCGAGGGGACGAAGGCGAGGGAAAGGCTTGGATGACGGCTACATAGGAGGCAGCACCGCTAATCCAGTGAGCTATGTATTGTAGTATTTGCCTGGTGAGTTGGACCCAAGGATTTCTATGTGCAGAGGTGTTGATGAGTTTAATGGTGGGTATATTTTTTGTAAGTATAGGTCCATCTTATTCTATAAACAGTGGGTGTGGGGTGAGTTATGGAGTTTCTTGTACATTATGTTATCTGCGCTTCTGGTGGAGCACAAGATGTTCCACCACTTGTCAAAGGAGGTAACATCAGTCGATTTCCATTCTGAAAGCACCGTTTTTGAGCCCAGGGCAAGTAATAGGTCCAAAGGTAGGGAGTCGTGCAAGGACAGATCTGTACAAGCTGGGTGTGCAGCAGAGCCCAGGCATGCAATTAAGATGGAGGGATTGATCCCTACTCCAAGAATGTCATAGATCGTTTGGAGGATTCTGGAC
Source organism: Pleurodeles waltl (assembly GCF_031143425.1). Lineage (NCBI taxonomy): Eukaryota > Metazoa > Chordata > Amphibia > Caudata > Salamandridae > Pleurodeles > Pleurodeles waltl. Next base: position 304,918,661 of record NC_090437.1, on the reverse strand, counting down.
CAGAATGGTCCAACCATTTTGCAAGATAGAAACATATGTTCAGGTGTTCCTGGAAGTTCACCACAGTGACAATAGGTATAAGACTGTAATAACCCCAGTTTATGTAGTCTGGCGGGGGTCCAATGAGTCTTGTGTATCATCCATAATCTATCTTGAGCAATTGCTGTTTTGATTTTAGCCATAAAGGACGAGTGCCAGATTCTGCTCTAGGTAGCACCCGTGAAGTGTGGTAAAAGATTTTCTGGTATGAATGGGGACCATTTATTTTTCAGATTACACATGAGGTGTGATTTTGGTGCGTCAAGCAGTTTGTAGATGCGAGAGGCAGAATGACCGATTATTTTGAGATTCCCTAGGAGACGGGGCAGGTCTTGTGTGTGTGGTTTCGGCAATGATCTGGTGGCTCTTTTAAGCTTTAGGAAATTGTAAAATTCAATTGGGAGGAGATCGTGGTGGGATCTTAGTTCTGCAAAGGTAGAAGGACATAGGGGTGAGCCTTGGTCACCAATGAGGTTTAAGCCTCTTTTGGACCACTGTTCCCAGAACAACGTTTCCCGTCTAGTTTAATATTGTGGTTATGCCAGAGGGAGGCTAAGATAGAGTTAGGGAGGTGGCTTTTCAATATTTTATCAACCTGCAAAAGGGCAGTGGATGTGTCAGCTATTATGTCGAAAGAGCGGACCAGGTGTAGTTTCTGGAGAACCTCTAATAGTAAGGGTGGCGCACAGAGGTAATAATATTTGGGACTCAATTTTGAGCCACGGTGGGGAAGCCTCATCTGTCCCTCTGAGCCACTAACTGCCTTGAGATGCCAGGAAAGCCTGTTGGTATATGTGAAAGTCAGGCAGGTTTAGCCCTCCTCTGTACTTATTCAATTTAGGGATAGGTCCAGCTATTCTGGCTCTATTCCCTTTCCACAGGAAGGTTACTAAGAGTTTGTCCAGTGATTTGAAGAAGGAAGTGGATAAGTTTATGGGTATCATGCTTGACAGGAAATTAATTTGTGAGCCACCATGTGACAGGCCAACGCCGTTGGGCCCATCCGAGGAGGTGGCATGGGCTGACGCTGCCGCCTCCAATCCGGAAACAGAAACCAGGACATCCAATCACCGTGCACTTCTGGGATGGACGGGGCAGTGGCAAGTGGTTCGCGCGCCCGGGATCCTTAAAGAAGGAGAAACCCCGGCTGAAGGGTGCGTGGAAGAAGGAGGAGTGATGGAAGAAGAGGATGGACGGCGGCAACAGCGAGCTGTGTTAACCCCGTAGTCAAGCGGCGGCTGGAGACGGACGGGAAGTGCCCCGGAGGGTTCCACAGCCCCGGCAGCGGCGCAGGAGGCGCACCGCGAAGTTTCCAGACACGTTTCTGGAGAAGCGTGGCTAACCCAGGTGCATCCATAGTGGGGATTAAGGGAAAATAAGGGTGGTTGGAAGGGGGGAAAAAGCGGGAAGGACAGAGAGGGGGAGGGTGGGAGAGAACAAGCAAAGGGTGGCACAAACATAGAAGAGGGATAACAGGAGAAAAGGAAAAGCAGCCAATCGATACGAGGAAGAATATATGAGAGACAGCAAAGAAAAGAGGTCAGTGAGAGAGACCCCAGAGAGTGAAAGAGATAGAAGAAGAAAGGCAGTACAGGAGTTCCAAAGAAAATAACAAGCCAGTACAACAGGGAGTTGGGGAGAGAGAGATAGAAAGACAAACAAGTATCCTAGGAACCGGCAACAAAAGAACTAGATAAGAAAAAGAAACCAGGAAAACAGAGGGTACAGAAAAACAAAGAAAAACCCACCAGACAACAGAGATAGGAAATAGAAAAAAAGGAGTAAGACAGAGAACAGGAAAGAACCCGAGAAGAAGGAAAGAAACTCGCCAATGCTTTATCTTGTTTTTCCCCACATGCACCTCCTGGGAGCCCTGGAAGAAGGAGAGAAGTGGAAAGAGCATTAAAGCCCAGGGGAAGCCAAAAGATGACTGAACTGTACAGCAGATGTAAATAGTATACTAAATAACAACAAGGAAAAGAAAAAAGAAAAACTCACCAAAGCTCATACCTCACTGCCTTCGTGTCGTCACTGACATACCCGGTGACACACCACCATTTTGATGGACTCTGGTGGGCTAGGTTGCAATGATGGGTGGTAGGGTGGCTAAATAAGGGGGCGTCTTTTGAGTACATTGAAGGGGGCCCTAAGGTTTTGTTGGACCACTGCTTCTCAGTGCAGGTAAACACCCTCTTTCCCATAATCGAACAAAGGCCCAAGCAGCTGCACAGCCTTAGGTGTACCCATGGCCAAGACTGCCTGGTACAGGACCATCTTCTGATCCGCACACACAATGTTACCACTGCAGACTATCAATTAAACTAACATCTCTACAAGAAAAACAATGACCTACTCTTCTTAACTATTCAAGGTTATCACTTTCCTGCAAGGGAAAGAAAAATGTGAAAGTAGATTTCCAAAACAACATTAAATCAGTGATGAAAGCTTTGAGTTGCTGTTAGGACATATAGGCCCTCATTCCAACATTGACGGGCGGCGGAGGCCGCCCGTCAATGTTGCGCGTCAGGAATACCGCTCCGCGGTCCAGAGACCGCGGAGGGTATTCCAAGTTTTCCCCTGGGCAGGCGGGCGGCCGCCGAAAGGCCGCCCGCCAGCCCAGGGGAAAACGACCTTCCCACCATGAAGCCGGCTCGTAATCGAGCTGGCGGAGTGGGAAAGTGCGACGGGTGCTACTGCACCCGTCGCGTATTTCACTGTCTGCTATGCAGACAGTGAAATACATTTTGGGGCCCTCTTACGGGGGCCCCTGCAGTGCCCATGCCGTTGGCATGGGCACTGCAGGGGCCCCCAGGGGCCCCGCGACTCCCCCTCCCGCCATCCGGTTCCCGGCGGGAGAACCGCCAGGAACTGGATGGCGGGAGGGGGAGTCGGAATCCCCAAGCCGGCGCAGCAAGCTGCGCCGGCTTGGAGGATTCCTTGGGGGCAGCGGGAAACCGGCGGGAGACCGCCGGTTTCCCTTCTCTGACCGCGGCTAAGCCGCCGTGGTCAGAATGCCCCGCGGGGCACCGCCGGCCTGTCGGCGGTGCCACCGCGTCCCGCGGCCCTGGCGGAAGTAATCCGCCAGGGTCGTAATGACCACCATAGTTAGCATGAGTATAAACAAGCTAATGAGTAGACTTCAGTTATATCAATATGACTTTTTACATATATAACCATACATGAACGCCCAGATTACCATATGATAAGTAAAAATTATGGAGTGCAAAATGTGCACTGCTCCCCTATTCAGTAAATGATGCAGCTAACTGGGTACACTCACCTATGGCACTATATGCACCTGTATTTCTAGGAGGCATACCATAGTTATATTTTGCACCAGTGTACCAGGTTGTGTGTGGCCTAGTGGTTAAGATCTTCAACTTCACTCTGAGGGTTTATTGGTCGACTCCTATTGACTATATGGTCATGTGTATGATCCCTTGAGTTTCAATCATCTACCATTATAATTTAAAAAGATCGGCAATTTTATCCAAGGGCAAGTACATCTATTTGTGTGTCTTTTTCCAAAAAGTCTCTGTTTATGGCTACCATGTTGCAAAGATTAAAAATAAATGTTTCGCTTTTTCTCTCTCCTCTCCCACCTCTCTTAACCTCTTCCTCCATCCCTTCCTACATCACCTCCCTCCTCCATACTATTCAGTAAATGGTGTAGCTGGCTGAGGACATTCGCCAATGGCACTATATGCACTTATAATTTTGGGCTAAACGCCATAGTTATGTTTTGATGCTACAGTTCAAGGAGCAATTTGTGGCCCAGTGGTTAAGATCTTAAACTCTCATACTCAAGGTTAAGGGATTGATACCAGGGGTCTCTATTCCTGGGTACTGTCCTGAAGAATATCAATGGTAATTCTCATTTATATCCTTTGACAAATCATTTTAGTATACTCATGCTGTCTGAAAATATCTCTTTTTAAGGATACCACGGCCCAAAGATTTAAAATAAACTTCTCTCTCTCCTCTCCCACCTCTCTCTAGCTCTACACCCAACCCTTCCTAAATCAACTCCCCCTTCTATATTCTTCTATAAATAATGGCAAGCTGAGCACACTCACCTATGGCACTATCTGTGCTTGCGTTTTTATGCCGTATATGTTTATGTATTTCGATGCTGCATAGTAAAGAGCTGTTATTGGTTCAGGTCTTAGATTCCTAGGTTATTGGCTATGGGTTTCATTCCTGGTGACTATATGGATGTGCCTTCTCTATTGATGGGAGTTTTTAGCTTCATGAAAAATGTTAAAGACGATGGTCAGTTTCACCTTTGGGCAAATACTTTTATGTTTGCCATTTCCTCTAAAAATAATTTTTTTCTAAGGATAAAAATGGCCCAAATTTTATTTTTGCCACTCTGTCTGAAAATATCACTTTTTAAGGATACCATGTTCAATATATTAAAATGAAACTTCTCGCTCTCTCTCTCCCCTTAACTCCAGCCCTTCTTACATCACCTTCCCCCTCCATACTGTTTCGTAAATGATGTAGTAGGCTGAGTACACTCCCCCGTGGTTCTATATGTACCTGTATTTTTGGGGAGCACGGCATAGTTACATTTTGCTCCAACATACGAAAGTGTGATTAGTTGCTCAGTGTTTACAGTGTCAGATTCTCAAGTTTAGGGTTAAGGGTTCACTTCCTGGTGTCTACATGTTAATGTATTTGCTCTATTTTAAGGAGTTTTTATTGACCATATATTAAGAGTGATTGTCATTTTTATCCCTGGGCAACTAATTCTATTCTGCCCCGGTGTCCGAAAATGTCTTGTTTAAATGATTCCATGTCCCAAAGATTAAAAATAACCTTCTTATTTCGCTCTCTCACCCTGTACCTCCAACTGTTCCTACGTCATTTCCTCTGCCATTCTATTCAGTAAATGATGTGGTTGACTGAGTACACTCACCTATGCCATGATATGCCCTGGTATTTTTGGGCTGAATACCAGTTTTCTGAGCAATCTGGATGAGTTATCGAACTCCCAGAGACTAGAGGGAACAAGCTGAGGTTAAGATAGCTTTCTTGATCAGTGGATTGATGAAATGATTGTTTTACTAATTAACACTTTTGTGTGTACCTTCAATGTTTGTTGTCTTGTACAGAGCTCTTATTTCAAATGTAGTCTTTGTAAACTGTCAGTATTATGGTACCAGCGATGCTGGTCTAAGTTTTTGTTTGGTAGGTCCCAAGCTCATATCTAAGAAAGATTCTTAAGGTCTCTGAAGGTTCCACGCCTTGTGTGTAATGCAGAAGTGAACACGAGTGCATGATGTTTTCATCTGAAGAGTGCTTGTGCGTTTTTTGTCCACATCAGGGATGTTGATTGACTTTGATGGCCTTTATGTATTAATGGGTTGAAGTAAATACGTGCCTTACTATCTCCATTCTACAATGGGCAATGTACAATGGACAGGCAAACAATTGGAGTGCATTTGTGAGTCGATAGTGGCAACTATACTAACTTCGGTTTGGTTTTGTGGTTCAACATCCTCATGGTGAGCCTTCACTCCTATGAGTAGGTGTGATAAGGAGTATTTGCTTGCAGGTGCTCACAAGATAATCCAATGAAATAAGTACTCACTAATGATATCTGTGTTAATCTATAAGTCACAGATTTGACATGTGGCAGGGTTAAATCAGGCTTCAATAATTCTGAGGCTGATACATTGTGAGTCAAATTTAAGACAACATAATATGATCATCATTCTTAGATTAGCTGAAATTATTTTAAAATCCCTGTGCTTTGCTGTGGTTTGTGATGATAATGCTGCCTGATGAACCAATCTGCCATAGTCACTCATCACTTTATGTTCCGATTCCTGCCACTGATGATGTTTTTTTGTGGGTTTCAATCAAGGGTGGCTTTGCATAGGAAGATGTCCAGTGGAGGACACTGGGCAGACATAAGGATGTTTAGCTTTGTGGGCAATTAGAATAAGGCCTTTCAACCTCAGGCCTTGGTACCTGCCTCATACATGTTTTCACACCCACCTGGCCCTTTTTAGAGGTATTCTGTTGCCATTTTAATGCTTTGTATTACATTTTCAAAAGTATATTTATGGCCTTTTGGTAATGTGTATTAAAGATGGCTGAGGCCCGTAAATCTCATCTTTGCTGTACTCATCAGTCTAATCTTTACCTGCATCAACATCCCCCAATGTACTTGAGAAGCACTGTAGTATCTATAATAATGTAGTCCTTTGATGATGAAGTATATATAATGTAATCCTTTGTCTGTTTTACTTTGGGCTGACTTTGCTGGTCAGTCAGATATTTACACGTGCCTCACATTCCTTGTTCTGATCGTGCTCCATTTGTGGATTCAAACTGGAACTTCTCTAAGGAGCTGGAGTTGGAAGCCACGGGTGGAGGATGGGGTGAATGTGGTCTCCTTGAATGGTACATTAAACTTATTTGAACTCCATCTGCTTGCTGTAATTTCCATCTCAACAGTTGGCGATGACCTCTACAGGCAATTTCAATGAGCTCACCACCACTTTTCCACCTGTTTTTATTAGGTCGAGTGTTAGCGTTCGGCCTGCTGTATACTGAAGTATACAACAGAGTGAGTTTCAACGTTCTGATTTGTTAGTTGCAGTGTCCTTCAAAAATCCTTGCTTGCTAGTGGTCAGTTCTGCCTTTTTTCACTTTGGGAGCAGCACAAAGTACTGTGTAATTATGCTATGTCCTGTTTACCTATTCTGTAAGGGACTTTTTTGGCATTTGCCTGTATCACCCCAACAGTGTGGGTGCTTGTTCAGCCCCTCCTCCCCACCAGCTCTCTCTGTAAACATAAACCAACAGCAGAGGGGGGCTTTTCCAGGGCCAGCTCACCCTCGCTCTCTTCCTTTTGTTATTTTCAGTCTGTCTGGCAATAAAAGTCCAGTCAGTAATTTACAGTGCTATGAGCGCTAACTTGAGCAAACACGAGACTATTGCATTACAAGTGCTTGTTATATTTTTATATTCTCTTGGTACCTTCTCATGACCTCCGCCTATTTATTTTCTTCTGAGTAATATGTCCTCAGAAAGCTACAGAGCAAAGAAGCAACTTGTGAAACAAAACTATTTGTTTACCCATTAGTTTATATTACAAATGTATTTATTTACCCATGTATTTCAACTCAGTAACTGTGGTCTAGTAACTTCAAATAGGCCTAGAAAGTGTTTAGAGGTTTCAAAGACTTCTGTCAATTACAGGCAACACATAGCAGACGTGTGTGGTTTCTGTGCACAGGTAACAGGCACAGCACTGCCCGCGGTGGCTCCAGCTTCACTCGCACTCGGGCACGCCGAGTTACCCTCTTCCACAGGACAGGTTCATTAATAGAAGCTTTATTCACATACAACCAGTGCAGTCAAGGAAACCGTGGGGCAGGCAAACATTCTTCTCACACACAGACTGCGAACAGCCAGGGGCATCACACAAGCCCCTGGAGAGCCCCCCACTTCTACGGCCCCTCAATCCTGAAGGGGGTCCAGGTTAATGAATACCTGTGAGATATGGGAGGCTCAGGGTGCCCTCATCACATTTTTCTAGGGCCCCATCGTTTTGCATTAGGTCACTGTGAACAGCACAGACGGCACCAGTGCAAACTTCGCTTACAAAATCAGCACTAAATGGAAACTTTCCTGGTAGCGAAGTAAAGACACTGTTGGCAACAATAGTACAATGATGTGGGCAACAAGAAGCGTAAAAAAACAGCACTGATTCCAATCTGCAGTAGCCCAAGAATTGGATAACATGGACGAAACCTTGGTAAATGCCCTGCTGCTACCAGCTGTAATTAGGAGGCCAGCTAGGCCGGTCAACCGTGTATCGCACGCAGAGAAAAGTTGCTCACCCTAAAGGTACGATGACCATTATAAACATAATGTGTGTACACCCCTGATGGCATCAGCCCAAGGCCTCCGTGCACACAGAGCAGATAAGGTATTGGCAGCAGAAGAACCGTCCTCCCTAGCACGTACAGCGTGGAATGCGTGGACAACGGCATTGCAAGCTCCACTCTCACACAAACATTATACACAGTATGAGCAGTAGCGGTGAAGCCTTCCTCATGCCAAACAGGTAAAGGCTAGGCCACCACTAAAGTATCACCTCAAACATTTAATGAGCCAGTACAACAAGGACACAGCAGCAGCTTCCTTCACACACAACAAACACAGAAGGTGCAGCGCAAGCAGTTCAAATTGAAATCACACACAGACAAGTATGACACAAGGGCAGGCAGCAGCAGTGCAGGCTGCCATCACACAGCACGGGCAGTGTGTGCCACTGGAAGATTCATTTACGCACAGAACAGGTGCACACACAGAGCTTCTCTCACACGTTACTCCATGAACAGCAGCACAGAAATGTCCCTCACTCACAAACGCACTCAAGGTGAAGCTTAGAAGGGACTTCTGACCATCAGCGATGCAGAGTTTAAAACTACACTGAAATAGGGAGGAAGACAAAATATACTGGACAGAAATATATTCTGACATCAATATTGTGTTCTAAATAAAAAAATATTGTCCCATTGGGTGTAGATTGCCCTGTGAGTCATTTTGTAAACGATATTTATGATACAATATTTATGTCAGACAACATTCTGACAATTATATTCTGATAACATACCCCAAAATAACCACATATGACAGTTTATCCTTGTGAAGTTTTCCATTAGCAAGTTTAACATACATAATGCCTTCAAACTTTCTTTAATCCTCTTCCACCGCACTCTAAACTCGCACTTGTTTGTTTAAGGTGGATGTTGCGATATATATATTTAACTTGGACATAATCACACCAGTTGACACAGCTAATTAGATTTTTGAAGCTATATCTAAAAACAACTTTGAGTGGAATAGGAAACCAATAAATGTGTGCGAAGCAGCGGTCTAGAAAAAAGTATTTAGGATGCAGACTTCGCCTCTGTGGTGTTATCCCATATGCAGAGGCCTTTATTAGGTCGAGCATTGCAGCGCGCATGTGGTGCTCTTCAGACGTGTTGGTGTGTACCTGGGCTTTTAACAATGCCCACCTCACGCCCTTCACTACCACTCATTCGTGGGCTTGCCCTTCAAAAATCTTTTAATTTCATTGGTAAATGATTTACCTTTGTCCCTCCTTGGGGAGGTTTGTTACCGCCTTGGCCATGCCCCTGTTAAATGTCTAATTGCACTTTTGCCATAAGTTTAACTGCGAGCGAACTTCTTTTTCTTTTGTGCATCTCTTCACGCTGATGCTCATGGAGGCCGTGGCGCTGTGAATCGGCTCCCTTATGTGAAAGTGTTTAACTTTCAATTTTCAATTTATGTGGCAAGTAAAGTCGGGTTAGGAGTTTATAACGTTAATAGCTCTAACTCAAGCAGATGTGAGACCCAGTGTATTACAAATGCTTGTTTAAGTTGGTTGCTACTTGATGTGTAACCGCAGGGGACTGCCTTGCTTTTTACTGGGGCACTGCTGGGAACATTGTTAGTGGAACCTGAGTGTTTTTTCTAGCTCCACAGGTGAGCGCTGAGAGTAGTAGCTCACCCTCGAGCCAATTTTAGATCTCGCATGGCCACCTCGCATCATCGAGACACTCGAGGCGAGTTTGAAGTCGCGTGACCGCTCCGCACATTAGTCGTGTGATCCTCACAAGACTTCAAGGAGTCAAGGACTGTGACATGTCAGTGACACGCCCTCCAGCACCCATTGGCTCAAGAATATGGGAACATCTACACGTGTCATTGACAGGGAATGATGTAATTTCTCTCGACATGGCAGCCATCTTGAATTGGGAGAGAACATACCTTAAACGTTGGAAGCACTATGCAACAGCAAACAACTCTGATACGGAGTAAACATACTAGTCTGACAACTTCAAAGTGAGGTAAAGCATTCCAGCAGCAGCACGCAGTGTCTGCTATTCAAGCATGGTATGTTATATACATAAGATAAATAAAATAACAATTGCGACTTTTACTGTTTCGGGAAAGACAGCCTGAAAGGCATTGTGGTTTTTGTAGTGCTATAATTAAAATAAATATACACAATCACAATTTATTCTTCACAAAACTTGATTCAGTTTCACTATTCTTGCCACGTCCAGGGAAGCCAATTATGCCTTGGAAACATGGTTTAGATTTTTTCAAAATTATCTTGTGGCTATGGATGCTGAGGAGTTTGCACAAAAGAGAAAAGCTGCTCTCCTGTTTATCGGGGGCTTGAATAGGTGGACATGCTGAAATTTGAAACAATATAACAAACAGTGGAAGATGTCTCAAATCAAACTCCATTACTGTGCCATTTCCTGATGATGGTCTAAGGTGACGTTGGTCCATTTGACTTGCTAGCAAGTGACAAGAGATATGTATGAGTCTTAATTCTTATTTAGAATTAGGTGTACTTTGAGTTCGCTGAAGCACCCACAACTTCTTGTGTAATAATGTTTAACGAAGAGTGTTTGAAATTAAAGTACCCCTCCACACCAAAGAATTAGTGACTGATAATGGGGCTCATTTCATATTAACAGAGATGAAGGACTTCATCAATTCGCTCCATATCAATCATTTGAAGGTGGCATTATATTATTCAACCACAAATGGTTTGATTTAGGGAATGAATACGTTTTTGAAAGGAGGCATTTTGTCAGCCTTAGTTATTGGTGCACCAGTGGAGGACTTCTTAAGAACAAAATTGTGGACATACCTAACCACTCTTCATAATACAATGGGTGTTTCACCTTTTTGACTGCTTCGAAATGAAAGGGGACTCCATGTCTAAAGTCTGTATTGACTGGGTTCAAAGTTTGATTTCTAAAGATGTTAAGTGTATTTGTTAGGACTATAAACAAGTATCTCACAGGGATTGGAAACAACAGGATACACAAAACATATTTTGACAACAACACGGTGTGAAGGACAGAGAGTTTCAAGCAGGAGACTGGGTTATGATAAAAAAACAACAAATGAAAGAAAGGTGACTCCGTTTATACCGAACCAATGCAGCTAACCAGAGAGTCCAAAGGTCCAGGTTTGCTTAACAAGAAAGAATAGTGGTGTACAAGATGCTTAGCCAAGCTATCTCCAGAGGAGGTAAGAAGACTCTTTTGCTGCAAAGGTAAATTGAAGGATGAATATTGTCAAGCTTGTGGTTGGCTGGCAGTAGTGATAGCTAGTCCGGGTGTACTGTGTCAGACTTTGTCTCTCAATTCAGGATGTAGTAATCAGAATAATTCTACAGAGTCTGATTTACATTCTTTAAATTCAGTGGACATTGAAAATCCTAATGCATAAACGGTAGGTTTTCTTTGTTGGATGTTTCTGACATTGCTGGCTCGAGACAATCCCACATCTAATGGGGAAACAATGTTGGCTTGACATAGCAGAATGCCCAGGTCTCACGCAGTGTATCTTCGCCATTGAGAAAAAGTCCCTCTAATTTGTGATATCTGTGTGCGGCAATGAAGGGAGTCTGTGCACTGCAGCCAAGGCTGTGTGCGTCAGAAACAAACAGAAGCTCACTTTGCAAACAAGTGAAGTCGGTGAGCACCCGAAAACATTGGTTTGCCACCACTAACATCTGTATGAAACTAAAAGCAAAAATGTGCGTTTTTGCTATGTTTTTTATGCATGTAAGAGCCACTTTTGAGGACCACGTATCGGTCTCACTGTATGTCCATTTGTGCATATCGTTGCCATTTTTGATAAATCATTTATGGCCCTTGTGCACAAGATTTTACTGCATGCTCAGGTGTTTCATCAATCACATATCACGAGGAATGCATGATTTGCAATCTAGTTTCAAGCACAACCTAATTAGATGAGCTCTGTTCCATTCAGTGACACCCAATGATTTCTTCCTTTCATAATTAGTTAAGTCAAAGCACATACCAATGTCTTTGCAATGCCCTTCCCTTGGGTCTCCCTTTTGATGGCCCTGATAATGTGTGAACTGGTGGTGCTGACATGAGGATTTAGCTGCATTAGTAGAAATGGGCCTAGTGGTCCTTGCACAACACAAAATACGGTACGTCAATACTATATGTGTTTATTGTTAGGAGTGAAAGAAGTGCATAGAGGCCAGCATTAGTTACGTAGTGTGCTGTCACAGGGTTTCTGCAGACAACGAATGAAGCCTGGTGAGAACATGTCATGTTGGATTCCATCACTTCATTGGAAGGTTGGAGAGAAGGGCAATTTACGTGAATGTTCAATGCATACACAAATTTTAACTCATCCAGAATATGAAACACTACCCGTTCCGCAGGAGGTCATAGAACAAAGAAGGTAAAGAAGTCCAAGTAGACAACAAACCACGTAAATAAGCAAGATCCTCAAAAGCCAGAACTGTTTTATTGCTCACTGTGGACTCCAGTATCATAAAATTCTAAGGGTGAATACAAAAACAACGTTTTACACATACATTAGTGTCGCTCAGGCATAAAGTCCAGCCAGGCCTGGAAAATCCAAAGATATATGACATAAATTGCTGGACACTAGTGGACTCAAACAAAGCCCCCCTACAGATCCCAAATATTCACTAGCTCTGAGCATCGACATCCTATAACAAACAAGCATTGGCAAAGCCAACAGGTTTCATCTATGCCAGAACTATTGTCTTTGGCAGTGTGTTTTAGCCTTTATTTACACCAGTGTGGCTGCTGTTCAGCACGGCTAAAGGTTGGTGGGGTGGGGTAGAGTGGAGTGGGGGTAGAGTGGAGTGGGGGTAGAGTGGGGTAGAATGGAGAGGTTGGATTGGGGTAGATTGGAGTGGGGGAGTTGGGTAGATTAGCTTGGTAAATTGGAGTGGTCTAGATTGAATTAGGGTAGACTGGAGTTGAGTAGATTGGGGTAGGTAGGAGTGGGCGTAGACTGCCGTAGAGTGTTGGGGAAGATTGGAGTGGAGTACATTGATTGGGGAAGAGTGGAGTAGGGCAGATTGGAGTTGCGTGGGGTAGACTCCATTGGAGTTGGTAGATTGGAGTGGGATAGATTGGGTCGACTATGATAGGGTAGATTGAAAGGAAGTGGGGTAGAATGGAGTGGGATATAGATAGGAGAGGGGTAGTTTGGAGTAGAGTAGATTGGAGTGGAGTTAGAGTGGTGTGAGGTAGATTGGTACAGGGAGGGGTACATTGGAGTGGTGCAGACTGGATAGTGTAGATTAGTGTAGGGTACCTTGGGGTTGAGTGGGATAGAATAGATTGGAGTGGAGTGGGTTAGATTTGACTGGAGGGGGGTAGATTTGGGTGACAGGTGGTAGATTTGAATGCTTTATAGTAGGGTAGATTGGGTAAAGTGGATGATTGGAGTGTGGTACATTGGGGTTGGGTGGAGTGGGCTAGATTGGGTGAATTGGAGTGGGTAGACTGGAGTGGGTTAGATTGGGGTAGAGTGGATTGCGGTTGAGTGGATTCAAGATTTGAGTGGAGTGAGATACACTGGGGAAGAATGGAGTGGGGTAGACTAGAGTGGAGTGTGGTGGTGTAAATTAGGGTGAAGTGGAATGAGGTAGATTGGGTGGATTAGAGTAGGGTAGATTGAAATGAAGTGGGGTAGATTAGAGTACGGCAGATTGGAGTGGGGTAGAATCAAAAAAGATGATTGGAGTGGGATAGCTTGGAGTGCAGTCGGTTAGAGTGGAGTGGATTGGATTGGAGTGGGGGTAGCGCAAGGTGGGGTAGATGGAAATGGAGTAGGGTGGATTGGAGTAGATTGGATTGGAGAAGATGACGTAAACTGGAGTGGGGTAAATTGGGGAGGGGTGGAGTTGGATAGGGTATAATGGAATGGTGTGGAGCGGGGTGGAGTGGGTTAGAGTGGAGTGGTGAAGATTCGAGTGGAGTGTGGTAGATTAGAGTGGAGTAGATTGGGTGGATTGGGGTAGAGTGGTTTGTGGTAGAATGGAGTGGGGTAGATTAGAGCAGAGTGGGGTGAATTGGGTTGATTAGAGTTTGGTAGATTGGAGTGGGGTGCATTGTGATAGATTGAAGTGGGGTATATTGTGGTAGATTGAAGGGGGTAGAGTGTATTGGAGTGGGCTATATTAGAATGGAAATTAGTTCAATAGATTGCAGTGGAGTTTGGAGTGAAGTGGAGTAAACTGGAATGGAGTTGGATAATTTGTACTGCAGTAGATTTGTGTACTGCAGTAGATTGGAGTGGATTAGAGTGGAGAAGAGTGGAGTGAGGTAGATTGGAATGGAATTGAATAGACTGGAGTGGAGTGGGTTGGATTGTGGTACATTGGAACGGGGTGGAGTGATGTAGATTGGAGTGGGGTACACTGGGGAAGATTGGAGCAGAGAGGGGTAGATTTGAGTGAAGTGTGGTAGAGTGGGGTGAAGTAGGGTAGATTGGCGTGGGGTGGGGTCGACTGGAGTCGAGTAGGGTAGATTGGAGTGTACTGGAATAGAGTAGAGTGGGTTAGGTTGGAGTGGGGTAGATCGAAGTGGAGTGGAGTAGATTGGATGGTAGTAGATTGGGGTAGATTGGAGTGTAGTGGGATAGATTGGGTTACAGTGGGGAAAAGTGAAGTGGGATAAAATTGTGTGGGATGGAGTGGGTGCGTTGGGGTGGGGTAAATTAGAGTGGACTGGGGTACAATGAGTGGAGTGGGACAGATTTGAGTGGAGTAAATTGTCATGAAGTGGAAAGGGTGGGGTAGATTAGGGTACATTGGTGTACAGTGGGATAAAGTGGAATGGGGTAGATTGTAGTGTGGTAGAGTAGAGTTGGTTAAATGGAGTAGCGTTGTGCCGTGAAGTGAGTGGCGTGGAGTCTAGTGGCATGTCATAGAGTGTCTTAGAGTGTAGGGCATAGAGTATCTTTGAGCGAAGGGGCACAGTGTGGAGTGGCATGTCGAGTGGAATGGTGTGTCGTAGAAAGGAGTTAGGTGGCACAGAGTGGCGTGTAATAGAATAGAGTGGCATAGTGTGGAGTATGCATGGTTTGGTTGCATACTGCAATTACATAAAACATATTTTCGATTGAAAGAACCTTTGCATTTGCACCGAAATACAGTTTTACTGCACATAAACGATAACGTGTGCAAACGTCATCATCTAGTGTATTGATGTGTTTTGATGGTATGCAAATATTTGTTTCCACAACATTTCAGAATTACAAAAAATGTGCTGCATTGATTCTGATATATTCTGAAACTTCAGCACAGTAAATTTATTTTTTTTGGTTGTGTGATAGTAAAAAAAAGCATCCTACACCTTTTCGTCTTACATGGACACTCAGTAGGATTGTCACATAGCTTTTCTCACTTTGAAATCAGAGAATGAAAAGTAAAAATCAGGCTCCATGGGAAGAGAGAGCTTGACATTTGACCTCTGTCTGTGAATGCACAGCAATTATGACAAGAAAAGAACAATTTAAAGGCATATTTATAGAAAGCGAGTTCATGGAAGTATACAGTAAACAAGGTTTGGACAACAGAACAGCCTAAAGGAAATAAAGCCAACAAATAGAAAAACAGAAAATCAGTTACAAACCACAAAGCCAATGGTAAGCAACAGGCGGAATGCATTCCTAGGTCAGTTTCTGAATGTCCTCAAGATGTCTTTAGCAAATCAGACCACTGTGCGGTCTGGTTGGCTTCGACCTAAAAAGGTTGATAATAGTGTGGTGCATCTTACTAAATTCTCCTCCCTGGCATCTCATAACAGAATCCATATTAAAGAGGACTGTTACACAGGCTATTTAGACAGAACTCTAATTCCCTTTCACTGTTTCTCTACACCTCTTACCTCTCCCAAATACATGAGATTCTGATGGATACAACTACCTGTGGATTCCTCACCTTATGAATTCGTCCTTGCGTTAGCATCTGACGGAAAGTCTTCATTCTAGCTGTCCACGTCGACGAGGACGTCATAATGGCACGGCTCCACGTGACTCTGTCTGACGTCAACGTGCCAATAAGAGGTCCTCGTCGGCGTACTGACGTCAGTTTTCCTTTTTTCTGTGCCTTCGACGCCAACGATTTTTCTTCCTGCCTCGTTGATAACAGTAGCGTTTTTTGGTAGTTACAATGTCGCCTCCAAAAAAGTCCGGTTTCAAGCCGTGTAGAGAATGTGGGGGTCGGATGTCAGTGACCGACCCCCATTCGGATTGTATTTGGTGTCTGAGTTCGGAGCATGATGTGGAAGGATGCTCTTCGTGCCAGAGCATGAATCCAAAAGCTCTGAAAGAGCGTGAGGCGAAGCTTTTCCTAGCAAAAGCGAAGAAGAAGGGCCATAAAAAAGATTCCTCCCATGCTTCACCCAAGAAGCAAAAGAAGCGGCGTCATCATGACTCTCGGCACCGTTTGGAGTGGACCCGATCGAGGTCGAGATCTCGGTCTTCTCGACGCCAGAAGACATGGGAGATGAGCCCTACTGTCACGCCTCAGCCCGAGAGTCCAGGGTTGTCGCTGGCGCCATCTGTCTTTGAGGTCATTCATCGTAGCCCTCAATTTTCGCCGGCGTCAAGGGAGCCTGATGTACAGCAGACCTCTGCTCAACAATACCCGGCTTTCCTGGCTCCAGGGACGGATCCGGCTGCATTTTTTAATGCAATGTATGCCGTGTTCCAATCCATGGCCCCTGCTGGTCGACCGGCGGGTCCCACGGGGCCATTGGCGTTTAATTTGGGCTCTCCAGCGCCGTACAAGGCGGCTCCATTCATGCCCTTTTGCCCTTCGGAGACTGGCGGTTCGGCGCCGAGGGTATCCCCTGGCGGGGGTTCACCACTTGTGACGATGGATCCTCCATCACGTCAACCGACTCTATCACCGCGCCATCCGACGTCGTTGATGTCCCCATCCAGACTGGCTCCATCGCCTTCCTGCCAACCGACTCCGAGAAGGTCATCGTTCGACTCCGTGTCGGCGCTGGCACTGGCGTCGGGTGAGTCTAGGAGTCATCCATCTCTTCCTGGGCCCGTTCGAGGTTCGAAGTCGTCGGCGTCGACTTTTGGAGGAAGAGGAATATAGACAGCTGGAGGAAGGAGAGATTGAGCCTTCAGATGAGTTCCAGGGTCTAGCCACTGCAAGTGGTCTGGATACTTCCCCGGAGTGGGACATTGCGTCTCCAGGGGAGTTTACAGAAGAGGCCGCTTCCTTCCATACAGTGGTAAGGAAGGCAGCAGAGTTCCTGGACTTGCCTTTGTCTGTGGCAGAGGTGAAAACTAACCTGCTCACAGAGGTACTACATCCCTCTTCGTCTAGTGCTGACCCTTTGCTGCCTTTCAATGAGGCTTTAACTGAACCTATATTGGACTTATGGAAGAAGCCAGTAACAACTCCTGCAGTGAACAGGGCAGTGGCAAGGAGACATAGGGGCGCACCAGGAGATCCGGTTTTTCTATCACAACATCCAACTCCGGAAAGCTTAGTAGTCCAGGCGTCATGTTCCGCGAAGTCTGCTCCTGGGACATTCCCTGGAGTCCCAACTGATAGGGAGTCCAAGAGGATGGAGCAGTCTTCAAAGAAGATCTTTTCATCATATAGTATGGCGCTTAAGGCTACTAATTCCACCTGTGTGCTGGGCAGATACGTCCACGACCTTATGGACTCCGCTAAGGAAATGGCAAAGGATCTGCCACAGGAGATGCAAAAATCGTTTGGATCCCTCTTTATGGATGCGCAGGCGGCTGCTCAACAAATTATACAATCTGGGCTGGATACTTCGGATTCCATAGCCAGGGCCATGGGAACATCTGTGCCTACTAGGAGGCATGCCTGGTTAAGGTCCTCTGGTTTTTCTTCGGATGTTCAATCCACCTTAATGGATCTACCATTTGATGGGGAAAAGTTGTTTGGGGACAAGGCGGACTCTGCCCTTGTACGGTTTAAGGACTGTCGGGCGACAGCTAAGTCCTTGGGCTTACAGACCTCTGCTACAACACCTTATAGACCTTTTCGCAGGTTTCGGGGGTTCACTCAAGACTCTGCCTTTCGGAGGTCGCAGTCCTTTGCCCAGCAACCTGCCAATCCGCCCTATCGTGCCTTTAGAGGGCGGGGTAGGGGTAGAGCTAGAGGGCCAGCCCAGCAGCTGTCATCTTCGTCATCCTCCTCTGGTGGACAACAGCAGAAGCAGCCCTAGTTTTCCCCACTTTATCATCCATACTTCTCCTGTAGGGGGGAGATTGAGTCTTTTTCTGCAGAAATGGAAGTCAATTACAACAGACTTGTGGGTGCTAAGAATTGTGGAAAAGGGCTATGCTCTCCCCTTTCAGGAGTTCCCTCCTCCCTTTCCCCCCGTCCCTCCTTTTGTTCAGAAGACCATCTTCTGTTGTTGCAACAGGAGGTTGTCACCATGTTGGCAAAGGGCGCTATAGAGTTGGTGCCGTTGCAGGAGAGGGGTCAGGGGTGTTATTCAAGATATTTCCTGATTCCCAAAGTGGACGGTCGTTTACGGCCGATCCTAGGCTTGAGGATTTTGAATTTGTTCCTCAAGCAGGAAAAATTCAAAATGCTGACCCTAGCGCAGGTACTATTGGCGTTGAACGAAGAAGACTGGATGGTGTCTGTCGACTTGCAGGACGCGTACTTTCATGTTCCGATAATCAAGTTGCACAGGAAGTATCTCCGGTTTGTGGTCGGAACGCAACACTACCAGTTTCCGGTCCTTCCATTTGGACTTACTTCAGCACCTCGGGTTTTCACAAAGGTGATGGCAGTTGTTGCAGCACATCTCAGAAGGAGGGGAGTAGCGGTTTTTCCCTACCTGGACGATTGGTTGATCAAAGCCAAGTCTCCAGAGCTTGTGTTGTCTCATCTGCGAATGACAACCCAACTGTTGTTCGATCTGGGTTTGTCTGTAAATGTGCCCAAATCTCACCTGGAGCCCTCTCAACGCCTCCTGTTCATAGGGGCAGTACTGGACACAACAATGTTTCGGGCCTACCCCCCGCCTCAGCGGGTTCGGGACATTCAGGCGCTGATTCCGTTGTTTCAAGTTGGAGCGGCAGTTCCAGTCCTCAAGGTCTTACGCCTGCTAGGTCTGTTTGCTTCTTGCATTCCTTTGGTCACTCATGCTCGCTGGCATATGAGGGCTCTTCAGTGGTGCCTCCGCAGGCAGTGGTTCCAGCACAAAGGAGATCTCAGGGATTCAATAAAGATCTCCAAGGACGCTGTAGCGGATCTTCATTGGTGGACAGTGGACGGCAACCTTTCCCAAGGAAAACCCTTTTCACTGCCACCTCCGGTGACCACAGTGATATCGGAAGTGTCCACTCTAGGGTGGGGAGCTCATCCGGGGGACCTGGAGGTCAAGGGTCATTGGTCTCCAGCGGAACAGATGTTGCATATCAATCTGTTGGAATTGCGGGCGGTACGTTTGGAGCTCAAGGCCTTCCTCCCTTCCCTTCGCGGTCGGTCTGTTCAGATCTTAACAGACAACACTACCGAGATGTGGTATATAAACAAGCAGGGAGGAGTAGGGTCGTTCCTTCTCTGCAGAGAAGCTCTACGACTCTGGTCCTGGGCAGAGGACCATCAGATTTGCTTAGTAGCAAACCATCTGGCCGGAGTTCTGAATGTGCGTGCGGACGGTCTCAGTCGTCACTTCTCAATGGATCACGAGTGGCGTCTCCATCCAGACCTGGTCCTCCGCATCTTCAGGATGTGGGGTACTCCTTAGGTGGATTTATTCGCCACTCGGTAGAACACGCATTGCCCATTGTTCTGCAGCCTAAAGTATCCGTTGCAAGGAGCACTGGGGGATGCGTTTCAGATGTCCTGGAGAGGCCAGTTGCTTTACGCGTTTCCCCCCATACCCTTGATTCCTCGGGTTCTGAGGAAGGTTTGTCAAGACCGGGCTCGAGTCATCTTAGTGGCACCGGACTGGCTGAGAAGGATATGGTATACAGACCTGCTTCAACTCTCTCAGTGCTCTCCGCTCCGTCTCCCGCTCAGGGCAGACCTCTTCTCACAGTCGCAGGGGCAGGTTCTACACCCCCACCTCCAGATCCTGCACCTCCATGCCTGGAGATTGAACGGGGCAACCTGAGTTTGTTTTCTCTCCCACCGGATGTAGTGGATGTTATTCTATCGTCCAGGCGACACTCCACTAAATCCATTTATGCCGGCAGGTGGGCAAAATTTGTGCTTTGGTGTGGGGAGAATCAAAAAGATCCCTTGAAGGCCCACCTTTCTGATATTCTTTTGTTTGCTCTTAGTTTAGCAAGGAATGGCTGTACGGTAGCTACGGTTAAAGGTTATTTGGCGGCTCTGTCGGCTTTTCTTTGCCTTCCGGACCAGCCTTCTTTGTTTAAATCTCTAATTGTAAATAGGTTTATTAAAGGTTTAGTGAATAAGTTTCCCCCCACGCCCTTTCACATGCCTCAGTGGGTCTTGAATCTGGTATTAACGTTTCTGATGGGTTCGCCTTTCGAGCCCATGCATTCATGTCCGTTGAGATATTTGGTCTTAAAGACTGTTTTCTTAATTGCGATCACATCTGCTAGGAGGGTTGGGGAGCTTCAAGCCCTTTCTGTTAAACCTCCTTTTACCATGTTTTTTCCTGATAAAGTGGTGCTGAAAACCAGGATGGCTTTTCTGCCAAAAGTTGTCACTTCTTTTCATATAGGGCAGTCTATTACCCTACCCTCGTTCTACCCTCCTCCCCACCCTTCTAAAGATGAAGAGAGGCTCCATAGGCTGGACCCTAAGAGGGCGCTGAGTTTCTACCTGGAGAGGACTAAAGACTTTCGCATGGATGATCAGCTGTTCGTAGGGTATGTTGGACAGCGAAAGGGCAGAGCGGTCCAGAAACGAACACTCTCCAGGTGGGTCATCTTGTGTATAAAGATTTGTTACTCTCTGGCAAAGAAAGTCCCTCCTGAAGGTATCAGGGCCCATTCTACTAGGGCTAAGTCTGCTTCCTCGGCTCTAGCGAGAGGAGTTCCGTTGGTAGATATAGGCAAAGCGCCAACTTGGGCGTCCCTCCATACCTCCGTAAAACATTATTGTTTGGACTCTGAAGTGAGGCGGGACGGTCATTTTGCTCGCTCAGTATTGCAAGATTTCTTGGTGTAATCAGGTGGGCACCCACCACCGAGTGCGGTACTGCTTTGGGACTCTATTCATAAGGTGAGGAATCCACAGGTAATTGTATCCGTCAGAAGAACAAGTTACTTACCTTCGGTAACACTTTTTCTGGTGGATACACTAGCTACCTATGGATTCCTCACGGTCCCTCCCGCCTCCCCGTTGCCTGCCGGATTTCACAGTTATCTTGCAGTGGTTGGAAATATGTTTATTTGTATATATGAATATATATATATGTATTTTAAGGTATCTATGTAAATATATGGGTTCAATGGACAATGTTATTGTGTGTGTATATATATCTTTCTTTATGGTTTTTGATGGGTCGGTTCTCACCTGTTCGCCTCAAAGGCACGTAAAAAATGAGGTGAAACTGACGTCAGTACGCCGATGAGGACTTCTTATTGGCACGTTGACGTCAGACGGAGTCACGTGGAGCCGTGCCATTATGACGTCCTTGTCGACGTGGACAGCTAGGAAGAAGACTTTCCGTCGGATGCTAACGCAAGGACGAATTCATAAGGTGAGGAATCCACAGGTAGCTAGTGTATCCACCAGAAAAAGCGTTACCGAAGTTAAGTAACTTGTTCTTTTGGAGCGTACATCCGCATGCTACCACCAGCATAGATGAATAGAAGAACAACTACCAACCCGATTAAAGGACTTGCAGAGCTAATCAGAGCTGTCAGCATACCCGAAAATATAAAAATTAGTGTCTGTACCACACTTCTGCATTTATTGCAACGCCAAACACTGCATCCTACAACACAATAACCAAACTTCAGTGGTCATCATGCACAAAATGCAACTATTATCAGCATAGGATCAGAGAAAAGAAAAAAAACACTTACAATCACACCCCAACACACTGTGGTATTCTACCCATTGTTTGTAAGGGCTTCAGCATCCGACATAGGCATTATAAGTTCTATGACACATACATGTACTGAAAATAATGCAATTGTCAAACTAGGCGCAAACTGAAAATTTCAATGCCATGGGTGCGGGTACCCCAGACAACAGCACTCGACAATCTATACATTTTTGGGGAGGCAGTTCTGGATAGAGTTACTTGCACCCATCATTACAATTCCTGTCCTCCAGCTGCGAGCGTTCCTCTTTCCATAACAACAAGAAAAGGCACAGAAACAAATCATTAAGCAGGCAACCAAAAAGACTGGTTTTGCACCACTCCTCTTTTAAAACAAGCAACAAGTGAAATATCTCTCCTGATGTGTGGACCAGTTTACAGTGCAAGAGAAATGTAGACTTTGTAGGCTGCCTCCTAGGGTCACTACCCATCCTGCGCACTGGCTGAACAAACACATTTCAGTTTAATTTCGATCTTTGCCTCTGTCAGTGGGTGATAGAGGTATGTCAACCCTCTTTTCTGCTGCCAATTTTATTTAGGCCAAATTTATTGAGTTGAATCTAGGCCAGTGGTTTCTTGACCCCAATCATAACCCAAAGCACAATCAGAAGACAAATAGGAAATTAATCAGGATAGGGACTATTTTTCCTAGCCTTTTCTAACAAATGGGTGCCTGTGGGAGAAGGAAAGCACCTAGAAATGTTTTCATGTAATGTGCTCTATAAGTTTTTTTTATCTGATTTCAAAAGCTGTATGTTCACAAAATCCACTGCCCCATACCCCATACTGCCACGAGAGCCTGCCCCCTTCTTTGTGAATGCACTGTCATACATTTCATGAAAGTAGAAGATCTGCATATGCCTTACTTTTCATCCTTGGCGTGGTCTCCCTTAACTTTTTGCCTCTGTTTCCCAAGTTGTTGATGTCTGCTGGACTCTGATTTTGCTGTTTTATTTTACTCTGGGCACTTTACCACTGCTAACCAGTGCTAAAGTGCAAGTGCTCCTTTACAAAATGTGTATGTAATTGGCTTATCCATGATTGGCATATCTGATTTATTAATAAGTCCGTAGTACAGTGCTCTAGAGGTGTCCAGGGCCTGTAATTCAAATGCTACTAGTGGGCCTGCAGCACTGGTGTGCCACCCACATAAGTAGCTCTGTAATCGTGTCTCAGACCTGCCACTGCAGTGTCTGTGTACAGTTTTAACTGTAAATTCGACTTGGCAAGTGTACCCACTTGCCAGGCCTAAACCTTCCCTTTTCTTACATGCCAGACATCCCTAATGTAGGCCCTAGGTAGCCCCAAGGGGAGGGCACAGTGTATGGTTAAGGTAGGACATATAGTAATGTGTTTTATATGTACTAACAGTGAAATATTGCTAAATTCGTTTTTCACTGTTGCAAGGCCTGTCCCTCTCATGGGTTAACATGGGGGTTACTTTTAAATATGATTAAAGTGTAGATTCCCTTTGGGAGCGGATGGACATGTGGAGTTTGGGGTCTCTGAGCTCACAACTTAAAAATACATCTTTTAGTGAAGTTGATTTTAAGATTGTGTGTTTGAAAATGTCACTTTTAGCAAGTGAGCATTTTCTTGCTTATACCATTTCTGTGACTCTGCCTGTTTGTGGATTCCCTGTCTAGGTCAGTTTGACAGTTGGGCTGGTTACACCTCACACTAGACAGTGGCACAAAGGGAGCTGGGTGTAGCCTGCATATCCTGATGAGCCATCTGTGCTAGGAGGGAGGGGAGGAGTAGTCACTCACACCTGAAAGGGCTGTGCCTGCCCTCACACAATGCAGTCTCCAACCCCCTGGTGAGTGTCTGGGGACTGGCCTGGGCAAGGCAGGATTTCACATTCAGGAGAGACTTTGCTTTGAAGTAGGCCTACTTCAAAGGAGAAATTGGGTATAAGAAGGGCACCCAAAACCACAGATTTAGAACACTTCTGAAACCAAGAGGAACCTCTGCCTGGAGAAGAGCTGAGGAAGAAGAGCTGCCCTGTCTGTGACTGTGCTTTGTGGATCTATCATGCATTTGCTGCGTCTGCCAGAGTAAGAGGGCAAAGACTGGACTTTGTGTGCCTTCCATCCTGTGAAGATCTCCAAGGGCTTGATTTAGAGCTTGCCTCCTGTTGTTTGAAGTCTTAGGGACAGCAAAGACTTCTCTCTGCCAGCACCTGGAGTCTCTGGAGAGACTCCTACTCTACCCTGTGGTGCCCATCAAGTTCCTGGGACCCTGAAAGGAGAAGCTGGCAGCCTAAGAAGAAGAAATCCAAGCACAGAACACCATGCGGGGAAAAGATCGACGCAACTCCAATTTGCGGCTGTAAAATCGATGCACCGCCATCTTCGCGGCTGAAAATCGACGCTCGTCTGCAACGCGACCGTAGAATCGACGTACGAAGCTGGAGAAACAACATGCAGCATCACTGACGGAGGCTGGTGAGATCGCAACCTGCGCTTTGTGGTTTTCGGATCATCGTGCAGCTGGATTTCTGACACAAACACCGCTGGGCGTGTAAAAACAACGCAAGGCCTGACGGGACCCGAGAGTGCTGACCGGATAGACGCATCGCTCTCCTGCGAATTGAAGAAACGATGTGCCCCAACCTGACGAAAGGAGAAAAGACGCAAGATCTCGCTCATGAGTGAAATCGACGCATCGCAAGCCCTTTTTGACGCACACTCGCCTGTGCAGGGTTATTTTTGACGCACCCAAGGTACATTTTCGCACTAACAGTGTTAGTGTGTGTTTAAAACCACATGAAGACTCTCTTTGCTTTTTAATTGATAACTTGACTTGTGTATTGTGGATTTTTGTCGTTTTGGTCTTTTTTTGTTTAGATAAATATTCTCTATTTTTCTAAACCTGTGTTGTGTCAATTTGTAGTGTTTTCATTAAGTTACTGTGTGTGTTGGTACAAATACTTTACACCTAGCACTCTGAAGTTAAGCCTGCTGCTGGTGCCAAGCTACCAAGGGGCTAAGCAGGGGTTATCTGAGGGTGACTCTCTTTAACCCTGACTAGAGTGAAGGTCCTTGCTTCGACAAGGGGTAACTTGACTGCCAACCAAAGAACCCATTTCTAACTCCTTTGGTGTGGTTATCCTTGCAAACTGGTTAAGGTATACTGTGCAGTGCTATTTTTTTAAATTCTCTTCCAGATTTCATATCATCTTCCCTAAGGGAGCACAGAGAGTGTTGAGACACAAGTCTCTCTATCTCTCTCTCGCTCTCTTTCTTTTCCAGTTGCTCTGGGTTGCCATCAGTTTACCACAATACTGTAGCAACCTTAACCATTAGGTTTATCTTACCTGCTATGGCTACTGGCGATGTGTATCCTTAGCATGATAAGGTTACCTCATGCACAAGTCATACAAACTCTGAGTGTATTTTAGGGCAGGCTAGATGATAGAATCATACTGGAAAGCAAGCTCAGATGGTTAATGGGCTTGCTATAGTCCTCTGTCTCGAAAAAGATTGTCACTAATTAGACTCATTACAAAATGTATCATAAAGGATTGGGCTGCCTGCAGCAGAGGACTGAATGAAACCTGTAGGGCATGTGTTCGAAAGCTAAAAACATAGCTCGGCATGTCTCAGAAGTTTTTGCAGAATTTTTTTTGCAACCTGCATGTCAAACCTTCTTTTTCGGGTAGATACCGCAGTGGACTGTATACTGCTACAAACATTTACATGTTACCTGTAAAGCATCTGAATAAAGGTTTGCATGTCTAACCAATATTTCTATATTTCAAGCTCACATAATGTGTGCCGCTCCATTTGGTAGTAATTTACATGTATTATTAAACATCCACAGGCATATAGTATTTTACATAAACAAACTGCTTGTGCGCTGAAAATGTATATACGTTTCCACGTGTTCACTGAATATAAGGTGCATACAAGGTGATAGCTTTCAACAATCGAGGCTGCTGTTGTACTTTGAGTTTCTTTTATTAACCCCCAAATTAGCTTCCAAAAACCTTCTTATTCTTTTGCAAAGCTAGGCCACTTGCTCTTTTTGTTTCTTCTGATGGTTTGCTTAGTTCCAAAACAAGTGGCAGCATGTCCAGCTGTGCAGACTGGGAGAAATTATCTCCTCACAAAAGGCAGTGCTGGTTACCTTTAAAACGACAGATGCTGACCCATTCATTCTCTCATTTAAGGAATCACTATAGCCTGAAGAGTTGAATAATAAATAGAGACCCAGAATGAGGACGATACAAAGTACCCCCAGCCGACGGCCTGTTGTGGAACCCTGTTTACTGTTCAGAAGCAGTTAGCCTAGTTTTCTTTGGCTCTCTGCATGAGAAGGGGTAGTCCATGACCGCAGCAGGGCTCACCACGTACTCCAGAGTAGATATTCCAGTCGCTCCTGTGGTTTTATTTTTAAAAGGTAGTGATGTGAGAGTGTCAGGAGCGTCATGCGTGCTTCCAGAGAGTTTTGGGCACATGGAAAAGGTAAGCTGCGCATGCGCAGAGCTTACAGGGAACACAGGCAGTGAGGTTCAAAGGTTGTTGTCTGTAGTCATTAAAATACTTTCCTTGCATATGCATCAGTTTCATATATATTGTAAAGGTTACACTTTTCCTAAAAAGGGGAAGATTATGTAGGATCTGTAATGTAGTCTTTTGATAATGTAGTACATTAAAGTAGTCCTTTGTCTGTTTTTCTTTGGGCTGACTTACCTCGTCAGTCAGATCTTTACATCTATATTGCATTCCATGTTCTGGTTATGCTCCGTGTGTGGATTCCAACTGGAACTTCTCTAGGGATTTGGAGTTGGAAGCCACAGGCGGAGGACGGGCGGGATGTGCGCTCCTTATATGTTACAATAAACTTATCTTGAACTCCATCTGCTTTCTGTCATTTCCATCTCAACTAATGTGCATTCATTTAATTCAGTGTTTTCATACATGGGAGACCAAACATCGAGACCCAAATCAAACCACATTGAGTAATGCATTTATTGTCCAAAATGGGATATACACATGGTTCACATTTGCTTTTTCACGTTCGCTGATTTAAAGAACATATTAAGTTTACTCTCTACTGTGAAAGTACTTCTTATACAAACGTATTAAGGTATACTGAGGACTTAAAGCACTAGATAGGTATTGCACTCCTAATGAGCAACTAAAATCTCCAACATATTAAATAATCTCTCCAAGTATGAATCCAATATTAATTGCCTAATTGCAGTTAAAAGATTCTGATGACTATGATGTAAGCAATTCAGCCATACTCTTTCCTCTCAATTACACTAAAGACAATAGCTTACAAAAGCTCCCCTTATCTAGATGTTAACAATGGGCCAACATGTTGTCAAAATTCTCGGCATGCATTGCACCCTCAGAGCACACCCTCCACTGCCTCGAGCATTGCGATATTGTGCTGTCTGTAGGTATCTGCCAAACACACTGAATATCTGAACTGTCCCTTACTAGGGGAAATGTGAGTTATAATCTACATGAATGACATTAGAATAAGGCTCAGGACAGTAATAGTAGCAACACGGTTTTATTGAAAATGTGGGTGAAGGCCTATGCCTGTCTATTGATATCATATCCTTGACATGGAGAAGCGCACCAACCGCACTGCCATTCGTTACAGAGGACGGCGGTCCCTGCTAGGGGTTTAGCACAGTAGATGATAACAAAGGTCCAACAGGGTTAGTTATTTTTGCTTTTCCTGATTATGGGTGTGGGGAGCTTTCTCATGCAGTGTGAAATCTCTGCTTACAGTGGCTCATTACTCATGCATTTTGACATCAGATTACCTCAGATGATAACATCCTATTAGCCTCAGTTGCTTTTCACAAGTAGTTCTTAATCTCTGCTTATTGCAAGGTGTTTTTCGGGTGTTTTATTGTTTTTTTATTCTCCTTTTGTTCTCAACATACAGAAGCTCAACAGATGTTCCTCTATGGTTTTATTAGATCTGAAAGACCTCAGCTGCAGGCTGCTCAGCCTCACTTTCAAAGGATTTCTTATGCAACCCCTGGCAATGCCTTTGTGGCACTGCTTTTGTGTTTTCTGGCATTCCGCACCCGTGTCCCCTGAAACAGGTAAGTCAGTAGAGTATACAAGAGAGTGGTGTACTGACTGAATTATGCAATCTCTAGGTAGTGTACTTCCCTGGATCTTTAAGTAATAATAACAATGTAATAAAAATCTAGTCTATTGTGTTTTGTTAGCATTTTAAATTGTATAACATACAAATAGTATTTTTTTCACAGAACATGTTTAACAAGTATCGTCAAAGCCAATTGATCTTGCTTCCCAGTGTTCAGGGAGAGACACAGTCAGCTTTGCCAATGCCCGAGCGGCTCTGTTAAGTATAGAAAGTTTCAAGATCACCAATGATTTCCATAATGTAAAATGTTTGGGGTAATCTCCTGCCTTGCTGTGACTTGACGAATGTGGCAGCCATCTTCAATGAATAAAAGGCTTTCATTGTTTTCTATAGTTCTGACATTGCCAGAGGCAGCTATATGCTTTTCCAATGCCTATGGCGTATAATAGCTTTTATTTTAATTTGTTGCCTTTCACAGGGCCAAAATTGCTCACAACCATGATCACTAAGGGCATCACCAAGGCTGTCAATTGGTTCATGGTGTGCCATGGAGGAGCATCGGGAGGGGCAGCAGAGCGTAAAGAGATGAATTGAGTTGCAGGATTAAAATGAAGAGGACAAGCACACTCTGAAAATAAAGACATGCACTCACTTGGAGTCCTAACCAAGTAATGAAATGAAAATTAAATGGAAACATAGTGCTAATGGTGAAAGGCTACTAGCTAGCCAATTGAAACCAGAGGAAATAAATCAAGGTGCTTCCAATGAGAAACAAACACAGAATAGGAAGGAAAGCCTCCAATAAAAAGATGGTAAGTGATAATGACAAAACAACGATTGTAAACAATGCTGTCTGTCACAGACAACTGTTACTATCTGTAGCAAAAATAGCTCAATTGAATAATATACACATACATTTGAGGAATGTACTTGTTTCGATAAATACTTATTTTGGCAAACTTCCAATTCATACTGACATATTCATACTTCATGTACTATTGCATGGAGTATATTTACTTAGGTTTGATGTAAACTGAAGCAAGTCTTACATACATTACATCATAATGTGTTCCTGTTTAAACCCCCCTCTGCTCCCTATTATAGAAGACTAAACAACAGTTGATTTTCTCTGTCCCAAAAACTGCCTCACCTTCATAGGTTTCTGCAAGCACTTTCACATCATGGTAAACTTCTGTTGTCATAATTCTCGGCTTGCACCCTCAGACCACGCCCTCCACTGCCATAAGCATTGCAGTATTGTGCTGTCTGTAGCTATCTGCCAAACATACTGACTATCTGAACTCTTCTTTACTACGGGAAGTCTGAGTCATAATCTCCATGAATGACATTAGAAAAAGGCTCAGGATATTATTAATAATAGCAATACGATTTTAGCCTATGCCTGTCTCTTGACACGAGTGAGGTCCTGGTCCTGTCTTTGACCTGGAGAAGTGCACCAACTGCTCTGTCATTTGTTACAGGGGACTACCGTACCTGCCAGGGGCTTAGCATGGTAGATGGTAACAATAGTTCAACAGGGTTAGTTATATTTACTTTTCATGAATATGGGTAATGAGACAACCGATTACCTCAGGAAATAACATCCTGATAGCCACAGTTACTTTTCATCTCTTGCCAGAATAAGTAGCAACTAATCCCTGCTTTTTGCAAGGTGTTTTTACAGAGTTTGGCTGTTTTGTATTCACTTTTTGTTCTCAACATACAGAGCCTCAACAGTTATTCCTATATTGTTTCATTAGATCAGATAGACCTCAGCAGCAGGCTGCTCATCTTCAGTTTCAAAGGATTTCTTATGTGACCACTAGCAATGCCTTTGTTGCACTGCTTTTGTTTTTCTGGTGTTCTGCACCTGTGTCCCCCAAACATGTAAGTCAACACAATATATGAGTGGCTTACTGACAAATCTACGAAATGTCTAGGTAGTGTACTTCCCTGGATCTTTATGTGATTACAACAATGTAATAAATAATCTAGTCTATTTTTTTTTTAGTTTGCATTAAAAAAATTATGTCATAAAAATAGTATTTTTTTCACAGAGCATGTTTAACAAGTATTGTCAAAGCCAATTAATCTTGCTTCCCAGTGTTCAGGGAGAGACACAGTCAGGTTTGCCAATGTCCGAGCGGCTCTATTAAGTATAGAAAGTTTCACCAATGATTCCCATAATTTAAAATGCTTGGGGTAATCTCCTCTGTTGGCTCGACTTGACGTATGTGGCAGCCGTATTCAGTGAATAAAAGGGCAATGTTCTCATTGTTTTCCATAGTTCTGACATGGCCAGAAGCCAAAATATGCTTTGCCATTGCCAATGGAGTTTAAAAGCTTTAAAATTTTTTGGCTTTTGCAAAGCCAACATTGCTGAGAACCATGATCACTAAGGGCATCACCAAGGCTGTCAATTGGTTCTTGGTGTGCCATGGAGGAGCATCAGGAGAGAAGGGAGAGAGTAAAGAGATGAAGTGAGTTGTGGGATTGAAATAAAGAGGACAAGCACACTCTGAAAATAAAGACATGCACTCACTTGGAGTCCTAACCAAGTAATGAAATGAAAATTAAATGAAAACATAGTGCTAATGGTGAAAGGCTACTAGCTAGCCAATTAAAATCAAAGGAAATAAATCAAGGTGCTTCAAATGAGAAACAAACACAGAATAAGGGAAGAAAGCCCCCAATAAAATTATGGTAAGTGATATTGACAAAAAAATTATTGTAAACGATGCTGTCTGTCACAAACAACTGTTCCTATCTGTACCAAAATGGCACAATTCAAAAATATACACATACTTATGAGCAATGTACTTGTTTTGATAAATACTTAATCTGATAGAGACTTCTAGCTGCAGCTTCCTAACCTTAGAATTCCCTGGCGTCAGCTTCGAATCCGGAGTTTTTTGTGAGCAGTACCCTGCGCGCGCGCCGTCGGACGGCGTCGTTCGGATCCGCGTGCGTCGACCAGCTCCACGTGCGTTGTCAGCGTCGTTGGAGTCGTCTATGACATCACGGTTGTCTATATAGACGCCGTCTCGGTGCGCGTACGTCAGTTCTTTTCCTTCCGCGCCGGTTAAGCGCAGTTTTGGAAAGAGCTACCCTGCTTCGACGGTTTGTCAACGCTTTTTTGACTGTTTGGAGTCATGTCTTCGAGAAAGACAGGATTCAAGCTGTGTGGTGTGTGTCATCGCACCATGTCGGTGACGGATCCGCACCGAGTTTGTCTTTGGTGCTTGGACAAGGACCACGATTCCACCTCGTGCTCCGATTGTCGGGCCATGGCGCCGAAGGCCTTGAGGGAGAGATCGTCTTCGGTCGGCGCGACTCCGCGGAGGTCACAGGCTTGCAGTAGGAGGAGGTCGCGGCACCGCTCCCGGAGCCCCAAGTCCTCTTCCTCGCATTTGAGGTCATCGGAAGGTAAGAGGCACAAGAAGAAGAAGAAGTCCAAGCGGACTTCGTCTTCGCCACGCCCGTCGACCGACGAGGCGTCTAGGGAACGTCGACGTTCCAAGTGCGGTTCTGCGGAGCTGTCGCCAGAGTTGACTCCGTGTCTTCCCCCCTTTCCGGGGACCGGATCGACCCCCGGTCAAATTAAAGAATTTTACAAGGGCATGCGTCTCGTCTTTGAGCGGGCTGTACCCTCGGGTGGGTCTTAGGGCCCCGCGGGGTCAGCAGGGGCCCCTTCAGATTCGACGCCGGCGGCTTCGGCCTCGGCACCTTTGGGGACCTCAGGATCCGATAACGGATCTGGACAGCCCCATCCTTATTCCGGATGATCCGGAGCGACGTCGTACGACGTCGACTCCGACGGAGCCGATTCGGCCCAGATCATTGTCTGAGCATTATTTGGAACAGCCAGACGCAGGAGAGGAATGGGAGGGGTCTGAGGACCCTTTAGAATCAGGATTGCAGCAGGACTGGTATGTGGATCTAGGGGAGGCCAGTGGACTGGACACATCTCCAGATACTGGTATGCTCTCTCCTCTTAATGTGGCTACAGAGGAGGGGGCTTCTTTCGCTATTGTGGTGCGTAGGGCAGCCGAGGTCTTGGACCTAGATTTGCCTACGGTGCCAGTCACGACAAATATCCTGACAGAAGTGCTTCAGCCGGGGGTTTCAACATCGGAACCGTTGTTGCCCTTCAATGAGGCTCTTACAGACGTCCTTCTGGGTACGTGGTCTAAACCCAGCACAAAGGCTCCTGTGAATAGGACGGTCGGCCGCCGCCATAGACCGGCTCTCAGCGACCCTAGTTTCCTGACACAACATCCCACTCCTGAGAGCTCGGTTGTCCAAGCCTCTACTTCACGTGGTGCCTTCCCTTCCACTCTCCCGGATAGGGAATCCAAGAGGCTGGATCAGCTTGGGAAGAAGATGTTTTCTTCCTCCAGCCTGGCATTGAGGTCTGTAAACACCTCTTGCCTATTGGGCCATTATTCCCATACTTTTTGGGATACGGTGGCACAAGTGCTGCCCCAGGTCCCGGAGGGCATACGGGACACTCTCACCCAGCCGGTAAAGAATGGGAGAGATGCAGCCAAGTTTACAATCCGGTGTGGCTTGGACACGACCGACTCGCTGGGCAGAGCGATTTCATCTTCAGTGGCCCTAAGTCACCACTCCTGGCTACGTTCTACTGGTTTTTCAGGGGATGTCCAGTCCAGCTTGATGGACATGCCCTTTGATGGCTCTCGCCTTTTTGGCGAAAAGGCAGACTCCGCGCTTGAGAGGTTCAAGGATTCTCGAGCCACGACCTGATCCTTGGGCCTTTCAACGCCGGCACAACAGCAGTCTGTCTTTCGCCCCTTCCGAGGCTTCGGGAGGGGCGTGGTGCCACGCCAGCCACATTTTAGCCACCGTCCTCAGGCTTCACAGCATCCCAGAAGAGGACGTGGTTGTGGTACCATCAGACCCAGAGGGTCTGGCCAGAGGTTGACCGCCACACAGCCCCCCTCCACCGCGCCCAAGCTCTCCTAGTGTGGTTCTGCGGGATCACGTCCGTCCAGTTGGAGGGAGGATTCGTTTTCATCTTCCTCACTGGCTTTCCATCACCACGGACAAGTGGGTCCTGCAGATCATACGGAAGGGCTACTCCCTTCCCTTCCAGTCTTTCCCTCCTTCTATCCCTCCGACAAAGGAATGGCTGATGGAGGACCATTTAGCTTTGCTCCGCGAGGAAGTTACGGCTCTTTTGGCCAAGAGAGCCATAGAAAGAGTCCCGATATCAGAAGTAGGCAGTGGTTGTTATTCCCACTACTTTCTGATTCCCAAAAAGAAAAAAGGCCTTCGCCCTATTTTGGATTTAAGGGACATCAATCTCTTCCTCAAGAAGGAGAAATTCAAGATGCTCACTCTTGCTCAGGTTTTGTCTGCCCTAGATCAAGGAGACTGGATGGTAGCGTTGGATTTGCAGGATGCGTACTTCCATATTCCTATCCTGCCAAGCCACAGGCTTTACCTGCGGTTCAAGGTGGGCCACGAGCACTTTCAGTTTACTGTGCTTCCTTTCGGTCTCACCAGTGCCCCTCGGGGGTTCACAAAGGTGATGGCGGTGGTGGCAGCTCATTTGCGCGGGTCAGGGATTTCAGTCTTCCCCTACCTGGACGATTGGCTGTTGAAGGCTCCTACGCCCCAGGCTCTCGTTACCCACCTCCAGACGACGGCGGACCTCTTGCATTCGCTGGGGTTCACTATAAATGTGAAGAAGTCACACCTGACTCCCTCTCAGCAGCTCTCTTTCATCGGAGCTGTTCTGGACACAGTGCAGTATCGGGCTTATCCTCCCGATCAGCGGGTTCAGGATATTCAGGTTATGATTCCGATGTTTCGGCCTCTATCCTGGTTCTCGGTGAGACAGACTCTAGGCTGCTGGGACTCATGGCTTCCTGCATCCTGTTGGTCAAGCATGCCAGATGGCGCATGAGGGCTCTGCAGTGGGACCTGAAGTTCCAATGGGCACAGCATCAGGGAAATCTTACCGACGTGGTTCAGATCTCGGAGAGGACTGCGGAAGATCTGCAGTGGTGGTTAGTGAACTGCGAGTGGGTCAAGGGCAGACCCCTCTCCCTTCCCCAACCAGATCTAACGGTAGTGACAGATGCGTCACTTCTGGGAGGGGGCGGCCATCTGGGGGAGGTGGAGATCAGAGGTCACTGGTCTCCGGCGGAATCTGGGCTCCACATCAACTTGTTGGAGCTTCGGGCGATCCGGCTAGCATTAAAAGCATTTCTTCCTGTTGTGAAAGGGAAGGTGGTGCAGGTGTTCACGGACAACACTACCGCAATGTGGTACTGCAACAAACAGGGCGGTGTGGGGTCGTGGACCCTTTGTCAAGAGGCTTTACGCCTCTGGACATGGCTGGAACAGCAGGGCATGACCCTGGTGCTTCCAACACCTGGCAGGTTCTCTGAACGGCAGAGCAGACAAACTCAGCCGAAAATGCTTAGAGGATCACGAATGGTGTCTCCATCCGGAGGTGGCGCAAGGACTCTTTCAGCAGTGGGGAGAACCTTGGTTAGATCTGTTCGCCTCCGCAGAGAACGCTCAATGTCAGCAGTTTTGTGCGTTGGAGTTTCCAAGGGGGCTATCACTAGGCGACGCTTTGCGAGTGGAGTTCAGGCCTCCTGTAAGCCTTCCCACCTATACCACTTCTGCCCAGAGTTCTCAAGAAAATCAAGCACGACCGGGCCCAAGTAATCCTTGTGGCTCTGGATTGGGCACGGAGAGTTTGGTATCCAGAGCTCCTCAAAATGAGCATCAGTCCTCCAATCAGGCTGCCTCTTCGGGAGGATCTTCTGTCGCAGCAGCAGGGGAAGGTTCTCCACCGAACCTGTCAACTCTGCGCCTTCATGCCAGGCGTCCCTCAACTAAGTCGATCTACTCCTGCCGTTGGAAACGTTTTGTTTCTTATTGTTCAGAGAGGTCTATTGATCCTCTTTCTTCTTCTCTGTCTAACATCCTTTTGTTTATTTTGTCTCTCGCCCAGCAGGGTTCCTCCTTGGGGACTCTCAAGGGCTATCTTGCAGCCTTATCGGCTTTTCTTCAGTTGCCTGATCAACCATCTCTGTTTAAATCACCTATAGTACAGAGGTTTTTGAAAGGGCTTGTACATCTGTTCCCGCCTGTGCCTTTCGTTATGCCCCAGTGGGATCTTAATCTGGTTCTTACCTTCCTTATGTGTGCTCCTTTCGAGCCCTTGCATAACTGTCCTCTCCGGCTGCTCAAATTAAGACAGCCTTTTTTGGTGGCAATTACATCTGCCTGGAGAGTGAGTGAGCTGTAGGCTTTATCTTCTAAACCTCCTTATCTAATGATATATCCTGACAAGGTGGTGCTAAGAACTCGTGCCTCTTTTCTCCCCAAGGTGGTGACCCCTTTCCATCTGGGTCAAAATATCACCCTGCCCACCTTCTTTGCACCACCGCATCCCTCTAAAGAGGAGGAGCATCTCCATCGACTGGAACCAAAAAGAGCGTTATCGTTCTACCTTGACCGCACTAAAGAGTTCCGGGTGGACGACCAACTCTTTGTGGGGTACGTTGGTGCAAAGAAGGGTCGGGCAGTACAGAAACGATCCATTTCGCGCTGGGTCGTTCGCTGTATAAAAATATGCTACGCTTTGGCAAAGAAGCAGCCTACTGAGGGCTTGAGAGCTCACTCCACTAGGGGGAAAGCTGCTACCACTGCGTTAGCACGTGGCGTTCCGGTGGTGGACATATGTCAGGCCGCAACGTGGGCTTCTTTACACACGTTTGCGAAGCACTACTGCCTGGATAGCCAGGTGAGAAGAGAGGGGCATTTTGCCCGTTCTGTCTTGCAGGACTTCCTTATATAAAATAAAATAAAAAATAAATTAAAAAAAATCTCCTTCAGACCCACCACCATGGGTTATAGCTTGGGTATCTATTCTAAGGTAAGGAAGCTGCAGCTAGAAGTCTCTATCAGATGAACAAGTTACTTACCTTCGGTAACGAGATATCTGGTAGGGACTCTATCTAGCTGCAGATTCCTTGCACCCGCCCAAGCCTCCCCGCTCTGGGGAAATGTTTTCTCATGTGCATGTGTGTATATATATGTTTCTATATATATATGTTTCATTTTGGCATCTTTTGCCTTTCTTACAGGCATGAAAGTGTTTTTCTCCAAACAGAAAAAGAGGTTAAAAGTGTATTTGTTGGTTCTTCCATGACTCTGTGCTTCTGGCGCGGGAAGTTGTGGAAAAGAACTGACGTATGCGCGGCGAGACGGCGTCTATATAGACAACCGTGATGTCATAGACGACTCTGACGACGGACGCGGAGCTGGTCGACGCACGCGGATCCGAACGACGCCGTCCGACGGCGCGCGCGCAGGGTACTGCTCACAAAACACTCCGGATTCGAAGCTGACGCCAGGGAATTCTAAGGTAAGGAATCTGCAGCTAGATAGAGTCTCTACCAGATACCTCGTTACCGAAGGTAAGTAACTTGTTCTTTTGGCAAACTTCCAATTTATACCAACATATTCATACTACAAGTACTTTTGCATGGAGTATGTTTGCTTAGTTTTGAAGTAATATGCATCAAGTCTTACATAAATGGCATCACAATTTGTTCCTGCTTACACCACCCTCTGCTCTCTATTATAGAAGACTAAACAGCAGTTAATTTTCTCTGTCTCACAAACTACCTCACATTCATAGGTTTCTGCAAGCACTTTCTTGTCATGGTAAACTTCTGTTGTCATAAGTCTTGGCTTGCACCCTCAGTCCACACCCTCCACTGCCATGAGCATTGCAGTATTGTGCTGTCTGTAGCTATCTGCCAAACACACAGAATTTCTGATGGATACACCTACCTGTGGATTCCTCACCTAAAGAATTCTCCCCTTGCGCCAGCCTCGACGGAAATTTCTTCTAGCTCTGCACGTCGACGATGACGTCACAATCGCCCGACTCCACGCAACGCCGTATGATGTCATCTAGGCAATAAGAAGCCCTCGTCGACGTGCAGACGTCAGTTCCCTTTTTTCTGTGCCTCAGAGTAACGGTTTTTCTTCTAGGCTCACAGGGAGCCACAGTTTCGAATGACAGTTACAATGTCGCAGCCAAGGAAATCCAGCTTTAAACCATGTAACCAGTGCGGGGGTCGGATGTCGGTTACCGATCCCCATGAGAATTGCCTCTGGTGCCTTAGCTCCGACCATGAGGTCGAGTCATGCGGCTCCTGCCAGCGCATGAACCCAAAGGCACTCAAGGAAAGGGAGGCAAAATTGTTCTTGGCCCGTTCCAAGAAAAAGAAGGAGGGCGTCATCGGAGGGAGTCCTCTTCAAGATCTTCGAGATCCCATCATCACCCGGGTCGGTTTTCGAGGTCGAGCCTCCCCAGAGGCCAGAGGGCTCTCCTCACCAGGAGTCACCTGGCCCCTCTTTGGTGTCTATGCCGGCGCCGGTGCAGCAACAATACCCGGCTTTCCCGGCTCCGGGAACGGATCCTGCGGTGTTTTTGAACGCCATGTTTAACATTTTTTCTTCCATGGCGCCAGGTGGAGGTCAAGCAGGTCCGTCTGGCCCTTTGGCTTTTAATTTGGGCGTTCCGGCGTCTTACAAATTGACGCCTTTCACTCCATTTTTGCCTGCTG
The DNA here is from genome assembly GCF_031143425.1 of Pleurodeles waltl. Lineage (NCBI taxonomy): Eukaryota > Metazoa > Chordata > Amphibia > Caudata > Salamandridae > Pleurodeles > Pleurodeles waltl. Next base: position 304,881,007 of record NC_090437.1, on the reverse strand, counting down.
CACCTGAAGCGGCGCTGATGCCCTTGACGTCACTGAGGAGACCTGCTACACCCGCTACGGCGCCGTTGGATTTGCCTCGGATCCAATCCACAGTCACGGTTCCTGTGGAGCCGGAGGGTCCGGCGTCGGCTGACGCCTTATCGACGCCGGGTCTCGAGTCAAGGCTTCGATCTAGACGTCTAGCTTTGCGCCTGTTGGAAGAGGAAGAATATAGCAGGCAGCACCTGGAAGAGGGTGAGGTTTTGGAGCCTTCTGGTGACTTTCAAGGTCTTGATACGGCGAGTGGCATAGATATTTCCCCGGAGTGGGATCTAGCTTCCCCTGGAGAGTTCACTGAGGAAGCTGCATCTTTCCACGCTGTAATTCGGAAGGCTGCAGACTTTTTAGACCTCACCCTTCCAGCTGCGGAGGTTAAGAGAAACCTGTTGACGGAGGTTTTGCATCCAACATCTGTAACGGCAGAGCCTCTCTTGCCTTTTAATGATGCACTTCTGGATCCTATTAAAGACATCTGGAGGAAACCTGTGTCTACGGCTGCTGTCAACAGGGCGGTGGCTCGACGCTATCGGGCGGCACCAGGTGATCCTGTGTTTCTCTCCAAACACCCGACACCGGAGAGTTTAGTGGTTCAGGCCTCCTGTTCATCCAGATCTTCTCCTGGCTCGTTTCCCGGAACACCTGCGGACAGGGAATCGAAGAAAATGGACCATACTGCTAAAAAGGCCTTTTCTTCTTGTAGTATGGCCTTAAAGTCATCCAACGCGACCTTCATATTGGGATGTTATATCCATGCTATTATGGAGGAAGCGAAAGGCCATCCGAACTTGTCCCAGGAAATGTTGCAGTTACTGGTGGACGCTCAGGCGGCAGCGACCCGGGTGATCCAGTCGGGATTGGACACTTCAGACTCGGTGGCTAGGGCTATGGGCACGACCATAGTTTCTAGGCGACAATCTTGGCTACGTTTGTCTGGCTTCTCATCAGACGTACAGGCGACTCTCCTCGATCTGCCCTTTGATGGCGAGAAGCTCTTTGGAACAAAGGCGGATTCTGCTCTGGAACGATTTAAGGAGAGCAGAGCCACAGCGAGGTCACTAGGGCTTCAGTCATCTGCCTCATCCTCCTTTAGGGCCTATAGGGGATTTGGACGTGGCTCCTCCTTTCGTGGCAGATTTCAAGGACCACAACAAACTGCAAGCACCCTGCCATACAGATCTTTCAGGGGCAGGAGCAGAGTCCAGACAAGAGAAGCCACCCAGCAGCACTCTGCCTCTTCCTCGGGAGGGGTGCAGCAAGGAAAGCAGCCGTAGTCCTCCTCCACTCCCTGTCCACTTGTCTCCGGTAGGGGGGAGTCTTGCCCATTTTCTTCCGATGTGGGAGGTTATAACATCGGACTCCTGGGTCATCGACATTGTGAAGAAGGGGTACACTCTTCCCTTTCGGGAATTCCCGCCCCATCCATCCTTCTGTTCGGAAGACCATCTTCTCCTATTACAGCAGGAAGTATTGTCCCTATTGGCAAAAGGCGCGATAGAGTTGGTTCCCGTGCAGGAGAGGGGTCAAGGCTGTTATTCAAGATACTTCCTGATCCCCAAAAAGGATGGTCGGTTGAGACCGATTCTGGACTTGAGGGCTTTGAATTGGTTCCTCAGGCAGGAAAAGTTCAAAATGCTGACCCTTTCACAGGTTCTTTTGACGTTGAACGAAGGAGATTGGATGGTGTCTGTCGATTTACAGGACGCATATTTTCATATTCCGATCTTCAAATCGCACAGGAAGAATCTCTGGTTTGTGGTGGGATCGCAGCATTATCAGTTTGCGGTCCTCCCGTTTGGTCTTACCTCAGCACCTCGAGTCTTCACAAAGGTGATGGTGGTGGTAGCCGCAGAGCTCAGAAGAAGGGGGATAGCGGTATTTCCCTATCTGGACGATTGGTTGATCAAAGCCAAGACTCTGGAGCTCGTGCAGCGTCATCTCCAGTCGACAACTCAGTTGTTGTACGACCTGGGTTTTTCAGTCAATGTGCCCAAATCTCACCTGGAGCCCTCTCAACACCTCCTGTTCATAGGGGCAGTATTGGACACAACATTGAATCGGGCCTTTCCTCCGCCCCAGCGGGTTCAGGACATACAGGCATTGATTCCAATGTTTCGAAATGGAGCGGTAGTTCCAGTCCTCAAGGTCCTTCGTCTGATCGGTCTGTTCGCTTCTTGCATACTGTTGGTCACTCATGCACGCTGGCACATGAGGGCTCTTCGGTGGTGCGTCTGCAGGCAGTGGTTTCAGCACAATGGGGATCTCGAGGAGTTGATAAAGATCTCCAGAGACACTGCAGTGGATCTTCAATGGTGGGCAGCGGTCGACAACCTGTCTCGAGGAAGGCCGTTCTCGCTGCCGTCACCAGTGGCCACAGTTGTAACGGATGCTTCCACTCTAGGGTGGGGAGCTCATCTGGGGGACCTGGAGGTCAAAGGTCTTTGGTCTCCGGTAGAACAGAGATTTTACATCAAACTGTTGGAATTGCGGGCAGTACGTCTGGCTCTCAAGGCCTTCCTCCCTTCCATTGGCGGTCAGTCAGTCCAGATTCTGACGGACAACACTACTGCGATGTGGTATATAAACAAGCAGGGAGGAGTGGCGTCGTATCTTCTCTGCAGAGAAGCTCTTCTGCTCTGGTCCTGGCTTCAGGGCCACAAGATTTGCTTGGTAGCACATCATTTGGCCGGAGCTCTGAACATGCGTGTGGACGTTCTCAGTCGACGCAGCTCGGTCGACCACGAGTGGCATCTTCATCCAGATCTGGTTCTGTACATCTTCCAGATGTGGGGATATCCGCAGATAGATCTGTTTGCAACTCAAGAGAATGCGCAGTGCCCGCTATTTTGCAGCCTCCAGTATCCGGTGCAAGGAGCTTTGGGGGACGTGTTTCAAATATCCTGGAAGAGTCAGTTGCTTTACGCATTTCCCCCCATACCCTTGATTCCTCGAGTCCTGAGGAAGATCCGCCAAGACCGAGCCCAGGTCATCTTAATAGCTCCGGATTGGCCAAGAAGGGTGTGGTATTCAGACCTTCTCCAACTCTCAGTGCCCTCCGCTCCGTCTCCCTTACAGGGTGGACCTCCTCTCGCAGTCGCAGGGGCAGATTCTACACCCCCACCTCCAGAGCCTGCACCTTCATGCCTGGAGATTGAACAGGGCAATCTGAATGCTTTTTCTCTCCCGCCAGAAGTGGTGGATGTTATTTTATCGGCCAGGCAACACTCCACCAAATCGATCTATGCAAGTCGTTGGGCTACATTTGTATGCTGGTGTGGAGAGAACAGAATTGATCCCTTAAAGGCTCGTTTATCTGACATATTGTTGTTTGCTCTTTGCCTGGCACAGAAGGGTTGTACGGTTGCCACAGTCAAGGGTTATTTATCTGCACTGTCGGCTTTTCTGTGCCTTCCTGATCAGCCATCCTTCTTTAAATCTCCTATTGTTTTAAGATTTCTGAAGGGACTCACTAACAAATTTCCACCATCACCATTTGTTATGCCTCAGTGGGACCTTAATTTGGTATTAACGTTTTTAATGGGGTCCCCATTTGAGCCAATGCATTCTTGCTCTTGGCGGTTGCTTGTTCTCAAGACTGTGTTCCTGGTGGCCATAACATCGGCCAGAAGGGTCAGTGAGCTTCAGGCTCTTAGTGTAGAGCCCCCATTCCTTTCTTTCTTTAGGGACAAAGTGGTGTTAAGGACCAAGGCGGCTTTCCTTCCGAAGGTTGTTACACCCTTTCACCTGGGGCAGTCAATTACTCTCTCTTCCTTTTACCCTCCACCTCACCCATCCAAGGAGGAATAGAGGCTCCACCGGCTGGATCCACGAAGAGCGCTGAGCTTCTACGTCGACAGGACGAGGAAGTTCAGGCATGATGATCAGTTCTTCGTTGGATACGTGGGGAAGAGGAAAGGTAGAGCGGTCCACAAGAGAATGCTATCCAGGTGGGTCATTCTATGTATTAAGGTTTGCTATTCTTTGGCGAAGAAAGAACCACCTGTGGGGCTTCGTGCCCATTCCACCAGGGCTAAAAGCAGCTTCATCGGCTTTGGCTAGGGGTGTTCCTATGGCTGACATCTGCAGGGCGGCAACTTGGGCGTCCCTCCATACTTTTGTCAAACATTACTGTTTGGATTCTGAGGCTAGGAGGGATGGCCATTTTGCTCGCTCGGTGCTGCAGGATTTCTTGGTTTGACCATTCCGGCACCCACCTCCGCAGGTTGTACTGCTTTGGGACTCTATTCTTTAGGTGAGGAATCCACAGGTAGGTGTATCCATCAGAAGAATAAGTTACTTACCTTCAGTAACGCTTTTTCTGGTGGATACAGTAACTACCTGTGGATTGCTCACGGTCCCACCCGCCTCCCCGTTGCCTGACTGGTCATACCATGAAATCCGTTGGTGAGCATCATTTGCCTTGTATATATGTATATATATGAGTCATATATATATTTGTATTATCTGCATATATATATTTCCTTTTCAAATTTAGATAGCTCAAGGAAAACTTGTTTTGACTTGACTGACATATTTTACTCTTGTATAGAGCAATTAATACTGTTATTTAACTTTATTTTTATTATAATAAATGTTTTATTTTCATTCCTTTGAGATGAATATGTTCTCTTTAGGGTCAACCTGTTCGCCTCTGTCACGTAAAAAATGGTGATAACTGACGTCTGCACGTCGACGAGGACTTCTTATTGTCTAGATGACGTAATACGGCGTTGTGTGGAGTCAGGCGGTTGTGACGTCATCGTCGACGTGCAGAGCTAGAAGAAATTTCCGTCGAGGCTGGCGCGAGGGGAGAATTCTTTAGGTGAGGAATCCACCAGAAAAAGCGTTACCGAAGGTAAGTAACTTATTCATCTGAACTCTTCTTTACTAGGGGAAGTCTTGAGTCAGTTAGAAAAAGGCTACTGATATTAATAATAGCAATATGATTTTATTTAGCATGTGTGTGAAGACCTACACCTGTCCCTTGATATGAGTGAGGTCCTAGTCCTGTCCTTAACCTGGAGAAGTGCACCTACTATACTGTCATTTGTTACAGAGGACTACTGTACCTGCCAGAGGCTTTGCATAGTAGATGGTAACAATAGTCCAACAGGGTTAGATATATTTGCTTTTTATGAATATGGGTGTTGTAACAACAGATTACCTCAGGAAATAACATCCTGATAGCCACAGTTACTTTTCATCTCTTGATAGAAGAAGTAGCAACTAATCCCTGCTTATCGCAAGGTGTTTTTTCAGGTTTTGACTGTTTTTTATTCACTTTTTGTTCCCTACATACATAGTCTCAACAGCTATTCCTATATTGTTTCATTAGATCTGAAAGACCTCAGCAGCAGGCTGCTCATCCTCACTTTGAAAGGATTTCTTATGTGACCACTAGCAATGCCTTTGTGGAACTGCTTTTGTTTTTTCTGGCGTTCTGCACCTGTGCCCCCCAAACAGGTAAGTCAATAGAATATATGAGTGGCTTACTGACTGGCCTCTGAAATGTCTAGGTGGTGTACTTCCCTGGATCTTTAAGTGATTACAACAATGTAATAAAAACATCTAGTCTATTGGTTTTTTTAGCATTTTAAATTGTATGTCATAAAAATATTATTTTTTTCACAGAACATGTTTAACAAGTATTGTCAAATCCAATTAATCTTGCCTCCCAGTTTTCAGGGAGACACACAGTCAGGTTTGCCAATACCCAAGCAGCTCTGCTGAGTATAGAAAGTTTCAAGATCACCAGTGATTCGCATAATTTAAAATGGTTGGGGTAAACTCTTGGGTTGTTTTGACTTGACTAATGTGGCAGCCGTCTTCAACGAATAAAAGGACAATGCTTTCATTGTTTTCTATAGTTCTGACACAGCCAGAAGTCAATATATGCTTTGCCAATGCCCACTGCGTTTAAAAGCTTTTAAATTTGTTGGCTTTTGCAAAGCCAAAATTGCCCACAACCATGATCACTGAGAGCATCACCAGGGCTGTCAATTGGTTCTTGGTGTGCCATCAAGGAGCATCGGGAGGGAAGGCAGAAAGTGAAGTGAAGAGAAGAATTGAGTTGTAGGATTAAAATAAAGAGCACAAGCACACTCAGCTTTGCCAATGCCTAAGTCGCTATGTTAAGTATAAAAAGTTTCAAGATCACCAATGATTTCCATAATGTAAAATGTTTCGGGTGATCACCTGCGTTGTCTCATATTAATAATAGCAAAACAATTTTAGTGTGGCATAGCAAAACAATTTTAGTGTGGCATGTGTGTAAAGCCCTTAGCCTGTCCCTTGACATGAGTGATGTCCTGGTTCTGTCCTTGACCTGGAGAAATCCACCACCCGCACTTTCATTTGTTGCAGAGGACTACCGTCCCAGCCAGGGTTTAGTATGAAGAGTATGGATGGTAGCATTACATGTTTTTGGAATTCTTTAGTTGTGGGCAGACCTTTTATCTTTGTCATGGTTGTGGGATCTTTATGGCCCTCTCATGTGAAAGTCGGCTGCTACACCCTACCCTGGATCAAAACAGACTCTGAAGTTGCTAGCCAGTTGCACTTCCCCGAAGTGTGCCTGAACAGACTCCAAACGGGACATCTGCAGTGATTTCTCAGTTGAGCTCGTTGAAGACTGGAGTGATGTAATCAAATAGGCATTGTTGTTGTAATTTCCTCACTACAGTATTTTGCATAGTTTGTAGTCAAGTAGTTTTTCCTGCATGATGTATGGATAATAAGAGTTGGTGGAATTTGTGAAGAGAAAAAAAATGCAACATCCAAGCTTTAGAACCACAGACTGAGGGAAACACGTATAAAATAATGGTTTCCATTACTCAGCATGCAGCAATGCCACACCCAATAAATTCCACACGTTATGATATTGCTATTTACTGCTTGCAGTATTACATCTCCCACCATCACTGAATTCTCATTGAGCACCTTATTGTGGAAGGTTCTTCGAATTAGACTTCATAGCTGCTTGCTGGAGCATAGAAAAAGCCTTGCTGATTTTTTAGGGTGACCCATATTCAGCAAATGTGGGCAAAATATTTCTAATAAACTGTGGAGATTAATTTAGATAAAGGATTCCTTATTCAATGGGAATTACAAGAACATAACAGCTAGGAATAAAATTCCTTTGTGTACTGAGGTTTTGCAAATAAGCTAAGGGGATATTGGGCGAGCTGTTTACTGACTTGACTCCTTATTTTGCAACGGAATCAAAAATGAGTTAAGATTTTTCTGATGGATACAACTAACTACCTGTGGATTCCTCACCTAATGAATACTCCCATTGCACCAGCGCTTGACGTAAATCTTCTTCCTAGCTTCTGCACGTCGACGAAGACGTCACAGTTGCCCACGCGACGCCGTCTGACGTCATACAGGCAATAAGAGGTCCTCGCCGACGTCAGTTCCCTTTTTTCCGTGCCATTCGAAACGGTTATCTTCGAGGGAGCTACTGTTGCTGTTCGACAGTTACAGTGTGTTTTTTTGGATCTATTTTTTCTCTGAGATTACAATGCCGCAGAGAAAGTCAGGATTCAAGCCCTGTCGTGAGTGTGGGGGCAAAATGTCGGTAACGGACCCACATTCTGACTGTTTGTGGTGTCTTAGTTCTGATAATGATGTTGACAAGTGTGATTCCTGTCAGCATATGAATCCTAAAGCCCTGAAAGAGCGCGAGGACAAGCTTTTTTTGGCGAAGTCGAAAAAGAAGGAAAAGCGACACCATCGAAAATCCTCGTCTCCGAAGTCTCATCGGCGTCATCGGGACTCCCGGCGTCGTCGAGAATCACGGCGCCGGTCGAGCAAAGAGAGGTCTCGGTCGAGGTCACCATCGACACGGCGTCGGAAGACTTGGGAAGTCAGTCCCACTGTCACTCCCCATCTGTCGACGCCTTTGCCTTCTCCAGCCTCACCGACTTCGCCCGGGTCATCGGGCCAACCACCTTCAGTGTTTGAGGTTCCGCAGCCTCAAATGTTTTCTCCGACGTTGCAGACGTTGAGGCCGGCGTCAGTGTCGCCTTCGAACCAGGCACCCAGTACCCGGCTTTCCTGGCCCCTGAAGCTGATAATACCGCATTTTTAAATGCGATGTTCTCCATCTTCCAGCAGATGGCTCCAGGTGGTGGACCGGCTGGGCCTTCGGGCCCTTTGGCCTTCAACATGGGTGCTCCGGCTCCGCTTCGACCGGCACCCTTTATGCCCTTTCTCCCTCTGGGGAACGTGGGCTCGGCGCCAGTATCGGCTCCGGTGGCTCCTGAGACTTCAGCTTCGGCTCCGGCGGCTTCGATGTTTCAGCCAGTGACGCCGTCTAGACCTCCTACGACTCTGAAGCAGTCTTCTCTCCATCCGGTTCCTCGTTCGGCGCCGAAGAGACCTATGGCGCCTGTAGAACTGGCGTCGGACGAATCCGAGGATCGGCGTCGTTCTTCGACGTCCGCTGACGCCATGTCGACGCCGAGAATAGAGGAGAGGCTGCACTCGAGGAGGCTTGCTCTCCGCCTCCTTGAAGAGCAGGAGTACCAGAGACAAAACCTTGAGGAAGGAGAGATTGAGGACTCTCGTGAGGGTCTCCATGGGCTGGACACGGCTAGTGGCCTAGATACTTCCCCCGAATGAGACTTGTCATCTCCTGGGGAGTATACAGAAGAGGCGGCCACTTTTCATGCTGTTATCAGGAAGGCAGCTAACTTCTTGAATCTTCCTTTGCCGGTGACTGAAGCCAAGCAGAATTTGTAGACAGAGGTGTTGCACCCAGCCTCTACATCGGCAGAACCACTTTTGCTGTTCAATGAGGCGCTGCTGGAACCTGTTTTGGAAGTCTGGAAGATGCCGGTGTCTTCTTCAGCTGTCAATAGATCTGTGGCTAGGAGGTATCGGGCTGCACCAGCTGACCCTGCTTTTCTTACCAGACATCCAACACCTGAAAGCTTGGTGGTCCAGGTTTCCTGCTCAGCAAGGTCTGCTCCTGGCTCTTTTCCAACTGTGCCATCGGATAGAGACTCCAAGAAGATGGACATGGCATCCAAAAAGGTGTTCTTGTCATGTAGCATGGCATTAAAGTCCACCAATGCTACATGTATTTTAGGAAGGTACATTTATGCTCTGATGGACGAAATTGCATCTACGCATACGGAAGTCCCTCAGGGGCTATTGAATCTGGTATCGGACGCTCAGGCAGCTGCAACTCAGGTTATCCAATCTGGGCTGGATACAACTGACTCTGTGGCTAGAGCAATGGGTACTGCTGTAGTTACGAGGAGGCAGGCTTGGCTTCGTAACTCAGGATTTTCCTCGGATGTACAGTCGACCCTACTGTACCTTCCTTTTGATGGGGACAAGCTCTTTGGTGCCAAGGCGGATTCAGCCTTAGAGAGGTTCAAGGAGAGCAGGGCAACGGCCAAGTCGCTAGGCTTGCAAGCCACTTCTTCTACCTCCTCCAGATTTTTTAGGAGGTTTCGAGGATTTGGTCGTGGCTCCGCCTCCTCCTCCTTTCGAGGGAAATTCCAGCAGCCTACCTCTGCTCTCTCTTATAAATCTTTTAGAGGGAGGGGTAGGGTCCGTACCAGGGGAGCCTCTCAACAGCACTCTGCCTCTTCCTCTTCCTCTGGAGGGGTGCAGCAGGGGAAGCAGCCTTAGGCTTCCACCAATTCCCACTCACTCCTCTCCTGTAGGGGGGAGGTTACTGAATTTTCTCCACAAGTGGGAGGTCATCACATCAGACTCCTGGATTACCAGCATTGTGAGAAAAGGCTACACCCTTCCCTTTCGGGAGTTTCCGCCCCCCATCCCGCCCCGCCCATCTTATTGTTCAGAAGAACACCTCCTGTTGTTAGAACAGGAGGTTCAAGTCCTCCTTTCAAAGGGCGCGGTGGAGTTGGTTCCAGAGCAGGAAAGGGGTCAAGGTTGTTACTCAAGGTACTTCCTGATTCCCAAAAAGGATGGTCGGTTGAGACCAATCCTGGACCTGAGGATCTTGAATTGGTTCCTCAAACAGGAAAAGTTCAAGATGCTGACCCTAGCTCAGGTGCTTTTGGCGTTGAACAATGGAGATTGGATGGTGTCTGTCGACTTGCAGGATGCTTACTTTCATATCCCGATACTCAAGTAGCACAGGAAGTATCTCCGGTTTGTGGTGGGGTCGCAGCACTATCAGTTTGCGGTCCTTTCATTTGGTCTTACTTCAGCACCTCGAGTCTTCACGAAGGTGATGTCGGTGGTTGCGGCAGAGCTCAGAAGGAAGGGGATAGCAGTATTCCCTTACCTGGACGACTGGTTGATCAAAGCCAAGTCCCTGGAGCTCGTGTTGCATCATCTGCAGTCAACAACCCAGTTGTTGTTCGACCTGGGCTTTTCGGTGAACATGCCCAAATCTCACCTAGAGCCCTCTCAGCGCCTCCTGTTCATAGGGGCAGTACTGGATACAACATTGAATCGAGCCTTTCCTCCGCCTCAGCGGATTCAAAACATTCTGGCGTTGGTTCCAATGTTTCAATGTGGAGCGGTCATTCCAGTCCTCAAGGTCCTACGTCTGCTCGGTCTGTTTGCCTCCTGCATACTGTTGGTCACGCATGCTCGCTGGCACATGAGGGCTCTTCAGTGGTGCCTCCGAAGGCAGTGGTCTCAACACAAAGGGGATCTCGAAGGCTCAGTGAGAATCTCCAGAGATGCTGCCATGGATTTGAAATGGTGGATTGCGGACGGAAATCTTTCCCAAGGAAGGCCATTCTCGCAAGCTCCGCCTGTGGCCACAGTAATAACAGATGCTTCCACTCTAGGGTGGGGAGCTCATCTGGGGGACCTGGAAATCAAGGGGCTTTGGTCTCCAGTGGAACAGATGTTTCATATAAATCTGTTGGAGTTGCAGGCTGTACGTCTGGCTCTCAAGGCCTTCCTCCCATCCCTTCGCGGTCAGTCGGTTCAGGTCCTGACGGACAACACTACTGCGATGTGGTATATAAACAAACAGGGAGGGGTAGGGTCGTACCTTCTCTGCAGAGAAGCTCTTCGGCTATGGTCCTGGGCAAAGGACCATCAGATTTGCTTGGTAGCAAATCATCTGGCCGGAGTCTTGAACGTACGTGCGGACAGTCTCAGTCGCCATTTCTCGGCCGATCACGAGTGGCGTCTCCATCCAGATCAAGTCCGGATAATCTTCCAGATGTGGGGGTTTCCTCGGATAGATCTGTTTGCCACCCGGGAGAACTCGCACTGCCCGTTATTCTGCAGCCTCCAGTATCCGGTGCAAGGAGCTTTGGGGGACGCGTTTCAGATGACATGGTGCGACCAGCTGCTTTACGCGTTCCCCCCCATACCCTTGATTCCTTGTGTGTTGAGGAAAATTCGCCAAGACCGGGCCCAAGTCATCTTAATAGCTCCGGATTGGCCAAGGAGGGTGTGGTACTCAGACCTTCTCCAACTCTCACTGTGCCCTCCGCTCTGTCTCCCTCTCAGGGCAGACCTCCTCTCGCAGTCGCAGGGGCAGGTTTTACACCCCAACCTCCAGAGCCTGCACCTTCATGCCTGGAGATTGAACGGGGCAACCTGAGTTCCTTTTCTCTCCCGCCTGAGGTAGTGGATGTTATCTTATCGGCCAGGCGACACTCCACTAAATCTATCTACGCTAATAGGTGGTCTAAATTTGTGGTATGGTGTGGAGAGAGACAGATTGATCCCTTACGTGCTCATTTGTCGGATGTTTTATCTTTTGCTTTGTCTTTAGCACAGAGGGGTTGTGCAGTGGCTACTGTTAAGGGTTACTTATCTGCCTTGTCAGCCTTTATTTGTCTTCCAGACCAGCTTTCTTTATTTAAATCTCCATTAGTACTTAGATTCTTGAATGGCCTTATGAATAAATTTCCTCCAAATCCTTTCGTTATGCCCCAATGGGATTTGTCCTTGGTTCCAACTTTCTTTATGGGGGTCCCCTTTTGAGCCTATGCATTCTTGCCCTATAAGATTGTCAGTTCTTTAAACGGTTTTCCTGGTTGCTATTACATCTGCAAGGAGAGTGAGTGAGTTGCAGGCTCTATCGGTAAAACCCCCTTATACATCTTTTTATGGGGATAAGGTGGTGTTGTGGACCAAGGCTGCTTTCCTTCCGAAGGTTGTTTCACCCTTTCATTTGGCCCAGACAATTACTCTATCCACGTTTTTTCCTCCGCCTCATCCGTCAAAGGAAGAAGAGAGACTACACCGCTTGGACCCAAAGAGGGCGTTAAGCTTTTATATAGACAGGACAAAGGATTTCAGGCTGGAGAATCAGCTTTTCATCGGATACGTGGGAAAGAGGAGAGGAAAGGCAGTCCACAAGAGAACACTCTCCAGGTGGGTTGTTCTTTGCATTAAAATGTGTTACTCTTTAGCAAAGAAGGATCCCCCTGATGGTATAAGAGCTCATTCCACCAGAGCTAAGTCGGCCTCCTCGGCCTTGGCTAGGGGTGTTCCTGTGGTCGACATCTGCAAGGCCGCAACTTGGTCATCCCTTCATACTTTTGCGAAGCATTACTGCTTGGACTCTGAGGTCAGAAGGGATGGCCATTTTGCACGGTCAGTGCTGCAGGGTTTCTTGGTTTGACCATTCAGGCACCCACCACCGAGTGCGGTACTGCTTTGGGACTCTTTTCATTAGGTGAGGAATCCACAGGTAGTTGTATCCATCAGAAGAACGAGTTACTTACCTTCGGTAACGACTTTTCTGGTGGATACATTAGCTACCTGTGGATTCCTCACGGTCCCACCCGCCTCCCCGTTGCCTGTTTGGTCTAACCAAGTAATTCTTGAGTGTGCACCTCTTGGTTTTGAGGATTGGTATATATTATGTATATATGTTTATATGTATATATATATAGTTCATATATTTATTTACTTGTTTAAAAAAAAAAAAGAAATGGTAGGTTGAATTCTCGGAATGATGTGTTTGCTTGGAATATCATTAAATATTACTATTGTTCTTTCATCTCAATGGCCTATTATTCTCAGGCACGTAAAAAATGTTGGTACTGACGTCGGCACGTCGGCGAGGACCTCTTATTGCCTGTATGACGTCAGACGGCGTCGTGTGGGCAACTGTGACGTCCTCGTCGACGTGCAGAAGCTACGAAGAAGATTTCCGTCGAGCGCTGGCGCAATGGGAGTATTCATTAGGTGAGGAATCCACAGGTAGCTAATGTATCCACCAGAAAAGTCGTTACCGATGGTAAGTAACTCGTTCGTTTGGTTTTGTTCAGAAATTTACTGAAGACGTTCAACTATATCAGTACTTAAGGGCAACAATAGTGTTTTTACTCTCTTTCTGGTGATAATGTGGTCAAGATTTGTGGAAACCAGAGAAGAAAAATCCCTATCACAAATGAAACCATCTAAATCCCTTTTCTTAAGTTAGGTTGGTTTGCACTGTCGAGATGTTGGTAGACCAGGAAGGTATATCGATGGAAAGCGCAAATACTACCTTTCAGAGAAGTACTTCCCCCACATTGGATTATCTGCACTTTTTAGAGATAGCAAGCCTTGAAGGCCTGGTATGGGCCTGATTTACAAAGACTGCTGTTTGGGGATGTGAGAATTACATGTATAGAACTCCCTGCTTACTCCTTACTTACACTTTGACTTCAGGATTACTACAAGAGTATGTCACAGAAAAATCATTGTGAATCAAGCCACAGGTATATATCCAGTTTTCCTCTGTATGCTTTGTTATCTTAGCTGAATAAAGCTGTACCTGAATTTAAACTGCCACTGGAATCCTTGTGGCCGGATAACTTGGTTAAGCACAATAATTATTTTCTTTGTTGTAGTTAGACTTTCACACCCAACAGATTATCCCTTTGCTAGGTTCTAGAACTGCAAGCTTGCTTTGCAGACTTGCCTTTGCAAGAGTACATCGGCAGACAATAACAACACTGCAAGACGATGAGTTGTAGAACTGGCAGGAAACATTAGGTCATGTGCACCCACTAACTATAGCTCTGTCCACCTATGACTTCTGTAGTTAATTACATTGGAGAACTGCAGATATTCTATATCTGTATGGTGCAATGTCAGTGGAACATTCTGTGCTGCTGAAGCACCTTTCTCTATGCACCATCTAATCTATAATAATGTGGGCTTTCTTGTTGTAGCAACACAGGTGATTCTATGTGTCTCCAGGATTTTCTTCTGTTATTAAAATGTTTACCTTTAGGATTAATAATTTATTTTTAGCCACCAAGCTGCTGAAGTACAGAATCCCGATCATCTAACCTACTTGAATGATCCTAACCACTGTTTTGGTAAAGCTAATTAAATATGTTTTATTAAAGCCATGGCTGAAAATTAAGAACTTTTACCACAGATAGTGGATTAACTTAGTGCTTATGTTTAATTCCCTTTAACAGAGAAGTGTACTGCAAAAAAAACATACTATGTCCTACATATCACAGTAGAATATCTGTTTCCACCTTCATGAGCATTCTCAGAAGCTGGGCTTTTACTGAGATAAGCCAAAACGCTTCCTCTGGTAGTTGCCATCTAAGACAAAAACATAGATACATTGCAAAGTAAAAGCCCAAAAGTAACTCAGTTCGACCAGTCAATCTTTTCCAAAGTAATGGTCTCTCATGTTAGCATTGCTGATATCTTGCAGTAACCACTGTGTACTTTATATCGAGTCTCACACTGTATAAATAACTGCAAAGGCATACCCCACCTACAGAAATCACATGAGTTATTGGCAGCACACTGGTTCCAGCAAAAAAAGTCTTCAGACCATGCCAAAATCATTTTTACATTTACTCAAAGATGTCCAATCAAGTCAGGCTCATGTGAATAAAAATTGCATAAGGAAATAAAACTGAAAGAAAAAAATATGTAAAACCCAGCACTCAGGAATTATGTAGGATTTCCCTCAAGTACTACACACTTTGCCTAAGTCTTCAAACTACCTGGTTTGGACAACGCTAAGATTGGTTAGCTAAAGGAATTATGTATGCTATAACTAATTCAAAGAGTTCCAGTTGTAAAGGCAATAGAAAAGCTTTTGTTATTGTCAGGAAACCTGCAAACATATTGGGAATTTCATCTTGTCATCCTGTTAAGAACAAATGGACCGGAAAAACGGGTGAAGTTGTATAACGTGTTTATCGAATACTGTAAAGGCAGCAGAGGGCTTCTTTGGCTGTGTAAATTTCTGCTGTGAGTCAATGAAGGTTAGTCATTCATAGATCTCTTACAACTCATTCATTGACTAAAGTTCAGGCCGGATAGTTGGAAGAGGCTTCCCACATAATTGAACAAGTTTAATTCTGCCATCTGTTTTTGCACTGAAATTCAGAATCTGATTTAACATTTTAGGTGCTAACAGAAGCTTCCAATTTTGTTCTTCAGAAGTGTTGCATTCCAACATACCCTGAGATGAGGCAATAGAATCAAGTGGACTTCATTACAGAAAGATAACTTCTGGAAAAAATAATTATGGCCCTGATTTAGAGTTTGGCGAATGGGTTACTCTGTCACAAACGTGACATATATCCTTTCTGTTGTATTATGATTCCCATAAGATATAATGGGATCGTAATACAGCAGACGGGATATCCGTCACCTTTGAGTAACCCCATCTGCCAATCACTAAATCAGGCCTTCTGTCATTTTAGGTATAGAGGTGTCAGCTGTCAAGTTGACCTTTAACCTCATTAGTGTGACACCCACACTACCTCCCTGGTGCGGGTCACAACCAGTGGCCGACACCAGGGAGGGGGTTAAAAAATCATTTTTTTATTTAAATACCCATGGGAGACAAGGTAGAGCTTCCATGTCTTCCCCCAACCCCCACCCCGACCTGCCTCTTTGTGATGTCACAGTCTGTTTTCCCCAGCGGAGCAGGAAGCAGAGGTAAGGCTGCTTCCTGCTCCAGTGGGGAAAACGGGCCCAAACGGGCCTCCCCACCGTTTAGGAAGGCCTCGTTTGAAAGGGGCATTTAAAAAAAAAAAAAAATTATAATAAGTTTACCCCGGGTTGGGGTGCGATCTCGCCCCTGCTAGGGCTTAAAAAATAATATATATATTTTTTTTAAATGAAATTGACAGGGGGTCGCCCGTGAGCAGGGCGACCCCCTGTGGGAGCAATTATTTTTTTAATAGTTGTATGGTTTCCCTGGGGGCCAATAGTGGCTATTACCATACAGGTATAAAAAAAAAAAAATATATATATATATATATATAGAGAGAGAGAGATATATATATATATATACATATATAGATATATATATATATATAGATATCTTTATAGATATAGATGGATAGATATATAGATATACATATCTATAGATAGATATATCTATATATAGATATGTGTAGATATATATATATATATATATATATATATATATATATATATATATACATATATATAGAGAGAGAGAGAGAAAAAGAAAGAGAGAGTTCACTTTTGTCAATGCATGTGTGGTTTCCCTGGGGGCTGCGATTGGCCCCAAGGAAAACCACACCCACATATAAAAGTGATATATCTCTCTCTCTCTCTCTCTCTCTCTCTCTCTCTCTATATATATATATATATATATATATATATATATATATATATATATATATTCGCCACCAGTTCCAGCTTGTGTCTTCAAAGCAATGCACATACTTCAACCGACGCATTTCAACTGTAGCTTTAAGGCAGCAATAAATAAATCAAGTAACTCTTGTAATTATGTTTCTGCTACAAAACGATCTGACTTTTGTCTAGTGGCAGTTTTGATGCTATAAAGTAGCCCAGAAGGTTTATATGTCTACTGCAAAGATCAAATCTGTATTTTATGTAAATAGCAGAGTGGATTAGTAAAGCTAGCCGTTACCTGCACTATAATGCAAATGAAATGTATGTGCAAGGGGGGCTATGGAGAGATGAAGGACACTTTTGATGGGTGGTAGTGAGGCAATCCGAGGACAAGGTCATGGGAGTGGGAGCACCAATGACTGTTGGACTGGACGCCAGAGGCGCTAAAGACTGTGACAATTGGTATGTGACAAGGTGAAGTAATAGTGTGTCTTTTTTGTTTTTTTGAGTATCTTGAGAGAACGTGCTGATTGAGGGAAGAAGCGAAGGTAAGGTGACTGACCTTTACTATTGCATGCATCACACACACCCACCAGAAATTCAATTCAAAAGAGCTTTATTGCGGCTACAAGAGCCATAAAAGCGCGAGCAGTAATAAATACAAATAAATTACCCACCAGAAATGTTGTGACTGTCTACATAGGCTAGTGTTTTAGAGCGAGAGTATAGCCAGTAGCAGAGATGGCATCTCGTTGGATGACTGCTGCTCAAGCCCTAATTCGGGTTAGAGGAGACAGCTCTGACGTAGGATGAGAAACTGAGACAGCAGATACTGTGACAGCATCTGAGGGATAGGACAATGGCGCAGACCCTGGGAGTGATTTTTCCGACAACTCCTCTTCCAGTGATTCTGAGGGAGGTGATGAGGACAGTCCTGCTGTCTCTTCTCAAGCACAGGCTGTGCAGCGGGACAATAGCAAGTTAGCCCCACCAAAAGAGCAGGTGCGTGTGGCAGCAAGCACAGAGAGAGTGCTCTCTTGGGAGCTCCAAATTCCGCCGCCCAAATCGTATTGTGAAGACATCAAAATTATCTATCACAAAACAGCCTAGTTTTGTAAGGCAGGCACCTGGGTTTTTGGTCCCGGGCTTGGCAGCCATATAGGGAAACCTACCAAACCCAGACATTTCTGGAAACTAGATACCCGAGGAAGTCCACTGAGGTGTGACTTGTGTGGATTCCCCAAAGTTTTTCTTACCCAGAATACCCTGCAAAGGTGAAATGTTGAATAAAAACTCTATTATTTCTTGCATTTCTATCACACAAACTACAGGAATATTCTGGGATCCACCAAATTCCTACCACCCAGTGTTTCCCTACCTGTCCTGATAAAAACACTACCCCACTTGAGTGCCTGTACCTAGTGCCTGCGTCAGGAATGTATCACCCCAGGGTCAACACTTACCCTCAAGTAAGGACTAACATTGACGGATGTGTGATCAATTCCTGACATGGGCACTATGCTTACCCACACAAGTGAGGTACCATTTTTATTGGGAGACTTGGGGGAGTGCTGAGTGGAAGGAGATTTGTGAGTCCTCTCAGATTCCAGAACTTTCTATCACCGAAATGTGAGGACAATTTGTTTTTTTTGCTAAATTTGGAGGTTTGCAAAGGATTCTGGGTAACATAACCTGGTAAGAGTGCAACAGGTTACCCCATCCTGGGTTCCTGTGGGTGTCTAGTTTAAAAAATGCACAGGTTTGGTAGGTTTTCCTAGAGACCAAAATCCACAGCTAAGCACTTCCAAAAAACAAGTCAGTTTTCTTTGGGAAAATGTCCTGTAGTGGGCACTAGGCCCACCCACACAAGTGAGGTACCATTTTTATCTGGAGACTTCGGGGACCACAGAATAGAAGAACAAGTGTTCTTTCACCTTGTCTTTCTCTACATTTTTTCCTTCCAAATGTAAGACAGTGTTTAAAAAAGAAGTCTATCTGAGAAATGCCCTGTAATTCACATGCTAGTATGGGGACCCCAGAATTCAGAGATGTGCAAATAACCACTGCTTCTCAACACCTTATCCTGTGCCCATTTCGGAAATACAAAGGTTTCCTTGATACCTATTTTTGACTCTTTATATTTCAGAAAATTAATTTCTGGGTACCTGGTATACAATAAAAACCCATTGCAAAGTGCAGCTCATTTATTGGCTCTGGGTACTTAGGGTTTTTGATGAACCTACAAGCCCTATATATCTCCGCAACCAGATGAGTCCAGCAGACATAACAACATGTTGCTTTCAAAAATCTGCCATAGCTGGAAAAAGTTATAGAAGAAAACGTGGACAGAAATAGCTCTTTTTTTCACCTCAATTTGAATATATTTTTATTTTAGCTACTATTTTCTGTAGAAAAACCTTGAAGGATCTACACAAATAACCTCTTGCTGAATCCAGAATTTTGCCTACTTCTCAGAACTGTTTAGCTGTCCAGGATCCAGCATTGGTTTCCCACCCATTTCTTTCACTAACTGGAAGGAGGCTGAAAGCACACAAAATAGTCAAAATGGGGTATGTCCCAGTAAAATGCCAAAATTGTGTTGAAAAATGTGGTTTTCTGATTCAAGTCTGCCTGTTCCTGAAAGCTGGGAAGATGGTGATTTTAGCACAACAGACCATTTGTTGATGCCATTTTCAGGGGGGGGGGGGGGAAACACATGCTTTCTTCTGCAACCATTTTTTCCAATTGTTCTGAAAAAACACAAAATTGTAGCTGTATTTTGGCTAATTGCTTGGTCTCCTCCAGGGGAACCCACAATCTCTGGGTACTTTTAGAGTCCCTAGGATGTTGGAAAAAAAGGACTCAAATTTGGCATGGATAGCTTATGTGGACAAAAATGTATGAAGGCCTAAGCACAAACTACCACAAATAGCCAAAAAAATGGCTCAGCACTGGGAGGGCGGAGGAAGGCCCAGCAGCTAAGGGGTTAAGGAATTGAGGATTTCTTTGTTAGTAAATATTGTATCGCTAAATACCTAGTGAACATCTAACAAAATGTTTAACAGACAGGAGTTTCAGTTTCCTCTTCCATGCCATAGATGTAACTTTCCAAAAGAGGTTCTACCACCCCTCCTCTAAAGCTTCTCTTCCCATTGCTGGCATCCCCACCCAGACAATGATATCTTTGTTACCATAAAAGCAAACTTAGAATACAGTAGTATTTCACTAGTGGATGGAAGTAATACTGCCAAAACTCTACATCAGTCTATTATAAAGAACAGAGTTGATTTCCTGCAAATGTAATTGGAGTGGCGACTGCATCTTGTACTTTCAGACCAGTCCAGAAGTGTGTTGCACACTGCTTTATGGGTTTATTGCCCTGTTTGCATAACACATTGGAAGGCGCTTGTTTGAAGTTAAAGGCCTCAGTGGGTTCGGTCTCGGCCCAGTGATGAGCCTTGTCTATTATGGAATCAGCATAACCTACCGTGCCATCTTTGCAAAGTAGGATGGTACTAACAATATGGCAATATAAACCATACCTGCTATGATTGGTCCACACCTATCAATGGGCATATTGTCCATTAAATACTATAGGGTGCTTGTTTTTGATGGCAAGGTGAAATATTAAGCCATGTTATTCAATCTGGTGTAGACCCATGTATGGGTGAGCAGGACGACAGAAATGTTTGGTAAGAGAACTGCTATAATTCCTATTATCCAGTGGAACGTCTTCAGTATTTATATTATCGATGTTTTCATTGTCTCCCTTGTGTTATATATATTCCAGTTGGAGGAAGTCTGAAGGCAACCAGCTTAGTAACAGTTACTAGTAGTAGTAAAATTCAATTTATTGTATTAATCAAGCAAATTACAAAAAAACATACTTTATGCCTGACGCAGACCTAAAATTGTTAAAACATCCTCACTAATAAATTGTGGGACAAATTAATCACATTTCCTAATATACGATAAGCTAATTAAAAAAAATTAATTAATTTATTGCATAAGCTACGTGATTTAACTGTAAAACAACAAATAACAGCTTCTGAGATTGTTCTAATGTTTGCTTCTTTGAAAAGACTCCACAAATAAAGCCTCATTAATATTAACAAATTTGGACAATTGGCTAAGCGTTTCTTCTTTGAAGCCACAAAGTCAACAAGCATTCTTCCCTATTAGTTTCTGATTCCATTTCCCCTCAAATTTGTAAATCGGTATGTAAAGTAATCTTGAATATCTTTTTTCCGCCCCTTGTAAATCTTAACCAATATATTCTTGATGTATTGATAGATTAGAATCATACACTGGGTCCATATGTCTATATTTGTTCACTGTGGCAAGATCATTCTCCTACACCAGAGTAAAGACTTCCTTAAGAGATCTTTCTGATTTGTATGACTCATTTTAATCAATGCGTTAATCGCTGGCAGGTTACATTCTTCAATTACTGTGCTTATTGAAAGAATGTTTAATTGCATATCTTTATATGGGTTGTTTTTGAGTTCTAAATAAATGACATTTTTAGTGTTGACGGAGCTGCTCCAACACAAAAATAGTTTATTGTTGCACAGACATGGAGCATAGAAAAAGATTTTAAATTCAGTTCTGACCTTAGGACACAGCTGGGTGGGGGGTCAAGGGGAGGTAGGGTCGCAGTTTGGAGGTTTAAAGATTTCCTGATACCTGCATTTAAAAGATTCCAAGTCATATATATATTCTTGCCATTGAAAACCAGGGAAGTATATAATAAGTTGGGAATAAACTTCATCCTTAGAGATTTTGTAATATTGGTAAATTTAAGGTTTCTTCTTGTAAGATGGTTGGTATAAGATAGATTGATATTAATTGGCGCTCCTAGGTAATTGTACTGGTTAACAATTTCAAGTGTGGCATTACCTAATTTCCATGGTATTAGGCTGCTATTTCCCCAAAAAATCATTACTTTAGTCTTTGATGTGTTAACTGATTACCCATTTGCAAGATTAAATTCACTTAATTGTGGTTGTAGATATTGAAACTCTTTCAGTGTTCAATAGAGAACCACCAAATCATCGGCGTAAGCCAAATGTGATTCCTTGCATTCCAAATTTAGTTTGAAATCCTTGCCACAATTTAGTTATTCAGGTAGATCAGCTATATACAATGAGAATAAAAGTGGTGCCACAATATAAACCTGTTTCAGGCTTGTGACGATTACTTGCTATAACTATTGATAGCCACACAGTCTAGGGTGGTGGGGTTATAATTATTTATTAACAAATAGAGAGACACCGTTTTGTGACTTTAACTAGAGTTCTTTCTTTTCCTTTATATTGGTTCCTCGGACTTTGGTTTCAGTGGTGGGGAGGTCTGCTGTTCCCAGGTCACTTTGTTCCTCAGTGTACATCGGATTTAAGGAGAACCATATGTCAGGTAAGTGTGCTAGTGGGTAGTAAGGTTGGGGTTTCACCAGGGAGGGGAGTAAGTGAGGAATGTTTAGGTAGAGGTCACTCCTAAGTGCAGAACCTGTGGTATGTTGCATGCAAGACAAGAAAACTGGAACTCTCCTTTCCACCTGACCCACCTTCTAGGAGGCTACCCCTCATAGGACTCACTTACGTCCCTCTCATGCCCCTTAGCCCCAGTAGGTATATTTCTGGTGAATAACCTCCATACCTGGTCTAGCCACGCTCCTCCATGAACGTGGTGTGGTTCTTTGGCGATGTCCTGCTTTCTGGCAGGTCCTCCGTTCACTCCACCACCAAGCGATAGCTTTCCTCCTCGTGGTCCTCTGCTTCTCTCCTCCTTGTCCTCCTCCTTGTTGCTCCTGGCTGCTTCTGTGTCCCCTTTTTGGTCCTCTTTTGACAGCGGCTGTTTTCCTCCTATGTCCTCTTTTTCCTACTCCTCTTTCATTGTCCTAGTGTCCTCTGCTCGCGTTATGGCGTCCTTCAGCTCTTTTCCTTTTCCTTGCCGTCCTTTCTGCCCATCTGTTCGCTTTTTACTCTCGCTGCGTCCTAGCCCCTCCTTCTGCACCCGAAGTCGTCTCTCCAGGTCGAGTCATAGCTCAACGAAGTGCCCCTGGGGCACTTTCTGGCGACGGTGTCCTGGGTTGTCATGGCAACCAGATCCGCCGTCCACAACCCTGTAACACCCCCGTTACAAGGCTGTTCAAAGTTTGCATTTTCAAAGATAATACTTGTTAAATGTGAGTCTTATTTTCATCCAAGTCTCTGTGCAACTCAATCAAAAAGTGAAGGAGGGTGGGGACAATTCCTCACTTAGGACATTTTTTCTATAGTCATTGCCAATCAATTTTCCAAAAAGCTCTGGAGTAATCTATGAAACATACCTATAAAGCATTATTACTTTCTTAACCACTTTTTGCTAAAAATATAATTGAAGCAATATTGTCATCAGTTGAACAACATGTGTAAAAAACTGTTTCAAATAATGGTATTAAGGCCATTCTTTGGCCTTTGATGTAAGAATGTTTACTATATATTTTGCAAAGAGTTTTCCATCAAAATCCAATAGGGCAATTATTCATTAGTTTTATGGATCTTGCTTAGAACTATTTTTATGAATAGGTTGGGCAAATGACCCTTTTCTTGACAGGGGAACTACCCCAGTTTATGTTACTCTTGCAAATATGCATTTCAATAGGAGACTCCAGAAAGCAACATCTAAGTTAAGCATTGCAATTGGAATGCCGTTTGGTCCTACTGGTTTAGAAGGGCAGGTATTTTTTATTTTTTTATTTTGCGCAACTATCTTAGTGTGTACTGATGGGATGCACATCGATTGTTCCTGGGTAAAATGACATCTAGAAATTGACTGAGTTATTTAATGTTTGATTTTTTTTTATCAAGAGGTAAACAAAAATAAAATGCAGGTTGTGAAAAGAATTAACAGCTGGCAATAAGTTAAAAAACTTATAGATCCCAATTGAGTTAGAGAAAGGAGGCTTTACTGTCTGTAACAGGTTCTAGATTGAATTAGCCTCGTATAGAGCACACAAATCATTTGAATGGATTTTCAACTATTAACAGCTTAGCACATTTCTTCAGACCCGGTAGAAATACCACGGCACAGTTAAAGTGAGTTCATGGTTGACCACATACCACCACCCACTGGAAGACACTTGTTAAAGAGAAAGGCAGAAATGATATAGCCCACAGTGACATTTATTAAAGTGAGAACCAAACTACAGTGGGTGAGAATGGCAGTAGTGAGGTGGTGGATACCATCAAAGATCATGGTGCAATTTCAAACCATGAATTTGATCACTGCCCTCTCAAACACTTGCTCACGTCCAAGCTTGTTCTTGCTTGACACCTCAAACAGGCAAACTTCCAGGAAGCAACACTGCAAGATAAGTGCTTCTGGAGATTGAAGTTCAGTTCATCTTGGCCGTAGTCACTGCAAAGAATAGAAATGCACCATTGCTTTCGTAAACACCAGCATATTATTTGACCCATTTTGAATGCAGATATAGATTTCTTGCCCTCTTGACACCTCGATGTTGTAACTTGAATTGTTGCTGTGCATTACCTTCTTAGTTACCAGTTCTTTACCGCTCAGCCAGTGTGTGCCATCCAGTTTGTGTGTGTGTGAGGTCATGGAATGTTGATGATTGCCTGGTTGGCGTGAATGGTCAGTTGGTGAGAGTAGGCTGACCAGCAAGGATGCTGCTCCTATTGGGGCGTTATCCGTAACTACTCTGAATAAAACTACATCTTATAATCTACAAAGGATAATTCTTTTGATTACAGCACTGTTGATGACTGGAGAAAGAATCTGCTCGTGGGAAGAAATTGAAGAGAAACTGAACCTATAGAAGAAACTTAATGGAAGATTAGGCGAAAAAGGAAATTTAAGCCTGAAGTGAAGAAAAAATGCGCTGAAATCCGCACCAGTCTCTTTCTCATCAGACTGCCTGTAGTTAACAGAAGTCTTGGGTATTTGACTGGCTTAGTTTTAAAAGTATATGCTAATTTATTGTGACTTTGATGTCAACATGGTTGGAGTTGGCATATACCGCATTTCATCGCTTTTGACAGATATGCCAGTGGGGGTGAACCGGCAGTGCAAACAAAGAATGCAGCATTTCTGATGTGAAGTTAACCGGCATCAGCCACTTAAAGAACAAAAGTGCAGCTTTCCTGGCATACACTGTGAGTATGAACCAGCATGGAGCCAGCATTTGAGAAAACATCACAGCACAAAAGGTTTTTTGTAGATGGACATGTTTAACCCAGAAACCATTACACACCCCTGTAGTTTTGAGTTGTGGCCTCTATTGCATGTTTCAAAATGTATTAAACAATGGTTGAGAAGGTCTCTTGATAGAAAACATCGTAATCTGATGCGGGCGGAATGTCCTAGACCAGTTTTGGAAGACAAGGCCTGTAATACACCGAATTCGGACCCTGAATTGATAACCTTTGTCTTCAAATCTGGGAAGGATCCAAGGAAAGGGTTGGAACGGGGCCTTAATCAATGCGAAGATCATCTATTGGACATTTTGGGTCCACTAGCCCAAATATTAGATATGGAGGAAGGCTTACCCCAATGACACTGAAGTGGATATAAATCTATAAAGAGGGTGGAACCAGAGGCCAATATGCATGATGGACAACCCTAATGCTAGTTTAATATCAGAAAGGATGAAGGCTATTTTTATGAAAATTAGACCTACGTTGAGTAAATTGGCCAATACAAATACTGATGGCTATTGTGTAGGCCTTCTTCTTGGACATGACTTTATTAAAACTCTGGGCAAATATGTATCCATCTTCATGTCTCAGAGTAAGCCACAAAATAATTTGAGATGTGTTTTTGGCTCACATGTTTTTGTAAGGGCCAATAGAAGGGGACTGGCTGACGGCAGAGGAATCAAAAGGTTCCAGTTCTACTCCCAAGACCAATACATCTAGAGCCCAAGAGTATACGGCAGATATTTCAAACCTCATCAGGATTCTTCCCACAAAAAGGAAGCTTTAGGACCAGAGGAGGAATATTCAGAGCTCAAGGAGCATGATTGGAAGGTAAGTGGAACAATCGAGTCCGGTTCTTCTCAGATAAAAGTTTCTTGGAGATTGAAGCCATCCCAAAATGGAGAGAAGTGACAAATGATCATTGGGCTCTGGAAACTGTTTCAGGTTTCAAAAGAGAGTCCTGTGGTATTCCTGTTCAGGTTTCGCAACCCCCAGTGATTGTATTTGACAGAGAAAAAATTGAATTGGTGGATGTGGAGGTTTCACAAATGATACAGAAAGGCGCAATAATACAAGTGACAGATTCAAAAGATGGATTTATAAGCAAAATTTTCTTGGTAAAGAAAATAGATAATGGATGGCGGCCCGTGATAAATTACATGGAATTAAACACATTTTTTGTATACAGACATTTCAAGATGAAAGGCATCCATTGTTTGAGAGATATTTTGCAAGAAAAGGATTGGATGCGTATTTTACGTTTCCCATTGAAAGGGATTCAGATACTTACTCCAGATTCATATGGAGAAGTGTTGTTTGCCAATTTTGTTGTATTTCCTTTGGTTTGTTCTCCGCCCCTTGGTGTTTTACCAAGGTGTTAAGACCAGTGATAGCCTTTCTGAGGGAGAGAGGTGTTTGTTTAGTGATATATTTGGACAATATACTCTTGTTGAGTCAGGAAAAAACAGAACTTTTAGAGTATTTACATATGACAAGAGAACTTCTGGAAAACCTAGGGTTCATTGTGAACGTGGAGAAATCGGTCTTGATACCGAGCCAATCTTTGGAATTCCTAGGCTTTCAGGTAGATACACTAAGGACCCAATTGCCTTTTCCTCAAAAAAAGATAACTAAAATAAGAAAGAAGGTGAGATATATATTGGGAAACAAAGTTATAATCCTCACAGATCTAGCAAGAACAATTGGTCTATTGTCCTCATCAATTCAAGGGATTTCCCCAGGCTCATTACATTACAGGGCTCTTTATATGTTAAACACAGTTGGGTTGAGAAAAGGTTTATGGTATGCGGATTCAGTGATTTTGTCTTCTGAAGCTCGAACAGTTCTAGAAGAGTGGTTAACCAACCTAGAAAGTTGGGATGGGAAAGCTATTTTTGGAAATATTCCTGAGTGTACACTAGAAGCAGATGCCAGTTCTTTAGGCTGGTAAGCCCGTCCGATCAACTTAGAGACAGGCAGGAGATGGTCGGATCAGGAGAGCTTGTTCCACATAAATTGCCTAGAAATGATGGCCAGTCTAATTGGCTGGAAGAGCTTAAAAAAATATTTGGCAAACAGTGTAGTACTGATTCGCATGGACCGAGTTTTGGCAGTTTCATACATAAATTGCCTGGGAGTTGCAAAGAAAAGCAGATGGCAGATCTAGCAAAGGCAGTATGGTATTTTTGTTGGAGTCACAAGATTATTTTGTCAGCATGACACATTTCAAGGGAACCAAATCTGAGGGCAGATTGGAATTCACGTTATCTCATAGATTTCAGCGATTTGCAATTGAACCCAATGATTTTCAAGAACATCCAGAAACTTTGGGGCCAAAAGATTTAGATCCATTCACAAGCCGGTTGACTTGTCAGGTTCCAAGGTATTTCAGTTGGAGGCCGGACCTAAAAGCACTGGCAGTAAATGCTTTTGTTCAGGAGTGGTTGGCTGAGAAGGCTTATCTATTCCCACCATTTGAAATGATTCAGAGCGTACTATGGAAAGTCTGTAAGGAAGGCTACAGGTTAATTCTAGTAACTCCCTTTTGGACCTTACAAGTATGGTTCTCAGGAGTAATGAAACTTGTAGAGGAAGAGCCTAAATCCAAGCACATCAGGGCTTGCCCCTAGGACAAGACGGAGAGGAACATCCTTTAGTTCTCGAAGGAAACCTGAACCTTCTTGTCTGGAACATATCAGGGGTTCAAAAAGAACCTCTAGCCTTTTGGGAGAGGCTAAAGATTTATTGAATGAATCATGGGCGCCAGGTAGTGGAAGAGATATAAAGGGATTTGGTGTAGATGGTGTAGTTGGTGCTTGGAACGGAGTTTGGATCCTGGGGAGGCCCATGTGACAGCATTGGATAAATATTTAGCTGAAGTTTTTCAATCTGGTTTATCCTATAGGACTGTTAATTGCCACATATCAGGAATTCAGCTGGTCATGTTCTTGTGGGTGAGAACACATTTGGATGTGACCCTTTGATGTGTAGAATAATGAAGAGAATAACAGTCAATAGACCACCTAAGGCTTGTTATACTTCGTTATGGGATTTAAATCTGAATTTCAGACTCTTTTGACCCATGGCCAGGAAATAAATATCTTTCTTTGAGAGATATTTCTCAGAAATTAGCAACACTTTTATGCTTAATATCTTTTAGAAGGATCTCTGATGTTACAGTTTTGGAGGTTTGCAACAGAATTTACTCAATGCAACATCAAGTTATCATGATACTCATTCCCTGCCTTTTGTATCCAAACATGTCACTCATTAGGACACACTTTCCATACCGTCCTCATCTTGTCACTCCATAATCCAGACACGCCCATATATTTTTTCCCACTTCTTGTCTCGCAGTACACCTTATCACATTGAGCATAATGTAGTAAGGCTTATCACTATTGATTATAAGCTCACGCTTGTAAAATTTCTATCCTTAGAACCCAACCTCTTATCATTTTTGCCCCACTGTTCCCTATGCCCATCACAGTGATGAACTTTAGCACACTTCATTGTCGGTACTCTACATTAAAGGTACAGGACTTGAAAAGTAGCACGTCCACCTCTTTGAACACAGTCAGCAGCCTGCTGACCACCTCCATTCCTGGCTGTATGACCCCTCCCTCTCAAGCTCTTATTTCTCCTTTTCCAGTCTTTTCTACCCACAGAGTATTCAAGATGATAACCCCACACCTCCAAAAGAAACTAGTTGCATCCCAATTTTTTAATGTAGACATCTCCAACATTCCCTACTCTGACCAGAATATCTTTTGCATTTTAGGCATCTCCCTTCTCAACCATGGTTTTGCAACTCTTCTTCTTCTTATCCGAGACCTGGGTGAATACTTCATCCCTCTCAGTCACAGGTATTCTTGTTTCACCTAAATATTAAATTATGAAAGAAAGCCAAGAAGGTAATTCAAGAGGTGGGGCTACCATTATTCTCAAAACATCCTATTGTGCTTCTTTATCCCTTCTCCACTTTTCTAATCATTTGAACGTCTTTATTGGACTCACTCTCCCTTGTACAACCAATTGGAGACTCCTTCATTTATCCCCCGAGAGAAACTCTGTATTCATAACTGAGCTACTCACTCTTCCCGTTTCTGTTCTCATCCTACTAGGTATCTTCAAAATAAAGTAAAACAAGACTACAGGCCCATCAACCTTCAAACTTCTGTGCTTCCTCCCAGCCAATAATATTACACAACATTGTCTTAGAGACTTAGAGGTAAGTATTCTATGACTGACCACTTTATCACAAAGAAAGAATTAATTCAAACTTTTGATCCCATTAACTGAGACTCAACCATTTCCTGATTCCATTCTCAGCCTCGACTCAACTAGCTAGTCTTTATGTTCACTGCAAAATAGAGTATAGGAAAAAAGGATAGCGGAGCACACAGAGTAATGATTATGTAAACATATTAAAGGCCAATTCTGGCTTAAAGAAAATACTGTGAGTTTCTGGTTGTTCTTAAAATAATATTTTAAATTAACAGCAACAGTGTTGGTTCTCTTGTGATATACAAACCAGTTCTTTTATACATACAAAATGTTATTAAAGACAACACATATCATAAAATACAAATCACAGCACAAGAAATGATACAATAAAGATGCACAGAATTGCATCTGTCAGAACGTTGTATATTCTTATTATGATGATCATGGAGCATCAGCCGACACGTGTTTTGTACTTTTTTCCTGTTCTATGTTACTGGTCATCTGTTATAGAATTCCAGTATGCACATCATGGCAACGATGTGCTTTAGTGTATGAGCACCTTCAGCTATTATTACATGTAGGGAATGTGCATTTATTGCTTTTTCAGTGTTGCCATTCTTTTTTTTTTAATGCAAAATAGAGTATAACTGGATCAGATATTAACAGAAAAACTTGACAAAGCATACTTTAGCTACCTCGTCTTTTCCCCTCTTAACCAAACAGTGGACTCCACTGACACCAGTCTTCTTCAGAGCTTTAAATCCTCTCTCAGCAGTGGCGGCTCCTTCATTTGGGCGGAGGAGCATTGCCTCTCCCTCCTGCAGCGGCAGCTGCAAAACCTTTCAAAGAAAACGATAATAAACTATGCTTATTATCATTTTCTTTAACCCCTTCGCTGTCAGGGCTTTTCCCCTCCTGTTCCGAGCCTTTTTTGGCTATTTGGGGCAGTTCGCGCTTAGGCCCTCATAACTTTTTCTCCACATAAGCTACCCATGCCTAATTTGCATCCTGTTTTTATAACATCCTAGGGATTCTAGAGGTTACCCAGACTTTGTGGGTTCACCTGAAGGAGACCAAGAAATTAGCCAAAATACAGCGAAAAGCTCGTTTTTTAATTTTTTTTTAAAGGGGCTGCAGAAGAAGGCTCGTGTTTCTTTCCCTGAAAATGGCATCAACAATGGGTTTGCAGTGGTAAAATCACCATCTTCCCAGCTTTCAGGAACAGGCAGACTTGAATTAGAAAACCCAATTTTTCAACACAATTTTGACATTTTACTAGGACATACCCTCCTTCCAGTTAGTGACAGAAATGGGTGAGAAACCAATACTGGATCCCAGAAAGCTAAACATTTCTGAAAAGTAGACAAAATTCTTAATTCAGCAAGGGGTCAATTGTGTGGATCCTACAAGTGTTTCCTACAGAAAATAACAGCTGAAATAAAAGAATATTGAAATTGAGGTGAAAAAAAACCAGCAATTTTTCTCCACGTTTTACTCTGTAACTTTTTCCTGCAATGTAAGATTTTTTTAAAGCATTATACCATTGCGTCAGCTGGACTCTTCTGGTTGCGGGGATATATAGGGGCTTGTAGGTTCATCAAGAACCCTAGGTACCCAGAGCCAATAAATGAGCTGCACCGTGCAATTGGTTTTCATTCAATACTGGGTATACAGCAATTCATTTGCTGAAATATAAAAAGGGAAAATAGGTATCAAGAAAACTGTTGTATTTCCAAAATGGCCACACGATAAGGTGTTGAGAAGCAGTGGTTATTTGCACATCTCTGAATTCTGGGGTGCCCATACTAGCATGTTAATTACAGGGCATTTCTCAAATAGACATCTTTTTTAAACACTGTCTTACATTTGGAAGGAAAAATATAGAGAAAGACAAGGGGCTTGTTTTGCTATTCTGTGTTCCCCCAAGTCTCCCGATAAAAATGGTACATCACTTGCATGGGTAGTCCTAGTGCCCGCAACAGGAAATGCCTCAAAACACAACGTGGACACATCACATTTTCACAAAGAAAACAGCTGTTTTTTGCAAAGTGCCTAGCTGTGGATTTTGTCCTGTAGCCCATCCGGCACCTAAGGAAACCTAACAAAACTGTGCAGTTTTGAAAACTAGACACCTAGGGAAATCCAAGATGGGGTGACTTGTGGGGCTCTGACTAGGTTCTTTTACCCAGAATCCTTTGAAACCCTCAAAAGTTGGTCATAAAAACACTATTTCCTCTCATTTCGGTGACAGAAAGTTCTAGAATCAGAGTGGAGCCACAAATTTCCTTCCACCCAGCGTTCCCCTAAGTCTCCCGATAAAAATGGTACCTCACTTGTGGGGGTAGGCCTAGCGCCTGCAACAGGAAATGCCCCAAAACACAACATGGACACATCACATTTTCACAAAGAAAACAGAGCTGTTTTTTGCAAAGTGCCTAGCTGTGGATTTTGGCCTCTAGCTCAGCTGGCACCTACGGAAACCTAAGTAAACCTGTGCAGTTTTGAAAACTAGACACCTAGGGGAATCCAAGATGTGGTGACTTGTGGGGCTCTGACCAGGTTGTGTTATCCAGAATCCTTTGCAAACCTCAAAATGTGGCCAAAAAAGTACTTTTTCCTCTCATTTCGGTGACAGAAAGTTCTGGAATCAGAGAGGAGCCACAAATTTCCTTCCACCCAGCGCTCCTCCAAGTCTCCCAATAAAAATGGTACCTCACTTGTGGGGGTAGGCCTACTGCCGCGAAAGGAAATACCCCAAAACACTATCTGGCCACATCAAAATGATCAAGTACAAAACGACCTGTTTTTGCGGGGGGCACTTGCGTTTTTGGTCCTGGGCTCAGCAGCCATCTAGGGAACCTACCAAGCCCAGACATTTCTGAAAACTAGACACCCGAGGGAGTCCAGGGAGGTGTGACTTGCTTGGATCCCCCAATGTTTTGTTACCCAGAATCCTCAGGAAACCTCAAATTTAGCTAAAAAAACAAAATTTTCCCACATTTCTGTGTAGGATCACCGCACCAGAACAAATTTCATACCACCCAACGTTCCCCTCAGTCTCCCGGTAAATATGATACCTCATTTGTGTAGGTGGGCCAAGTGCTTGTGACAGGGAGGAGCCAAGGAAAGTGTCGAAATTGAGGGGGAACTAAAGCGGGTCCAAAAGGGCAGTTTGAAAAAAAAAAAATTTTAGGCTGACAAGTGCAGCAGAATTTTTATCGGTATAGATGAGACAGTGCTGGGTGGTAGGAATTCTGTGGATTCCTGCAGATTCCGGAAGGTTACATCACAAAAACGTGGGAAAAATGTGTGATTTCCAGCAAAGTTGGAGGTTTGCAGGGCATTGTGGGTAAAAAAAATGGTGCGGGGTGCATGTGAAACACACCACCTTGGAATCACCCAGATGTTTAGTTTTCAGATGTGTCTAGGTCTTGTGGATTTTTATACATGGCAGCTTCCCAAAGTCCATAAAGTGCAGCCCTCACCATTCCAAGTGGGACGTTTTTGAGAGTTAGCCAAGCTCTCATAGCCCAAATGTAAAACCAAAACCCAAAATAATCAAATGTCTTCTTGCTTGCTGTGGGATAAGATGTTTTAGAGTGCGAGGGAGAGCTGAAAGACTGTTACCCCCTTCAGTTGGGGTGGGGGCATAACCAGGCCCACACTGCTTGGTAACCACCACCCCAATATATATATTTTTTTATTTCCCTGCCATCTAGTAGACTTTCTGCCACCCCTGGGGTGTGGATCAGGGGTAATTGCCCTATCTGCCCACTGGTGGGCAGGACAACTTTGGCCCCATTTATTTGGGGTGGGGCTATGGCCATACCCCCACACTCTTATTTTGGAGAAAAAAAAACTTCTCTGGTGGGCTTTCTGCCCCCCCTTGGGGGCAGAAGGGCCTTCCAAAAATAGGCTTATCTGCTCCCAAGGGGGTAGATATGGCCAACAGGAATGTGCCCCATGGGAGCGACGTTTACCCAAGGGGCTGCCCCCCTAAAGAAAACACTCACATACACACACACCAATCCCTGGTGCCTAAGTGGTTTCTGCGCCACCCCTGGGTGCAGATCGGCCTAATAGAAATATGCCGATCTGCCCCAAGGGGAGCAGAAATGGGCAAAAATAAATTTGGCCCCTCAGGGGAGCCACCCTTGCCCAACGGGTCGCTCCCCACCTCTAAAAAACAAACCCAAAAAATAAATAAAACCCAAAAAATGATTCCTGGCGCCTAGAGGTTTCTGCCCCCCCGGGGGGCAGATCAGCCTGATAACAATAGGCCGATCTGCCCCCAGGGGGAGCAGAAATGGCCCAAAATAAATTAACCCACCCCCCTCTGGGGAGCGACCCTTGTCTAAGGGGTCACTCCCCTTGCATGAAATAGGTGCAAAACAAATTCCCAGTGCCTAGTGGTTTCTGCCCCTTGGGGGCAGATTGGCCTAACAAAAATCGGGGGCAGAAATAGTCTAAATACAATTTGCCCCCCAGGGGAGCGACCCTTGCCTAAGGGGTCGCTCCCCCCTCTAAAAAAAAAAAAAGCAAAAAAAAAACAATTTTTTTTTTATCCCTGGCGCCTAGAGGTTTCTGCCCCCCTTGGGGGCAGATTAGCGTAACAAAAATCGTGGTCTAAATACAGTTTTACCCCCAGGAGAGCGACCCTTGCCTAAGGGGTCGCTCCCCCCTCTAAAAAAAAAAAAATAAAAAATAAATAAATAATCCCTGGCGCCTAATATCAATAGGCAGATCTGCCGCCAGAAATGGCCTAAAATAAATTGTCACCACCGGGGACCGACCCTTGCCTAAGGGGTTGCTCCCCTTCTGTGAATTCGCCATAAAAAAAAAAAAGTCCCTGGTGTCTAGTGGTTTCTGCCCTCCTTGGGGGCAGACTGGCCTCATAAAAATAGGCCGATCTGCCCCCCAGGGGTCAGAAATGGCCTAAATATAATTCACCCTCTATGGGAGTCACTCCCCAACTCTAAAAAAAAATTAAATAAAAAAAAAAAAGATCCCTGGCGTCTAGTGGTTTCTGCCCCCGCCCCCGGGGGCAGATCGGCTTATAACAAGAGGCCTTTAAAAAATTGCCCTCCTGGGGAGCGACGCTTGCCCAAGGGGTCGCTCCCCTTATACCAATTTCTTTTTTTAAATAAATCCCTGGTGTCTAGTGGGCATTTCAGAAGCCGGATCGCTTTACGATCCGGCTTCTGAAATGCTCTGAGAGGCTTCAAAGGGAAGGAAATTACTTTCCTTCCCTTTGAAGCCTCTCAGGCCCCCATCACATGATCGGAAGTGAAATGCTTTGCATTTCTCTTCCGATCGCACTGGAAGCTGAGATTCCAGCGCGATGGGGAAGTGGCCTCTGATGAGCACGTGAATGCGTGCTGACGTCATCAGACGTCACTGGGGAGTCGGGGGTGGAAGGGGAAGGGCTTCCCCTTCCATCCCTGCCTTGGGGGGGTGGGAGGGAAGCCCACAGAGGGAGCGCTAGCACTCCCTCTGAGCTTAGTGTCGAGGACGCAATGGTTACGTCCTCGGCACAGGAGCACTGTGCCGGTGGACGTAACCATTACGTCCACGGCACAGAAGGGGTTAAAAAGGGCGATCCATTGGGGTGACATGCAAGGAAGGGGAGAGCTCAGCACTAACCCTTCACAGCGCATGTGTGTTTGGCCGGCCATCTCACAAATGCGCTGTAGGCTCTCTCCAGCCCAGCAACACATTTGCTGGGCTGGAGAGAGCCTGCAGAGCCTCCTGGTACAGGGCAGGCTGAGAGCCTGTGCCTGCAGAGGCAGAGGAGCATCAAGGGACAGAGGAGCAGGAGAGGAGGTAAATGTTGTTTTTAAAAAACATAATTTAATTAAATTTAATGTTTAGTCCCTCCTGCTTCACCCCCCTCCTGCGCCACTCTGTCCCGCCTCTTCTGCGGCCTTTGAGCCGTTACTGTCTCTCAGACATCATTAATGCGTATACTCTTTTATCTAGTGCAACTCTAAACATAAACATGTTCTCAGCTGAGCCCCAATACCCTTAAATCAGCTGAAAATTTAAATAAAGGTCACAAAGTTACCATCCTCTCTGTCACAGCCTCCTGACTAAATTCTAAAACAAACACAGCTAAATAACATTATAAACATTGTGCACTGAGCAAGTCACACACAGATAATTCACATGCCACACTGGGTAAATCTAGATGTGCCTAATTTGCCTTCAAGTCTCCGTCGAACGTACTCAATTTAGAAACTAACTCTCCAGCTCTGACAAAATTTGCAAGGGGGCTTGAAGTAGCAAATACAACTGCAGAGATTTCTGTATCTCAAACAGATTCCGAAGTGGCCACTCTTTAGACTTGCTTTCCTGTAATTTAGACCTTCCCACGGGTTTTTGCGTCATAGTCTGATGTGCCTATCCCGCCCTGGCATTTTCCTTTCTAGACCTTTCTAGAATCGGTTATAATATATTAGAGCCTCTATTGCTCATTTGCTTTTTTCATTTCTAAAAATAAATACAAGCATAAATTGATTAAATTAAATGTTTCCATTCTTTTTTAGGGTTCTATTATGGCAGCAGAGCTTATTTCACACTTTCTGCTACTGCTGCACATGAAGTCATAGGACTTTCTCTTCCGTGATACCTAGACTAGAAAAACAAACCCAGTGAAACCAAAGGACTCTGGGTGTATGGCTTGGCAGGGGCAAGGGATGGCTGGTATGAAGGAATAAAGAACAAAGGTCCTGCTGAGCACTGCCTATTGCTAAATGGAAGTTTACCCATGCCTCCCACCTTCGTTTCAGTGTGTCAAATCAGCTCGGGCATTAATGACCAGAGAACGGTAAACTTGGGAGATGGCACCCTGAGCAATATGCACAGTTAATTTTGCTGCAAAGGGGCTGAATTCAGGGGCATATGTATGTGGAGAGTTGTTGGCAGTGAGGGTGTGACGTAGTTGCAGATATTTATTAAACTATGTCTGGGTAAGTTGGTAGTGGTCTTGCAACTCCTGGAACATCTGCATGTGGCCTCCTGTCCACCTACTCCCCAGAACGGTGATGCCTGTATTATGCCATTTGTTAAACCCCAGTAGGCCTGCCGTATGACGCTTCCACTTGCCTTTCCATAGAGGAGTCAGCAGCATCAGTTTATGGTCCCAGCCAGTGAGTCATAGAGAAGATATCCAACACAGTATAACCGCCCGAGTAATAGCTGGGAGAGACTGAGTTATTGGCACACTGTACAGTATACCCAATACATTGCCTAAGCCCAGCAGTGAAAGTTCACTGTGGTAGGCCGGATCATTCCATCCACCACTAAGCCAATTGTTAATGACGACTATCTGCAAGGCCTGATAGTAACAGTGGAGATCAGCCTTTCCCAGGCCTTCATCATATAGGGATTGTCAACTTCTGGCAGACGTGATGTGGGCATGACCGCCCGATCAGAGAAATGAGCGAATGACGGAACCAAGGTTTTGAAACCAATGGCTAGAAATCAGAAGTGGAAAGTTTTAAAAAGTATATAGAAAGCAGGCAATATCATCATCGTTTAAAGGACTATGCGTTCTGGAACCTGGAGTGGAAGTCGCACCCACCTCTGGATGTCTCTTTTCTTGCCAGTCACCAGGTGTACCAAGTTCAACTGTCTCATGAGCTCGGGTACTAAAGAAATATGGATCCCCAGATACTTAAACAAGAGACAGAGCATTGGGAATATCTGCTTGCCAGGAGTGGACACTCGCGTAATCATTGATCTGGACAAGCAAAGATTTACATCTCTTTATTAGGTGTCCAGAGGCCTCCTTATAAAGATGAAGCAGAGTCAGACATTGGAGCCCCGAAGTTTGTGAATCAGTCATTATTAGACCTGACAGCCCTAGAGTGATGTTTCCCCAAACATTTTGACTGCTTGCCTCACTTTTTGGCTGATTTCCTTTTCTTGGCCTTAGTACTCTGAACACTTTATCACTGCTGACCGGTGCTGAAGTGCATGTGCCCTCTTCTTAAAACATGACTTGATTGCTATATACCTAATTGTCATACTTAATTTACTTATAGGTCCCTAGTTAAGAGCACCACTTGTGCCCAGGGCCTGTAAATTAGATGCTGCTAGTGGGCCTGTAGCACTGCTTATGCCACACATGCAAGTAGCACTTTAAAACATGTCCTGGTAGTGAAACACTCTCAAATTTGTTTTTGACTACTATGAGGGTAGACCTGTCATATTTAGTACACAGAGAATTGTAATGGTAAATCCTCTTTAATGGTAAAGTCAGATTTATTATTAAGCTTTGAAAACGCCACTTTTAGAAAGTTGCTATTTTTCTGCCTTTAGCCCTGTGAGTCTCCAACCTGTCTCCAATACACGTCTGGTGTAGGGTGACATCTGTGTTTGTGCATTTCCTCTAGACGGTCACACACACAGGGAGCTTAGGTGTGACTGATGGGCTATGATGGGAGGGAGGAGCTGGGCATAGCCTCACACTTACATCCAAGTAGGCTGTGTCCTAACCCCACAAAAAGGACTGCATACCTCTCTGTAGTGATTCTGTAGCCAGGGTAGGAAAGGAGGACCTCTGTGCACTTCAGAGCCCTTCTTTGAAGTTTCCCCCGCTTCAAAGGCACCACTGGGTATAAGAACTGAACTTCTGACCCTACCAACTCAGTACACTTCTGGACCTGTGGATAATCTTCCAGGAAGAACCGCTGTGCTGCTGGTCTGGAAGACCTGTTTTTTTGCTGTGCTGACTGGCTCCCTTCTTTGGGTGAGAAGGACTGCACCCACAACACTTGTTCCCATAACTAGAGTGACTCCAAGGCCTTTATGGCTCCCTTCCTGTTCTCCTGAAGTCTCAGGGACACAAAAGACTTCTAACTCATCACCTACATCAACGGGACTCTGCCATATGTGAGTCTTGCCCTGCCAAGTGGTGTCAATCTAGTCCTGGGCCCTGGACAGTGGGTTTAAAGTGCTGCTTCTGTCCAAAACTCATGCGTCAATGCTATTGCACCACTCACAACTGGCATATCTCCATCAAGGCTGGCACATTGTCGCTGCTGGGAGGATCGGGGACACTGCATTGTCAACTGTGTGACGCATTGTCTCCATTCCCTACGCATTCCTAGATCACCTATGTCTTTGAGATCGACACCAACACATCGCCTCCTTTGCTCCTCGCATCTTGTCATCTTGTTCTCGGCATTGACGCAACTCCAAAACAAAGTACTGTTCCAGCAGGCCAAGGCTGGTCTCTGTACCCTCGCTCCACGTGGTCTGCCTGACCTTTCAGATTTGACCCAGTCTAGCACGTCCAGATAGCTCTGTTGGAGTGTTATGCTTCTAAGCACTACAATCAGTTTATTCTTTAAGAATTCATGTCTCAAATTCTACTTTTTGGATTTTCGTTGTTTTGCTCTTTTTTTGTTCATTAAATTAAGCTCTATTATACTAGCCAGGTGTGGTATCTATTTATGTGGTGTTTTTACTGTTTTACTGTTTGAAGTGTTGCACTAATACTTAACACATTGCCTCGTAATTTAAGACTGGCTGCTCTGTGCCATGCTACCAAGGGGTGTGCACAGGATAATTTAGGGTGTGTTGGTGACTTACTCTGACAGGATTGTGGTTCCTGCTTGAACAGGGTGTACCTCTGCCAACCAGAAACCCAATTTCTAACAGTCAGGAAAAGCAACACATCTTCTGCATATTATGCAATTCTCTCCTCGAGCCATGCGTCCCAGGGCCGTCCTTAAAACTGTGATGAGTCTTGAAAGGGGTTCAGGGCAGCTCAGATAATAAGTATATTGTTACAGTACAGAACTCGGTGGACCCTGCTCCTTCGCAGTGCCTCAGCCCCCACCCTGGGAGGCTGCATCCAGGCAGTATTGCTGGTGACTCTCAGGAATCTCGAACTGGGGCAGAGGGTGTCTGTAGTGCAGGACTACATTCGCCATCCAGGTTCCCTCCACTGACTGCATGGTCTGAGTCTGAGGACCGAGGCTTGCCACTGGCATAATGTTTATAAGATTATGTGCACCTATTCCCAGGCGACTGCAGGTCTGGGCAGGCTGGTTCATGCCTCTCCCAGCCGTACTCCATAGGTCTCTCCTCTCCTCTGCTGCATCCTCAGGTACCCATGACCTTAGCCAGTCATCCTGGAATTTTTCTGTGTTGGAGGCTTCAGAACTCTCCAAGAACCCAACAAACCAAAGGATGTGTCTATGGGATCGATTCTCAATGTCCTGGCCCTGCTCCTTCAAGGCCGTCATGGAGGAAAGCAGACTAGAGACCTGGTGTTTCAGGACAACCACATCATCCTCCATGGAGGACACCTGATACTCAGCTTCATTAACCAACAAACACAGGTAGCAGTATTCCTATGATCTTGGTGGAGTAGTGATACATCCACCTGCACCTCACCCACTTTGATCACCAGCAAAATTTTCGAGCTCTGGATGGCTTGGAGGATGGAAGCAAGATCAGGTTGGTCAAGCATCTGGAGCAGTGTTGCCGAGGAGGAGGTAGCGCTACCCCCATTCAAGGTCGCCGTGGTGCATTAGTCCATTTTGGTTTGGACTTGTGCAGGCAGTGGGGGCTTGTCTACACACATCCTTGCCATGGCACATCAGGACCCAAGGTCGATTCAAGGGGTGTATGTGCACGCTGGCCCGCTTACTCTCAGCAGTATGAGCAGCAAGGCCCCTCTGGCAGAATGGATCCTGTGTGACACAGTCCTAGAACCAGTCTTCAGTCCAAGACTCCCAAGCGGCGTGGTGAGAAGGATCAGACCCTGGAGGGTTGGACGGCATGCTCAGCACAAAGGTGGTCCAGAGGAATCAGGAGTACCCCCTCTACTTCACCTCAGGGAAGCACAACAACCAG
This sequence comes from Pleurodeles waltl, assembly GCF_031143425.1. Classification (NCBI taxonomy): domain Eukaryota; kingdom Metazoa; phylum Chordata; class Amphibia; order Caudata; family Salamandridae; genus Pleurodeles; species Pleurodeles waltl. The sequence continues at coordinate 304,841,132 of NC_090437.1, read as the reverse complement.
TGCATCAGCTATGATCTTTTATGCTAGGGCCCCGGCCTCTGAACCCAGGACATAATCCTCAGAACCAGCGGAAAGAGAGGTGTCAGAGACCAATTAAAACAGCAGGCAGACACCACAGTGACTCACCATCACTGAACAGGAGGAATTATTCTCAGGATCTCTGGACAAGAAGAGGAGCAGTCCGTGTAGCAGCCCCCACCATAAATTCGCCTCTCAGCCTCCTCGGGCTGCCACACTTGCCTAAGCCCCACTGGGGTGCATGCCTGTTCCTGCTGGGGGCCGTCAAACCAGACAAGTGCTGAGGGATAATTCCTTCCTGGCTGTGCGCAAAAGATGGGCCAGTGTGGACCAGCCAACGGCCACAAATCCCCTCAGCATCTTCCACCCCAGGCCGCCACAGAGTCCAGGCCGAGCCTGGCGCCAGATCTGACTGGCCGCTATCAGTAGTGCATTGTAAGCTCTGCTTCACCACTGGTGTAGACCTCAGTTGAGGGCCTCAAGACTGTCACCAAACTATGGGCAAGATCTTCGCGAAAGTAGCAGCTGCAAAAACTCACATAGATGGCCTACAGGCTACAACAAAATGACCAGATGAGCAGGTCCGGTCACTCTCCAAAAAGAGCGAAATAATGGAAGCCAGGCCAGAAGATCAGGATGGACGATCGCGAAAGAACAATGTGAGGGTGGTAGGAGTTCCGGAGGGCATGGAAGGCCCGAGCATGGACCTGTTTGTGGATGACTTAGTCCTAAACAAGCTCAAAACCGAAATGCCTGTCTAACTTCTTTTCGGTGGAAAGGGCACACAGGGTACCTGGTCCCCCGCCTAAACTGGGAGCGCTGCAACAGACAATAGTCACCACTATCCTTAACTGTAGAGACAGAGATGCCATATTACAGGCGGCAAGGACCTTTGGGCACCTGCGGCAAGACAACGTTGTCATCTGCTTCTTTCCGGATTTTACCCTCCAGGTACAGCACCAGCAAAAAAACTTTGAGGAAGTTAAAAGAGTGCACTGAGGGCCAAGGAACTGAGATATATGATGCTATTCCCAGCTAAACTGAGAGTGGAAGCTGAGGGAAAGACTTGGTACTTTGGCACCCCTGTTGAGGCGTGGGATTGGCTGGAGGGCTGGAGACCAGGAACCAAGCAGGGGATTGGAAGGAGAGTTTTCTCCGATGGCACAACGGGAAGGGGGAAACCCGGACCAGACGGGAAGAATGGAAAACGCCCAACACAAGAAGGGGACTAAGAACAGCCAGATCATGCAGACACTGAAGTGACTGAATTCCTTCATGCAGAAGGAGTTGATAAGGAAGGTTGGAGTTTGTCTCGATATATAGCGACCAGGGACATGTTAAACACCCAGCGTAAAGGGGGGAGACATTGGGCGTGTGCCCACATAAGATCCGATGAGCGGCACCTCATAGGCAGCACACCCCCGGCGAAGTATTGTTTGTTTAGGGCAACAGGCACTCAGCAAATTGGGGTGGGTGGGCAGTTCAGAGCTCACGAAGCAGAGTAGCAGGGAGGGGAGAGTTGGGGATGCAAGCGGTTTCAAGTAAAGATTTAGGTATAGTTATGTTCTTAGAGCCACATGTTGGGGGCATCTGGCGTTCACACAGCGCAGTTCAAAGGGAGGGTTCTCCCTGGCAGGGAGTAGGAGGATGCATCAAGAGGTGGTAGGGTCAGACACTCTACAGAATCAACAATATGCGATGGGTGGTCCAGTACAAAAGTTTACCATATGGTCCTGGAACATAAATGGGAGGGGGAGCAGGATAAAGCACACTTTAGTATTATAGCACATAAAACACCACTCTTCAGACATGGTCCTACTTCAGGAAACACACCTAAGAGGCAATCACTATAAGGCACTGGACAGATTTGGCTACATTCTCAAAGCACACATAGGGTACACTACTGATGCTCGGGGAGTGGGCATTCTGGTGAAAAAACAATACTCCTTATCATCCACCAGTTGTAGCATGACCACCCCCCTCAATTACAGGCAGCGACCCTTGCAGAGGTGGGGGATCTGCTGATGCACCTTCCCTCAGGGATCCTTATTTTGGGGGGTGACCTGAATTAGACCATGAACTTGGACCTAGACAGATCCGGGACTTCAGGAGTAGGGGAAGGCATAGGGACACTTTCTCAGTTTGCCGGGCCGTAGGGTCTGATTGACCTCTGGATGGAAGGCAACCTGCACACGAGACAATATACATACTTTTCAGCAGCCCACTGAAGTTTCTCCAGATTGGAATACATTTTCACTCTATGCGTGCATGTGCACCAGTTCCGTGACTATCCATGCTGGGGTGTCTCTGATCACTCCCAGGCTGGGGTTAAACTGCTGGGCCCACAACGGGATTAGACGTTGCCGGGCAGACTGGACATCTGCAGACTGAGGGACCTGGAGGTCAGATAGAACATGTGGGAGGGGACAACCTTTTACTTCTCGGAGAATGGGGGTTCAGTATCGTCGGTGGGGACGTTATGGGAAGCCTTCAAGACAGTTCTGAGGGAACAAGCGCAGGCGGTCCTGGAGGTGGCAAAGAAGGAGACGTGATTACCATGCGCTACCATAGAGAAAGACATAGCCTGGAAGCAACAGCACTTGCTTCCAAGGATCCAGAAGATCGTGAGCAATTGCTACTGCAACAATTGGAGCTGAGAGCTCTGTCAGAGAACCAAGCCAAGCAATATGCCATAGCGGTCCAGCACAGGCTGTACGATGTGGGCGACAAGGCAGGCAAATTGTTAGCATGGCTCCAGCGGAGGGACAGAGAGCATACATGGTTACTGAGGGTGGGGAATTCAGAGTGGGTCACACAAACAACTGGATTTGACATAGCAGAGACCTTTGCAGACTACTATGAAAACCTGTATGCTTCCAGGACAGAGATGTCCAATGAGTATTGTAAGAATTTCCTCAGGGAAATCCAACTACCAGAAAGACGACAGAGAAACGCTGGAAGCCAGTATGACGGAAAAAGACATGACCCTTGCATTGCAAGACTTGCAGACGGGGAAGGCCGCAGGCCCAAATTGGATCCCAGTCAAACTGTACAAGGGAATGGCCACTGTAATTGCCAGTCCATTACTGGAAATGTTTAAGGAAGCCAGGGACAAGGGCTGCCTACCAGCAGACCAAAGGGCAGCGACAATCATGGTGATGACCCATAAGGAAGGGAGGCCTCCGGAGGTGTGTAACTCATATAGACCGATATCCCTCTTTAATATGGAAGCCAAGGTACTGGCCAAAGTGTTAGCCAATAGGTTGCGGGGAGTAATAGGATCCCTAGTGCATCCGGATCAATCAGGCTCGATGCCGGACAGGAGTACGAGACTCAGTCTTCGGCGCTTGTTTGGTGTGCTGCACTTGACTACGGAGCCAGAGGCAGATCAGGCGGCCCTGATGGCGCTGGACACCAAAATTATGTTTGACTCCCTGGAGCGGAACTATATGTTTGCGGCCCTGGAGAGACTGGGGTTCGGGCCACAGTACTGTAAGTGGACCAGGCTCCTGTATGCTGCCCCCATGGCGTGAGTGAGGGTCAATGGAGTAGTGTCACGAAAATTCGAGTTGGGGAAGGGCACCAGGCAAGGATGTCCGCTGTCCCCCCTGCTCTTTGCTCTAGCATTGGAGCCACTGGCAGCATGGATCCGTCAGGATCCTGTGATGAAGGGAATCCACAGGAGGCTGGGAGGAACTTATATCCTTATACGTGGAAGATATCCTGCTCTATGTCTCACGCCCCTCACTGACGATAGGCAGGCTCATGCAAATATTCAGAAATGTTGGTGACCCCTCTGGATACACAATAAATTGGTCCAAGTTGGTGGTATATCCCCTGGCGGAGAAACCCAGCCTCTCTGGAGATTGTGGGGCCGCGGTAGTGTCGGAGGACTTTCGCTACTTAGGAATATATTTAACCAGGGGCCCCAGAGACTTCCTGAGGAAAAACCTGACTGTCCAACTGGAGAGACTTAAGGGGGATGTGACACACTTGCACAACCTCCCTCTGACCTTGATGGGAAAAGATGCTCTTTATAAGATGATGAGCCTGCTGCGCCTCCTCTATGTTCTGCAAAACACCCTGTATAGCATTCCGCATGAGGTATTTGGCACAATCGCCTTGGAGGTGCGGAGATTGCTTTGGGGGCAGGGGACACAGAGGATTGACCTAACCAAGCTACAGAGGGGACCATAGGAGGGGCGATTGGCAATACCCGATATTCAGAAATACTACTGGGCATCGCACCTTCTGGTGGTCAATGACTGGATGTTTTGGGGATCAACAGGACTCGGCATACAGGTTAGAAAGACATCTGATGGGGCGGGGGAGTCCTGGGGCCCTGCTACATGACACTCGTCGGGAGCGGGCACTGCCGCTTCACACAAGGGCAGTGGCCCAGGCCTGGAAAGAGGCACCTAAACACCTGGGGTGGTTGGGGAAGCTCACTTACCTTACCCCGCTGTGGCACAGTGATGAGTTATCAGAGGTACGAGGCTTATCGGGATTCTGGTGATGGGAGACGATTGGCATAGAATGCCTGGGTGAAATGTGGAGGGGACAGGCACTCATTAGTTTTCGAGACACTTGGAGAGGAGTACGCACTGGTACCCACTGAACACTTTCGGTACATGCAGCTCGGACAAATTATGGAGGGTGATAGCCTGCCGGGCGCTTCCCCACGGGAAGATCGAGTCCTACTGGAGCCAGTTAATAGGCAGGGTACTTCTGTAATTTATAAAAAACTAATTAACAACTCCCCTTACCTGTTGCAAAACTTGAAGGAGAAATGGGAGACTGACTTGGGACCATTAGAGGTAGAGGAGTGGGGGAGGCCATTGGCAGCGCCAAGGATATAGCCATCAGGGCTATATTCAGACTGATACAATAAAAAATACTCCACAGCGTATACTACCCGCATATTCTGCTATTTAAGATTGGCAGGGCGAAGAATCCACGCTGTTTGAAGAACTGTGGAGAAGATGGCACACTAATGCATATATTTTGGGACTGTCCTCACATAAAGGAATATTGGGCAGGAGTGGTCGGAGAGATGTCATGCATCACTGCACTGGAAATTCAGTTAGATCCTAGGACTATCAGGGGAATACACCTGGCCCAGATATACAGAGATATTGCTGAGACTGGTAGCCAGAGTGGCGAAACGTAACATTGCAAGAGTCTGGGGGAGCTGGGTTGTCCCAAATATATCATACTGGCAACATGATCTGGACTGGTGCCAGCGGATTGAGAAGGTCATATATGAGGGTAGAGGCTGACCCAAGAAATAGGAAAAACTATGGGGTCCCGGGCAGCTGTTCGGGGCTCAGGCAGAGACCACGGCATGTGGGAGGACAGGGAGGGTGAACAATGAGGTGGGGAATCATTCCTTCGTCTAGATAGCAAGAGGTCTGGTGAAGGGCCACGAAAGACTGGATGAACTGTTCTTTAATAATGAGGCATGATGCTAAGCAACTCATGTATGTACCCTCTATGCATTGTTTGATGCGACAGTGTGAACCATGGATTGAAAAACAATGAAAAGAATAAATAAAAATAAAAAAAGACTGTCACCAAACTGGCCCAGCTCCTTACCACCAGCACAGCCGGGATGGCACATGGGCCTGCACTCAACCATCAGGGAGAATTGGCCAAGATGCTCTCCCTTGGCCGCTGCACTCCCAGTAACCAGACCCATCAGAGTAGGGCAGAGGGACGTGTGTGCAGTGCCGCTTGGGTGAGAGGCAACAGAAAGGGGCCAAATCCCTGGCCGAGGAGCCCCGCAGTCAAGCCAGCAGAAATCGTGGGCCCGTCTCTGCTTTCTGCCAGGCCTCCCCATGGTGCAGGAGGGTTGGAGAGGGTGGCTGCGACCCGAACAATGGGTTGCCTCTACTACTGTTGATACGCGCTGTGTCGTCCCACGGTGTGGCAGGCAGCACCCCCTTCTTTCACGGTTACTACTGGCCCTAAACTGGCCGCCTCAACGAGACCCAAGCCACCATCTTGAACACTGCATGTTGCAGTACTCCATCATGCACAGCACACCCTGGTTGACCCCAGCGGCTAGAAATGACAGCAGCCATGCAGGGGCAACAAAAGAGTGGGGTGGGAATAATATGGTGACGTTCAGATTGGCCAGGAGGGTGGAGGAGGTCGGAGGCAGTTTTACACTGCGACCGCCATCATGGTCATCTTGGTCACGCATTGAAGGACAGATTTATCAACACTCTGTACTTCTGCAAAGTAACAAAAGTGACGAAACCTGATGCAAATGTTAATAAAGTATTTACTTTCTAGCAGAAAAACATTTTTGCACTGAATACTAGCCCTAGAAGTAACACATATTGCAATTTTTTGCTTTACTTTGCATTAAGGGGGTGTCCCACCTTTAGACCCATGGTTTTAATGATAGGCTCTGTCTGCTAAACTTGGTAGATGGGGCTTTGCACCAAAAAAAAAAAAAAGAAACACCTCTTTGAGTCAGGCCATAAAAAGGAGAAAGGTTTTAATTTCTCCAATCTTTCCTGACATTGCATGTTTGCTGCACTGTACAGCATGCATGCAAAGTGGGAAACATTTGAAAGTATGTCTGTGCATAATATTTTGTACTGGAATGGGTGGCGCTAGGTAACCTGTTTGTGCACCAGCGCTTGCGAAAAGACGAGCAGCACCATATCTTGGTATATATGGCTGAGTTACTCTCTCTCTTAGCGTAACACAGTGCAACAAGTTTGGTTGCTGCTTTATGCTGCAATGAGCTATTAAAGAATATATGTGCTTTTTAATGTGGCCACTTATCACCTGAAAGTTCATTTTAACTTTTCACAGGGTGTTGGGCAGCATTTTCTTGCTATTCTCATTGAAGTGGTGAGAGTGTCCATGTTTCTCTTCAAAAACATTCTTAAGGGGGTGCTTGGCGAACCATCATGGCCGAATGGACGTGATCCACACAGGCTCCAGCAAGTGCCCCGCACTCGTTTATACTTGGCAATATTTCCAAGCTCTTCTCAACGAACCGGGATCAGGGGCAAGGCCTAATTGCCACAACACTCGTTTTGAACACCACTGGGGGCTTTGAGCACTAAATCACAGCACTGGGCCCAGATTTGGCTTGATCGGGCCTGGAGATAAGATGGCGGACGGGCGGTAGATTGCGGGAAATGGCCACCGGTGTAGAGACTAATGGAACACCGGTGGCCCGAGGATGAGTGGGGGCTGTGGCGGAACTCTCCCTCCGATAATCAAGGTGAAAGCCTCCTTGAAGCTAGTACCTACTTGTGAGGATGGACGCTCGGCAGTGTCGGGCCCACGGAGGCCACGTGGGTCCTGGACTTGTTCGGCAGGGCGGGTGGCCCATTTTGACCGCACTGGTCCCCGGGGCGTAGTGAGATGCCCAAACATAAGTGACAGAGGTGCCAATCTAGGAGATCATTAAAGGATCAGGAACCACGACTTGCCGGATCCTAATATGGCGCCGGCCTAACCTGCAGAGCGACACACTGCAGAGCAGGCCTTGCGCTGCCAACATCGAGCACAGCGTCCGCCAACTTTCTCATTCACCATATCAAGACATGGGCTCTAGGGACACATACTTCCAGAGACAAGGCAGGTTATCGATCAACCCCGACTTGAATATCTATAGGGGAACATTCCTCGCAGCCGGACCAATTGAGAGCCTACTTCTTACATGAGTTAGGACTTGCTGTGCAACTGCTCAACCCCTATGCCACCCAAAAAGATCCAGCATAACCAGATGTCCAATTACTTTACTCCACCCGGGCCCAGTCTGTTGACAGGATCTCAGACAGTACTATGGCCCTTACAAAAGAAGATCTATTCACCTCTTCATGAATTCAAGATGGAGGTCTGGGAGGAAGTCAGGGCAGACATATCTGCGTCCTTTGACTCCTTCAAAAAGGAAGTTAACTCCCAGCTGGCGGTGATCCAGGCGGTTGTGGACTCATTGGGGGTGCGCATTCCTGACTTAGAAAAGAAAATGCAAGACCTAAAGCATCAAACACACCCACTGGGTTACAATGTGGCATGTCTCCTCTCTCAGCTCCACACAGCGCTCCTCAAGTGTGAGGACTTCGAGGATCAGTCTCGAAGGGACAACATCCAAGTGAGGGGCCTAGAGATGGAGATGAAGGACCAGACCTGGAGGCCTTCATAGTGGGCCTTTTCTTGGAGCTCCTATTAGAGAACCACCCAGAGTGAGAGTGGGCGAGTCCATAGAATTGGGCCAGTGGTGGGGTCGGAAGGGAAATGACCCAGAGAAGTTTTGGCAAAGTTAAGTTCCTACAAGACAAAGGAGATGATCCTTCGTGCAGCGCAATTGAGGGACAGTGTTGCCTTCCAGGGGGCATCCTGCTTGCTGTACCGAGACATCGCTCCTGCGACACTGGTGAGGCTTTTACAGTTCAGAACTATCACAGACGCTCTTCGCCTAAAAAAGGTGAAATATCGCTGGTCCTACCCCTTTGGGATTGCCTTCAAATACCACAATAAACAGCATCACTTTACAGAGCTGGATGAAGCGGCTGCTCTGTTGAGCCTCAATGCAACTACACCTATGGACTCTGGGAACCCGGATAGTGAAGCACTATGGAGTAGCCCCAGTGAGGCCTACTCTGGGGGCATGGCAAACACAACAGAAAGTGAAACAGAATGGCAAATGGCAAAAGCAAACCTTGTCTCCACTTCAGTTCACCACACGGCAGACATCTCCTATGCTGCGGGGTATGAATCATGAACATGAGAAAATCTGGTGATTGGGACACGGATATCGTTGACCGAAGCATTAAGTACACTGGTAAAATTGTACTACCCTAAACTGTTTATGGCTAAGTCCATACGATGGAAACAAACTGCAGTGATTGATTTGCTAAGCTCAGATAGTACTCCTCAGATGGCATCTGTAATGATATGTGAGTTTTGAACACTGACTCCACGTTGCACTTAGCCTAGCACTACACCATCACATTAGTGACCACCAGATTCATTTTGGCTATTGACTTTATTTTAGTAATAGCCACTGTCATGTTAAAAGCTGCAAGTAGCTTTCCACATTGTACAATGTGCACATGTTTTTATTCTTCATGTTTTTTCCCACCAAGGGCTTAGACTGATAAGAATGTACTCAGACGGCATGGAATGGACTTGTTTTGAATTGGCACCTTGGGATTGTGGCCAAGTCCCGATGTGTTATTTTCAAAGCAGGCCTAAAGCAACCAGCATTTTTTTTAATAAATAAACTTCTGCAGGGAGAGGGAGGTTCTAGACTTTTCCTCTCTTGTTTATTCAAAGTATAAGAGGCTGAGACCTGATGGACCTGGGACAGAGAGCGTTTGCAGATCTCAGGCACATCTAGGACGCTGGAGTGTGCCATCCTTCCTGTGAGGATAATTGATCCCTCTCTCCTCGATCGATCCTAGGATCTGGAGATCTGATGCTGAATAGGAGGGAGATGAAGCAGTGATGCCCTTTTCTCATGGTGATGCATATTTTTTAATTCATTACTTGCTTTGCATTATAATATAGGTACATATATTTGCTGTGTATATTGCAGTGGAGAATCATTTGTACATTCTTTCATTTCATTGCTGTGACCATTTTTTGAACGTGTGCTTTCAGCATGCTTATCTCCTTTTAGGAACCTTGCGTAGTGAAATAATAAATGTCTTCTTTGGGCTAAAAAGTGCATTCCAGAGATTTTTGTCAGTGCAACAGTTTTTCAGCTCAGTCATTAGTGAAGCAAAACATTTTGGCGAGGTCTAAAAGGAGGTTGGATGTTGAAAGTGTACAATTTAAAAGTGAAAATAAGTTTTTATTCAGAGAGTTAAAGGAAGCACTGCAAACCGTTTCTGAAAATGCATGTGAAATTAAAATGCCTTATGATGTCTTGGCAAATGTTTTTTCTTGTTTGTCAGGACTTTCTAAGTTTTGGGACTGGTCTTGGATAAAACAGAATTTATAACTCTACTTATATGTTTAAAAAAGGTGCTTTTTGAACAGAATGATGTCCCTTTTGTTCTTGACAGGAGGGTTTGGATACTTTTGTCTGCTTACAAAAACATGCATGAGAAGTGTAAACAGTTAGAAGCTGAGAAAAAGAAATTACAGCAACAGCTTGTTACTATATTGTCTTGTCTACCAAGCAGTCTCAGGGAAATCTGATTTTTCACATTCCAGTAATGAGGAGGTTAAAAAAGGTGGGGGCCAGTGTGAGCTACATGAGCAGAATGTAGTTCGTGCACAGCCAATATTTAGATGAAAAATACAGAGTATCCCACAGTTTTTGGCAAGAGTTGAAATGCATTCTTTAAAAGATTACACCCAGCAAGAAGTTAAGGAGGTCAACACATATATTCACAGAGCTTTTGCAGAGTAAAATGTGGCCAGGACATAGAGAGATGTTGCTACCGGTAAAAAAATTGTTTTTTGAGTTTGGTACTTCTAGCACTAAGCAAGAGACACCGCGATTCATGACATTGCTTGATTTTTGGAGACTGCATGACCCTCATCTGAGTAAAATATTAACCCTCTGGTACAAAGTGAGAAGAAAAAACCATGAGTTTGAATGGGGTGAAGTTCAGCAGTGTGCTTTTGATTTGGCAAAAGAAATAATTCAACAGGCTTTAGACTTGTGGCCAGCGCAGGAAGGAGACATTGTGCCGCATGTAACTAGCCAGGGACAATATGAAGATTGGAGCAGGTGGCAAAAGCAGAGAAGAACAGGAGGGTCCCTGGGGTTTTGGACTAAACAATTATTTGATGGGACATTGAAAAACTGGAGTGAGCATTTAACTGAAGCCCTCCAGATTCTGAATAACAGCCCATTACAAAATGCTGTAACTGCCCTGATGCAAATGTTAACCCTGATACAACCACATGTGGCCACCAACACCATTGTGTACTGGGAAATAAAAACTGGAGCTTCAGCTCCTTACAGAGCCACACCAGAATCAGCAGATCTTGACCTACATGCTTACAAAATTGCCCAACTTGTCATAAGTCCAGTGTATGGAGGATTGGTGAGGAAGGGGACTGCCCCAGCTCTTCTGACAGTACAAGGAAAAGGAGGTTTTGGTTCAACTGACAAAAACCCTGATGCTAAGGTGTGGATGAAATCCCCAAATGGCCCTCCAGAACCTACATAAATTATAGCCAAGGGCGCTAATAATGTCCTGCTGATCATAAAACAAGAAAAGGAAAAGGGGAGCACATTTCAGCTGACAAATGTTATTTGCGAGAAAGATCATACTTGTTTCTTTTACAGATCATACTACGACTTGCATCTGACCCTGAGTATGCTGTGTGGTCTCCCTTCCGGCATGTGCTTGTGTGGTCGTGTGAGACAGCACCCCTAACTTCAACCTGATTGATCAATTACATTGCGCAACACCCCTGCTACTTTTTGAAGGGCAAAACCTATAGATCCATTTGGTGCTAATTGTGCTTCTCAGATCAAAGTTCTGCATGGGAATAATGCAGAGTACCATAGATGTTCTATCAACCTGTTTGATTGCGATTCTAATGGAACAAACAACATGGCTTGATATTACCTGATGACTGCTGCCAGTCGCATTAAGCATGCTTAAGTCACCAGTTGGCTGACTATTCTCGTATGGGAACCTCACTTTTACTTACATTGCAGCAAACATTACAGGTGGACCGTGTACCTTTACATGATTAGGACTCATGATGTTTCCATGTAACTCTATACCAACTCATTATCCTAGAGACACTATTCAATCAGTTGTTATCCCATTCAGAATATATAAGCTTCAGTCTTTTTATTTTAGGTGTGCCTGGTTTAACTGTTTATAATATCAATAACTTAATCCCATTTCCATTGCTTTATAGTGAATGCTCTTGTCATTTTGCTATGTTGCTGTGTACAATGCGTACCTAATTTGCTTGTAATGTTCTTCTTCTAAGAAAAAAAGAGAAGTTACTTTTAGGACTATAGGGTATGAGTCAGTGGTCAAATGTAATGATATGTGAGGTTTGACCACTGACTCCATGTTGCACTTAGCCTAGCCCTACACCGTCACATTAGTGACCATCAGCTTCATTTTGCCTATTGACCTTATTTTAGCATTAGCCACTGACATGTTAAAAGCTGCAAGTAGTTTTCCACATTGTACAATGTGCACATGTTTTTATTCTTCATGTTTTTCCCACCAAGGGCTTAGGCTGATAAGAATGTACTCCAACAACAGGGAACTGACTTGTTTTGAATTGGTACCTTGGGATTGTGGCCAAGTCCTGATTGTTATTTCAAAGCAGGCCTAAAGCAATCAGCATTTTTTGAATAAATAAACTTCTGCAGGAAGAGGGAGGTTCTAGACTTTTCCTCTCTTGTTTATTCAAAGTATAAGAGGTTGAGACCTGATGGGCCTGGGACAGAGAATGTTTGCAGATCTCAGGCACATCCAGGATGCTTGAGTGTGCCACCCTTCCTGTGAGGATAATTGATCTCTCTCTCCTCGATCGATTCTGGGATCTGGCGATCTGATGCTGAATAGGAGGGAGATGAAGTAGTGATGCCTTTTTCTCATGGTGATGCATATTTTTTAATTCATTATTTGCTTTGCATTTATAATATAGATACCTATATTTGCTGTGTATATTGCAGTGGAGAATCATTTGTACATCCTTTCATTTCATTGCTATGACCATTTTTTAATGTGTGCTTTCATCTTGCTAATCTCCTTTTAGGAACCTTGTGTAGTGAAATAATAAATGTCTACTCTGGACTAAGAAGTGCATTTCAGTGCATGAGTGTTTCAGCTCGGTCATTAGTGAGGCAAAACAGCATCTCTCTGCAAATGGGGGGGTTTCTTTATTTTTGAACGCCAACAGTGCAGGATGGAAGAAGCACCTGCTCCCAGGTTTTACATCTGGTTTTACATTGTCTGTTAATTGTTGCTTGCATGACAGGCCTTCAGTTTTGGAGTGGGGATGATTCTGTGTTGGGGAGGGGGAGGGTGGTTAGAGCTGTTTAGGAGTGTTTCTAGATGGACCATGGTTGTTAGATACTTTGTCTACAGTGTTAAACAGTTTGACATGGAATGTTAAGCAGCTTATTTCCCCCAAATGAGCGCTCATCAGTATGGAAATATCTGCTACATAGGCTGTTCGATGTCGTGGCGCTTCAGGAAACCTACCTCAAACAGGAGTAAATGCACTGATTGCACCATAGAGCATTTCCCTGTATCTATACCTCCTCAGCTCCTACAAAACATAACAGGGTTGTGATCTTTATCCACTCCAGGGTCAATTTAAATTTTCTAAGTAGCAAATCAGATAAAGAGGGGCAATTTATGATGATTAAGGGCTGTGCAAATCGTTGCTTATGCACCATTGCAATAATTGTTGGCTCATAGACTAGAGGAGGTGATGCCAGAATTGATCCATCATGATAATTCGGGTGTTATCACAGGGAGCCAAACTCATGATAATGTACGGCGAGTTATACATTTAAATGAAAAGGCTACAAAGAAATCCCTCCTGGCGATTCTGCTAACACTGAACGCTGAAAAGGCCTTTAATAGAGTAGACTGGGCCTTCTTATCCCACACACTGTCAAAGTTTGGGTTTCACGCATGCTTCATAGCCATGATACTAGCTAATCAAAGCCATCCTCGATCTAGAGTACTAGTGAATGGCGCAGCCTCTAATTTTTTTCCCCCTCGCTAGGGGTACATGCCAAGGTTGTCACCTCTCTCCTTCACTTTTTACCCTTAGCACTGAGCCCTTGGCTGCAAGGATAAGGGCTACCCCTTCGATCCAAGGGATTCCTTTTGGCTCAAAGGAACGTATACTGTCCTTATTTGCAGATGACATCCTGCTTTCTCTTACTTCTACATTGGTTTCCTTTACAGCCCTCCAAATTGAACTTGGTCATTATAAAGCGGTGTCAGGCTTCTGAATCATTCTCAATAAATCATTCATGCTTAATCTTACAGTCCCTTCTGCCGAAATTGTGTAGCTGACTTTGATCTCCCCCTTCAAAGTGGGAAGGAAGGAAATCACATACCTGGGGGTAAAACTGACCCCTGCAATATCTGATCTTTATAAGGCAAACTTCTCTCCTTTGCTGCGTCAACTCAAGCTCGACCGTTATACTTAACCTGGATAGGTCTGATAAATGCTATTAAAATGACAGTGCGTCCCCCGGGTAGAATATTTGTTTCAGGGGCTCCAGATTACTGTTGACCAGGAGTTTTGTACTACCATTCACTCACTGATTACAAAATTTATGTGGCACACCTTTCAAGCGCGCCCGGCTTACGGCACCTTGACGATACCTGGAGAGAGGTGGGGTTTGGGATTCTCTGACTTCTTTACCTATTATAGAGCTGCTCAACTCTGAGTTATATCCAAGTGGCCCTTGAAGGAGTCTGAGAAGCACTGGCTGTATATGGATTGTGCAATAGTGGGTAGAACTAGCTGGGATAGCCTTTGGAAACCTAAAGCAGACAGGCCATGCATCACTTATTGAAGCACCCAAACAGTGACTACTTTGAAAACATGGGATACTGTCATCAAGACCCATAGGCTAACATCCTTCCCTTCGCCCCATACACCGATACACTTCAGCCCGTTCTCCCCCTCCGCTCTGACACCTCACCCCTTTGATAGATGGCGAAAGGGGGCTGTCTCACTGTAGCAGATCTATCTCATAATTGGGTTTACTAACATTTGATGTATTGCTGCCAAGATTATAACCTCCCTAGATCTGGGGCCCACCATTATGCCCAGTTAAAACACTGGGTCCTTACAACAAAGGTGCGGCAGGCTGCCACTAAGAATCTCCTCCCCATTGAGCAATATGTCCAGAAGGCTGGATCCTCCAAGGAATGCATCTCCTTCTCATATGCTTACTTGAGATCTGCTACATTTTCCCCCTCTCTACACCATGTGACATTTTGGGAACAGTTAGTGGGGACACAGATAGATGACTGACAGTGGGGCAGTTTGTGGGGTGATATTTCTAGACTTAACCACTTCCTAGGCCTACGCGAAGCCCATTATAAAGTTATCTATGGCTGGTACCTATATCCTGTGAAATTGCGAAAAACAAATTACCAATACCTCATGCAGATGCTGGAGGGGATGTGGCCTACTGGGGTATTTTCACCATATTTTGTGGGTCTGCCCAACCATACGCCCTTATTGGGAGGAAATTGTGGCTCAAATTAAAGAGATATGAGGCTACCCCATACCCTCAACACCAGGAAATGTGTTACTGGGCCTTAGATTACCATCCCTTCAACATCAGACTTATGGCGCCAGTTCTATTCTTTGTTTATGCCTCGGTGCTGCCAAAATGACTTTGGGGTTTGCCCGAAAGAAACCTTAAGCCCCATCTTCGTGACAATGGCATGCGCACTTGTAGCGCACACTTACCATGGAACGGCTAACTGATGTTATGACTGACTGCAGGGGAAAAAAAGAGTATATATGGGGGCCACTGGTGCAGTATCTCATGGGTGAATTCCTCTTTTTACATACACGAGGACCCTTCACCTGTTTCAAATCTGATCCCCTCCTTTGGATCCTCCTGAGGGTCATGCCCTGCAGCACCTGGATGCAGGGTACCCCTTGTGACCCGCTCTACCCACCCTGAATAGAGCACTCAGCAGTTGTATCCTGATCATGCAAGCTGTTATTGTTAACCTTTTTGGTTGTGATGTGTTATATGTGTGTCTATAGCTTCTATAGGAATATACGATGATGCAAAGTCAGGAATGTTGCTCTTTATTAATGTGTTATGGGACACCTGTATGGCCTCTTTACAAATATAACACTGTTCTTGTCATTAGCTTCACTTACACTGCAGGCCACATACTGGGCGTTTCCATGACTGTCTTTATACTGATTTGAAAACTAATAGTTTAATAAAAAAAAAAATCATAAATGTAGAAACTGACACAATTTACTTCTGTAATTCCCTCCAACAAAGCCACTCCTCTCGAATGCGTGTCACAATATTGAGATCAATAATATCAACTAGTGTATATATTAATTTCCAGTATTTGCTTCCACAATATTATGAAGGTAAACATATATGGAGAAGTATAGATTTACTATTCTTGACTGCTCATCTATTTATTATGAGGGTATGTTGTAGTAAGTGATGTAGAGGTGGTAAAAGGACCTTTCAATAACAAAACTTAACTACTGTGGTTGAACACCCTCTCTATCAGTCTGCAAAATGGAGTCTCCTTCCAAAAGTTAACAGCTTTGAGTCTGTGGACATTTTCCTTAATCATTTCTAATGAGGGGCTTTTGTAAGTGGGATACACATCATATGAATACATTATCACGGTTAATACTATTGAGTGAACTTTTTTCACTACTTCCAGATATCTTCAGGAACAGACTACTTGCGTACTGGGCCCTCAACCTGAAGACCAACAAACGTGGAACTGACCTCCATGAAGAACAATCGATGTTGATCTCCATTGTAAACACTGCTTTGGAGGACTTGCAAAAACCTGTGATGAGTTTTGACTTGGCTTTAATATTGATGTTTATATTTATGTTCCTGCCAAATATTGATGGATCTGGTAAGAATATTCATACAATGGTACACCTTTTACATGTAAAAGTTGGCAAGAGAAATTTAAATTTTAAAAAGATTAGTTGATATATTTAATTGCCTGATTTAAAGATGCTTGGTCACTAGAAATCTAGCAATGTAAAAGACAGTTAAGTTAAATGTAGCAGGTTCATCGCTGGTGGAGAATTCACTGATAGAATTACCTTAGTTCTGAGTGATAGTATTTTCCAGAGGTGAATAATCCACAAATGGCGGAGTTAGCACCTCCTCCACAAACTGATATATTTACCACCCACCACTAAATAATTCCCTTAATCCTCATTGGCAAGAGTTCTGCCTATCAGTAATTTAATGTTGCAGTATTCAGTACAATATGTTGAACAAACAGCGGTTGAACTGATTGTCAGAGCTGAGATCCAGGCAGTGCTTAGATGAACTAATTGTCATCTCACATGTATGATCCAGTGTGCATGGTGTTGAACTTTGGGTGAAATGACGTCCTTGGATGATACAAACTGTGCAGTCACTGTTAAGGCTTTCCATTGCTCTCTTTGCCAAATTCAACAGGTCAGCGACTTTTGATGTCTAAGGAGTTATGTTTGTCTCTCCTTCACCTTGACAATCCTTATACTGTGAGGGAGGCAGGGGTTATATGTGTATTACCAATTCTAACACCATGTTGGAAAGTTAACTCAGAAATAATTTGATCGGAGTTTGACACAGGCCTCGGTCTTAAACCTCACCATTGATCAAAATGCCTCCTAATGTCTCCTAGCATGGTTGCCACAACATGGTGTTAGTGTTGTAGTAAACTTGGACTAGACAATTTAAGAATGTGTTGAATGCAGCACTCTGTTATCAAATGATGAATTACAATGATTATTTTATTTATTTAGCACAACTAATGACAGAAATGAGGTGACCTTCTCAGAGCCTACAAACACAACAGTTCCTAAGTCAAAATATGTTTAATTGTTCATATCGAGTGCACATGTTGGAGGGGCAAAACGTAGCAGCAAGCAGAGGATAATGATCAGCGTCATGGTTTTTCCATGAGGCCTGTGTTTCTGTTTCTAGAACAGGAAAACATCAGAGTGCAAACATATATTAATGATAAACAAATTGTAGTCCTTGCACAAGTTTCATGTTTACATGTTAGCAAATACCCCCATCTTTCTCTCCATGCTGCCCTACTCTCTCTGGTTTGCCAGACCTTGACTCATCTGGTCAGACACAGACTGTCTTAATAGAGTTTTTTGGCTGTCAAGACTAACTGAGTTGCTTATTGCAGCTAATTATCGCTTTCTCCTATTACTTCTGGTGCAAGTATTATGAAGTTTGGGTCATAATCGTATAATGTTGAAGAGTAACCGACGTGAATTTGAAGCGCTTACCTAGCCACCAGTGTGTAAAATTTGTTTTGCTCATGATCCCTGATAGACAAAAAAGAGAAGGTGAAGCATGGTCATGAATCTCAGGGGAGCCCATTCACTTGTAGTGCCAGTGCCCTCAATTTGCAATATTTTATGTTCTGATCCTCAATTTGCAATATTTTATTTTCTGACCCTGTCGCTCGAATGTGGATTTACCTTAAAAAATGTAAGACAAGACACGTTTGGCAAAACAGGAACAAATGGTTTAATTAAACGCAGCGGCAGGGAGAGCAGTATAGAGTTGGATTCTGATGACTGTCTCAAAGTACTCAAAGGGTCTGAGAGTTATTATATAAATTTCTTGAAGCGTCATAAAACTATTCTATGCATTCTTTGGATAGAGGAATCCGGACCTAGTCACGGAGTCATTAATCTGACTGTCTGATTAAGTGTCAACCTTGTATGAACATAATGCGGGCCAGTAGGTAACATGTCCAGATGTCCGGCATGGGGAGTGCATGATCACTGCATGTTGTGTGTGTGCTGTGTTCTGATTGGCTGAGTGTTCCTAACTTTATGTGACGTTTAACTTTTATGGTATTTTAGGAACGCGCACCCCACCCGCCAATTGTGTTTTATTGGGGGCCAATCCCATAGGACCATTGTTGTGTTGCTGTCTACATGAGGGCTCGATCTGTGTTTTTCCTGTGTGCGCATTGGTCTACGAGCTACATGTCACCCTACCTGTGATCTGTCAATGAGTTGTTTCAGGCATAGGTTGCAGAGCTTGCCTGACCACTTATTTCTCACTTGTGGTTGATGAGGAGAGATTTGACAACAGTGATGCGAGTTTGTAGTTATGCGTATGTATATCATGCCATACATTGACATCGTTTTAATCTATATTAACAACCCTTTGACTTTTCATTGCAAAATCTACATGCAAGGTAGGCCCAGGAAGAGGAAGTGTGTTTCAGGATAAGCAAACAAGTTATTTTCACACACATTTATTCTAAATGAATGAATGGATCAATCAATCAAGTACATTTATAAAGTGTGACAATTATCTAATTTGGTTCTTGGCGCTAAACTGAAACTTCTTGTACAGATTAATTATTGGTTTAACACTCAATGAAACCCTTACTAAAAATACTAATGGAAGACTGAACATGAAGGGTCATAAGGAGGATATTCCATGTTTTAGCTGCAGCTGCCAAAAAGGCTCTATCTCCATAAATGGCTGTACGCTATTTGGGCAGATGCAGAAAACATTGCTAGTTAGATCACAGACTCCTGGAAGACTTATGTCATGACATGTTTTGGACATAAACTAAGGTGATTGAAGTAAATTGCTTTGTGCACCATGGTCATAGCCTAAAGATTATTCTAGCATAAACTAGAAACCATTGCCAGATTTCCTGGCTCCCAATATTCATTCATATATTTTCAGATCACAAACAAGAAGCCCAGCTGAGTTCTGAATCCTTTGTAACTGAACTAAATAATTCACAGGAGCTAACAGGAGAATGGAATTAGCATAATCTATTCTTGATGTAAGTGGCATTAACTAATGAAATCTTGAGATGGGGTTCTACCAATGTAAATAGCTTGCATAACATTTTCAAATAGAAAAAACGCAATTATAAAATATTGGCAACCAAGATTGGAGTTAATATATATCCCCAGGTTGTGGAATGTTTTTTCAGGAGTAGCCTGAGGGCCGATACATGGGGGCAAATAAAGGTCAGGCCCATTAATCTTTAGAATTTCTGTTTTATCTAAATTGAGTTCCACTTTCAAGTTACTGTTATACTATCTGCTAGGAGAGAGGTGGAATATGGAGCAGTGTCTTGGATGAAAGTACGCTCAAGATAAGTTGGGTGTCATCTGCATACAAGAAAAACATTTTCCGAGATGGAGAAGCAGATGCGCCGAAGGCCGGGTATAGATGTTAAAACGCTTAGCGGAACACTGAACACAACATCCTTGGGAGATAAAATGATTCCAACCAGGATTAAGTGAGTCTATTGAGATCTATGCCAGACAGTCTGCTCAATAGGATTGTAACATTTATAGTATCAAAGGCCTCTGGACCTCTGGCATCCATTATCAGCTGGAGATCCTCACAACTTAATACCACAACCAGTAATGTGGCCTGGATCAACACATACTTGTCAGGAAGATCATTCACATCCACATATGTCTGTAGTTGTAGAGAGCCTATTCTTACAAACATTTTAATAAACAGGTAGCAATAAAAGTGGCCAATAACTACTTTAGATAGTCGGGTGTAGTGAAGGCTTTTTCAGCAGTGGTCTTAAAATTGCCTCTTTCCTGTGTGATTCAAGTATATGGTTTATATAGCCTCTCAGCTGCAAATTGAAGTGAGTTGAGCAGTAAATGGTGAGAGATAGGTCAGTCCTGTGATAATTAGGTTTCAAAGGTTACATAGGCAACTTTTGCTACTGGTATTTTGGTAAACTGACATGCATGCCCAACATTTGAAAGGGAGCACATCATTTTTCATCCTAGGGGGTAGATGTAGTTCTCATTTTGGTTTGTAACTGCACTGAAGATTGGTGGCCGACTTCTATTTTGAGAGCCCACCACCAGCCCATTCATTCTTCACCTCTCCTTGCCAGTTGCTTCAGCCAAATATTTGTTTTCAGTTTCTTTAACAGGACCACATTCCAATGATCGCTTCAAGCAGCATTGATCATGGTGCCTCTGGTGGCTAACTGTCAATGGTTTACTTTCAATTTTGGTTCTGGGCTTTCCCTCTCAATGTCAGTCTCTTTTCAACACCTAATCTTCAATCTGTATTTATTAGGGTTGCACGTTTTTCATCTTCCTTGCATAGTTATTTTTGTTCACATTCCTCTGTTGGTTGAACTGGAAGCCTGGGGTCTCTACAACGCTTTGGGCTCCTGTTTGTATAATGTAATTTAGACTTTATCCTAAAGCATTGTTGCCAAAGCACACCCGGCTGTTCAGTGAGGATTGTTTCAATACATTAATAGAAAATTGTGGATTGAAAATTCCAGATTTTCATTTTGCTCCACCCAGATCTTCAAGGTTTTGGTGAGTGTTCTCATGAAAAGTTCTATGTTGCAATTGGCTTGAGGCCCACATGGCATAACCTTTCAGTAGATTACCCCTAGATGTTCCACGTATGAGAGAAACTGCACCCTCTGGATTTGGTTCCATTGTCTGTCAGATGCATATCCTTTGCATCTGATGTCTATTGTCTGTCAGATACAGTTAATGGTATGATTTACATCTCGGGTTATTGTGTGCACACATCAAAGATTACCAGGACTGGTTGACTTCTTTTAAGACAAATGCAGGATGATTCCGCTCCCCGTGGCTTGACATAAGCAGCAGTCAATATTAAAGGCTTTCCCTTCTCATCCAAAGTGGGAAAACACACTACTTCAGGGAATCTCAATTTTGTCTTAGTGATGCCTTGTTGGTCCTGGTTTACTTGTAGGTTACTTTTCGAAATGATGTTTGGGGGATTAGAAATCAGTTTCATTTAAGAATTAGGCCTTGGCTAGTTGCACTTAGTTCATAGCAAACTCTCCATGGAGCCACCATGGTATGTGGGCATATGCTGCCATTGTATTTCAAGTTATATTGCATGTTAGCACATGTCTTCCTTTGTGTAATTCACAACATTTTCAGAAATATTGTATCACAAAATGTATACACTATCTTTGGCATCATCCGGTCTTTGTGGCATGGAATGCTCTTGGTCCATTGGCTGACTGGATAGTTAGTCCATTGGGCTATCATAACCTGGGGACAGCTCAAAATGAACTTAGTGTTGTAGCTGCAAACCCCACTTTTCAATCCTTAGTGGGGGTGCAAGTCTTTCCCTCAAAGTAAGGGTGGTAATTGTTTGTGGTTCGTGAGCACACACAATTCTTGTCCAAACAAATTCTTGTAGATAGGCAAATAATATGTTGAAGAATTCAACTACTTTTTGTTGATCTAGCCTCAGTTTAAATCTAGAACAGTGTGGTGTTAGTTGTGGGTTGAAAGGAGCCTCTCAGATATCAGCCACTATTTTATAATTGTCTTTACCACCAGTGATGGGAAGATTTTGAAATAAAGAAGCATTAAGTGGTGTTTCACTCTGTTGCTAGTTTATTTGGTGACTTTGAAATATTGATTCAGTCAGCACATTCAACTACACCATTGTGGTGATGCTGTGGACAGCATTAAAGGGCAGTAAGGGAGGGGGGGTCACTGTAGCTCCTAGATGGTGAATATTTGTTCTTTGGTCAGTGCATATACCTGTTTGCATGATCACTTGTACTGGTGCTGCAGCCTGATTAGCCCGTGTCCTGTTCAATGTATCCCCTTGAACTCTACTACCTCATATGTATAGTTGTTAGACTTGGCATCCTTGGCGTGGTCTCCCCTACCCTTTTGCCTCTGTTTCCCAGGTTGTTGATGTGTGCTGGACTCTGTTTTTGCTGTTTTTTGTTATTCTGGGCACTTTACCACTGCTTTCTAGTGCTAAAGTGCAAGTGCTCCTAAAAAATGTGTATGTAATTGGTTTATCCTTGATTGGCATATTTGATTTACTGGTAAGTCCCTAGAACAGTGCACTAGAGGTGCCCAGGGCTTGTAAATCAAATTCTACTAGTGGGCCTGCAGCACTGGTTGTGCCACCCACATTAGTAGCCCTGTAATCATGTCTCAGACCTGCCACTCCACTGTTTGTGTGTGCAGTTTTAAACCACCAATTCAACTTGGCAAGTGTACCCACCTGCCAGGCCTAAACCTTCCCTTTTTTACATCTAGGACACCACTAAGGTAGGCCCTAGGTAGCCCCATGGGCAGGGTGCAGTGTATGTTTAAGGTAGGACATATACTAATGTGTTTTTATGTCCTAACAGTGAAATGCTGCCAAATTCGATTTTCACTGTTGCAAGGCATATCCCTCTTATAGGTTAACATGGGGGCTGCCTTTAAATATGATTAAAGCGTAGATTCCCTTTGGGAGCAGATAGACATGTGGAGTTTGGGGTCTCTGAGCTCAAAATTTTAAAATACATCTTTTAGTAAAGTTGACTTCAAGATTGTGTGTTTGAAAATGCAATTTTTAGAAAGTGGGCATTTTCTAAATTAAACCATTCTGTGACTCTGCCTGTTTGTGGATTCCCTGTCTGGGTCAGTTTGACAATTGGGCCGTTTGCACCTCTCTCTTGACAGTGGCACAAAGTGAGCTGGGGTGTAGCCTGCATATCCTGATGAGCCATCTGTGCTAGGAGGGAGGGGAGGAGTGGTCACTCACACCTGAAAGGGCTGTGCCTGCTCTCACACAATGCAGTCTCCAACCCCCTGGTGTGTGTCTGGGGCCCAGCCTGGGCAAGGCAAGATTTCACAAACAAGAGAGACTTTCCTTTGAAGTAGGACTAGTTTAAAGGCCAAAATGGGTATAAGAAGGGCACCCAAAACCATAGACTTTAGATCACTTTTGGAAATTAAGAGGAACCTTTGCCTGGAGAAGAGCTGAGGAGGAGTGCTGCCCTGCCTGTGACTGTGCTTTGTGGAGCTATCCTGTTGTTGCTGCTTCTGCCTAGTGCAAGGGGGCAAAGACTGGACTTTGTTGTGCATTCCTGCTTGTGAAGAAATCTCCAAGGTCTTGTCCTGAGCTTGCCTCCTATTGTTGAAGTCTCAGGGCCATCAAAGGCTTCCCCTGGTAGCACCCGGACTCCTGCCCTGCCAAGTGGTGCCCTACCAGTTCCTGGGGCATTGCGGTTAAGCTGGCAGACCAAAATTGAAACTCCACGCACACACCGATGTGCAGGGAAATTTCCGACGCAACCTCCGAGATGCGGCTGAAGAAACGACGCGCTGCCAGCTTCGTGGCTGAAATCGACACTCCGCCTGCAGCGCGGCTGGAAGATCGACACACGCGGCTGGAGAAAAGACACGCAACACCGCTAACGGAGGCTTGTAACATCGCAACCCACACAGCGCGGTTTTGCTGATACCATGGGTCAGGAATTTCAACATAAACCTTGCTGGGCTAAGAAAAACAACGCAACGCCTGCCTGGACCCGGGTGCTTGCCCGGATCGAGGCATCACTCTCCTGCAGAGAGGAAAAATTACGCACGGCGACCTGACCGGGGAGAGAACGGAAGCATGGTCTTGCTTGCGGATGAGAAATCAACGCATCGCTAACCTTTTTCGACGCACTCTCGCCTGTATGTGTTATTTTGACGCTACCCAGGTACTTTTCAACGCTAACAGTGTTTTTACTGTTTACAAAACGATTTAAGACTCTTTTGCTTTTAAAATTAATAACTTGACCTGTGTATGTTGGATTTTTGTCATTTTGGTCTTGTTTTGTGTAGATAAATATTCCCTATTTTTCTAAACCTGTGTTGTCATTTTGCAGTGTTTTAACTGAGTTACTGTGTGTGTTGGTACAAATACTTCACACCTAGACTCTGAAGTTAAGCCTGCCTGATATCGCCAAGCTACCAAGGGGGTGAACAGGGGTTAACCAAGGGTGATTCTCCTTTACCCCGACTAGAATTAGGGTCCTTACTTGGACAGGGGGTAACCTGATTGCCAACCGAAGATCCCATTTCTAACAATAGTAATACTGGTTTTAACTCTGAATGTGCCTTCTACTGTGAGAATTGAAGACATATTTGAAGTGCACTGCGATTAGCAGTCTCCATTGATCTCTTTCTGCACAACATTTGTGGGCCAGCTCAATTTTTTTATTCTATGTCGCATACTCCCAGTGTTCACCTTCCTTTCACAGTTAATGTCATCTTACACACCTCACATCACCTCCACTGAAATTGTGTACTTTTTCTTCAGGATTTAGCTGTCAGTTTTTTTGTCTTGGCATGAGCACCATGCTAATGTGCCTTTCTCTCTGCATAGACTCTATCCATCACTGCACACCGTCCCCCTTGACTTCACATGCCATGAAGGCAGCTGCGGATAAGCAGGGAGAAGCTTCTTTTTCTATATAATCACTAAAGGTGTGGGGTAGTAGGAACTGAGGGTAGGACTAGGTCAGTCTTCCTTCAGTGACCGGTATTAGTTAAGTCGCTTTAGATCCTGAAGCGGGGAAATCATGGTTGGAAAATGTCCAAGCAAGGGGGTGCTGTGTTGTCCTACAGGGGGAGGGGGGATTTCCCTTACGGACTAGGTGGTCTCACACACATAATAGTGTCTTGCTTCATCATTTGACCACCTAGCCCCACCCAAGTAAGATGATACTACTTGGGCGGACTCAACCTCATGGTTAAAAGAACCAGAGGGAGTGCTGAAATTAAACTGACTGGATAATTACAGAGATCCAGAAAGGGTGAATAATAAAATTACCAAACATGTCACCAGTAGCTACTGCTAGTTTTAATGGGGGTGCATGCTGGTAAGGCTAAGAACAGGGGGGAGAGGCTCATTAGAGAATAATGTCTCTTGGAGTCTAAAAAGAAATACGTATGACCAACATGTTTCTGCCCTCACTAAGTGCTGGTAGGTCAGGGGCATTCGTCAGGGTCGGAGCACACGCAGTAAGTGAGGTGCTCAAAGTGAATAATGTATGGCCTACCTGAACAAGTAGTTCACGGTGGGGTAGGTCTATAATATATGATAAATAAACCACAAATTATTCAGAGTGAAAAAAGTGGCAAACCACTGCACACAACACAGCAATAGGTGATAATGTAAAAAAGCACTCACACATGCATGCAAATGTGACTTACCCCGGGGTTGGGGGCGATTAGCCTCTGGTCTGGCTAGTGCCGGGGGGGGTGGTTTCCCTTGTTGTCACACTCTGAGGAGATTAAAGGTTTAGCAAGGGGGAAAGAAAGAAAGAAATAGAACGAGGGCGCACAGAGAGCTAAGGAAAATAGGAGACAAAGGGAGAGAAGTAAAGAAAGAAAAAGGGGACCAAGCTTGAGAAAAAAGGAGGACAAAAAATGAAAAAAGGGGTGGAGAGAGCGGGAGAAGAGGAGAGAGAGGAACCAAAAAGGTCGAAGTCAGGCCAAGGGGGAACTGAAAGCTACCAGAGAAAGGGATAACAGGTAACAGAGGAAAAGAGATCCAAGGGGCCAGGGAGGCCCACACTTACCACTCCAAAGGGAATACCATGGGGGGTACCTACATGCCGGAGCCAGGCCGCTCTGGTACTGACTGGAAGGCTGGCCTGGTATTTATGTAAAACAACAGCCAATCGGTATAAGGCTGGGGGCGGAAGCCGAACCCCATTAGAAATGTATATCAGGTGTGCCTGCCGTCATTGTATGGAGGAGTCCCGACTCGTAAGAGATTTTACTGCCACGCCCAAATACTGGCCGCGCCCTCTCGGGAGTTGCGCCGGATCGGGAACCAAGCAGGGCCCTAATAGGCCCTGGTGAAGCGCGATCGCCCGCGGGACCTGTGGGGAATGGAGTCCCGCGGGGTGGGTCGCGCCTGGAAATAGTGTGGTTATGTAGGGCGCTTCCTCCGCGGCGCGGCTGGCACGTGCGGGGGAGCATCCTGCAATGACGCGTCGCGGCTAGCGCGGCGCGTCACTAAAGCCCACGGGACTCTGGGAGATCGAGTCCCGTGGAAAGCGCCTGGTCATCCGAGAGGGATGACCAGGTGGGGGAGGTGCAAAAGGAGGGAGGGGGTGGAGGGGGGGCCGGGAAAACAAGAAAGGGGGAGCGAGGAAAAAGAAAGGCAAGAAGGGAAAAAGAAAAAAAGGAGGCAGAAAAAACGAGAAGAAAGAAACGGACAGAGCGGAGATAAGAACAGACCAAAGGAGGGAGAAGGGAAAGGGCAAGAAAAACGCTAGAAACGAGCAAAGGTGGGGGGTCTCTATACATATCCTGTGTCCCTATCTTTCCTTCAACAACCCCCCCCCCATGGCCCCCAGCATCTTTGCTCTTTCCCTTTCTTTATTCTTTTTCTCTGTTATCTATCCAGCCCCCCCTTGCTGCACCCCCTCCCTTGCTTAATCCCCTCCTTCACGTTCACTATCCCCTCTTTTTCTTCCCCCCCCCCCCTTTGCTTGTTTCTAGCGTTTTTCTTCTCAACCCTGCTCGACCCTTCACAAACCAGATTCCGAACCAACCACAGCACGGAAACCGCCCTCATCTCAGTCACTGACGACATCAGAACCCTGATGGACAACGGTGAAACAGTCGCCCTCATTCTCCTCGACCTCTCGGCTGCCTTCGACACCGTCTGTCACCGCACCCTAATCACCCGCCTCCGCTCCACCGGGATCCAAGGCCAGGCCCTGGACTGGATCGCCTCCTTCCTCTCAAACCGTTCCCAAAGAGTTTACCTCCCTCCGTTTCGCTCAGAACCCACCGAGATCATCTGCGGCGTCCCCCAAGGCTCATCGCTCAGCCCGACACTCTTCAATGTCTACATGAGCCCCCTCGCCAACATCGTTCGCAAGCACGACATCATCATCACCTCCTACGCCGACGAAACCCAACTTATACTCTCCCTCACCAAGGACCCCGCCAGCGCCAAGACCAACCTACAAGAAGGTATGAAGGACGTCGCAGATTGGATGAGGCTCAGCCGCCTAAAGCTGAACTCTGAAGTCCTCATCCTCAGCAACACCCCGTCCGCCTGGGACGACTCCTGGTGGCCCACGGCCCTCGGCACCGCACCGACCCCCACAGACCACGCCCGTAACCTCGGCTTCATCTTGGACCCTCTTCTCACCATGACCAAGCAAGTCAACGCCGTGTCCTCCGCCTGCTTCCTCACCCTCCGCATGCTCCGCAAGATCTTCCGCTGGATCCCCGCCAACACTAGAAAAACCGTGACCCACGCCCTCGTCACGAGCCGCCTGGACTACGGCAACACCCTCTACGCCGGGACCACAGCCAAACTCCAAAATCGCCTGCAACGCATTCAAAACGAATCAGCACGCCTCATCCTCGACGTACCCCGCAACAGCCACATCACCGCTCACCTGAGACACCTGCATTGGCTCCCAGTCAGCAAAAGGATCACCTTTCGACTTCTCACCCACGCACACAAAGCCCTCCACAACAAGGGACCGGAATACCTCAACCGACGCCTCAGCTTCTACGTCCCCACCCGCCTCCTCCGTTCCTCTGGTCTCGCACTCGCTGCCGTCCCTCGCATCCGCCGCTCCACGGCGGGTGGGAGATCTTTTTCCTTCCTGGCGGCCAAGACCTGGAACTCCCTCCCCACCAGCCTCAGGACCACCCAGGACCACTCCACTTTCCGGAGACTACTGAAGACCTGGCTATTCGAGCAGCAGTAACCCCCCCCTTTTCCCCTAGCGCCTTGAGACCCGCACGGGTGAGTAGCACGCTTTATAAATGTTAATGATTTGAACCATCTAATGAGCCCCCCAGACATCCGCTTATTTAGGATACCATTAATATTGCACAAAATTAATTTTGCTTCAAACCCCATTACAACAATAGGCACTTCGTGAATAGAAGCATACCCCCACACTTTTTACAGAAAAATAGACGATCAAGCTTGAATCTGCTCATTTTCACTATGGATGCTCCCCTCCACTACCTCCACCCTACTTAACACATCCTCACCCCACATCCCCAAACCCAGCGGGAGGGTAATCACCCACTATAACCCGCTCACTGTGTCACTAGCTACACTATGTGCCATGACACTGTACCCTGTCACACTCGTGCCCCCCTAAATGAGAGTCACAATACATAGAAGAGGACTTAAACACTAAATACCAGGCTAAAAGCCAAATGAGTTAAGTCTTGCCAAATTCATTGGCTTTTAATTGCTGTTCACTTTCTATTAGACCAAGGACTCAAAAATTCAAGAAAAGTACGGTTCACACCCACTCCCCTTGGATCTCCATCAATCCTGATAAAAGCCCAGGCCCACTCAATGCCCAGTAAGAATAATCCACATTATGCCGTATTGCACTTATGCGTGGTTAGAAATCTGCTGTAGAAGCTCCACAGCCTCTGAAACATTCACAAATAGATAAAACTGTCTATTAACCAACACTTTCAATTTGGGTTTTTGGACAATAGATGCTTGTATACCCTGTTCTTCAAAGAAATACACCATTTTTACAAATTCCATTTGGCATCACGCTGGTGAAGCCGAGATGTCAGAGAAAATACAACATTGAGGTACTTCGAGCAGAACAGTTTTTGTTTGATTGCCTAAGCTAAGACCAGTTCCTTATTTCTGTAGTCCAGGAAAATGGTGAAAATGGTACATGTAAATTTTGAGCTAGAGGAACGTTGCGCCGGAGCCCAATGTACTCTCATGATTGATAAGTCACCAGAATGTTCCGAGAGAACATGCATTTTAATAAATGGGTCAACCTGTTGAAGAAGCTGTTGGCCTTGGAATCCCTTGGGAATCCCTACTATATGAAGTTAAGTGGGTTGTGAATGATTCTCAGGTTCCTCTATATTGTACTCAAGCGAAGATTTTTGTTCATGGAACTAACTTCTTTCTGCATAGCAAAGACTTGATATTCTAAATCTGAATTTCTGGACTACGCCTCTTTCAACCTCTTTGGAAGCAGGGCCGTCGTTTCTTTCATTTTTTAGACTCTCTTATGGAGGGCAACTATTTCAGGCACTTCTGAAGCCTTAAGTTCTCTGATCTCTTCCAAGATCAGATTAAGTACCATTTTAGCTTCCTATTGCATAGTAATTTTAGGACATAGATCTCGTTGTTGGGCCTTCTGTTGCATCCCTCTCAGGGGACAAAAGGGCATCACTGAACCAGCCAAACTCTTCTCCTTGGCATGGCTAGTAGACTCTGAACCACAGGGTAATACTGTCTGGACAACAGAAACAAATGCCTGCAAAGAATCAATACTCACCCTGGGATCAAGGGCTGAGGCTGGTACTGCAGAACAGCATTGCAACTCTAAGGTCTGCAAAGCCTCTGATGCACCCACAACTGCTTTACTCTTAGAGAACAAGGAACATTTCTTTGTTTTACCCTTACTAGAATCAGGCTCTGGAGAAGCTGCCATCATCAGATCCCCAGCAGTCTTGCTACTACGATCCAGAGATTCAGTTGCTAGGATGGTAGTCATTGAAGCTGCAGGACATTCCCCCCACATACTGACACACCATCCTCTTCAATCGAGTCCAATATGGCAAAATTGTTTTCTGTTCTCACAGAAATTGTAGCCATCCTTAACTCCCTTCGCTGCTGTGAACTGTGATTTGCCTTTGCCACTGATTGCACTGCACGTCTCTCTGCACCAAGGCTGATGCTTCGAAATTGCCAGCACCTGATTGCTTAACTTGATTGCTAAAAGTTTACAGTACCTTGAATGCTTTAACATGCCTCCCAAACATACCAGGTGCTGATACCGGTTAGCGCCAAAGAGACTTTGACAGAATTTTTGCTGAGGAATTGATCTACAGGAAGCTAGCCAGCGACCTTCAACCATGTAGTTGAACTGTGCCTGGTAAATTGTGCACTGTGCATGCAAAGCACTTACCCTGTCGAGAAACCTGGCAGCCAAGTCCACTCACAGTCAGTCCAGCATAAAGACTGAATCCTCTTTCGTGGGTTAGAGAAAAGTAGCATCACCTCAGCCCTCCAACTGATGTGCTATTGCCCATATCATTATCCACATGGGCGCAATGCTGCTCACTATTGGCTTAGCATAGTAGAAGTACAACAGCAGCTGTGAAGTTTCGAGCAATCCCTGCTGCCTTGGGGCCATCAGCCGTGGAGGCAGTTCAGAGCTGCAGGACAGCTACAAATACAAGGACCATTTAGGAGCCAACCCAGAACTCCGTGCTGCTGCACGAACTTCACCAACTTCTCAGGTGCCAGTACTCGCCTGACAGAGCAGCGGCATCACGGAGCCCCAAAACAGCACTCAGCAAGGATTCAGCTTCCATACAAAAATAAATCTGTCACAGAGCCACCATTCTAGCGCACTGTTCAAGTTTATCCAGCTTCCCTAGCATCGCGACGGAAGAGGAGCCAACGTAGCTGGAGAGAGGGGCTGCGAGTGTTCATCCACAGATCATGTGGGATCCATCTGTTGGCATCCCCTAAGAGTAAAATATTGACAGGTAAGTATGTACATATTTTCTATACCTAACTCCACATACAAAAAACTCGATGATATATATAACCCAAGATAGGTGGATGCAGAGGTAAGGATAATAAATTACTTTTTAATATTTGAATCTCAATATTCTGACCACGATAATAGTTACCTCAATATTTCCTCCTCAATATTCCATACTAAAATTATTGGCTGCAGGTTCATGGACAGCCAAGATAATTAAAAGGTAATGACCAGCACGCATGGGGAAAAAGAAGCTTCAAGTACACAAAAGGAGAGCACTGGGAGTGTTGCTAACCCACACCACCTCCCAAAAGAAATCTATATAATCACTAAAGGTGTGGGGTAGTAGGAACTGAGGGTAGGACTAGGTCAGTCTTCCTTCAGTGACCGGTATTAGTTAATTCGCTTTAGATCCTGAAGCGGGGAAATCATGGTTGGAAAATGTCCAAGTAAGGGGGTGCGGTGTTGTCCTACAGGGGGAGGGGGGATTTCCCTTACGGACTAGGTGGTCTCACACACATAATAGTGTCTTGCTTCATCATTTGACCACCTAGCCCCACCCAAGTAAGATGATACTACTTGGGCGGACTCAACCTCTTGGTTAAAAGAACCAGAGGGAGTGCTGAAATTAAACTGACTGGATAATTACAGAGATCCAGAAAGGGTGAATAATAAAATTACCAAACATGTCACCAGTAGCTACTGCTAGTTTTAATGGGGGTGCATGCTGGTAAGGCTAAGAACAGGGGGTAGAGGCTCATTAGAGAATAATGTCTCTTGGAGTCTAAAAAGAAATACGTATGACCAACATGTTTCTGCCCTCACTAAGTGCTGGTAGGTCAGGGGCATTCGTCAGGGTCGGAGCACACGCAGTAAGTGAGGTGCTCAAAGTGAATAATGTATGGCCTACCTGAACAAGTAGTTCACGGTGGGGTAGGTCTATAATATATGATAAATAAACCACAAATTATTCAGAGTGAAAAAAGTGGCAAACCACTGCACACAACACAGCAATAGGTGATAATGTAAAAAAGCACTCACACACGCATGCAAATGTGACTTACCCCGGGGTTGGGGGCGATTTGCCTCTGGTCTGGCTAGTACCGTGGGGGGGTGGTTTCCCTTGTTGTCACACTCTGAGGAGATTAAAGGTTTAGCAAGGGGGAAAGAAAGAAAGAAATAGAACGAGGGCGCACAGAGCGCTAAGGAAAGTAGGAGACAAAGGGAGAGAAGTTAAGAAAGAAAAAGGGGACCAAGCTTGAGAAAAAAGGAGGACAAAAAATGAAAAAAGGGGTGGAGAGAGAGGGAGAAGAGGAGAGAGAGGAACCAAAAAGGTCGAAGTCAGGCCAAGGGGGAACTGAAAGCTACCAGAGAAAGGGATAACAGGTAACAGAGGAAAAGAGATCCAAGGGGCCAGGGAGGCCCACACTTACCACTCCTAAGGGAATACCATGGGGGTACCTACATGCCGGAGCCAGGCCGCTCTGGTACTGACTGGAAGGCTGGCCTGGTATTTATGTAAAACAACAGCCAATCGGTATAAGGCTGGGGGCGGAAGCCGAACCCCATTAGAAATGTATATCAGGTGTGCCTGGCGTCATTGTATGGAGGCGTACCCCCTCTCGTAAGAGGTTTTACTGCCACGCCCAAATACCGGCCGCGCCCTCTCGGGAGTTGCGCCGGATCGGGAACCAAGCAGGGCCCTAATAGGCCCTGGTGAAGCGCGATCGCCCGCGGGGTGGGTCGCGCCTGGAAATAGTGTGGTTATGTAGGGCGCTTCCTCCGCGGCGCGGCTGGCGCGCTCGGGGGAGCGTCCTGCAATGACGCGCCGCGGCTAGCGCGGCACGTCACTAAAGCCCACGGGACTCTGGGAGATCGAGTCCCGTGGAAAGCGCCTGGTCATCCGAGAGGGATGACCAGGTGGGGGAGGTGCAAAAGGAGGGAGAGGTTTTCCAGGAAGGTGGTCAGCTGTTTGTTGACGGTCTTCTCTATGACCTTGGCTGGGAAAGGCAGAAGAGAGATGGGGCGGAAGTTTTTTAGGTCGCTCAGGTCAGCCGTAGGTTTCTTTAGTAGGGCGTTGACTTCGGCGTGTTTCCAGCATTCGGGGAAGGTAGCAGAAGAAAAAGAAGAGTTGTTGACGGTCTGGAGGTGCGGGGCGATGATGTCGTCGGCTTTGTTAAAGATGAAGTGAGGAGAGGGGTCCGAAGGGGCGCCGGAGTGGATAGAGTTCATGATGGATTTGGTTTCTTCAGTGTTGATGTGGGTCCAGTTGTTGAGGGTAATGGCCAGGGATGCGGGTTCGGTGGTATGTTGGGTCTGTTGTCCGAAGCTGTCGTGGAGGTCGCTGATCTTGCGATGGAAGAAAGTGGCGGGGGATTCGCACAGATCCTGTGAGGGCGTGACGGCGTTGGGGTTGGGGTTGGAGAACTCCTTGACGATGCTGAAGAGTTCTCTGCTGTTGTGGCTGTTTTTGTTCAGTCTGTCGGTGAAAAAGTTCTTTTTAGCAGCGCGGATCAGGCGATGGTGTTTGCGGGTAGCGTTCTTGAGGGCGGTCATGTTGTCCGTGGTGTGGTCCTTGCGCCAGGCCTTCTCGAGGGCGCGACAAGTTTTCTTTGATTCTTTGAGGGTGTCAGAGAACCATAGAGGTTTTTTGGTGTTGGTCTGTCTATGCGTGCGTTTGATGGGAGCAAGGTTGTGTGCGCAGTTGGAGATCCAGTTTGTGAGGTTGAGGGCTGCGTCGTTGGGGTCGGTGGTGAGGGTGGGTTGGTTGGCGGCGAGTGCTGAGAAGAGTTGCTCTTCGGGGATCTTGTTCCACTGTCGAAGCGGGATGGGTTGAGTGCGGAGGTGGCGGGTCTCGCGTCGGAATGTGAAATGTACACAGCTTTGGTCGGTCCAGTGTAGAGCGGAGGTGTGGCTGAAGAAGACGTGTTTGCTGGCGTAGAAGATAGGGTCAAGCCTGTGTCCGGCGATGTGGGTGGCGGTGTTCACCAGTTGTTTGAGGCCGAGGTTGGTGAGGTTGTCGAGCAGGGTGGTGGTGTTGGGGTCGTTGTTTTGTTCCAGATGAAAGTTGAGGTCGCCTAGGAGGATGTAGTCCGGTGAGGCGAGGGCGTGCGGGGAGATGAAGTCGGCGATGGCGTCGCTGAAAGGGGCGCGTGGTCCGGGAGGACGGTAGACGAGGGATCCTCTGAGGGTGGTCCTCGGGTCTGTGCGAATCTGAAAATGCAGGTGTTCAGCGGCGAGAGGGGTGTCTTCGGTGGAGGTGGTGACGCTGATGGAGTCTTTGAAGACGATGGCGATACCTCCTCCTACTTGGTTGGTGCGGTCTTTTCTGGAGATCTTGTAGCCTTCGGGGATGGCGGTGGCGATGTCTGGAGCAGAGGAGGCGTTCATCCAGGTCTCCGTGATGAAGGCGACGTCCGGGGCTGTGGAGTCCAGGAGGTCCCAGAGTTCAACGGCGTGCTTGTGGACGGAACGAGCGTTGACCAGGATGCACTTGAGGTGGTTGATGGCGCGTGGGCTTGTGGTCGTGGTAGTTGCGTGGTGGAAGATGCGTTTGCAGGAGTTGCAGGCGAAGGGTCCATGGGTGCGTTTGGGGTGAGCTTAGAAGCAGGTGTTGGAGCATCCTGGGTTGAGGGCGAGGAGGGTGGTGGGGTCGTAGCGGATCAGCGGGGCTTGGGAGAGCTGGGGACCAGGGGTCGTGGCGCTGGGCGTGTGCCAGGCGCGGACAGGCGCAGACGGGCTTGCCTCTGGCGCGCCAGCGGCGCGCCCGCTGCGCAATCGCGCAGTGGCCGCCATATGAGGTAGGAGGGGGAGAGGGGTCAGCTCGGGGCGAATGGGAGCTGGGGGGCGGGGGCGTGCAGGGGGTCGCGGCGGGAAAGCGCGAGGGAGGGGGGGACAGGTAGAGTGAGAAGAGCTGGGGGAGGGGGGTTTAAGGGTGGAGGGGGGTGAGTGTTAGGAGGTTTAGGAGATTAGGGAGAAAGATAGGAGTAGGGTTGTGAAGATAGGGGAGGGGGGTTGTAGAGGTGGATGAGGGTGAGAGGTAGAGTGAGAGGATAGGTAGATAGGTAATAGAGGGGGTGGCGGGAAGGGGGGGAGAGATAGAGAAATAGATAGAGAAAAAGATAGATAGAGAGATAGGTAGATAGGTGGAGGTGGAGAGTGAGGGAGTTAGATAGTGGGATAGAGAGATAGGTAGAAAGGAGGAGTGAGGGAGGTAGATAGCAAACGGGTTAGATAGGGGTGATAGAGAGGGGGAGGCGAGTGAGGGAGGGGGATGAGGCAGGAGCAGGAGGGCAGGCGCGGGGAGAAGAAGACGGAGGAGGCAGAAGAGCCGAAGGCAGAAGATAGAAGACAGAAGAGCAGAAGACCGGAGGAACAGAAGAACAGAAGACCGGAGGAGCAGAAGAACAGAAGACCGGAAGAACAGAAGAGAAAGAAGAACGCAGAAGAACACAGAAGAACACAGAAGAATCACAGAAGAACACAGAGGAACACAGGGGAACACAGAAGAACACAGAGGAAGATACAGAAAACGAAGAACAGAAGGCAGAAGACCACAGAAGAAGATGAGGAAGAAGAGAGGCGACAGGAGAGGCTGAGAAGCACACAGAAGAAGAGAGAAGACGGGGAAAAGAAGAGTACAGAAGAAGATTACAGACGAGGAGCGAGGAGGAAGAACAGAGAAGAAGAAAAGAAGCAGGAGCAGGAGAGAGGGTGAGTAGCGCGGGGCAGAGCGAGGGGCTGGGAGGTTGGGGGGTACTTACTGTGAGGTGGGTCTCAGGAACTCAGGAACCTGGAGGTGCTGGAGGAGCTGCAGCGGCAGGGGGAGCGACCTACCCTTGGGTCAAGGGTCGCTACCACTGTCGCGCAGCGGCCGCCATATGAGGTAGGAGGGGGGGAGGGGTCAGCTGGGGGCGAATGGGAGCTGGGGGGCGGGGCGTGCAGGGGGTCGCGGCGGGAAAGCGCGAGGGAGGGGGGGAAAGGTAGAGTGAGAAGAGCTGGGGGAGGGGGTTTTAAGGGTGGAGGGGGGTGAGTGTTAGGAGGTTTAGGAGATTAGGGAGAAAGATAGGAGTAGGGTTGTGAAGATAGGGGAGGGGGGTTGTAGAGGTGGGTGAGGGTGAGAGGTAGAGTGAGAGGATAGGTAGATAGGTAATAGAGGGGGTGGTGGGAAGGGGGGGAGAGATAGAGAAAATAGATAGATAGAGAAAATAGATAGATAGAGAAAATAGATAGATAGAGAAATCGATAGATAGAGAAAAAGATAGATAGAGAGATAGGTAGATAGGAGGAGGTGGAGAGTGAGGGAGTTAGATAGTGGGATAGAGAGATAGAGAGATAGGTAGAAAGGAGGAGTGAGGGAGGTAGATAACGAACGGGTTAGATAGGGGTGATAGAGAGGGGGAGGCGAGTGAGGGAGGGGGATGAGGCAGGAGCAGGAGGGCAGGCGCGGGGAGAAGAAGACGGAGGAGGCAGAAGAGCCGAAGGCAGAAGATAGAAGACAGAAGACCGGAGGAACAGAAGAACAGAAGACCGGAGGAGCAGAAGAACAGAAGACCGGAAGAACAGAAGAGAAAGAAGAACGCAGAAGAACGCAGAAGAATCACAGAAGAACACAGAAGAACACAGAGGAACACAGAGGAACACAGGGGAACACAGAAGAACACAGAGGAAGGTACAGAAAACGAAGAACAGAAGGCAGAAGACCACAGAAGAAGATGAGGAAGAAGAGAGGCGACAGGAGAGGCTGAGAAGCACACAGAAGAAGAGAGAAGACGGGGAAAAGAAGAGTACAGAAGAAGATTACAGACGAGGAGCGAGGAGGAAGAACAGAGAAGAAGAAAAGAAGCAGGAGAGAGGGTGAGTAGCGCGGGGCAGAGCGAGGGGCTGGGAGGTGGGGGGTACTTACTGTGAGGTGGGTCTCAGGAACTTAGGAACCTGGAGGAGCTGGAGGAGCTGCAGCGGCAGGGGGAGCGACCTACCCTTGACTTATTTTTCTCTAGAATTGCTATTCCTGAAGGAGACCCATCTGAAAGGTAACTTCCTAGAATTGTTTATCCCGAAGTACTATTCTAAAGCTTAATTTGCTTTGGTGATGAGTGGAGTAGCTGTCTACTTGTGTTGAGGGTTTTATTGGCAAGTTTCCCACGTGATTAGGGACCCCCAAGGAAGGTTGATCTAGTTGGAAGCTAGTGCGAATGGTAACCGTTTCAATTTGGTCAATTATTACGCAATTATTAACCTGATCCATTAAGGCAGATTTATAATATTACCTTAAGTGCGGTAGGCCCCATAATCCTTAACTTCATCCAGGAACTGGTGCGGTACACATCTAACAAAACAAAAAAAAAAATTGAAGGCTCAGATGAAAAAATGACCTGATATATTGAAACAAGAGGCTCAACTACTTGAGGCTTGGCGTAGCAACCATCGTGGTTGGTCACAATATACTTGCTTTTCACAAAGCTTTTATACAGCTTCTCGTATTGATTATTTTTTAATTTGTAATTTGCTAAAATGGGTTTAACTCTGATATCCTGGCGGACTCATTCTCTCTGGCCATTGTTACTCTTGAGTTGGAAACTGTTAGAGGGGAAAGGCCCAGGTGGCAGCTGGATGGGAACCCTTTAACACACCAAGAATGGATATGATATGAAGCTGCAGGTAAAGCGTATAGCTGAGCTTCCCGTTAATGCCGCCCTAATAGCTCCAGGGCCTTTCAGCAGTGAGCGTATGAGGAAAGCAAGATGATGGGGAAATGTCTTGCCTGATCAGTTTGGGTGAAGTGCGAGGATGCGTTTGTTAGTCACTTACAGAATTCAGTCACTGGGTCATTTTATACATAGGTGTGTTGTTTATGGATTGTAGGATGTGTTGCTGCATGCTTTGTCTACAAATCAAATGGATTGTCTTTAATCAAGTAGAAGTCTTGAAACTGTTCTGAGACTACCAACATATACGTACTGTAAGGGCTTTCAACGTGATCATGCATTTGCTATAAATGTGATACAACACTTAAATAGACACCTTAGGACTTGTTTATTGTTTGTTGTGATAGGAGCATCATCATAAATTGGTAGTAACTTGGCAAACTCAGTCCCCCTGCCCCATTTGGAGGGGGAAATGCAGTTTGTCTGAACTCAGTTGACCTGATGGTCTAGCTGCCAACCCATTTTAGGGCACAGGCCCATCACTGTTTGTGCCTGCCCAGAACATAATTTAATTGAGTAAAATGTGAGACCCCTGGCAGATATTCAGTTCATGAAGGGCCAGATGTATCAAAGGATTTTAGCCATTCTGTGTCTATGGGAAAATGTGTCCGTACATATGGCCCGATGTGTGCTATTTAACGGATAAATTATACCCCTTGACTTACTGTTACGACTCTGTCATCCCATTTCTAGGGGGTGCTGTAAGGGGACTGTCGAGTCACTGGGGAGTCACCTTGAACACTTATCTAGAGTTCTTTGCTGACTCCCATTTGTTTTTTCTTTTTGCCATGGTATGCTTTTGTAGCGTTACATTTGCTTCCTGGGACTGCAAATCCCATAATGCACAGCCTGGTAGTCAGGAAAGCCTGGATTATGTTTTACATTGTTTTCTATGGAAGAAGTCCAGTTGCTCCTCTTCACAGGATTCCCTCCTCCAGGACTTGCGAGTGAGTGTCTGAAACTACACACACCTGAGACCTCTCCTGTGCAGCCCAGTCATGTGATTCCACCTGGGGTTTTCTGCATCTTGTAACTGCTTATAAGCAGCCATTTCCTCAAGATCCCCGTTGTACTTTGGAGTTCAATTCCTTTGTGTTACAGACCCTTTATCGGATGGTGTTCCAGTCTTGGTCCTGTTCTGTTCCAGTTTGAGCCTGTTTCCTGTTTCTCTGCCCTGTTCCTGATTGTTCCAGTCAGAGTCTGCTCCCTATCTCTTAGCCTTGTACCTGTTTGTTTCTTCCAGAACCTGCTCCCTGTTTCTCTGTCCTGTTCCTGCCTTGTTTCAGCCTGGCCCTGTTCTCTGTTTCCAAGTACTGTTTTCTGCTTATTCCTACTTCCTGTATTCCAGCCCTGTCCTTGCCTGTTCCAGCCAGAGCCTGCTCTCTGTTTCCCAGTCCTGTCTCTGTTTGTTCCAGCCAGAGGTTTGCACCCTGTTTTCCAGTCCTAGTCCTGCCTTTGCTTCAGCCTGAGCCTGTTCCCAGTTCCTGCCTCTACCTCTTAGTTTGTTCCTTCTGTTTCTGTTTCCTCTCGGTATTTGTGTCTGGTAAGTGTTGGCTCCTGGTCTCCAGGAGGCAATTCCAGCCCCCATCCTTGTCTAGTGTTATACGTTGTCTTTCGTGCCTAACAGTGACAGTGTGCTATTGCTGATTTTCCAGGAATCGCCACTGTGTTTCCAGCTGGACCCACAAGAGCTTGTCTTGTGTATGTAAGTACTACCCTTGTTTGTGCTCTAGAGTCCAGAGACAGAATCACTTCTGCTGCCTCCTTTCTATGGGGCTGGCAGGGTGACTATCTGTAAGAGCAAACTGCACAGAGGCATTGACATTCTCTGTCACTGTGGGAGGTTCTGCGCCCTACTCTGTGTACAACCCCAGCGTGTTTATCCATTAGTGATCCGTTTCCTGTTTGTTCACACAAGGGTTGCTCTGCTTTACTTTCCTGTTTCTTGTGCCTATCCATAGCTGTCCTTTCCGTGTATGCCTTTGGCTGCTCTTCTGCCCCAGTACACTACCTCTTTAGGATATTCGGTGACCCCAAGGGGTGTCCCAACCAGAGTCCTGCTCAGACCCACCCGAATCCGTGACAGAATGCACGACCCAAAAATTTCAAGCTCCCCAGGCAGTAAAGGCACACACAGACCTAAAATGTTTTCCTATCATGTTAAGACACCCCTTTCTAAACCTATACATTCTCTGAAGACCTCCAAAAAAGGCCTTAGTTTAAAGGATAGACTTGTTAAAGAAATCAAAGTGTTGGAGTGTGGATGTAGTGGCGCAGATAGAATAGAACTAGATCGGGGAATTAGTGCTTTAAGGTGACTTTATTCTATAATTTTCGGAAGACTGTCCTTGGCTATACGGTTTATTATGTCCAAGTCCCAACAGTTCTTATTTTAAGATCCTCTCTGTTCCTCTTCTCAGGTGTCCCTCTGGATGCCAGCCTCTGGCGTCTCCGCTCGGGTGAAAGGTCAGTGATGTGGACAGCCGGCGAATCAAACAGGAAAAAGAAAGGGAAAGGTAAGTCTCGGGATTAGGGATCTTGGGTTACGGTTAGTAAGGGAAGGGTGCGGTGAGGTGGGAGGGGTCTTGGGGTTACACCCGTCCTATGTGCTCTTTATTTGCCCAGGTTATGCTCCCCCTTTCGCAGTGTATGTTCTTATTTTGCTCTAGTTTGTCCCCAGTTCTAACAAGCAAGAAGAAGAAGAAAAAAAAAGAAGAAAAAAACTGCATAAATAAATAAATCTTGATATGTTGTCGAAGGGTCTGTTGTTTTCACAGTCCCCTTTCTCCCCTTTTGCGTGGTGTGCAGTGGGTTAACAGAGTGGTGCCCCAAGTTTTTTCTCTTGTGTCGTTTTCCCTTTAAAACAGGGCAAACAAAATAAGGCAGGAATTATGAAGACGGAAAGGGAAGAATCAAAGAAAGAAGAAAAAAAATAGAAACTACTGAAAGAACACTCTTGCAACTCGATATGAGCCTGTTCTTCCAGTATTACCCCTCTATTTCTTTTTGGGTCGTTCCCTGTTTACCCCTTTCCTCCTCCCGCCCCTTCTTCCCTTCCCAAAAGGGCCCGATACTCAGTCTGCAGGCATGAACGTACCTGCCTTAGCCACGCCCCTCCAGGGACGTGGCGGTCTGTGTGCCTCCCGGGGCTTCTGTTGCCCGCGTCGGAGTATACTCCTGGCTCGTGC
This sequence comes from Pleurodeles waltl, assembly GCF_031143425.1. NCBI lineage: Eukaryota > Metazoa > Chordata > Amphibia > Caudata > Salamandridae > Pleurodeles > Pleurodeles waltl. The sequence goes on along the minus strand of NC_090437.1, from coordinate 304,800,212 downwards.
TGTCGAAGTCCGGCGTCTTCCCCCTCTCGGTCCTCCTGTGGCTCTTCTTCTTCCTTTCTTGACGCGGCGCGCGTCGTTAGTCCCTCTTTTGTCTTGAGGGAAACCAGAACTTCCGGGGTTCCCGGGACTACTTCTTCCGGGACAATGAGCGCGGTTCCCCTGGGGCACTTCTCCTTCAGGTTCTCCTGTTGCGGAGTAGCCGGGGAGGGCACCACCCGGTTACACAAAGATTGCAAATTCAGTACTACATTGTGTGGCTTGCTAATCCATCAATGTTTAACTATTATCATATCTGTGATTATGACCCCCCATCCCTGTCTGTAGAAGAATTACAAAGAAATAATGAGTTTTTGGAGATTCTATTACGTCAAACAGGGGAGAATGTTCTCAACCGTGGAAGTGCTTTTTCTACCTCTGCACAAGACACTCACACTCAAGAAAAGACGGTTAATTCCTTGCCTCATGGTAGTGCATTCCAAGTTCATTTCCAGGACTCTGCCATAACAAAGAACCCTGAAACTGTACAAGAAGCCACACTAGGGATTCCCTTGTTTTCTGATGCGTGCTTTGGCCCATCTAGGTCAGTTTCTCAGAATTCAAAGTGCAGTGCTGAAAAAAGAAAATGATCACCAGCTTTGACTTAAAGAACAGTATGCTACTTCATGTGCCTTTCCAAAGACTACTATAGAGCAGATTGTGCCTTCTATTAATGACAGTAAAAAGACAGCTCCAGTTATAAATATATCATCTTCTTCTTCAGACTCTCTCTCAGCTAGTAGTTCTCCAGAGAATATCCCTGTACCGTTGACTGAATCACTGACATCTCTGAGAGATTTGACACCTCTTGATTCAAAGGATGAATCGGTCTTCAGAAGGAAGTGTCTCAGCCCCTCTATCAGAACAAATAAAGCCAAAGGAAGAAGACAGTTCTGATGCAGACTCCAGTAGCTGCACCTTAAGAATCCAAGAAATGACTTTACTGGAGAGTAAGGGCAAATTGTGCAACAGTGTTGAAGACTCTGAATCTAGTAATGACAGTAGTTCCTGCCCTGCGGTGAACAAACCTGCAGATAATGCTGTTCAAATGCGCTCACATCAGAATTTTCAGATTGTGGGGATAGGCATGCCCTCTCCAATACTATCATAGAATTTTCAGATAATGAAGAGACAGTTCTTGTTTCAAGTGAATTAATGAATTTTTCTGACCGTGAAGAAATGCCCGCAGTTACTAAGAATGTAATGGACTTCTCAGAAAGTCTAAAAATCTTTTCTGTGTCAAAGCAAACCGTGGAGATTTCAGACAAGGAAGAAAGCCAGCAATCTGAAACTGAACAGCATGTCATTAGAAATGATAGCCTTCTCCTAGAACTGGACACAGTTGCAGCCTCAACCACTGATCCTGACCTGCTGTTACCTGCCACTGTGTATCCTGTTTCCAGCTCAACGGTTAGTGAAGAACAGATCTTTGATCTACCGGTATCTGAACTTAATGTAAAACCAGCCACACCAATGCCACCTGCTGTGTCTCTGACATTAAACTCCTGAAAACCAGCACTCTGAAACAGAAGTATTGTAGAAAGTAATGTCTCCCACCAAAATTAAAGACATGAACTTGAATCTTGCATTCGAAGATCTGATGATAAGTACTGTACTTAGTGTTTTATTGCAAGAAACCATGATCAATTCAAAGGCAAGAGTTGAACATTTAGATAACAATGTAAAGGCGATTTCTGAAGAGATTCCAGTTTTATTTATTTCCAAAAAACAACCTTTCAGTGGTAACAGAGTTGAAGATCAACTACCTGTAGTAGAAACGCTTTGCAAAGAAACCATTTCTGATACCACAAATATACCACAGAGCACTTGCAATGATGAAATCTCAGTCTTGTCTGAAGATCACCCTAAAGAATTAGCTTGTGGAACTTCTACATTTTCAGATGTTAATCCAGTTTCTAAAGACTTAAAGACTCTTGTTGATCCTGAATTTGATACTCTGAAGTCATCCAAAACTAAAGAAAATTCTGACTTTTTCATGTTTACCTTGAGAACACCAGGTACCCATGTCTCCAAAGTCTCTATGCTTTGCAAGCCTCAGACCACAATCAATGTAAATACTGCTGCAGAAACAGACATATCCTGCTTGTCAGAAGGTGTTACAGATCTGACAGTTACTAATATGCCAATTATTTCCTCCAAAGAAGAAAGTACTGAGCAGGAAACTAATGTCCTAAAGAATACCACCCATAATGCCATTCCAGATCTCCTTGCTCCTGAATCCACTTCACCAGAAACCAACTCCAAGCACTCCTCCCTTATCAATCAAACAGTAAAGAGGAAAGACATCGGAGCCCATATGGGCATTAATACAGGCTTTGCTCATTGGATGTGTCACCTGTGGCCGGACTGTAAACTTATCAACCAAGGTTGGTGTTGGATTTTTTTGCTGTGGCTTTTCCTCTTTAACTTTCTTCAGCCAAAGGATTGCCTTCTCTTCTTGAACAGACTGGTGGGTGGGTATACTGTTACGACTCTGTCATCCCATTTCTAGGGGGTGCTGTAAGGGGACTTTCGATAGCCTGGGAGTCACCTTGAACACTAATCTAGAGTCCCTTGCTGACTCCCATTTGTTTCTCTTTTCGCCATGGTATGCTTTTGTAATATTACATTTGCTTCCTGGGACTGCAAATCCCCTAATGCACAGCCTGGTAGTCAGGAAAGTCTGGATTATGTTTTACATTGTTTTCTATGGAAGATGTCCAGTTGCTCCTCTTCACAGGATCCTCTACTCCAGGACCTGCGAGTGTCTGAAACTACACACACCTGAGACCTCTCCTGTGCAGCCCAGTCATGTGATTCCACCTGGGGTTTCTGCAGCTTGGAACTGCTTATAAGCAGCCATTTCCTCAAGATCATTGGAGTTCGATTCCTTTGTGTTACAGACCCTTTATCGGATGGTGTTCCAGTCTTGTTCCTGTTCCAGTTTGAGTCTGTTTACTGTTTCTCTGCCCTGTTCCTGATTGTTCCAGCTAGAGTCTGCTCCCTATCTCTTAGCCTTGTACCTGTTTGTTTCTTCCAGAGCCTACTTCCTGTTTCTCGGTCCTGTTCCTGCTTGTTTCAGCCTGAACCTGCTCTCTATTTCCAGGTCCTGTTTTCTGCATATTCGTACTCCTTGTGTTCCAGCCCTGTCCTTGCCTGTTCCAGCCAGAGCATGCTCTCTGTCCCAGTCCTGTCTCTGTTTGTTCCAACCAGAAGTTTGCGACCTGTTTTCCAGTCCTAGTCCTGCCTTTGCTTCAACCTGAGCCTGTTCCCAGTTCCTGCCTCCACCTCTTAGTTTGTTCCTTCTATTTCCTCTCAGAGTCCTGCTCAGACCTGCCCGAATCCGTGACACTTACATGATAAGGATATTGCAAGTCACCTTGGAGATCCATGACCTTCTAAAGGAACTTAGGGCCAGATGTAGCAAAGGTTTTTACCCATTCTGTGTCTATGGGAAAAAGTGTTTGTACATATGGTCCTTGACCTTTAGCCTTGTTCCTCTATATGGTCATTGAACTCCTCTGGTGGCTTGCAATATCCTTATAATGTACAGCAGGGGGTACTCAATCCCATATAATACATAGTCAGGCCAACCACTTAACACCTTGGTGCATTTGGTGCATAGGTCTTAAATTTGAAAAAGGTTATTACAAACATTAAAAAATAAAACTACTGGTGCAAAATTAAACACATCAAAATCCTGTTGCAAACAGATATTAGAAACATTTCAATCAAAGCTAGTTACAAAAAAGCTGCAGTGGCTCGGAATATGTAAAAACATGCAGAAAAATTCTAGCTTTTCTCAATCTAAGGAGTGCAAAAAATAAACATATTCTCTCTGCATGTCAGTATAAGCTATTAAAATAGAGCAGAAAAAAGAAAAGCAATGTTCGGTTTTCTGTTTAATAGCTGCTTTAATTCTGCTCCATGACCTAATCTGCTTTTCACTTCAGCTGCTAGCTCTGGCAGCAGGCAATGTGATGTCAAAACTTGACTGTAATAACCTTATAACAGGCGAGTTCTGACGTCTTTTCTTTATAATGAGCGTTTGGGTGCGTCACAAGTCGCCGATTATAAAGAAATTAGAGACTGGCATTTATTCAGGGATTATTTAATCCCATGTATTAAATCAGAATTATGTATGGTTTAATAGCAAACATGTTGATCCATGGACAGCAAAATGCATGGGTCATATCTGTGTAGCACACTGGGTTGCACTTTGTTGATTTTACACCAGCATGAGAGGTATTTTGATGTAACAGATGATACACAATTTTGAAAAATTACCAAAATGCCGGTATTTTTTTCCTTATCAGTAAGTACTTTCAACAACACATTTTTAAAGAAATCACTTTGAAATATGTTCTACAGCTGCTCCAAAGAGCCCTGACTGATAATTAAAGTAAACAAAGGCTATACTCTAGAAAGGTCATGAACTGGACACCAGGAAACAAAGGGAGAGTAAAAATAACCTGAATTGCCTTTAAAGAGCAAGGAGGAAGTTTCTGGACAACAGCCTTTTATTGGAAACAATCAAGCAATCAAAATTGACTTATAAGAAAGCAGTATGGACAGTAAAGGAGGAGTAGAAGGACGGACTGTGGGCACAAATTCTGCATGATTGTAGGAAAAAATGCCCCAAATCATTAGGGAGAACCATAAACAACCTGCAAAGAGGCTCCACTATTGCCAATAACACCAACATTACCGAGCAAACTTAAGTGGAGTACTCCGTCGCATACTGCACTGATTTTACTAAAGAGTCCCCAAAACCAAATCCGTACAAGGAATTATTCCCACCAAGCAGGGCACAGGATGCTCCGGATGAGCCACCTAAGAGCGTTAGAGAAGTGGGGTGTCTTAGTGATGTCACACCTACATAATGTGTTCATTGGCTAACTCGGTATTCTAGGGTGGAATGGTTATGATTGTCTAGGAGAACAGAACCACAGTTAGAGTTGGCAACCGCCCCTTTCTTATATGATCTTAAGAGATGATTCATTTTCAATAAACCATACGAAAATAACTAATGGATATGGACATTTGTACATTACATTTTGGCAATGAGTTTGCTGAGACAGAACAGATGCTGTTCGTCAGAAGGTAGGCGAACATTACTTAATGGATTACTAAGGTACTGTAACTATATATATTTGGAGCAAAAGAAGAGAGTTAGTCAGTGTTGCGCTATTCCCCACTTCTGGAACATTGCATGCCCACGTGTGTACGACAGTCTCCGGGAAGGATTTTGTGGATTTGGCTGTATTTTGCAGTGTTTGTGCGCTTTGAAGTTCAATTATATTGACACTGTGTGTGGCCAATAAATTTTTACTATGATGAATGGCAGTTATCAACACCAGGAACTGTTTAGGGTGTCTTTGCTGCGGGCACTCATCATCCGGAGTGTTTCTTGATTGCGCTGCCTTCACACGCACATTAACTGGCATTTTAAAAGAGAACACTCGTCAGACGGAGTGTTTCTGGATCACACTGCCCTCGCGTGCACCATCAACCAACATTTTCAAAGTAAACGCGCATCAGCCAGAGTATTCTTTGCTCTCTCTGTCTTTGCACGTACTATTGTGCCTGTGTCATCCGTGTTCACACGTGCATCCTCGCGAGAGCAGTCACTTGAAACAAATGTGAACCATCTTAAATTGAATAAAAGAAGTCATTCTTACCGTAAAAAGCCACACACATACAGAATTTCACCGGCATCCAGAAGCCTACTTCCTCGCCTCGTCACTGCCTAGTGAATGTCTACAGGATATCAGGCACTGACTTGAAAGAACAGCTCTCTTGTTTATTGTGTAAGACCGCCACCTACTGCTTTTCTTCAGTACTGCAGGCATTTTGGGGTCAGCACTGATTGGCATGCTTTATTGGCAGCATTTTTTGTCTTACCAGTTTTACAAATGTAATTGTCTCAGCAACGATTGGGACGCTTTCTGCGATTTGTACACCGTTTATGCTACCTTAACATATTTTTCATTGTTATATATACGTTTTGTACATTGTTTCTGCTACTTGTACCAAATCCTTCATTATATTTCTTGCAGAAGTTGCAACTTAAATGATTATTAATAACTAACTTTTTGTACAGGGTGTTACGTTGTTGTGGCACTTTGCAAACAGTTACACCACCGTCTCCGTTTCGATAGGAACCTGGAAAGCATACTTTGAAATGCGGTTTGTGGTACAGGTCTTTCAATGCTTATTTAGGTGCCAGTGATGGTCAGAAATATAAACTGGAAAGAAAGCACAGTTTACTGTATTATTACTTAGGAGTTGAAGGTCAAATCGTATTTGATCATTTACCTGAATATTCTTATCATTATGATGAAGAATTGGACTCATTTCAGTTTACGGTGAAACAACTTGATACCTGTTTTGAGGGTAAAGTGAACTTTGTGGTAGACAGACATACATTTTTACTTGTGTCCAAAAACCGGATGAGTCAATTGGTTAATATGTTACAGCTTTAAAGATGTTAGCATCATATTGCAAATTTGAAGGATTTACTTCTCATTTAATTAATGATCAGATTGTTAGTAGGTGTCATTCAAAGAAAATTCAACAGAGACTCCTTGCCTGCAAAAATCCATCATTAGATAAAACAATATATATAGTGAAAAGCATTGAATGCTCACAAAAATATGCCAAACTGTTAGAACCAACAGGATCGATGGGTGCAATTGCAAGTGTTAATGTGCAGAGAAAAAGTAAAGATCACACTCCACAGTCTAAATCTTCTTTCAACGAGAACTATAGTAGAGGAAAGTGCACAAATAGAACATCCACTAAACAAGTATGTTATAGGTGTGGATCCAATGCTTACATTTTAGTTTTAAAAATTATCCCGCTATTACACAAGAGTGTTGGAAATGTAAAAAAAAATTAGTCACTTTGGGAAAGTATGTAGGGGCGGCAAACGTATGCTAGTTAGAAGTGTTGATGATTCACATACCAATGATGAAGACGATGTGGGTAGAAAAGTGGAAGAATCAGTGTTATCTGTAGAATGTTTAACTATAATTAGCATGGATAATAAGAATAACTACAGTGATCTATCGGTCACAGTAAATGGTGGATGGTACAGAAGCGCCTTTACTTATAGATTCAGGAGCAAGGATTACCATCATCTCTGTTGAAATATACAAATTGTTCTGGACAAGTAAAGTATTATTACCATCTGATGTTGTTACCATTGCCTTTGAGGGAAGTAGATTTGATCTTATTGGATACTTTTGGGCAGACCTGGGCTATGAAAACAAAACCATTAAGGGAAAAGTATATGTTGCTCATTAAAGCATGAATGTGTTGGCATGGTGGCATCAAGCAGTTTTGGAAAGGTCATTAGACCTGGTCAGAAATGTCCTGTGTCTCTTGTTGGTTCTACTTTGAACCAATCTTCGAAGGAACAGTTTAGAGAAGTATTTACCAACAAAGTGAGCATGATAAAAAATAATTACACACCATGTATTGTAAAGAATGAGTGCTACCTGTAAAACACAGACTTCGTGATGTGCCACATAGTGTCCGACACAAATTAACAAGGATTCTCAAAGAGATGCACCAAGATATTATTATAAAACCTGCCACCAATATGCCTTTCACCAATTGTACTAGCAAAGAATAAATCTGGAGATTTACGTTTATGTGTGGATTTTAGATCTCTCAACAAGGCTATAGGAGTTTAGAATTATCCCTTACCAAGAATTGAGGATCTTATAACTGCTGTAGGCCAGTCCAAATGTTTCACAAAATTAGATCGTTGGGCAGCCTATTATCAGGTGTTACTAGACAAGAAGTCACAACATCTCACTGCTTTTGTGACAGCTGATTATACATTTTAATATTGTTGCATGCCATTTGGACTGGCGTCAGCTGCTTCTGTATTTCAGAAAGTCATGTCTAAAATGTTTACTTACATGAATAATGTTGTTATATTTCAGGACGACATCTTGATTCATGCTGCTTCATGGGAAGCACATGATAAAGCAGTAGAAAATGTATTTTCACTATTACAAACCAATGGTGTTACTCTGAGAGAAGACAAATGCTCTCTGTGTGAATTAAATTGAGTATTTGGGACATGTGTTATCTGGTGCAGGGGTCAAACCCAAACCTATTATTGTGGACAGGATTATCAAAGCACCTTACTCTGCTGATAAGGAACAGCAAATTAAATTTGAAGTGCATTAGACATTTTTCCGAGCTGACATAGTGCTTTAGGATGTTGAAGAAAGACGCTGAGTTTATATGGACATCCATTTGGCCAGAACAATTTTGAGCTGAATAAAAAGTGTGTTGTAGAGGCACCAGCTCTCTAGCCTTATTCTGAAGGATGTGAAATATTTCTTACAGTCAATGTCAGCTCGTATGGTATGGGAGCTGTACTGTCACAGATAGAGGGAGGCAAGGAAATTACCATTGAATTTACTTTAACAAGAATGAAGGATGTTGAGACAAGATAATCTGTCATTGAAAAAGAAATGCTAGCATGTGTTTGGGGAATAGAAAAATTCAAACCATATGTATGGGGAAGGAACTTTTGTTTAAGAAGTGACCAACAACCTCTAATAGACATTATTTCAGGCAATAAGAGAAAGAAAATGACAGCAAGCTTAGCCAGGCTAGCAACAAAATTATTAGGATTTCATTTTGCTATAGCTCATATTGCAGGAGGAAAGAATGTAAGTGCAGATGTTTTGTCAAGAATGCCCCTAACTGAAGATTATTGTAAGGAAGAGGAACAAACTGAAATTGAGGAATGCATTACTTCCACTATGGAAGATTACGTTATCTGTCCTAAATGAATGAATGCTGCAATGCTGTCAAAGATAATGACATTTTGAGGCAAGTTATAGAAATAGTTACTGCTGATTGGCCTAAAGAAAGACCTTTGGATTGTACTTTGCAGGCATTTAGCAAAGTAGTTATTGAGAGCAATCTGTTAATGAGGAGTGACAAGTTGATTCCTCCAGATTGTTTCAAACAAAGAATTTCGGAGACTGCCCATTCTGGTTACTTAGGAGTAATTGCCACCAATTGTAGGATAAAACATGATTTTTAGTGGCCCGACCTAGATCGAGAAGTAGAGATGACACCGTTGTTACAGTGATAAACACTTGGTAACTTCTGCACCCCCTTTCACTCCAGTCAAATGTCCAGAAAAAGTTTGGCAAGCAGTTACAGTGGATTTTTGCGTACTTTTCACGTGTTTCTTAACAATATGAAATATTTCATTGTGTTAGTTGATCACTTATCCAGATGGGTGGAAGTAAAGAGAGTTTTTGAGCCGAACACAAAGACTGTCATTCTTTTTTTCCAAGAAGTATTCAACAAGGAAGGGGTACCTAATCAATTCCTCACTGATAATGGTGTTCAGTTTACATTTTCCAGTATGACAGATTTTCTAAATAAATTGGGGATTACACATTTACGTGCTTCCCTGTATCATTCCCAGGCCAATGGTAAAGTAGAAAGGTTTAATTGAGTTTTGTTGGAATGTATTCAAAGTGCAATCAAATCTAATGTCAACTGTAAATCTGCCACCAGAGAATTGTTGTGGGCATACAGGACCTCTCCACATTCAGTGACAGGTGTTGTACCATTTGAACGTATGCACAGGAGAAAAGTCACACCTGCTTTAAGTCCTTATTGAACAGTTAAAACGTTGAATCAGAAATGTGATGTAGTAAAACGTGCTGGAGGCCAAAACTGTCAGGGATAAGCTGAGTGTGTGAAGATGTGAGAAAGAAATGAAATTAAAAAAACAACAAAAATAGTGGCAGAAGTAAATTTCAGGTTGTCGTGTTGGTTCGCAGTAATTATCCTACTCTTTTACAAAAGAGAGCTTCAAAGTTCAGAGAAGCAATTCGCATAATTGAAGTTAGAGGCCAAGCTGTAAGAGTATCAGATGGTCAATGGTGGAATATTTCTTGATTAGCAAAAAGCCATGAAACAGGAGTGTCTAGTAAAACAGACAAGAAAAATATTCAAAGCAAAAAAAACAGTAATAAACTAGAGTCAGATGTGTTGAAAACACATGAACTGACTATACATAAGAGCAACATAAAAAGAAGTGTTCCATCGAGGTATAGGGATTAGGAATTTCAGTTGTTGTACTCATCTGTTTATATAAAGTTATGTCCTCTTTATTTATTAATTGTATTGTATTTTAGTTGGAATTTTAGTTTAGCATTCTTTACATGAAATCTTTTGTTACCTTGGCGGGGATGCATGGTGTCTTAGTGATGTAACATCTACATAAAGCGTTCATTGGCTAACTTGGTATTCTCTATGGACTGGTTATGATTGTCTAGGAAAACATTGGCAACCGCCTCTTTCTCATGTGATAATAGCAGATGATTCATATTTAATAAATCATAAGAAAATAACTAATGGATATGGACATTCATACTTCACAAGAAACTTATACTTAAAAGAAAAATGAATGGGGCTCTGGATCCAAACATCCTCCCAACTGCGTTTCCTAAAAAGAAAAGTTTGGAAAGTTGGCCGTTCTATATATAATTACTGTTTTGCCCATAACTAAACTCCTGACTTCTGGCGAATAGCGATATTTCATTAAATATACAAACCTGGCAAAAAAGGTGATCCAGCAAATTATCACTTGATCAGACAATGAGGAAAAATGTTATGCGAGTCTCTTATTACACAATTTAAGTAGTTGGGCAGATGAGCAGCACATAATCCCATACAATCTGGCTGGTTTTCGTATAGGAATGGGCTCAATGACCAACCTGGTGCCCCTCGCTTTGATTGTAAAAAAAAAGGCTCAAAAATCTAAAACTCCGTTGTACGCCTGTTTTGTGAACTTAAAAGTTGCCTTTGACCATTGTCAATAGGATAATACTCTGGTTCATACTAGTTGTTCAGCGACACTATTAAAGGCAGTCCAGCTCCTACATATGGATACGTGGATCCGAATAAAAATAGGAGACAGGACAAGTGTCTCTCACAAGATCCCAACAACAACTGGCCTGGAACAAGGATGCATACTTGCTCCAGTGATATTTAAGCTCTTCTTAGCAGATCTCACACAGTAACTAGATTAGTTCTAAATGCCACGCACCCAAGCTTGGTGGAAAACAAGTTACAAGTATGTTGTACAATGACAACATAATTCTCCTCAGTAGACCCAAGGTGGGCTTGCAGAAGCTGCGACATAAATTAAGCTCCTACACTCTGGTACACAAGTTGGAAATTAACCTTCATAAAACAAAAGTGTTAATGTTCAGCAATAAATCAAAAGCACCTGTTCCTTGGCATCTTAATAAACACGGACTAATTAAAGAAGAAGACTACAAGTATCTGGGAGCCAACAATCAACAGAAAAATAATCTTTTTAATGACACACAGAGCAAATGAAATAAAAGTGTCCGTATTACCTGCCTTTCAGTCCTTATAAAATAAGATCACAGGTCACTTGCTCCTTCCAATTTTGGAAGTTATAAGAACACAAGTATTGCTAACCACTACATATGGAGGGAAGCCCTTTGTGATTGGGACCAAAAATTGTTAGAAACATTATACATCAACAACTATAGGCAGCTTTTTACTTTTTAGTTTACCCCACAATGCCTCCCTAGCCCAAATTAGGTTCGAGTTTGGACTCGCAAAGCAAAGATATGTTAGACCAAGTGCTTTTGTCAAATTGTGTCACAGATTGAGAACCTTCAAGGACCACACACTGGACCAAAGGCTATGTGCAGAATTATCAAACATGGCAGCATACTGCCCACACAGGGATTACCTTTGGTCCTGCATAAAGAACTTATATAATTACGGTCTGTGGGAGCTCGCAACGTCGTTTGAAGGTTTTAAGAAACACGTCACTAAAACAGTGCAAGATCAGTCCTTACTAGGGGATAAAAGTATCTTTTTAAAGCGAGCCCATGCTTGGACCATTATGAACTCTTACAGATCCCTGGCGCAACAGGTATACACAGAGTACAGATATTCCTTACAGCTGAAAATGAAACTAATGACCTTACATTTAGGAGACTTTCCAGAAAAAGACTTGGACCCTAAATGGCTTGTAACAGGAAATACACTATCTTGCAGAGACTGCAATCTAGTCCCCGAAGCATCATTCATGTTATCTGTATTCGTCCAGCACTAGTGACTGAGAGCCATATCTTTGTGTCACTTTTTTAATAAATGCAGACTTGTGTTCAAGCTGTAATAGCTTGTTTTGGCAGAGGAAATGTAAGGTTAAATGTGCAGATAATCAAGCGATGCAGGCCGTTAAAAAAAACAACATTGAAAAATTCAGATAATTAACTCCATGTCTGCTATGTAAAATTACCAGTTTTTTTCAGTAACCTATTTTAATTATGTGAATCATTGATACATTTTTCCAAGATATGATTCTAATGTTTATAGGACCTGTCTCTATTTCCAACATGATTATTTTTATTCGATTCATTGATGAATGTTACCAGACACATTATTTTAACGTTTGCAGAGCCTGAATTGGCAGTGAAATCTCGAGTACCAATTTGTGAGAGTGTTTTCTTTTGTTCTTTGTTTTATTGTGAACTTTATGCGGTGTAATTTAGTAACCAAACATAAATAAATAATAATAATACTTTCTGATGGATACAACTACCTGTGGATTCCTCACTCATTGAATTTTCCCCTTGCGCCAGCTTCCGACGGAAATGTTCTTCCTAGCTTCTGCACGTCGACGAGGACGTCACAATTGCCCACGCGACGCCGTCTGACGTCATACAGGCAATAAGAGGTCCTCGCCGGCGTGCTGACGTCAGTTCCCTTTTTTCCGTGCCTTCAAGCGATGGTTATTCTTCAAGGGAGCAACTGTTTCTACTCTGCGTAGTTACAGTTACAATTTCTTTTTTCGAGATGTCTCAGCAAAAGTCGGGCTTTAAGCCCTGTAGGGAGTGCGGTGGCAAGATGTCGGTGACAGACCCACATGTGGATTGCTTGTGGTGTCTGAGCTCCAACCATGACGTGGAGAAATGTGATTCCTGTCAACGCATGAATCCTAAGGCGTTGAAGGAATGGGAGGCGAAGCTGTTTTTGGCAACGTCCAAAAAGAAAGAGAAGCGGCATCGGCGCAAGTCATCATCGCCTAAGTCTCATCGGCGTCACCGTGACTCCCAGCGCCGTCGTGAATCTCTGCGCCGGTCGAGTAGAGAGCGTTCACGCTCGAGGTCGCCTTCGGTTCGGCGCCGAAAGACATGGGAGGTTAGTCCCACCATCACTCCTCAGCCGCAGACGCCTCGTGCATCACCCACTTCACCTACGACTCCACCATCTGCCTTCGAGGTCGTACCTCATCAGGAACAGGAGTTCTCACCTGCTTCAGAGATGCCGGCGCCGTTATCACCTCGAGCTCAGGCTCCGCAGTATCCGGCATTCCCGGCTCTAGGTGCTGATAGTTCCGCATTTCTAAATGCTATGTTTGCCATATTTCAGCAGATGGCTCCAGGAGGTGGATCGGCTGGTCCTTCGGGGCCATTGGCCTTTAATATGGGTGCTCCGGCTTCTTTACGTCGGCACCTTTCATGCCCTTCCTTCCTATGGGAGGTGCTGGTTCGGCGCCGGTTCCCTTGGCGTCTCCTACACAACCTGCGACTCCGATGAGATCTGCTGTTCCGGCGCCAGAGAGTTCTTCACCTTCACATCCTTTACCTCAGTCGCACCGAAGAAGACCACGGCGCCGATGGATCCGGCGTCGGATGGATCGGAGGATCGGCGTCAGGCATCGACATCGGCGGACGCCCTGTCGGCGCCAAGGATCGAAGCCAGGCTTCATTCAAGGAGGCTAGCTCTTCGCCTCCTTGAAGAACAGGAATATCGAAGGCAGGCCTTGGAGGAGGGTGAGATTGAAGAACCTCTTGGAGATCTCCAGGGTTTGGACACGGCAAGTGGCTTAGACACTTCTCCAGAGTGGGACTTAACATCTCCTGGAGAATATACAGAGGAGGCTGCTTCTTTCCACTCTGTTTTAAGGAAAGCAGCTCACTTTTTGGACCTTCCTCTTCCAGTGGCTGAGTCAAAACCCAACATATTAACGGAAGTGCTACATCCGGCTTCAGCAGTTGCAGAGCCACTTCTGCCATTTAATGAGGCGCTCCTGGATCAGATTCTAGAGATCTGGAAATAGCCAGTTTCATCTACAGCTGTTAATAGGACAGTGGCGCGCAGGTGTCGCGTGGCTCCTGCGGATCCGAGCTTTTTGTCGAGGCACCCGACTCCAGAAGGCCTGGTTGTACAAGCTTCATGTTCATCTCGCACTGCTCCAGGTTCTTTTCCGGATGTGCCTTCGGACAGGGACTCTAAAAAGATGGACCAGTCTTCCAAGAAGGCATTTTCATCTTGTAGTATGGCTCTCAAGTCCACCAATGCCACATGCATTTTGGGCAGATACATCTACGCCCTTATGGAGGAGATCAAGTCCTCTCATTCGGAAGTGCCTCAGGAGGTGTTGAACCTTGTTTCTGATGCTCAGGCTGCGGCGACCCAAGTAATCCAGTCAGGGCTGGACACGACTGATTCTGTGGCCAGAGCTATGGGCACCACTGTTGCTAGGAGGAGACAGGCCTGGCTTCGTTCTTCAGGGTTTTCATCCGATGTTCAGTCAGCCCTGCTGGATCTTCCCTTTGATGGGGATAAACTTTTTGGATCAAAGGCGGACTCTGCCCTTGAAAGATTTAAAGAGAGTAGAGCCACAGCAAAATCGTTAGGCTTGCAAGCCTCCTCTTCTGCTTCTTCTAGGTTGTTCAGAAGATTTAGGGGGTTTGGTCGTGGCTCTTCCTCCTCCTTTTGGGGCAGATTTCAGCAGCAGGCCGCCACTGGCCTCCCCTATAGATCATACAGGGGGAGGGGTAGGGTCAGAACCAGAGGCGCCACCCAGCAGCACTCTGCCTCTTCCTCTACCTCTGGAGGGGTGCAGCATGGGAAGCAGCCTTAGTCATCCACAAATTCCTTTGCATACCACTCCTGTAGGGGGGAGGTTAATGAACTTTTTCCACATGTGGGAGGCTATAACATCGGACTCCTGGGTCACCAGCATTGTGGGGAAAGGCTATGCCCTTCTCTTTCGGGAGTTTCCACCTCCCATCCCGCCCCGTCCATCCTTCTGTTCAGAAGGACATCTCCTGTTACTAGAACAGGAGGTTCTAGTCCTCCTTTCAAAGGGTGCAGTGGAGTTGGTTCCAGAGCAGGAAAGGGGTCAGGGTTGTTATTCAGGATACTTCCTGATCCCCAAGAAGGATGGTCGGTTGAGACCAATCTTGGACCTGAGGATTTTGAATTGGTTCCTCAAACAGGAAAAGTTCAAGATGCTGACCCTAGCTCAGGTGCTTTTGGCGTTAAACGAAGGAGATTGGATGGTGTCTGTCGACTTGCAGGATGCTTACTTTCATATCCCGATACTCAACTCGCACAGGAAGTATCTCCGGTTTGTGGTGGGATCGCAGCACTATCAGTTTGCGGTCCTTCCATTTGGTCTTACTTCAGCACCTCAAGTCTTCACGAAGGTGATGGCGGTGGTTGCGGCAGAGCTCAGAAGGAAGGGGATAGCGGTATTTCCTTACCTAGACGATTGGTTGATCAAAGCCAAGTCTCCGGAGCTCGTGCTGCGTCACCTGCAGTCGACAACCCAGTTGTTGTTCGATCTGGACTTTTCGGTGAACGTGCCCAAATCTCACCTGGAGCCCTCTCAGCGCCTCCTGCTCATAGGGGCAGTACTGGACACAACATTGAATCGTGCCTTTCCTCTGCCTCAGCGGATTCAGGACATTCAGGCGTTGGTTCCAATGTTTCAAAGTGGAGCGGTCATTCCAGTCCTCAAGGTCCTTCGTCTGCTCGGTCTGTTAGCTTCTTGCATTCTGTTGGTCACTCATGCTCGCTGGCACATGAGGGCTTTTCAGTGGTGCCTCTGAAAGCAGTGATCTCAGCACGAAGGGGATCTCGAGGGATCGGTAAAGATTTCCAGGGACGCTGCAGTGGATCTTCGATGGTGGGCTGCGGATGGCAACCTTTCCCAAGGAAGGCCGTTCTCGCTGCCTTCTTCAGTGGCCACAGTGACAACGGATGCTTCCACTCTAGGGTGGGGAGCTCATCTGGGGGACCTGGATTTCAAAGGTCTTTGGTCTCCAGTGGAACAGATGTTTCACATAAATCTGTTGGAATTGCCGGCGATACGTCTGGCTCTCAAGGCCTTCCTCCCTTCCCTTCGCGGTCAGTCAGTTCAGGTCCTGACGGACAACACTACCGCGATGTGGTACATCAACAAGCAGGAGGGCGTAGGGTCGTACCTTCTCTGCAGAGAAGCTCTGCGGCTATGATCCTGGGCAAGGGACCATCGGATTTGCTTGGTAGCAAACCATCTGGCTGGAGTCTTGAACGTGCGTGCGGACAGTCTCAGTCGGCACTTGTCGACCGATCACGAGTGGCGTCTTCATCCAGATCTAGCCCTGCATATCTTCCAGGTGTGGAGATTCCCTTGGGTAGATCTTTTTGCCACTCGGGATAACACGCACTGCCCGTTCTGCAGCCTCCAGTATCCGGTGCAAGGAACGTTGGGGGGCGCGTTTCAGATGTCCTGGTGCGACCAGTTGCTTTACGCGTTTCTCCCCATACCTTTGATTCCTCGGGTTCTGAGGAAAATTCGCCAAGACCAGGCCCAAGTCATCTTAATAGCTCCGGATTGGCCAAGGAGGGTATGGTATTCGGATCTTCTCCAACTCTCTCTGTGCCCCCCGCTCCGTCTCCCTCACAGGGCAGACCTCCTCTTGCAATCGCAGGGGCAGGTTTTACACCCCACCTCCAGAGCCTGCAGCCTTCATGCCTGGAGATTGAACGGGGCAGCCTGAGTTCCTTTTCTCTCCCACCTGAGGTAGTGGATGTTATTTTATCGGCCAGGCGACACTCCACTAAATCTATCTACCCTAGCAGGTGGGCTAAATTTGTGAATTGGTGTGGAGAGAAGCAAATTGATCCCTTACGTGCTCACTTATCGGATATCTTGTCTTTTGCGTTGTCCCTGGCACAGAGGGATTGTGCAGTTGCGACAGTTAAGGGCTACTTGTCGGCTCTGTCAGCCTTTCTGTGTCTGCCTGACCAGCCTTCTTTATTTAAATTTCCTTTAGTGTTGAGGCTTTTAAAAGGCTTGACTAATAGATATCCTCCCACTCCTTTCATTATGCCTCAGTGGGATTTGAACCTAGTTTTAACGTTTCTTCTGGGCTCACCGTTTAAGCCGATGCATTCTTGCCCCTTGAGGCTATTGGTTCTAAAGACTGTTTTCCTTGTTGCTATTACTTCAGCTAGAAGGGTGAGTGAGCTATAGGCTCTTTCTGTTAAGCCCCCGTATACATCCTTCTATGGGGATAAGGTGGTGTTGAGGACCAAGGCTACTTTCTTGCCGAAGGTTGTTTCACCCTTCCATATGGGTCAGTCCATTACACTCTCCTCTTTTTATCCTCCTCCTCATCCTTCGAAAGAGAAAGAAAGACTGCATCGTTTGGACCAGAGAAGAGCACTGAGCTTCTTCGTCGACAGAACAAAGGAGTTTAGATTGGAAGATTAACTCTTCATCGGGTATGTGGGAAAGAGGAGAGGAAGGGCAGTCCACAAGAGAACACTCTCCAGGTGGGTCATTCTTTGCATTAAGCTGTGTTACTCTCTGGCAAAGAAGGAACCCCCTGATGGAATAAGAGCTCATTCCACCAAAGCTAAGTCGGCCTCTTCGGCCTTGGCTAGGGGTGTTCCTGTGGTTGACATCTGCAAGGCCGCAACTTGGTCATCCCTCCACACTTTTGCAAAGCATTATTGCTTGGATTCGGAGGTTAGGAGGGATGGCCATTTTGCACGGTCAGTGCTGCAGGATTTCTTGGTTTGACCATTCAGGCACCCTCCGCCGAGTGCGGTACTGCTTTGGGACTCTATTCAATGAGTGAGGAATCCACAGGTAGAGTTACTTACCTTCGGTAACGCCTTTTCTGGTGGATACACTAGCTACCTGTGGATTCCTCATGGTCCCACCCGCCTCCCTGCTGCTTGTCTGGTCTTACCAAGATATCCTTGGGTGAGCTCCTGTTGGTAATATGTTGTTTTTATATGTATATATATATATATATATATATATATATACATATATATATATATATATATATATATATAAATATTAAAAAAAAAAAAAAAAAAAAGATTTGTGATGATGTAACTATATAGTTTATATGTATATATTTTTGCGTATTTACATATTTATGCTGATGTTTTCTCTATTTGGTTTAATTAAATGTTATGATATAAGATTTTATTTGAGGCATTTGTTTCAATTGTATATATATTTTGTTAGTATTTGCCTGTTCGTCTCAGAGGCACGTAAAATATGTTGGTACTGACGTCAGCACGCCGGCGAGGACCTCTTATTGCCTGTATGACGTCAGACGGCGTTGCGTGGGCAATTGTGACGTCCTCGTCGACGTACAGAAGCTAGGAAGAAAATTTCCATCGGAAGCTGCCGCTAGGGGAAAATTCAATGAGTGAGGAATCCACAGGTAGCTAGTGTATCCACCAGAAAAGGCGTTACCGAAGGTAAGTAACTCGTTCTTCCCTGCATTGCAGAATCATTTCTGTGCCTCGCAGCATGTTAAAACGTTCCTTGCAGAATGTTAAAACGTAAACAGATGGTCGGTATTTTTCTCTGGGAACCGTCGCAAGCATGGTAGTACATGACAAAGTGCCGGCATTTGCCCTATTCTTAGTAGTGCTGTCAGGACATTGGTATTGGAGAAAAGTTAATGTTTTAACAGATTACTACTTTTGGCAGATGTCAATGCAGTGATATAATCAGATTGTCTAAAGTGAAACATGTTTACAAGAAATAAGCTTGAAAGAATCTTTATCAAGAATTTTACTGGACCTTTGCTCTATCATTTACAGGTCAAACCCTTTCATATCTTCGCTGGTGATGTGTGTCTTACAGACAAGCATCACCCCTGACTCAGCTTTCCCTGTGAACTTCCATGCATACCCTCCTCTAACAGAATGTTGAACTGATAATTTGCCACATTCAGTTGGGCCAGAATTGACTGAGGTGATTCTGTCTTCTAACACCTTTTCAAGTGGGTTAACTCCTGCTACTTCCTCCATAAGATTCTTTTTATTGCCATCCAGCTCAACAGTGCATTACATAGATCCCATTGAACTCAGGAAGCTAAGGAAAACATTGTTCAGTTTGATGTAATCTGTAGAGTCTCACTGTAGGATTCCAGTTTATACTGAGGGGTAATGAATGGAGGCATTACCTTGGCAAATGGGACTGCTACATGCTCAGACATGCTAATAACCAGGACCTGTTCATCTATTTCTTTCACATTGATGATCAATACAAAGATGCTGTCAATGTGTGAGTATGTCATATGTTTCAAAGCCTGTATGACGTGCCACTCTCTTTAGGATGCAGTAAACTCCAAGAAAGAGGCAGGCTTGTTACCTTAGATAACCTTAACAAATAACCAGGTAAACATCTTACGGCTGATTCAGGGATACATTTGTTAGATTATTTTTCTGGGTTCCTACTGACTCCCTCAGCACCATAAGTTTGTTTAAAGGTGCTTACATTTGTAATTTTATGTCTTTGTAAGCTTTGTGGCTTTAGCCACTGTCTATGGTTTTGTCAACCTAAACTCGCTTTTCTCCTGAGGAGGAAGGTATTATAAATACCCCCTCCGAGGAAATAATGATGCAGTGTTAAAGGTGGCAGCAAGCAACTGCTAATGAAATCAGACACGCAAGAAGTTAAATTTGACCTGTCATTGATAGGTGGCACATGCTACTGGAGGCACTCACACCCCCATTTTAGACCAAGAGTCATGGGATTGCTACTCTGTAAAAATAGTGAATATGCACTCTCATCGACTGAGACTGCACAATTGTGCTGCATGGTTGAGTGATCTCAGTAGTGTCGGCGTCAGTCTGTGAAGGGTATTAGAATATTGTCTGTGGATCAAAAACCACTCTCTGTGAGAAGTGTGAATGATGCTTGTATGGTGAGACTGATTGCCTGTAAATATTGTGAGTGATGTTAGTGTCAGAGTGATAGTCTGTGAGGGTAGTAGGAGTATTGATGGAAGTTATGTGTCTGCTAGTGCATGATGTTTGTGAGGGACGTGAGAGGATTGTCAGTTTACAAGTCCGTCAGGAGTGAGAGTGCTGTCAGCAGTATGAGACAATTACTCTGAGGGGTGTAATAATATTTATTGTAGTTTGTGACTGCTAGCTTTTAGGTCGAGCGTAAGCGTTCGACCTCATGTATAATTTTAGTATACTTCGTATGGCTTAAAGCGATTTCATTTGTTGGTTACAGTGCCTCTTAAAAATTCTTGCTCGCTAGTGGTCAGTTCTGCCTTTTTCTCCCTCCTTTTTCTGTTTCAGAGCAGTGATCAACTACTGTATTATTCCACTTTGGTTTCCTTATCTGTTGCTGTGATGGACTATTTTTGTTATTTCTTTGGTGCTCCCCTTTCATTGTGGGTGTTTTTGGCCGGTAGTTGCCTGCGTTTTAGTGCAGCATTTCATTCCTCCCATCTCCTCCCATGTAGCTGACATTTGTTTTGCTTTATTCCAGTGCTGTCCTCGTTTACCTCTGGCTTCTAAAATAAGCTTATTTTACAAAAAGAAACACTCGGTCGTTTAAGCCCCAATATGCCCTTTCTGGTAGAATATAGCGAAACCTAGAAGCAATGATGTAACACTTGCTTGGCCTCGCATCTCATCTCAAGTCTCTCTCCACAGCCCTTCCTGCCAGCACTCTGACATCGCACACAGGGCATTGCTTATCTCCTTTAGTGGGCCCATACATCTTCTCAGGCTGTTCTGCTTGTTCAAATGCGAGGCAAGAATGCCTGCAAGAGTTTTCATTCTGTGAAAATAAAAAGCCTTAGTTTCCAATTTCTGTTCAGATTTTACACAACACGAGGTAGTGCAGTCATCTTCTTGTCTCGTCTGAAGGGCTTGTGATTTCTGATGTTGGTAGCCACCAGTGACCACCAAAGCATGGCAGGAAAAGATGAAATTATGAAACAGCGTTGACCAACTTATGTGGCAAGAAAAGTCCAGTTCTGAATTTACAATGCCAATAGCTCTAACTCAAGAAAATAATCTGAGACCTATTGCATTGCAAATGCTTGTTCAAGTGTGAGATGGTGCTGTCATAAATATGAAACTGACTTGCCTGTTAAGCATTTAAGAATGCTATCTCCGGTCGAGTGTGACTGCTAGTCATGGGTCTTGTGTGTGACTGCTATACTGTGTGGGTATGAGACTGCTGTTGGCATTGCGTGACTGCTAGTAGGTGAGTGATGAGAATGCTGTAGTTTCAGTGTAGCTTGTACTTTACGGAAGTGGAAGTGATGTTAGTAAGCTGTGACTGCTAGTCTTGGGCAGGGAGTGCCATCTCCTGTTCTTTCAGTAGTGTGACTCTCCGAGTGCCTGAAGTGTATGAGAGTCCTTTCAGTAGAGCGTTCACTAGTGCATGTAATATATGAGACTTCTGTTGGAAGTGTGATTCTTCTAAAGCCTGTGGGGAGTGAGAGAGCAGTCAGTAGTGTAACACTGCTACTGTCTGTGGGATGTGAAAGTGCTATTGGTATGTGTAAATGAAAGATTGTGAAGAGTGGGAAAATGCATCCAGTAGTTCGTGACTGCAATCCTAAGAGAGTGACAATGCCTCCAATGGAGTTTGACTTCTAATCGACGGGATGTGTGACAGTGCTGTCAGTAGTGCAGCACTACTAGCCTGTGAGGGGTGAGAGCGCTTTCAGTTGTGTGTACTTGTGTGTTAAGTGTGTATGAATGCTTGCAGCTCTACAATACTGCTACACTATGAAGGTGTGAGAGTGCAGTCAGTAGAGTGTGACTCCTTGTCTGTAATGGTGATGAGAGTGTTGTCTGATGTATGACACTACTTTGTGAGGTGTGTGATAATGCGCTCAGTAATGTGAGAGAGCTTGTATATGAAGAGTGGGACAACTGTGTCTAGTGTAAAACTGCTAGTATGCCATAAGGGAGTTATCAAAAGTTCAATACTGCTTGTTTGTGGGAGGCATAAAAGTGCTTCTTGTTGTGTGTGACTACTATTCTGTCACGCTTGCTGTGAATTATGACCCCAAGGTTTATTTCTGGTGTAATGAGGGTTGGAGTAGGTCTGAGGTCTGTAGGTCACCAGGTGGAGTTCCACAGCAAGGCATCTCTCCCGAAGATCACCACTTTGGTCTTTTCCATGTTTTGTTCGTGGCAGTTGGACTTCATCTAGGAAGCCACTTTGGTGATGCACAGGTTGAAGTTGTTCCTGGTGTTGTGTCTGCGAGGGAAATATCAGTTGTGTGTTTTCTGCATAGGTGAGTATGATGATGATGTGTGCACTGATGATGTTTTCCAGCAGTGTCATGTAGATATGGAAGGGGGTTGGTTTGAGTGAGGAACCCGGCTGGACTCTGCAAATGAGCTTCTGAGGAGTGTGGTGTTAAGTTGACTGTGTTCTCCAGTGAGAAAGATGGAGAGCCATTAAAGGGTGGTTCCTTGGATGCAAGCCTTGTGAAGTTGTCCAATCAGGATAGGGTGGGAGACTGTGTTGAAGGCTGCAAAGAGGCCAAGTACAATGAGGACTACTGTTTCTCCTCTGTTGAGGATCATCTGGATGTTGTCTTTTGCTGCGATGAAGGCTGTCTGTACTATGGTAGGGTCCGAGGCCTGATTGCACAGTGTTATGGAGTTGGTGGTTCCTAAGGTATTCGGTGGGGCATCGGTTGACAGCTTTTTCTAAGGCTTTGGCTTGGTATGATAGGAGGGACATAGGTTGATAGTTTGTGAGTTTGGCTGGGTCTGCTGAGGGCCTCTTCGGGAGGCCTTAGACGACTGCATGCTTCCAGGTTTCCAGGAAGGTAGTTGCTTTGATGGAGGTTTTGAGGATGGGGGGAGAACTTTGCTGGCGGGGATGGCAAATTTGTTGAAGATATGAGGGTGTGTGAGAATGATGTCTGTAGTGTCATTGAGAAAGTTTGTGAGAGTGATGCCAGTTGTGTAAGACTGATGATATGTGAGGGCTGTGAGAGTGCTAGTCTGTAAGAGATGTAGGGTTACTAGTGGTAATGTTTGGTGGGTAGTGTATGAAGAGTATGAGAATGATACCGATAAAGAGATACTACTAGTATATAAATGGACTGAGCATTGTTAGTAGTGAGAAACAGTTACTTTTTCTGGCATAAGAGTGCTCAAGGTAGTGTGTGGCTTCAAGTTTGTGAGGCGTGTGAAAGTGTTGTCTGCACTGTTTGACTGCACGTCTGTGAGAAGTATGAGAATGCTGCTAGCCAGTGAGGTTTGTAAGACTGGTGTTGGGATTGTGTCACTGCTAGACCGTTGGGGCAATGAAACTAAAGTTAGTAGTAGAGTATTGTTGGGATTGTTCTGGTATATGACAGGTTAGAGACTGCTGTCAGTAATATATAACTGCTAGTCTGTGAGAGGTGTGAGAATGCTGTTGGTTGAGTGACTGCTACTTTGCAAGGACTATTCTCTCTTTTTGTGTGCGGGGACTCCGCAGTCATAAATATACTTCTAGTAACATACTTTTGTGAATAGCAGACAATTGTCAACTTAAACAAAAGTGTAAGTTCACCTTTGTGAATCAAGCCCTTAGTCTTTAAGGGTTATGAGAGTGTTAGTCTGCAAAGTGAGCAAATGGTAGTATGTGGCTGCTGGTGGGTGAGAGCACTCTTGGTATTGTGAAACGCTAGTATGTGAATGGTGTTATTCCTGTCAGTAGTGTGAGACAGTTACTGATGGGGTTTAAAAATGCATCAGGTATAGTGTAACTGCTACATTGTGAGGCTTGTGAGAGGCTTTCTGGAAATGAGTGCATGTCTGCAAAGAGTATGAGAATTATGTCAGTAGGGCAAGACTGTTAGTTTGTGAAGTGTGACAGAATGCTGTCTGTTGTCTATGAATGCTAGACTGAGGGAAATTAGACTACTGCTCGTAGAGATTTGTGAGGGCCGTTGGTATTAGACGACCGTTCGTGTGTGAATGATGAGAATTCTGTAGTTAGTGTGTCACTCAGAGGGAAGCGAGAGTACTGGTGGGAGTGACTGCTAATGTGTGAGAGGTTTCAGCAGTGGGAGTACTGCAATTAGTTTTAGCTTGCTAGTCTGTGAGAAGTATGAAAGAGCTTCTAATATAGTCCCATCACTTGTCGGTGAGGTGTGTGTGTGCGTACTGCTAGCTGTGTGAAATCTACTCTGAGAAATGTGAGAGAGCTGACAGTAGAGCATGACTGCTAATCTGTAACTGGTGTGAATGCTGTTGAAAATATTTGACTGCTAGTATGTGAACATAGTGAGAGTCAGTTGTATGTTAATGCTACTTTGAGAGGTGCTAGAGTGTGGGCGATAGTGAGTTACTGCTAGTGTTTGAAAGTCTAGGATGGCTGTAGGTAGTGTGTAACTTCTGCTCTGAAGGGTTTGAGCTCATTGTTAGTACTGTATGACTTTGTGTGAGGAGTGTGGATGTTTTCAGGAGTGTGAAACTGTGAGTCTTGAAAGAGAATGAGAGTTGGGGTCTCAAGTGTGTTACAGCCAGTCTGTGATTGTTAGACCTGTCAGCCTTACAGTGGTCGTTCCCTTACATTTTTGTCTTCACCCCTCTTATTGTAGCTGAATTCGTTTTTGTTGGCCTTAGGACTCTGCACCCCTTACCATTGCTAAAGTGCTTATGCTCATTCCCTAAAACATAGTAACACTGGTTTGCACCTGATTGGCATATTTATTCTTATAAATTCCTTGTGAAATCGTATACTATACAATCAAGGATGGTACATTATGCTACTACTGTGCCTTCAGCACGAGTGTGGTACTCCCTTAAAATTGTCTCAGGCCTGCCATTGCATCTTTGTAGCAGTGATTTTTTGTATTTTATTAATCGTGAAACAGTTAATTAAACTCTCTACATGATAAAACAGCAAGTTACATATATAAAAACAGATAAAAGACAAGTGCATCTGCAGAAATTGCTTTTGGAACGTAGCTAAAACTACAAAGTACTACCAAGGTCAATCGAGTACCAGGATTCAGAGAAAACAAGGACATTAGAGCCCATAGTCCATTTCAGTACTGTCCTTGATAGTGCAGGATTAGAATGTGACAGTGCTTGAGAGGTGTAAATAGAAGGAGAGGAAGCATTTGGCCGTATGGTCGTCAGATAGGTTATACACCTCTCTCTGCAAAGATGGTAAACTTTACCAGGCAGGCATTTACTTGGGCACTCGAGCCTTGCTAACAGAAAAGAAGGGCCTGAAGGCATGATCTTATTCCATGAGCATTAAACAGGTTACATAAAAGTTTTCTTCATGCAAATTGTGAAGTGGGACCTATGCACAGTATATGCAAAAAAGGTTTCTTCTGGCCCCTCACACAGCCTGCATAGCGGGGAGCGAGGTTCTGGAGCCCACACAGTGGCGCATCCTTTTTTGATGTTATTCCGAGTCTTATTGCTAAAAATCTGGATTTGTAGAAGCCTTTGATAGATTCAAATAGATAACTCTGTGGAGTAGGTTATCTGTATATTTTAATGCAGAGCCACAAATGTTTGTTCTTTTGAAAGTGTTCCTTATCTTGCACCCACAATAGTCACTTTGTTTGTTTGTTTGTTCATTGGGAGTTTAAAAGCATTATGAGGTAAGTGTACTTCCCAGAGATATTGCGTATCAAGCGCTCTTAAAGCCTCACTTCCGGCATGGGCCCAGCAGTTCATTTGACTTTTGTCCTGAAGCTCTTTCCAGATAAGTGATTTTACTGTATTCAGGGTGGACCGTTCTTAGGGAAGACAGATACTTGAGAAAGGCACTTTGTTGCACTAGCCCTTGCTCTTGTAATTCCATTTCTAAAGAAATTTGTGCAGGTGACGTATTCTGCCCGAAGGTGGAATATGGTGCGAGAGAATTTACTCTGGGTATTGTTCAAAAATAGACTTAGTTTTCCTGGGAAGGCTACTGATCTGAAAACTTTGATTGCAGGCAGGATTGGTTTCCAGGTTATTGTTGGGAATTTAGGGCCACATGTAAATTTTTCTAGTTGTAAATGGGATGATTCACATAATTGTGACAAAAAAATGCTTTTGGGGATGTAAAAAGCCCAGATTGCGATTTGGTAACTTGTTACCGAATCGCTGTTTGGTTTTTGCTATTCGGTATTAGGAAGGGGCATGTTCAGGACATCCCTTCCTAATACCAAATCTGAATGGTATGTATGATTGTTTTGTGACCGTTAATGCGTTGAAGCAAATTCGATAAAAGTTGTGACAAAGGGGGTGACATCATCCATGTTTGGGCTGTAGTAACTCACTAAAGTGTACACATGTTGGTGCACCTTTATTTCCACAATTATCTAACACCCCCCATCATCCGCTTTATAGCGAACTAGCTCCACCTCTGAATTTACTTTAAATATCAGGGCAATCCCTTTAGTGCAGTGCCATTGATCCTTGGCGACCATATTCTCCACCCATCTCTGCTTCAAAAAAAGATCTCTACGTTCCTGTCTCAAGAGATGAGTAATCGTTGCCTTTTCATTACCTTCAGCCCATTTACATTCCAGCAAAGAATTGCTAGAGGCTACATCCTTACTTCCCTGTACCCTCCCTTCCTATACTCAATTTTTTTTTGTTGCTGCAAACCCGATTCGCCACCTGGTGCTTTCCCAGCATGCATGTCACCTTACTTAACTTGAGGGCATAAACTTTTTTGGCTTTTTTTCTGCCATGCTCCTCACCACAAGTGCCCCCACAAGGGCACCCTCCCAACTATATAGCCAGTCATTTCCTAATGCTCATTTGAGCTCAGCTCCTTGGGAGTGACGATCCCGTTTTTACTTCTCACATTTTTGTAGCTGGACTACCACCCTTCTTTGCCTGTGCTATAAAATTGTCCACATCTTTTGGGTCTGAAAAATTGTTCATCTTGTTCCTCCACATAGCCTTCAGAATAGAGGGAAACCTTAGTTGTGCAGTTACTACTAACTTCTTTAGCTCCTCCAATCAAATTCCTAATTCCCACTGTCTTTCTGCTATCTCTTCAGAGATGTCTGACCTAATCCTGAAGCCCCACCGTTTGCAGTGGTCCTGCTTTCAGAGTTAACCCCGTATTTTTTTCCTTCACAGTATACAACCAGAATCTTTTGTGTTTTTTCCACCCAGGGTGTATTTTAAAGGGGTCTCTATGCACTCGCTGAATTTCTACCTCAAGAGTGACCAAAGAATCCTCCTGTGTGAAGGTACTTTTCAATAAACTAATTACAAAGATTTAATGTCCATCCCTTCCATTCCTTCAGCCACTCTAAACAATTCTGATGTTACTCCCCCTGGTGTTATATTTCATTTTTTCAAGCCTTTCAGACAGAACCTTTTCTCTCTGCTTCAGAAGCACTACCTCCTGGGTATTTTCTTGTACCGCTGTCTGGAGGTCCTGCAACCCACCTTCCAAATTCCCTGTGTGCTGGGCTAAGCTCTCTATTTCTGCCTCTAGGCTAGAGTAGGTCCCCTATATCTTCATTTGGTTTGCCTCAGAGGTAGAGAAGCTTTCTTTAATTTCCTGGGTTAATTGACTAAGCATTTGCTGAACTGTATCTCATCCTTTAGAACTACTGTCCTCTGTGCTTGTACCCCCAGTGGTTCAAGTCTCGCCTTGGCCTTACACTTTTCAATTGTGATTTCTCCTTCCACTAAATCTAACTCTTCCGCTGTCAGACACGAAAACCTATTTTTGTAACAACTAGTCTTTGAGGTGTGTTGGTCCTGTCAGTAGTTTGTCACTGGTAGTGCTGAGCGGTATGAGAGTGATGTCTTCTTTATGATACTTCTACTCTGTGAGGCATGTTGGAGTGTACAGAGCTCCACTGTTTGCACTATAGAGTGTGATTGGTAGTGTGTGACTGCTGAACTGTGGTAGATGTGAAAGTAATGCCTGCAGTATGAGGACTTTTGGGTGAGGGATGGGAGAGTTCTATCACTAGTATGAGATCGCTTGTATGTATGAGCTGTGAGAGTGCTAGTGATAGAGTGAGACTGTGTAGGAAATTGACTGTATATACTATCTCAAAGTAAGAGATAGTGTGCACAGAGTCCAAGGGTTCCCCTTAGAGGTAAGATAGTGACAAAATTAGATAATTTTAATGCTCTGTTTTGTGGTAGTGTGGTCGAGCAGTAGGCTTATCAGAGGGTACTGTTAAGCATTTGTTGTACACACACAGGCAATAAATGGGGAACACAAACTCAAAGACTTACTCCAGGCCAATAGGTTTTTATATAGAAAAATATATTTTCTTAATTTATTTTTAGAACCACAAGTTCAAGATTTGAAGTAAATACATAAAATGCAAGGTACTCCACACAGGTAAGTTAGGAACTTTGAATTAGAGCAATAACATATACAGTTTTTATTAAAATGGCAATAAGCTACTTTAAAAGTAGGCAGTGCAAAAATCAACAGTTCCTGGGGGAGGTAAGTATTAGTTAGTTTGTGAGGTAAATATGACACTTACAAGTCTCAGTTCCTGGGCATAGGCTGCCCACCGTTGGGGGTTCAGCGCAACCCCAAAGTTACCATACCAGCAGCTCAGGGCCAGTCAGGTGCAGAGGTCAAAACACGTAGGCGCCTATGGAAAACAGGGGTGCTCCGGTTCCAGTCTGCCAGCAGGTAAATACCCACGTCCTCGGGAGGCAGACCAGGGGTGTTTTGTAGAGCACTGTGGAGGACGCAAGTAGGCACACAAAACACACCCTCAGTGGCACAGGGGCGGCCGTGTGCAGTGTGTAAAGCAGGCGTCAGGTTTTGAATAGGTTTCAATGAAGGGACCCGGGGGTCACTCTAGTGGTACAGGCAGGCACGGGGCTTCTCGGGCCAGCCACCACCTGGGCTAGGCAGAGGATCGCCTGGAGGTCACTCCTGCACTGAAGTTCGGTTCCTTCTGGTCCTGGTGGCCGGGGGTGCAGTGCTTGGTCCAGGCGTCGGTGTCCCTTGTTACAGGCAGATGCGGACAGGGGGAGCCTTAGGATTCTCTCTGCAGGCATCGCTGTGAGGGTCCAGGGGGCTCGTCTCGGGCTACTCCCGGGGTCGCAGTCATGTAGGGGCTAAATTTCCCCAGTGTGTTTTCCAGTAGGAGACAGCACCAACTATTTACTCAATAGAATATGAAGAGTCAGCGTTGGTCTTCAGTTTCATCAGTTTAATCGCTGTAGCGGGTTACAGAGTGTGAAGTCTCACGTTTCCGGCGGGAAGAGTGAGGTCCTTAAAGTTGTAGAAAAGTTGCAAGTTTGTTCCAGGTTGTTCAGCAGAGCCGCTGCTCACTGGAGTTTCTTGGTCCTGGGATTCAGGGCAGTCCTCTGAGGCTTCAGAGGTCGCTGGTCCCTGTTGGATGAATCGTTGGTTGCAGGTTTTCGAGTCAGTAAACAGGTCGGTAGGGCTGGGGCCAAAGCAGTTGTCGTCTTCCGTCGTCTCGGCAGGCTTGTAGGCCAGCAGTCCTCCTTCTTTAGTTCAGATTGCAGGAATCTGATTTCCTGGGTTCTTGGGTGCCCCTAAATACTAGATTTAGGGGGTGTTTAGGTCTGGGAGGGCAGTAGCCAATGGCTAGTGTCCTGGAGGGTGGCTACACCCTCTTTGTGCCTCCTCCCTGAGGGGAGGGGGGGCACATCCCTAATCCTATTGGGGGAATCCTCCAAAACTAAGATGGAGGATTTCTAAAGGCAGGGGTCACCTCAGCTCAGGGCACCTTAGGGGCTGTCCTGACTGGTGGGTGACTCCTCCTTGTTTTCCTAATTATCTCATCCAGCCTTGCCGCCAAAAGTGGGGGCAGTGGCCGGAAGTGTGAGCATCTCCACTAGCTCGGATGCCCTGGGGTGCTGTAACAGAGGGGGTGAGCCTTTGAGGCTCACCGCCAGGTGTTACAGCTGCTGCAGGGGGAGGTGTGAAGCACCTCCACCCAGTGCAGACTTTGTTCCTGGCCACAGAGTGACAAAGGCACTCTCCCCCTGTGGCCAGAAACTCATCTGGTTGTGGCAGGCTGGCAGAAACTGGTCAGCCACACAATAGAAGTCGGTTTGGTATTCAGAGGGCATCTCCAAGATGCCCTCTGGGTACATGTAGGAGGCTGGACTGGCTTGTAGTGAGTACCAAGGGGTACTTGCACCTTGCACTAGGCCCAGGTATCCCTTATTAGTGTATAGGGTGTCTAGCAGCTTAGGCTGATAGATAATGGTAGCTTAGCAGAGCAGCTTAGGCTGAACTAGGAGACGAGTGAAGCTCCTACAGTACCACAAGTGTCATATGCACAATATCATAAGAATACACAATACACAGATATACTAAAAATAAAGGTACTTTATTTTTATAACAATATGCCAAAAGTATCTCAGTGAGTACCCTCAGTATGAGGATAGCAAATATAAACAAGATATATGTACACAATACCAAAAATATGCAGTATAGTATTAGAAAACAGTGCAAACAATGTATAGTTACAATAGGATGCAATGAGGACACATAGGGATAGGGGCAACACAAACCATATACTCTAAAAGTGGAATGCGAACCACGAATGGACCCCAAACCTATGTGACCTTGTAGAGGGTCGCTGGGACTGTAAGAAAACAGTTAGGGTTAGAAAAATAGCCCCCCCCAAGACCCTGAAAAGTGAGTGCAAAGTGCACTAAAGTTCCCCAAAGGACATAGAAGTCGTGATAGGGGAATTCTGCAGGAAAGACACAAACCAACAATGCAACAATGATGGATTTCCAGTCGAGGGTACCAGTGGAACAAGGGGACCAAGTCCAAAAGTCACAAGCAAGTCGGAGATGGGCAGATGCCCAGGAAATGCCAGCTGTGGGTGCAAAGAAGCTGCTACTGGACAGTAGAAGCTGAGGATTCTGCAGGAACGACAAGGGCTAGAGACTTCCCCTTTGGAGGATGGATCCCCCACGCTGTGGAGAGTCGTGCAGAAGTGTTTTCCTGAAGAAAGACCGCCAACAAGCCTTGCTAGCTGCAAGTCATGCGGTTAGCGTTTTTGGATGCTGCTGTGGCCCAGGAGGGACCAGGATGTCGCCAATTGCGTCTGGGGACAGAGGGGGCGTCGAGCAAGACAAGGAGCCCTCTCAGAAGGAGGCAGCACCCGCAGAAGTGCCGAAACAGGCATTACGAAGAGGAGTAAAACGGTGCTCACCCGAAGTCGCACAAAGGAGTCCCACGTCGCCGGAGGACAACTTAGAAAGTCGTGCAATGCAGGTTAGAGTGCCGTGGACCCAGGCTTGGCTGTGCACAAAGGATTTCCGCCGGAAGTGCACAGAGGCCGGAGTAGCTGCAAAAGTCGCGGTTCCCAGCAATGCAGTCTGGCGTGGGGAGGCAAGGACTTACCTCCACCACACTTGGACTGAAGAGTCACTGGACTGTGGGAGTCACTTGGACAGAGTTGTTGGGTTCAAGGGACCTCGCTCGTCGTGCTGAGAGGAGACCCAGGGTACCAGTGATGCAGTTCTTTGGTGCCTGCGGTAGCAGGGGGAAGATTCCGTCGACCCACGGGAGATTTCTTCGGAGCTTCTAGTGCAGAGAGGAGGCAGACTACCCCCACAGCATGCACCATCAGGAAAACAGTCGAGAAGGCGGCAGGATCAGCGTTACAGGGTTGCAGTAGTCGTCTTCGCTACTTTGTTGCAGTTTTGCAGGCTTCCAGCGCGGTCAGCAGTCGATTCCTTGGCAGAAGGTGAAGAGAGAGATGCACAGGAACTCTGATGAGCTCTTGCATTCGTTATCTAAGGAAATCCCCAAAGCAGAGACCCTAAATAGCCAGAAAAGAGGATTTGGCTACTTAGGAGAGAAGATAGGCTAGCAACACCTGAAGGAGCCTATCAGAAGGAGTCTCTGACGTCACCTGCTGGCCCTGGCCACTCAGAGCAGTCCAGTGTGCTAGCAGCACCTCTGTTTCCAAGATGGCAGAGGTCTGGAGCACACTGGAGGAGCTCTGGGCACCTCCCAGGGGAGGTGCAGGTCAGGGGAGTGGTCACTCCCCTTTCCTTTGTCCAGTTTCGCGCCAGAGCAGGGCTGAGGGTCTCTGAACCGGTGTAGACTGGCTTATGCAGAAATGGGCACCATCTGTGCCCATGAAAGCATTTCCAGAGGCTGGGGGAGGCTACTCCTCCCCTGCCTTCACACCATTTTCCAAAGGGAGAGGGTGTAACACCCTCTCTCTGAGGAAGTCCTTTGTTCTGCCATCCTGGGCCAAGCCTGGCTGGACCCCAGGAGGGCAGAAACCTGTCTGAGGGGTGGGCAGCAGCAGCAGCTGCAGTGAAACCCCGGGAAAGTCAGTTTGGCAGTACCAGGGTCTGAGCTACAGACCCGTGGGATCATGGGATTGTGCCAACTATGCCAGGATGGCATAGAGGGGGCAGTTCCATGATCATAGACATGTTACATGGCCATATTCGGAGTTCCCATTGTGAAGCTACACATAGGTAGTGACCTATGTGTAGTGCACGCGTGTAATGGTGTCCCCGCACTCACAACGTCTGGGGAATTTGCCCTGAACAATGTGGGGGCACCTTGGCTAGTGCCAGGGTGCCCAGACACTAAGTAACTTTGCACCTAACCTTTACCAGGTAAAGGTTAGACATATAGGTGACTTATAAGTTACTTAAGTGCAGTGGTAAATGGCTGTGAAATAACGTGGACGTTATTTCACTCAGGCTGCAGTGGCAGGCCTGTGTAAGAATTGTCAGATCTCCCATTGGGTGGCAAAAGAAATGCTGCAGCCCAGAGGGATCTCCTGGAACCCCAATACCCTGGGTACCTCAGTACCATATACTAGGGAATTATAAGGGTGTTCCAGTATGCCAATGTAAATTGGTAAAATTGGTCACTAGCCTGTTAGTGACAATTTGAAAGAAATGAGAGAGCATAACCACTGAGGTTCTGGATAGCAGAGCCTCAGTGAGACAGTTAGTCATAACACAGGTAACACATTCAGGGCACACTTATGAGCACTGGGGCCCTGGCTGGCAGGGTCCCAGTGACACATACAACTAAAACAACATATATACAGTGAAAAATGGGGGTAACATGCCAGGCAAGATGGTACTTTCCTACAGTACATGTTACAATAAATTCCACACTGGCATCAGTGTGCATTTATTGTGCTGAGAAGTTTGATACCAAACTTCCCAGATTTCAGTGAAGCCATTATGTAACTGTGGAGTTCGTGTTTGACAAATTCCCAGACCATATACTCTTATGGCTGCCCTGTCCTTAAAATGTCTAAGGTTTTGCTTAGACAGTGTAGGGACATAGTGCTCATGCACATATGCCCTCACCTGTGGTACAGCGCACCCTGCCTTAGGGCTGCAAGGCCTGCTAGAGGGCTGACTTACTTATGCCACAAGCAGTGTGAGGTTGGCATGGCACTCTGAGGGGAGTGCCATGTCGACGTAGTCATTTTCTCCCCACCAGCACACACAAGCTGTGAGGCAGTGTGCATGTGCTGAGTGAGGGATCCCCAGGCATAAGACATGCTGCAGCCCTTAGAGACCTTCCCTGGCATCAGGGCCCTTGGTACCAGAGGTACCAGTTACAAGGGACTTATCAGAGTGCCAGGGTTGTGCCAATTGTGGAAGCAAAGGTACAGTTTAGAGAAAGAACACTGGTACTGGGGCCTGGTTAGCATGGTCCCAGCACACTTGCAATAAAAACTTAGCATCAGCAAAGGCAAAACGTCAGGGGGTAACCATGCCAAGGAGGCATTTCCTTACACAACCCCGCCCCCAAAACGAAAGAGGATGAGACTAACCTTTAACAAGAGAGACTTCATTTTCTAAGTGGAAGAACCTGGAAAGGCCATCAGCATTGTCATGGGCAGTCCCAGGTCTTTGTTCCACTACAAAGTCCATTCCCTGTAGGGAAATGGACCACCTCAACAATTTAGGGTTTTCTCCTTTTATTTGCATTAGCCATCTGAGAGGTCTGTGTTCAGTCTGAACTATGAAGTGAGTACCAAAAAGGTATGGTCTCAACTTCTTCAGGGACCAGACCACAGCAAAGGCCTCCCTCTCAATGGCACTCCAATTCTGCTCCCTGGGGAGTAACCTCCTGCTAATTCAAGCAACAGGCTGGTCAAGGCCATCATCATTTGTTTGGGACAGGACTGCTCCTATCCCATGTTCAGAGGCATCTACCTGCACAATGAACTGCTTAGAGTAATCTGGAGCTTTCAAAACTGGTGCTGTACACATTGCTTGCTTCAGGGTGTCAAAGGCCTTTTGACAGTCCACGGTCCAGTTCACTTTCTTGGGCATTTTCTTGGAGGTAAGTTCTGCGGGGGGTATCACTATTGATCCATAACCCTTCACAAACATCCTATAGTACCCAGTCAAGCCAAGGAATGCCCTGACTTGAGTCTGGGTATTTGGAGTTACCCAGTCCAGAATA
Organism: Pleurodeles waltl; assembly: GCF_031143425.1. Lineage (NCBI taxonomy): Eukaryota > Metazoa > Chordata > Amphibia > Caudata > Salamandridae > Pleurodeles > Pleurodeles waltl. Next base: position 304,765,657 of record NC_090437.1, on the reverse strand, counting down.
GTCTGGATCTTGGGTTGGAGTGGCTGAACTTGGCCTCCACCTACAAGGTGACCAAAGTAAATCACAGTACCCTGCCCTATCTAACATTTAGATGCTTTGATAGAGAGGCATGCTGCTTGCAGGACCTGCAAAACCTTCTTCAGGTGGACCAGGTAATCCTATCAGTTGGAGCTAAAGACAGCATATCATCAAGATAAGCTGCACATAAGAACTCCAAGCCAGCAAGGACTTGATTCACTAACCTTTGGAAGGTGGCAGGGGCATTCTTTAAGCCAAAGGGCATCACAGTAAACTGGTAGTGCCCATCAGGTGTAGAGAATTCTCTTTTGCTCCTGGTGCCATTCTTATTTGCCAGTACCCTGCTGTTAAGTCAAAGGTACTTAAGTATTTGGCAGCACCCAATTTGTCTATTAATTCATTTGCCCTAGGAATGGGGTGAGCATCTGTCTTGGTGACAGAATTAAGCCCTGTGTAGTCCACACAGAACCTCATCTCTTTCTTGCCATCTTTGGTGTGAGGTTTGGAGACCAAGACCACTGTGCTAGCCCAGGGACTGTTAGAGTGCTCAATCACTCCCAACTCCAGCATCTTGTAGACTTCCACTTTGACTGTTTAAATATTTTGTTTTTGACAGGCATGCTGTCTCCTGTGTCCACATCGTGGGTACACAGGTGTGTCTGACCAGGGGTTAGAGGAAAGAGCTCAGCAAACTGCTGGAGGACTTGCCTGCAGTCAGCCTGCTGTTGGCTACAGAGGGTGTCTGACTAGATCACTCCATCTACTGAGCCATCTTTAGGATCAGTGGAGAGGAGATCAGGGAGAGGTTCACTCTCTGCTTCCTGGTCCTCATCTGTAACCATTAACATGCTTACATCTGCCCTATCATGGAAGAGTTTGAGGCGATTACCAGGGATCACCCTCTTGGGTGTCCTGCTAGTGCCTAGATCCACCAGGTAGGTGACCTAACTCTTCTTTTCTAGTACTGGGTAAGGGCCATTCCATTTGTCCTGAAGTGCCCTTGGAGCCACAGGCTCCAGAACCCAGACTTTCTGCCCTGGCTGAAACTCAACCATAGAAGCCTTTTGGTCATACCACATCTGCTGGAGCTGTTGGCTGGCCTCAAGGTTTTTGCTTGCTTTTCCATTTACTCTGCCATCCTTGAATGTAGGCCTAGTACATAGTCCACCACATCTTGTTTAGGCTCATGGAGAGGTCTTTCCCAGCCTTCTTTTACAAGAGCTAGTGGTCCACTAACAGGATGGCCAAACAGAAGTTCAAAGGGGGAAAACCCTACACCCTTCTGAGGCACCTCTCTGTAGGCAAAACGCAGACATGGCAAGAGGACATCACATCTCCTTTCGAGTTTTTCATGGGGCCCCATGATCATGCCCTTCAATGTCTTGTTAAATCTCTCAACAAGACCATTGGTTTGTGGATGGTATGGTGTGGTGAATTTATAAGTCACCCCACACTCATTCCACATGTGTTTTAGGTAAGCTGAGCTGAAGTTGTTACCTCTGTCAGAAACCACCTCCTTAGGAAATCCCACTCTGCTAAAAATACCAATGAGTGCCTTGGCTACTGCAGGGGCAGTAGTGGACCTAAAGGGAATTGATTCAGGGTATCTAGTAGCATGATCCACTACTACTAGGATGTACTGGTTCCCTGATGCTGTGGGAGGTTCAAGTGGACCCACTATATCCACTCCCACTCTTTCAAAGGGGACCCCCACCACTGGAAGTGGAATGAGGGGGGCCTTTGGATGACCACCTGTCTTACCACTGTCATGACAGGTGACACAGGAGGTGCAAAACTCCTTTACCTTCGGGGGCATATTGGGCCAATAGAAATGGTTGACTAACCTCTCCCATGTCTTGGTTTGTCCCAAATGCCCAGCAAGGGGCATGTCATGGGCTAAGGTCAGATTGAACTCCCTAAATTTCCAAGGCACTACCACTGTCCTAGTGGCACCAGGTTTGGGATCTCTTGCCTCAGTGTAAAGGAGTACATCTTCCCAATAGACCCTGTGTGTTTCACTGACATTTCCTTTTTCTTGCTCAGCTGCTTGCAGTCTTAGGCCTTCAAGAGAGGGACAAGTTTCTTGCCCCTTGCACAGCTGTTCCCTAGTGGGTCCCCCTGGGCCCAAGAGCTCATCCTGGTAAGGTCCCAGGTCCATGGACTCAGTTCCTTCAGGGGATAGAACATCTTCCTGGGAAGAGAGGTTCTGTTTCTTGTGCTGTGCTGAAGCTGGTTCCCCAGTCTTCTTTCCTTTTCTCTTGGAAGTTTGGGCCATTATTACAGACTCCAACACTTCTTTTTCACTCTGAGCCCTGCACTGTGTCCTAGTCTTGACACACACCAGTTCAGGGATACCCAGCATGGCTGCATGGGTTTTGAGTTCTACCTCAGCCTATGCTGAGGACTCCAGATCATTTCCAAGCAGACATTCTAGGGGTATAGCAGAATAGACTACCACCTGTTTCATGTCAGTGACCCCTCCCCATTCTAAAGTTACCATTGCCATGGGATGGACTTTAGTCTGATTGTCAGCATTGGTGACTGGATATGTCTGTCTAGCCAGGTATTGTCCTGGGGAAACCAGTTTGTCTGTCACCATAGTGACACTGGCACCTGTATCCTTCAGGGCTTCTACTCCAGTCCCATTGATTAAGAGCTGCTGTCTGTATTTTTGCATGTTAGGCGGCCAGGCAGCAAGTGTGGCTAGGTCCACCCCATGCTCTGAGACTAATGTAGCTTCAGTGTGAACCCTGATTTGCTCTGGGCACATTGTTGATCCCACCTGGAGACTGGCTATTCCAGTGCTAACTGGAGTAGTAGCTGTGGGACTTTTCTTAGGACAGGCCTTGTCTCCAGTTTGGTGTCCATGCTGAGAACAGATGCGACACCAGGCCTTTTTGGGATCAGAGTTTTCACCCTTATACCCAAATGAGGATTGTGAAGAGGCTTTGGACCCACCCTCCTGAGCATGTTTTTTGGGGTCCTGTAGAAGACTCTCTACTTTTTCCCTTGGATGTCTCAACACTCTTCCCCTGGGGAGGCTTTGTGATCCCTTTCTTTTGGTCACCCCCTGTGGAAGTCTCGGTCACCCTAGTCTGCCTTCTTTCCCAGTTCTTGGGGAGAAATTGGACCTGGGTCTACCAGATGCTGATGCAGTTTATCAATGAAACAATTACTTAAAAGATGTTCTTTCATAAACAAGTTATACAGCCCGTCATAATCATTTACACCACTGCCATTAATCCAATCATCTAGTGTTTTGACTGAGAAGTCAACAAAATCAACTCAGGACTGGCTTCAGGATTTTTGAGCCCCGTGAACCTAATCCTGTACTCCTCAGTTGAGAATCCAAAGCCCTCAATCAGGGTAGCCTTCATGAGGTCATGGGATTTTTCATCTTTACCAGAGAGTGTGAGGAGTCTATCCCTACACTTTCCAGTGAACATTTCCCAAAGGAGAGTACCCCAGTGAGATTTGTTTACTTTTCTGGTTGCACAAGCCCTTTCAAAAGCTGTGAACCACTTGGTGATATCATCACCATCTTCATATGTTGTTACAATCCCTTTGGGGATTTTTAGCATGTCAGTACTTTCTCTGACCCTGTTTATGTTGCTGCCACCATTGATGAGAGCTAAACCCATCTCTTCTCTTTCCCTCTCTATTGCTAGGAGCTATCTCTACAAAGCCAATCTTTTGGCCATCTTGGCTAACAGGAGGTCATCTTCATTGAGGCTGCCCTCAATGCTTCCAGAGTTACTGGTCTCCCCTGTGGAAGAACCAGTATCTCTGACTATCACTTGTGGAGTCAGGGTTTGAGGGACCCTGTTCTCCCTAACTAGGCAAGGAGGGAGGGAATCATCCTCCTGGTCACTAGCTTACCCCTCTGTAGGAGTATCCTCAGAGGGGAGGTCCTTTGCAAACTCTGCCAAAAGCTCCTGGAGCTTTACTTTGGTAGGGTTGGACCCAGTCTTTATATTTTGTAGCTTACATAGAGTTCTTAGCTCTGACATCCCTAGATTCAGGTAAGGGATGTGGTTGAGTTCCACCACCATCTCATCTGTGCTAGATGGTATTTCTCTGAGAGTTGGGATAACTTTTAAACGCTAAAAGAAATGCTAACAGGGACTTACACAAGGCCCTAGCAGGACTTTTAAAAATTTAGAAAAATATCTCAAATTTCAAAAATCAGTTTCTAATGACAATTTTGGGAATTTAGTCGTGTGATAAGGTATTGGCTCAGTAGTCCAGCAAATGCAAAGTCTTAGACCCCACCGCTGAACCACCAATGTAGGAAGTTGGCTCTGTATACAGTATACTATCTCAAAGTAAGAGATACTGTGCACAGAGTCCAAGGGTTCCCCTTAAAGGTAAGATAGTGGCATAATTAGATCATTCTAATGCTTTATTTTGTGGTAGTGTGGTCGAGCAGTAGGCTTATCAGAGGGTAGTGTTAAGCATTTGTTGTACACACACAGGCAATAAATGAGGAACACACACTCAAAGACTTACTCCAGGCCAGTAGGTTTTTATATAGAAAAATATATTTTCTTAATTTATTTTTAGAACCACAAGTTCAAGATTTGAAGTAAATACATTCAATTCAAGGTACTCCACACAGGTAAGTTGGAAACTTTGAATTAGAGCAATAACATACCGTTTTTGTTAAAATGGCAATAAGCTATTTTAAAAGTAGACCCAGTGCAAAAATCAACAGTTCCTGAGGGAGGTAAATATTGGTTAGTTTGTGAGGTAAGTAAGACACTTACAAGTCTCAGTTTTTGGGCATAGGCTGCCCACCTTTGGGGGTTCAGGGCAACCCCAAACATACCACACCAGCAGCTCAGGGCCGGTCAGGTGCAGAGGTCAAAGAGGTGCCCAAAACACATAGGCGCCTATGGAGAACAGGGGTGCTCTGGTTCCAGTCTGTCAGCATGTAAGTACCCATGTCCACGGGGAGGCAGACCAGGGGCGTTTTGTAGAGCACTGGGGGGGACACAAGTAGGCACACAAAACACACCCTCAGCGGCACAGGGGCGGCCGGGTGCAGTGTACAAAGCAGGCATCGGGTTTTGAATAGGTTTCAACGGAGGGACCCGGGGGTTGCTCTAGCAAGGCACAGGGGGGCTTCTCGGGCCATCCACCACCTGGGCTAGGCAGATGGTTGCCTGGGGGTCACTCCTGCTCTGAAGTTCGGTTCCTTCTGGTCCTGGGGGCTGCAGGTGCAGTGCTTGGTCCAGGCGTCGGGTCCCTTGTTACAGGCAGTCGCTGTCAGGGGGAGCCTCTGGATTCTCTCTGCAGGCGTCGCTGTGGAGGTACAGGGGGGTCGCAGTCGCCGGGGAGTCCTCCCTATGGTGTTGGTTCTCTGGATCTCGAGCCGGGGGCGTCAGATGAAGAGCGTGAAGTCTCACGCTTCCAGCAGGAAGAGGGAGGTCTTTAAAGTTGTAGAAAAGTTGCAAGTTTGTTGCAGGTTGTTGAGTAGAGCCGCTGTTCACTGGAGTTTCTTGGTCCTGGGATTCAGGGCAGTCCTCTGAGGCTTCAGAGGTCACTGGTCCCTGTTAGATGCGTCCCTGGTTGCAGGTTTTCGAATCAGGAGACAGGTCGGTAGGGCTGGGGCCAAAGCAGTTGTCATCTTCCGTCATCTCTGCAGGCTTGTAGGTCAGCAGCCTTACTTCTTTAATTCAGGTTGCAGGAATCTGATTTCCTGGGTTCTTGGGTGCCCCTAAATACTAGATTTAGTGGTGTGTTTAGGTCTGGGAGGGCAGTAGCCAATGGCTACTGTCCTGGAGGGTGGCTACACCCTCATTGTGCCTCCTCCCTGCGGGGAGGGGGGCACATCCCTAATCCTATTGGGGGAATCCTCCAAAACTAAGATGGAGGATTTCTAAAGGCAGGGTCACCTCAGCTCAGGGCACCTTAGGGGCTGTCCTGACTGGTGGGTGACTCCTCCTTGTTTTCCTAATTATCTCATCCAGCCTTGCCGCCAAAAGTGGGGGCAGTGGCCGGAAGGGTGAGCATCTCCACTAGCTCGGATGCCCTGGGGTGCTGTAACAGAGGGGGTGAGCCTTTGAGGCTCACCGCCAGGTGTTACAGAACCTGCAGGGGGAGGTGTGAAGCACCTCCACCCAGTGCGGGCTTAGTTCCTGGCCACAGAGTGACAAAGGCACTCTCCCCATGTGGCCAGCAACTTGTCTGGTTGTGGCAGGCTGGCAGAAACTGGTCATCCCCACACTAGAAGTTGGGTTGGTATTCAGGGGGCATCTCTAAGATGCCCTCTCGGTGCATGTTACAATAAATTCCACACTGGCATCAGTGTGCATTTATTGTGCCAAGAAGTTTGATACCAAACTTCCCAGATCTCAGTGTAGCCATTATGGAACTGTGGAGTTCGTGTTTGACAAACTCCCAGACCATATACTCTTATGGCTACCCTGCCCATACAATGTCTAAGGTTTTGCTTAGACACTGTAGGGGCATAGTGCTCATGCACATATGCCCTCACCTGTGGTATAGTGCATCCTGCCTTAGGGTGTAAGGCCTGCTAGAGGGGTGACTTACCTATGCCACAGGCAGTGTGAGGTTGGCAGGGCACTCTGTCGGGAGTGCAATGTCGACTTAGTCATTTTCTCCCCACCAGCACACACAAGCTGTGAGGCAGTGTGCATGTGCTGAGTGAGGGGTCCCCAGGATGGCAAAAGACATGCTGCAGCCCTTAGAGACCTTCCCTGGAATCAGGGCCCTTGGTACCAGGGGTACCAGTTACAAGGGACTTATCTGAGTGACAGGGCTGTGCCAATTGTGGAAGCAAAGGTACAGTTTAGGGAAAGAACACTGGTGCTGGGGCCTGGTTAGCAGGGTATCAGCACACTTTCAATCAAAACTTAGCAAAGGCAAAAAGTCAGGGGGTAACCATGCCAAGGAGGCATTTCCTTACAGACTGCTAGTTATTATTTACTGATAACCATTTGTATACAGCACACTATCACTCCGATGGAATCTCTTGGAGATAACACTAATTAGATGGGACCTGTGATGTACCACGGCAACTATGTGCTGAATTACCAAGTTGTTATAGCTTTCTGTAAGTCTAGGATTGATGCATAAGTCTATAGCAATTTTATTCTATAAGGTTAATATCTGTAGTTTGAGGTCTGTGAGAGTGGCGTTAGTAATACTTAACTATTAGTCCGTGGGGAGTGTAAGTTCGGTCAGAAGTATGTGATTGAGAGGGATGCAAGACTGCAGTCAGTAATATGTCGCATCTAGTGTATGAATGTGTGAGAATTCTGGTAGTAATATGAAATTGCCACTCGGTGAGGTGTGTGCGAGTGATGTGGCTATCGTGTGACTCCCAGTCTTTGAGAAGTGCTAAAGTACTATTAGTTGTGTGTGATGAGTGCTTTGAAGATCGCAAGAGTGATTTGTTTATCAATCAATTGCTAGTGTGTGAGGAGTGTGTATTAACTGTAGTGTGAGACAGTTTCTCTGTGAGTGGAATGAGATTGCCTGAGCCGTATGTGATGTTAGATTGTGATAAACGTAAATGTGGTGTCTTTAGTGTGACAGATACTCGGCGATAACTGTGAGTGTTGTGATTGGTGTAAGATTGCTAGCCGGTATGAGATGTGAGAGATTTGTCAGTAATGTGTGAATGTTAGTCTGTGAGAAATATTAAATGTGATTTCGTAGTGTGTGACTGTTAGTTGGTGAAGGATGTGAGTGCTTTTATTAGTGTGTGGATACTAGTCACTTTTGTGTACAAACGTGATACCGACAATGTGCGACTACTGCACTTTTATTGGTGTGAGAATGTTGTCGGTAGTATGTGTCTGCGTGTTTAAAAGTGCTTTTCGTAGTAAATGACAGCCACTATATGACTGCGTGACAGTGACTGCAGTTCTGTGTGAGTTTTTTTGTGCGCTTGATGTGAGAATCCTGTTGTTGGTATATTACTGCTAGTCTTTTTAATGTGTGAGACTGATTTTGGTCGTGTGGCATTGCTAGCCGGTGACTGGTGTGATAGGCGATGTGTGAGGGCCTATCTGTGAAGGGTGAAAGTGTGGTCTCTATAGTGTGAGACAGCTAATCTAAAAAAGGCATGAGAGTATAACATGTTGTGTGTGGCTGTTAATGTTGTGGGACTGCTAATCAATTGGAGACGTGTACAGATTTTAGCTGTCCCAAAATGCCTGTTCTCTGACAAGTGCGAAGAAGCCATAGGGACAGCTATGGTCCGTCAAGGCATTACTGAAACATGATGGCCAGAGGGTCAGTTATAAGCTGTGTAGGAGAGACAGCACAGCTAGCACTGTTTTGGAGAACCCGACTTGCCGTTTTGCATGATGGAGTGATAGGTCAGAAACTGCCACTGCCATAAGGCAACATGGAGTCTTAGCACATGCTTTCTAGTTGGCCTTGGGTAAGGAGGGGTGGGTCGATACTGAGTAACACGTAGTACCCGTTTTGTGTGACAGCTAGTTAGAGAGGTATGTGACAATGTTGGCATGGTTTGACTGCTAGTTTGCAAGGTTTGTGAGAGTACTGTTGGTAGTGTGTGGGAAGTACTGTACGTTGTGTGAGAGTGCCATTAGTAGTGTGACTGCTACAGTGTGAAGGACGTGAGTGCCATCAGTACTTTAGGTTGTGGGAGGGTGACTGGGAATGTGTGACCGTTGTTCTGTAATGAATGCGAGATTGCTGACCATAGTTTTACTGGTACTTTGCAGGCCTGTGAGATGCTGGTGGTAGTATGCGTGTGCCAGTGCCAACGTGTGTGTGAGTGCTGTCAGAAGTGTACAAATGCTAGTATGTGAGGATGTGACAGTGCTTCTGCATGACTGCTAGTCTGTAAGAGGTATGAGAGAGCTGTTAGTAGTGTGTTGCTTTTCATCTGTCAGGGATGTGAGTGTTTTTTTATTGACTGCTAATGAGTGTTGTCTTTGGTGAATGCCTGCTCGTCTATGTTGAGTGTGACTTTGCTTCTGTCAATGTGTAACTGTTAGTCTGTGAGGTGTGTGTGTGTGACAGTTCTATCACTATTGTGAGAATGCCTGTCTGTGATAGGTTTGACAGTGTTTTCCTTACTGTATGATCTCTTGTCTGTCACTGGTATAAGCATGCTGTCAAATGGTACTCTGTGATCAGTGTGAGAATGTTTCTGGTCATACGTCCCTGCTAGTCTGTGAGGGGTGTGAGAGCACTGTCAGTTGTGACTACACTGGAGTGAGAGGTTTTTCTGACAGCATATGACTGTTACTCTAATGGGTTTGGGAGTGCCATTGGTATTGCAAGATAGGGGTCTTAGATTGCTATCAGTAGCATAACTTCTACTGTGTGGGGGATGTGAGAGTGCTGTTAATTGTGAGATCGCTTGTCAGTGAGAGTTTTGAGTATTATCGTTAGCCCGAGACTGCTGCTCTGAGGGGTGTGCACGTGCTATTATTAATGGCACACTGCTACTCTGTGGTCTGTCTGAAAGCAGCGTTGTGAGGTTAATTGTTGGTCTGTGAGAGGTGTGACGGCAAGCTGTAGCGTGACTACTAGTTTGTGCGAGTACTGTCACGTGTTTGACACTTCTACGTTTCGAGGGTGTGAGAGCGTGGTTAGTAGTGTGTAACTGTTAATCTCTGATGGGCATGAATGTACTGTCCGCTCCTATGCAAGGTGTGTGAAAATGCTGTCTTATGTCTGAGAGGAGCAAGGCTGTTGTATGTGTTTTATTCTTAGATTTAGAATGTGGAGGCTGGTGACACACTGGGATTCTAGCGTCCCTGATGCTGGAATCCTCCGGGTGTCAGTTGAGCCTGGAGGTGTTGAGGAAGCGGACTTGTTCCCTTTGTACCGTACTACTTATCGAATAAAAAGGAGTTTCTCTTACCGGCGACTCTGAACCAATCCCTTCACAACCACTTCAATCTGGCGACGAGGATGGGGGAAGCACTGGAAGCACTGACTGTTTGATTTCAGCTTCCACTTTCCATAGGGATCCTAAGTGCAAGGAATTAGCACCACTGTTGGATCGGCGTCACTCAGGTTAATTTTTTTTCTCTCCTGTATTCATTTTTTTTTGGGTTCGTTGTGTAAAGACGTGCTGGGCGGTGGCGTGCGCGCGCACGGACCATTGATTGACTGGTTGGCGCGAGTTGCTGCTCGAGCGTTGTCTCCTAGGCAACGGAGACGGGTCAATACGCTCGAGTGCAATTGACAGAGACGCGTCAATACGCTCGGCTTGCAGACGCGGTACACTCACGTGTCGTCTCCTAGGCAACGGAGACGCGTTAATACGCCTGAGTGTTATTGCAAGTTGCGCGCTGGCAACAGAGACTCGAGGTATTGCAGAGACGCTTTGATCAGATACATATTCTACACGCTATTGCGTACAACGTTTTTTTTGCCAACAGAAGTATAAAGTATATTGCAAACACGGCAGTATTAGATATATATACATTCATTTTTTTTTTTAACTTCAAACAAGGGAACAAGTCAAGAAGATCAGGAACAGTTATTGTTGAATTCGCATAGCTAAGTGTGGGTGATATGGCGCAGCCCAATTTCACGATTGTTCCGCCACAAGCATTTTGGGCTGCTGGGAATAATCCACCTGTAAAATGGACAGAATGGAAAGATTATTTCCTGAACTATATAGGAGCTATAGATCTTGAAAACAGGATGCCTGCAGAACAAAAGAAAAGACTCTTACTACATTCGTTGGGACCTATGGGTTTGAAAACGTACAATAAAATGCAGAAGAGCCCTATAAGCGGTGATGTTTGTGTTTTTGGTGTTGCTATGCAAGACTTGGATAAATACTTTGCACCCAAAGTTTGCATTGGAATTATTTGTTACAAATTTTTCCAAAGAAAACAGGAGAAGGGTGAATCTGTTGACGACTATGTGGCAGACTTGAAGAAATTGGCCCTTGATTGTAAGTTTGGTTCAATACAAGATGATTTGATAAGAGATCAAGTGGTCATGCACAACACCAATCAATCCATTCAAGAGAGATTATGGATTAATGGTGACTCCTCATTGGAGGAAATTGTGGCTATTGTAAGGAAAGCAGAGATTTCTGAACGGTGTGTTTCAGAATTAAAATTGGCCGAGAGGAGCTTTGACAACATCTGCAGGATAAATAATCGTAGAACAGTGAATGAACAGAAAACACCACAAAGTAACGACGGTGAAAAAAGGTGTTACAGATGTGACAGCAAGGAGCATTTAGCGTATGCTAAATCATGTCCAGCTTTGAAATTGAAATGTAGTAAATGTGGCATTGTGGGTCATTTTGCGAAGGTATGTAGGAATAAAAAGAAAATAGTTAAATGCATAATAAATGACAATGCTCACATGGGAATTGAACACCAAGAGTATGATGACTTGGAATCCAAAGAGGATAATCTAGATGGAAACTTTATTTTGAATATAACAGACGCTGGAAAAAAAGGGAAACCAATGTGTGATATGGAAATAGGTGGAATTCCAATCACTATGTATGCAGACTCTGGCTCACCTTTCACTATAGTCAATGAGAATATATGGAATAAGACATTTGTGAATAAATTAGGTGAGAAACTTTTGCAACCTGATGTGCGACCTGAAAGCTACACAGGAGAGAAAGTTGATCTTGTGGGTTTTAGATGGTTAAAATTCTCTTTTAAAAATAGGTGTGCCAGAGGAAAATTGTATGTGTCAAAAAGGTGGCCATCAGTTCTTGGATGGAAGGACCAAGGACAACTTCACATGATCCTAGATCCTAACAGCAAGGAAAAAGTGTTGATAGTAAGTGATGGACATACCCTGTCTACGGAAATGGAGAGAAAATTTCCCAGGATCTTCGGAAAACCTTTAGGAAAATTGGTTGGTTTTGAGCATAAAATTGTATTAAAAAAGGACGCTGTACCAAAAATCCATAAGGTGAGAGCAGTGCCCTTGATGATAAGGGATGAAGTTGCAAAAGAATTGGAAAAGCTGGTAGGGATGGATGTGATTGAACCTATAGAAAGTGCAGAATGGTTATCACCAGTTGGTTGAAGGATTATGTGTTAGGGTATATTGCTGCCTCATACACGGACACAGACTCAGGATAATGGTAATGGGAATGTCCTCTTCTTATGTTTTATCACTATATGTTTGTTTTGATGTGTTTCTATTTTAATTTATTGTTCCAAGTTATTTATTTGTATTTACGGAAGGGGATGTGTTGGATGTGTTTTATTCTTAGATTTAGAATGTGGAGGCCGGTGACACACTGGGATTCTAGCGTCCCTGATGCTGGAATCCTCCGGGTGTCAGTTGAGCCTGGAGGTGTTGAGGAAGCGGACTTGTTCCCTTTGTACCGTACTACTTATCGAATAAAAAGGAGTTTCTCTTACCGGCGACTCTGAACCAATCCCTTCACAACCACTTCAAAGGCTACTCTCCGTAGTGTGGGACTTACTGGGAGTAAGGCCTGTGAGACTGCTGTTGGTAGTGTGAGAATACCGGTGTGTGATTTGCTTTAAGTGGTGTTTGTTGAGTGTAACTGCTATTGTGTGAATGATGTCAGTGCTTTGTCAATTGTTGAAACTTTTACTCACTTAGACGTGAGAAAGAACACTCTTTAGTGTACGACCACTAATCTCAGATGGGAGAGAGAGTTTTGTGCGCAGTGTGAGTTCTCTGCAATAGGAATATGAATGTCTTTTTTAGTGTGAGGCTGCTGGTCCAAGAGATGAGGGAATACTGTTGATATTGCAGGACTATTGGTCTGTGAGGACTGTCAGAGTGCCTCTGGTAGTGTTTTAAGAGCTACTCTGTGAGTGTTGGAGTGCTGTCAGTAGTGTGTGAACGCTAGTAATTAAGTAGGGTGAGACCTCTCTCTGCAAGATGACCGCATCTCTCTGATTAATGTGTAAGTGCTGGTCGCAGAGATAAACAAGTCCTGAACTATCAAATCACACTGTAACATTAAACAATAGATGTGTGCTAACAATACTAAATAGGATATACATTTATAATTAAACAATTGCTCTCAAATAAATGAATATATGAAATGCAAATGGGGAAACATAAACACGGAAAACGTGAATATATCAACCTTAACAATCTAATTGTCAGTGCCCATTGTTAGTTGCATCTTACAGACAATACCTGCAACATTTTGTAACTTTATCTGAGAGAAAGTGTTGATTAACAAAGTAAAATGTGTTTTTGTCTAAAATGTCCACTTTCTTAACCACATGATTATGTTTTTATTTCTTTTCACACAGAAACCCAAACATAACAGTTAAGTATTTTGCTTACTCTTTTCCATAAACATTTTCCTCACGCTACCACCTTCGAATAAATCTTATAATATAAAATACACATGATGAGTAGCAAGTGTAATATGCTCCTATATTGCCATCTTACGGAGGTATGGGCATTGTTGGAAATAAATTGACAGTAGTACCTGGTTACCACTACTTTTATTTTTTTGATTATTCTCAAACCCCACATCTGCCCCAGACATTGCCACAGCTATCCCCGACAGATATAAAGTCATTCACCAGGACCGCACCAACTAGCTGGGAGGAGGAACAGACATCATCCACAAAGAGACCATACAGTGCACTGACAAAGACCACTACCCCTATGGAACATGTTAACTTCAGGCTCCACACAGACGACAAAACAACAGTCAGAGGCCCCCTAGCATACTGACCCCAAGGCCCGTGCTCTAGCTTCTGCAACACCATCGCAGACTTCATTGCACCCCTAGCCTTAGGCTCCAAGGACTACATCTTCCTTGGTGACCTAAATTCCACATCGACGACCCGAACAATAACAACACTGCACATTTCCTTGACAGTATGAGCAGCCTCAGATTGATCCAAATCGTCCTCAACCCTTCACACACCGCAGGACACATGCTGGACCCCGTTTTAACCTCCAGCAACTGGTCAAATACGGCTATACTCACAGAACTCACATGGACCGATCACTCCATCGTCCAGCCCCCACACCTCCACCCCCAAGATGACCAGCGCCCCCCACCAGAGCTGGAACAAAATCTCAAGGACTAGCTAGGCGGACGCCCTCAACACCTCCAACCTAGCTATCGCCACCAACCCTAAACAGGGAGTGAAAAACTTCAATGCCTAGGTCACCAATTGCGCCTACAGCATTGTCACCATCAATAGCAAAATCCAGAGAACATCCTGAAAAAAGGCCAGCTAGTACACCCAAGAACTCAGAACAGCAAAACGAGAAAGCAAACATCGGGAGAGGAGACGGCACCCCAGCAAGGACACCTCTGACAAAGCAGCCTTTAAGACCTCCCTCAACTGTTACCGCCTGCTGAGGGCAACAAGGAAGACAGCCCTTGCAGCAAGCATAAAAAATTACACCAACAACACCAAGAAACTTTTCAACATCGTTAAGAAATTCGCCAACCCAGCTGCCAGTGAAAACAACATCACACCCTCACAAGAGCTGTGCGACAACCTCGCCCACTTCTTCCATGACAAGATCGCAAACATATACAGAAGTTTCGAACCCCCACCCTCACCTACAGACTTCCTCGACAGATATGCCACCACTGTAACCAACATGAACCACACACTGACCACCTAGAACATCCTTCCCACCCAGGACATCACTTCCACCATGAAATCCATCCACTTGGGAGCTCCCACAGACCCATGCCCATACCACATCTTCATCCCCGGAAACCAAAGAATAGGCCAGGAACTCACCACCCTGCTCAGCACCTCTAGTCTAGCACCAGACAACATTTCCTGACACCTGGAAACATGCCAAAGTCAGACCACTACTCAAAAAACCCACGCCAACCCCAGCAAACCTAAAACCTACTGACAATCTCCTTGCTCCCATTCCCAGTGAAGGTACAGGAAAAGATCATCAACAAGCAACTTATGACATTCCAGGAGTAGAACCAGCAACTCAACACCTACCAATCCAGCTTCCGCAGCATTCACAGCACTGAAGCAGCCCTGATTGCAGCCACCGCCGATATTCAAACCCTCCTCGACTGAGGAGAAACAGCAGCTTTGATCCTCCTTGACCTCTCGGCATCCTTTGACACCGTATCCCACCACATGCTCATCAAAAGGGCATCACATCAGCATCCAAAGGGACGTGCTCAAATGGATCCCCTCCTTCCTCACTGGAAGAACCCAGAGGATCCACCTCACACATTTCACCTCCGAACCCAAGGAGATCCACCTGTAGTGTCCCCCAGGGCTCATCCGCCAACCCCACACTTGTCAACGCGTATATGACCCTGCTGGTCAACATCACCAGATCCCACGGTCTCAACATCATTTCATTTGCAGACGACACCCAACTCCACCAGAACCAACTTCCACAGATGCATGATAATCGTTGCTGACTGGATGAAGAACAACTGCCTGCAACTGAACACAGACAAAACAGAAGTACTGATCTTTGGCAACAGCAGCAACACATGGAACGACTCCTGGTGGCCATCAGACCTAGGACTTGCACCTACTCCCTCCGACCATGCCAGAAACCTCTGAGTCATCATTGACAACAAGCTCACCATGAAATCACAGATCAATGCCGTCTCGTCTGCCTGCTTCCTCACTTAGTGCATGCTACGTAAGATCTTTAAGTGGCTACCCTTACCCAAGACGCACCGTGACACAGTCCCTTATCACCTGCTGACTGGACTACGGCAATGCCCTCTACTTAGGAATCACCACACACTTCCTACAGAGACTTCAAACCATACAGGACGCCATAGCCAGACTACTCCTTGGCCTTCCCTGACAAATCCACATCACACCCCACCTCAGGCAACTTCTCTGGCTCCCCGTACAGAAGGGATACCAGTTCAAGCTGCTGACCAACGCACTCAAGGCTCTACACAACAAAGGACCCATGCACATTAACCCCTGCCCCAACTTCCACTAACTGTCGAGAAGACTACTCTCTGCCTTCCTTTTACTTGCCCATACTTCTACATCTACAAAAGCAGAAGTGGAAAGCATTTTTTCTCTCACATCGCAGCAAAAACCTGCAACAGCTTCCCCACACACACCCGGACCATCACCTCACTTCTGGAATTCCGAATGGCCCTCAAGACCTGGCTGTTTGAGTAAGCCTTTGGCACCTGCAAGTGCCAGGATACCCTATGTAAATCCTGATTGACTGACTGATTTGTTTTTAATCTTGTGGAAGTGGTGCTCTGCAGACATTCTAACAAACATGTTGTATTACTTCCTTATTCAGAAAAGGAATTATTCTGAGATCTAATGGGGAGATTGCGGCTTTGATACCATCGGACTAACTAGAGGAAAACACAGCAGATTTGGTGGAGGTGATTTTCAAGCAGTATGATGCACCAACAGAGTCATTCTTTGTAACAGAGGTGAGCTTGAAGTTATGTATTTTGTACACAATTTATGTAATTGGGCGAGACGGGATTAGAAGTGCCCTTACTGCTACAAAATGATATTTCATGAAATTGTTTAACTGATGTAGAACTAAAATAAACATGCAAAAAACTGTATCTAATGGGGCTCATGTGATCTCACCTATTGTCCAGGCAATTTATTTTGTCTGGGTTGAAAGCGAGCAGGACAGCTGTATCTGCTATTGACCCAGAAGCATCATCTAAACACCAGGTTTTAGGACTAATCACAAGGCACCTGTGCCTACACATAATTTAAATGAAATCATTTAAAATGATAATCCTCAATGTCTGGCTTTTCGCTGGCTCTCAAGGACAATTTTCATACATGCCCAGACTTATAAATGTATGTGTGATTGTTGTCATCAGAACACACTCTGGCTCAAGTAGGCAAAAAAGCAGCATTGATACCTCAGCATAAAAGTGGTTCTTCTATATCTCTGTTAGGCCAGTGCACCAACCAGTTCTGACCTCACTGGGTGACACTTCATCAGTGTCCTATCTGACAAAAAGTATTACGGTTTTGATTCTTTTGTGATCATTTTTGGTCTTTTCATCAGTGGCGGCTCCTTTGCAATGGCGAAGGAGCGTCGCCCCCCTGGCTAAGCCAGCAGCTGAAAAAATAAACTAATATTTCACTATCATTTTATTTTTCATCTGCTGGCCCAGCTGAGCCAGCGTGTGAAGGGAGGGTTGGGGCTGGGCCATAGGAGGGAGGAGAGGGCAGGGAGAGTGGAATCTGTGCACTTAAGTGCGCATGTGTTTGGCCGGCCTGCCGGCCCTCCTATGGAGGCAAAACACACATGCGCACTTAGGTTTCTCCAACTGGTCTTTGGTACACAGCTGGGTTGGAGAAACTGCAGAGGCTCCCACGCGGAGTCTGAGCAGCAGAACAAGTCGCTCAGACCAATTCTGACATTGCTCTTGTGCTAGTTTAGCATGAGAGCAGCACCAGGAGCCTGTGCTGGAGGCCCAGGGAATGCTGGGACACCAAAACCATTGAGAGGGAACAGGAGGTAGGTGGCTGGCGTCGGAGTGGTACGTTTTTAAAAATTATTATTTCCCCCATTCCAGTCACTGTCCTGACCAGAGCCCCTTCCCTTGAGATTTGAGGCGGTCGCTGCAGGTTGTCCACTTTTAAGAGGGATTTGTCATCCAGTGTCTTCTCCTTATACCTTTAAAGTAGTATATTTGTCTTATGTACCTCAGTGTTTTGAACCCATAATGTCATTCTTTGAAAGAACAGAACACATAGTTTTGCAATCACACCTCTCTAGTCCATGAGCATCCCCTATTGCCCAACTCCTCTATAGTTTCTTTGTATCAATCACAGAAATTGACTGAAGTACTTATACTACTGTAGAGAAGCAACAGTGACTTTCCCCATTCAAGATCTATTCCTGCATTTTCTTCTCTAAACATTTTAAGAGATGGGTACCCCAGTTTTTTTAAGCACTTAAATTCAAAACACATAAAGAAAATAAATAAACCCTGTTCTTCTCCTTTTGGTTCTGAACAGTGCATAAAAAAAATGTTTTTATTGATTATACAGCATAACCAGGAAAAGGATAGAGTCGCACAACATGCAAAGGTCTCATCACGTACATTATCTCCTGTTGAGTGAGTACAGTCACATTGTCTGGCATAGGTCTCTGCGATTGACCTTTATCTTTGCCCTATTGCTACATGAAAAGGTGTAGGGCGGTGCAAGGTAATGCAGGAGTACCTCATGTTCCAGGCCTCTCCTGCTAGTCTGGGACTGGGTGCACTGGAACTAGTTATTAAGGGTTCCCTGCGCTCTTCTGTGCCATCTGTTTCTTGGTGCGAGTCCATATCCTGCTGCACAGTAAGATAAGTACCCAGCTAGGCCCATGTATCCTCAGTTATTCCTGACAATATGCTGCTTCCCATAACCAGTGTCTAAGCAGGGGAGCAGGGCGTCTCTCCCAGTGGATGGAAATTCTATGCTTGGCCAGTAAGAGTAAGATCCTTGTGAGCTTTCTGATCCCTCAGGGACATCCTGCACATGCCCAAGCAAGGCTAACAGAAGTGATCGCTGGGAAGTATAGTCTGTGATCAGTACAGTGGTGTCGAAAACACCCGTAGAGAATTGTGAAACTGCAAGAACATCACAGGCAGCGCTCATGTCAGCTAGACCCTTCCTACGCAGCTGTACCGGAGTTCGGTATATTCTATGTAGATGTGTGAAGTGTATTAGTCTGAGCCTGTATTTCAGTGCTCTGGATTGTGTGCAACAGTAGACTCGCTGAGTGGCGACACTGTCAGCGGACCATGCAAATCGACCACTCAGGACGTAAATCGGACTTCGCCTTGCCTCGTGGAGTAGAGTCGAGTGATACGTTTATGTGGAGATGAGTTTCCAGTCAGCGCTACTAATGCATTGAAAATCGGGGGAGCATCAGGAAAGGTGTTATGCATGATTGGGAAGGGCAAGCATTTGAAATTTGGGCAAGGCCATGAAGAATGTGCTGTGCGGTAGTGGAGTGTTCTTCTGGGTAGAGGTCTCCGAATGTATGGAGTCCCACACGCTATAGGCGTCATGTGGCACTTTTGTCATTAAAGGCAGGTGTCGCAGAACAAAGTGTTACCCTTGATGGTAAACAATAAGACAGAAACACTGGGGTGCACAAGCTGCCGTCCTGCTGTGCAATTTTATGACAAGACTGGAGGCTTTTATTATGCGCTTCTTTTCTTGCTTTATTAAACAGCAGCAAGTGAAGAAAAAACTACAAATCCCATAGGTGAAGAGAAAAGAACCAATGGGAAAAGACTTGTAGTCCATGTTAGCAAGAACCAATAAACAGCAATGTATGCCATTATGACGTAACTTGACTGCGAACAGCCCTCTTTTCTTGCTGCTCGCAGCCAAGTTAAGTATTTTTTCTTAATACGCTTTGTTTATTTATGTGTTTAATTACGTTTTTTATTATTCTGTAATTGTGTTTGTCTTTTTAAAATGAGGCGCGCTTCGCTCGAGTTCTGTTGTGTTCAGTTATATTTGTCCAGCCGGCAAGTTGCCGCATATGTTTATTGATTTTTCTCCTCAAAGCATTTTTCTATCTCTCGCTGCCCTCGCGCACGCTCCACTTGCTAACGGTTCCAACCGCTTCTGACGCGTCGGACCGGCATTTCCCGATCTGCGCGTCAGAAGCAAGGAGCCTTTTGTGTGCCTTACCTTTTGTTTACACGATCCGGAGCCCTTTGCCTTGGGTATTCTTGTTCCAGAGAGCAGTAAGATTTCCCTGTTCACACTCAGGGGCAGGGTTTTTCTTTCCCATGTAGAAGGATTAACCCTTTCCTTCCTGCTTGCATCTAACCTGCCTCTAACCTGTTTTTTGGCTACTCTTTTGGGTTTTTCAATCTGGTCACCATGGAATCTAATAATTCCTCTTCCATTCAGGTTGACCCTGAGGAAGTTTCTGCTATTAAGCAGGATATTAATGTGTTTATTCAGAATTCTGTTCAACATGCAGTGAACAGTTCCATAAACAAATTATCCAAAAACCTGGAATGTCAGTTTTAAAAATTTTGAATCAAACCATATCTGCCCAGTCTGCAGGGGAATGCAGGCAGCGCCTTTCCCCCGTTTCTCAGACAAAAGGTATTTGAAAAATTGGCGCTAAAGATTCGTGAGGTTCCCTCACCCATGGCAGAGGACGCGGTTCCTCAAAAGGCTCCGTCTAAGGAGAATCAAAATCCAGAAAATGTGAATGTTTCTCAGAAACGAAAATCCAAAACCAAGCATATTGTGTCCCCTTTGGTGATTTCGTCCATACAGGACACTGATGATGATTTGCCTGACGCAAGCTCAGATTTGGACCCCTCTGACCAGGACTATTCCTGTGCTTCTCCTGTAGCAAAGAAATCCAAACACTCCTCCGGACCCTCTATCCCTACACCTCTGCTAGACTGCGAGGGTTTACTGATGTTTGAGCCCTCCTTTATTTTGCATTCCAATTCTACCAAATGGTTTCCAGCTGCTCATATGGGTGACTATGTGTCCGCCAAGCTTTTCAGCCCCCCTGGATAAGCAAACAAGGGCCAAGCTCAAATCTGAATGTCCACGCCCTTCTCTTGCACACAAGACTTCACTCACACCTTCCATCGATCAACCCACACTAACTTTCTTTACCAAGTTTGGCAAAGATCCTCAGAAAGGCATTGACAAAGCCTGGTCCTCCTGTCAGGACAGGTTGCTGGATGTCATCGGTCCCCTCACCCGCATATTTGACATCGCTGAGTCTGCCAGGATGGATGGTTCTCTTATTGATCCTGAAGAACTCTCACTATGGGTTCAGAGGTCGGTCTGTCTTCTCGGAAATGCCAATGCTGCCCTTTCTCAAGAAAGACGGAAGGGTCTCCTACTTAAATTAGACCCAAAACGTATCAACTTGGCAACGATCCAACCTCAAGCGAAAACGGAGGGTCTACTGTTTGGTGACAGTTTTATCAAAGAACTTGGCAAATACGTAGCCACCTTTACCTCTTTAGATAAAGCCCAACAGTCTTTAAAGAAAATGTTTAATCAGCGGGTTTTCGCCAGGGCCGGCAGAGGCAGGAGCTGCTTTGCTGGCAGCTCTTCCTACTACAATCAAGGCTCCCGTGGCGCTTACAACTCAGCCTACCAGGATTCCAGACCACAGTTTTACCCACAAAGTGCCAGAGGCTTCCGCTCCAGAGGTTACAGGAACCCCAGGAATACCAATCAATCAGGTAAATCAATCTTTTTCCCTGTTTCCCATGGGTGTTCGTATTTGTCATTTTTTCCCAAATTGGTTATCAATCACCTCAGACCCATGGGTTCTAAACACAGTCCAAGGATATATGATAGAGTTGTATTCAACTCCGATTCAGCCCCTTCTACCTCCTCCTCCACGTTTTTCTACAGACATGTCCGCTCATTTCTTCGGAGGTCCAGTCTCTTTTGCAAAAACAAGCTTTTGCAATTACTTGTCTCGATCCTTCTGGCTTTACCAGCTCCATTTTCCTAGTCCAAAAGAAGAACAAGAAAATGCATCCGGTTATCAGTCTAAAATTCTTCAACCAGTTTGTGGTTTATCGCCATTTCAAGATGGAAACTATTCTCCATCTCAGGGATTCTCTTCTTCAGGGCGACTGGATGGTTCGCCTGGACTTACAAGACGCGTATCTAGTTGTACCAATTCATCCAGAACACAGGAAGTTTCTCCAATTCCAGTGGCTAGATCAAGCATTTAATTTTACGTCGCTACCCTTTGGTCTCTCATCGGCTCCTTGGTGCTTCACCAAGCTTTTGAAGCCAGTGGTGGCTCACCTCAGGGCTCAGGGAGTAAGACTTCTTATTTATCTGGACGACATTCTTCTGATGAGTCAATCTCCGCAATTGCTTCTAACTCATCTCAACCTGACCAGTTCACTTCTTTCTAACTTTGGCTTCATCATCAACAAAGAGAAGTCCCTTCTTTGCCCTACCCAAGTTATAGAATTCTTAGGTTTCCAAATCAATTCGCTTTCAGCTACCCTGCTTCTTCCTTCTGCAAAGATAAAATCTGTAAAATTAGAAATTCTTCAGATTTTACGTCATCCTTATATTTCTCTAAGAACACTCGCCCGCGTAGTTGGTCTTCTTTCCTCTTCCATTCAGGCCATATTACCAGGTCCCTTACACTATCGGACCCTTCAGCGTCTAAAGATTCAACATTTACGCAAAGGCCTGTCATACGCAGACACCATTCCACTAGATCACGATTCTCGCACAGAATTGCAATGGTGGACAGACCATTTAGATGCCTGGAACGGAAGAGCTATCTTTCCATCAGCCCCAGATCTTGTATTAGAATCAGATGCAAGTCTGACAGGCTGGGGAGCCCGTTGTGGTCCAATCTCGACTGGGGGTACATGGTCATTACAGGAGTCCAGATTGCATATTAATTGTTTAGAGATGCTTGCGGGCTCCTCCTTTGCAATCAGAAGCCTCGCAAAGGACAGGGTTCGTTGTGCTATCCTTCTCAGAATGGACAACATTTCGGCAGTCCGTTATATAAATCATCTCGGAGGCACAAGATCCAAACCTCTAGCAGAGTTAGCAAAGGGATTTTGGGAGTTCTGCCTTGCAAACCAAATTTCGGTTCATGCAGAGTATTTTCCAGGAACCCTCAACTCCATCGCCGATTGGCACTCTCGTCTTCTCCGCGACTCAAGCGATTGGAAACTCCATCCCGAGATCTTTCAAATTCTTCAGCACAAGTTGGGCCCCTTGTCGATCGATCTATTCACATCTCGCCTAAATTGCCAACCTCCTCTTTTACAGTTGGCGTCCGGATCCTTTGACTATGGCCTCAGATGCATTTCTTCAAGATTGGTCCAGGTTCCTCTCTTACGCTTTTCCCCCTTTCGCTATGATCAGCAGGGTGCTAGCGCAGGTCCGACATCAACATGCCACTCTAATCATAATTACTCCTTTTTGGCAATCCCAGATTTGGTTTCTAACTCTTCTGGAGCTTGCCATAGATTGTCCTTTCCTTTTTTCTCCTTTTCCGAATCTTCTTTTAGACCCCCTTCAGCATCCTCACAGTCTTGTCCTGGACAAGCTTCTTTATCTTTCAGCATGGAAAATTTTGGGAATTCCCCATCTTTCCCTCTCATTTCAGCGCAAGCTGAGGAATATATCAGACAGGCCTGGGCTCCAGGAACAAGAAAGGCCTATAAGTCAGCCTGGGCTTTATGGCACAGCTGGTGTTTGGGAAAACACATTGATTCCTTTTCAGCAGATGTCACCTTTATCGTGAACTTCTTGGCTGCCGAAGCTAGCAAAGGCAAGGCTTTTCGTACTATCAATCTGGACAGATCAGCCATCTTCTATGGTCATCAGTTCGTTAATGGAAAACCCGTGGGTGAACACCCTCTTATTTGTCGTCTGTTAAAGGGAGTAAAGTTTTCTAATCCACCTTTACCTAAGTATAGGTTTTTATGGGATGTTAATGTAGTGTTGAAGTTCCTTCTTGCATGGCCAGATAATTCCTCTCTTACTTTGAAAATGTTATCTGCAAAACTCACCATGCTGTTATGTCTCATTTCTATTAAGCGTATTTCTGATGTTAAAGCGTTGGATATCTCTTCTAGGCAATTTACTCCTTCTGGTGTACTCTTTTCTATATCTCGCAGAACTAAAACAAATTTACATTCTGTCTTTTATCCATATTTCCCGACCAACCCAAATTATGTGTTGCACATTGTTTAAAAGTTTACGAGCAGATGACGGCTCATTTAAGAACGTCCTCAACTCCACAACTCCTTATTTCTTTCAGGAGTCCTTATCGTACTGTGTCTGCGGCTACTTTAGCTCGCTGGGTTAAACGGATAATGTCTTTGGCCGGCATTGACACCTCCAGATTTGGAGCTCACTCTTCCAGAGGTGCTATGGCATCTAAAGCCTTCTGGGCGGGTTCCCGCCTTGAGGACATTCTTAGATCTGCTTAGGTCTAACGATAATGTATTTAGGATTTTTTACTGTAAACCTGTTGATAATATCTCTACCAATGTTGTTAATTTGCTTTGAACTCGCATAATAAGAGCCTCCTGTCTTGTCATAAAATGTAGATTTTCCTAGTTTTAATGATGGAAAGTCTTAATTTTATTAAAGACACGGAGGCGAGTATTATCCCACCTCTATTATCAGTAACTGCTGTTTGTTTTTCTGGTTTTTCCCATCCCTTCAGTGTCAACATCGGCTGTTCAACCTGCCTCCTAAGAAGTTATCTCAATCTTCGGATGTTCCACCATCGTTTACTCGTCCTCCTTCTTCACTCCTGGGTTTGCCGGACCACCAGTGTGCTTCTCTTCATCTACAGTGTCCTGGACTAATGAACTTTTGTTCGAAATTGTTAACCTTTATTATGGCAGTCCTTATTTTAGCTTCTATATTTACTTTATTTAGTTCTGACTTAACACTCAAGAAAAGAGGGCTGTTCGCAGTCAAGTTACGTCATAATGGCATACATTGCTGTTTATTGGTTCTTGTTAACATGGACTACAAATCTTTTCCCATTGGTTTGCTTCTCTTCACCTATGGGATTTGTAGTTTTTTCTTCACTTGCTGCTGTTTAATAAAGCAAGAAAAGAAACGCATAATACTCGCCTCCGTGTCTTTAATAAAATTCCGTAATTAAAACTAGGAAAATCTACATTGTTCTCGTGGGTAGAGAATCATTGGAAGCGAAGCACTCTAGTCATTTTATTGAGGCATACCTGTGTATATCGTAAAGTCTGTTCAAATAAATGCTTTAAATTGATTGTTAACGATTTATTAAGTGTGTAAAGCTGTGTCACTTCACAAAGGTAATAGTAAATGTAAAATTTCCCTCTACAAACTATTGCGAGGTGGCATGCTGATCTTTTATTCATATGTAAGGCGTTGGCACATGTTAGCTAAAGTGGGTTGAAAAGCACGTGTTCCTGTGTGTTTATCAGCGATGCGGTAGGATAGGGTACTGAAGAGGTATGAACAGCAAAAAGCTACCTCCAGTGTTTTCTAGGAGCTTTTCTTTTAGATGTCTTTAAAATCTATCAGCTGGCAAGAGTACTCAACCCGGGCGGCATTAGGTAAGAGTTGTACTGTTCCTTTACACTCTCTCCACACACATCCCTTGAGCTACTCCTTGGCTGATCATCCATGTATACCAAGAGAGACAAGAAAACTTTGGTGAGGCCCAATTTCTGTTGTGGACTTGGTATCTTTAGCGCTGGTTACCAGGGCCTCTCCTCTTTCTCTCTTTGCAAATGTTCGGAAGACCCTACAATTGCGTGTGCTGGCAAATTTGACCGAACAATGCACGTTGTCTATAATGAGAGGTTTCAATGTTGTACCTATTTTTTCCCATAAGCCTACTCCAGCAAATTGTAAGATGCAGGCTTAGGGTGAGTCAAAGTGTACAATTCCACATATTTTCCTCATTTTTTCTCCACTCCCCATTCATTCAAAATATATCAGCATATTTGAGGCACGTTTCCAGCCAAAAGGCATTCTTACGACAGTGCTGAAATTATTGTTCTCTGAGAGCGGGAAAAGGTGTTTGAAATGTTTTTAAATAACTACAGTTATGTCTTTATAGGCATAACCACATTTCCAAATTCCACTCTTTTTGGTGTTAATGCTGGTACCTTCTGCATCCATAAATACGTGCAGACCATAATTCTTTCTATCAGGAAGTATCATTTGCAAGTGCGCCTGACACCTATGTTTCAACAAATGTGGATCGTGTTTCAACTGTGGCACCTATGCAAAATGAGAAAGAAGGGCAAATTAAATACCTGGTTACACTTGTGCATTTATGTGTTCCCTGCCTCTGAAAAACACACGTCTCTAACATCTAAGGTAGAGGGACGGACATGTGAGAACCCAGAACCTGAAAGGACTGAATTCCGTTCCATTTCTCTAGGTGCAGGGCACAGGGTGCTGAATTAAAAGCTGCTGGATATCCAGATCAAACCCAGAATAGAGTGCAGGTATGCCTTTTAATGAGATTGTTATTTAGTCATCTCTTCCTTCTGATGTTGTGTGGAGAAATATGGGGAGAATTGACTTTCACAACTCGCATTCCTTCATAAATTCGTTATAGTGAATTTAATGAAGAAGGAACTCAATCACGTTTCTAGCAGGTAGAACGGCATACACAGTGTAATAGCTAATGCAAGCAGCGGGAAAGAGGATGAGAAAGAGCAAATGAATCAGAAAAAGAATCAATGTGTGAGAGAGGGTGATGGAGCACTTTGCTTTGTGCATAATCTGGTGAAAATTCAGCTTCATAAAACCCACTATAATGAATCTTTAGTTCGAAATTATGCTCCAATAAGAAAACACAGAGTGGGTACGTTTCAAAACCATAATGTTTTATTAAAAGATTAGCAGAGTTACAAACTCAAATCCTCAATTTAGCCATAGCCAGTATTCAAATCCTGAATGTGTTAGTCAATATATAGTTCAGTGCAACTTGAAGTTATACAAGCAAAGAGAAACTTTTATAATGCTGCCTCGAAGGAAAGGTTAAGCAAAATCAGTTTTCCAATAAAGAAAGCAGCCGATTCTGCTAAGTCAGGAAAGTGGTTTGCTAGCAAGCCAA
Source organism: Pleurodeles waltl (assembly GCF_031143425.1). Lineage (NCBI taxonomy): Eukaryota > Metazoa > Chordata > Amphibia > Caudata > Salamandridae > Pleurodeles > Pleurodeles waltl. The sequence continues at coordinate 304,739,110 of NC_090437.1, read as the reverse complement.
CAAAAATAGTTATCCATAGGAGTCGTACAACAGACTTCTGGAGATTCTTCTACATCGCATTTGCTTGAATAGCACAATTCTAATACGTAATACACCTAGGCAGGTCACATAAGAAATTAATTACTTACTAGTTTGAAAATGGGCTTCAGCTGGTAATACTGAATGCTGATATTTAGATACCCATATTTTGTAATATTTACTTGCATATTTTGGCTTAGGCCCAAGATTTTCTGTAAGTCAATAACTGAAATAACCTCTTCTATAAATTTGCCCTAATTTGGGATGTCAAATAGAGGTTAGGGCCTCATCTTTTATACTAAAGACAAATGATTAAAAAGTGAAAAAGTAGTGTTTGCAAGGAGTGGTAATTTATTTCCTGTAGGTGAACGGAGGTCCGTTGGTGACACTTGTTGAATTTTTGGTCACAGCGTCAAGCAGGCTGCTTAATGCTCTTTTTGTCTTCATTGATATTCACATGCTTTCTCTTCTTTCTAGGCTTGTAAGAAGCCGCCAAGAGACTTTTTGGAAAAGGAAACACACAATTTGGTTCTCAAAAGCCTCATGTCCCTGGGTTATCAATATTTCACTGTTGCCGTTGACTGCTTGTTATTAATTTACTTGCCATCGCGTTATCCAAATGATAGATATTCTTTTCAACAGGAATCTATTTTAATGTCTTCTTCTTATGTCATCAACCGCCATCTATAGCTAACCATTCTAAAGTGCTGGTAGTCGGGATGTTAAGTGAAAAGGCCAAACATGGCATTGATGAATAATTCTGTATCGCTCTCAGAACATTGAGAAGCCTCATTTGCCAAAACAGTGAGTGGTCTTTAGATGACCTGACCATACAGCAACACAACATTCCTTCCTACTTGGGGTTGCCAGGTACAACATGATTTGAAGCTACCCTTCATTAGAACAAATGCTTCTACTAAACCCCGCCCCAGGACACCCTTCTGTAGAGTGCCATACTGCATCCAAAGCACTAGTAAAGTAATGCCTTAGCTGCCTAAAAGAACATATAGGTTTAAGAAAACAATTTGTTCCATGTGTACAATTCTCCTTATGCCCTTCTGCAACCACAGTTGATGAGCAACATTCTTTCCGGGGTGTATTTATCGATCGGTGGCACCCGGCTATCACATTTGTATGTCATACCAATTGTTTACCAATAACACAAGAGAGCTGTCTTGTGTTATGTCTGTTTTTTTAAGGACAGAAAGTAAAAGAACTTTGGTGCAAGATAATGAATTGCATCAAGAGTTCCTTAACAACACGGAGCAGAGTGGTAAATTGAAATTGGAGTTTAACGTTCCTAAGCCCGGAAATGGTAATGAAAACTGCATACTTGCCTCACATTAACAGATGGTGACGATTATGGAATATGTGGAGCTGACACATCCGTGAAAAAGCAATCTGAATATGGTGTATGGTTTCCCATTTGATGTAATTTATACCTGCTTTGGGGTTTTACTGAATTACTTCCAAACTCCTCTAGGGAAAAGAAGTAAATATTAGACCCCTAAGGGAGGATTTTTGTATTACCAGGGAGGAGGATGCTAGAGCAGCTGGTGATATCCACGAGAGGCCCTTTTCCTCTCATGGGATCAGTGTCCAGCTGCAACGATAAACCAAGTCATATTGATCACTCTGATACTGTGGAGGGTTCAGCAGGGGCTCTTCATGCTGAAGCATACATATTAGTCAACATTATGGGAGTCATTCACACAGAGATCCCGGTAGCATACTTCTCACCTTTAAAGTGGTGCTGGAGTCCTGCCCTGTAGGTTCATCAATATCATTATATATCATAGCTCGATTTATTATCCTAATTGGATTCAGCATTTACTTAGAAAGTGGAAGAGACTCAGTGACTTTTCTCTGATCTTTTATATTGCGCACCAATTTCAGTCTCCAAACATCATTTTATGAACAGAGTTCCTTTTAAATATCATCCCTACAAACCTATAAACCTCAGTTGCTCCTCATCTGTTGAAACTTCTTGAAGCACTCCTCACTTTACTAAAGGCTAAGCACACGTACAACATTCAAACAAAAAGGATAAATCCACTCAGGACCGAAATAACACAATATTGCCCTGTTGCTATGGCCTTTCCCCTGTTTGGTTCCATGTGGTGGAATATACATTAATTTGAAGACGTTAAGATAGCTGCTGTAGGGTGGCAAGTAGTATGACATCATTGCTATTATTTTGCTGTAAATATGTGGTAACATTGGCAGAATTTCATGTGGACTGTGATATATAAACATTTGGTTTTCCGAATTTTGGTATTATTTTTGTAATTAAGTTTCCCCATTTTGCAGCAGTTGCAGAAGTTTGTTAATCAACCCGTATTATGTCAGTTTCCGTTTCACTCTTTACATCACGGCATCGGTACATTCTCTGATGGCATTGTTCGCATATGCAGGAAAGGTTTTAATTGGTCATTAACTCTTGGAAACATCTAGGGACAAAATATGGTAAATCTTGGAGTTCCTATGACAATATGTAGTGTGTAATGTGTTTAGAGTATTTTCCTGACAATGGCCAGTAATTGCAGTGATGTATGAATTTCTTTTTGCATTTACAATTGTCTTTTGTTTTCTGCAGGTAACAGACGGACCTCTGAGGCATGTTATGAGTACTTTGAGTATATTGATGACTCGAAAGCATGGATGATAATCAAAAATTTGGTGTGCCATTGTGAGAACCCTTTTACTTATTAAACTCTATCCTAATTGTAACATCTTTAATCTTAGCAAATTATGTTAACTGCTTGGACAGTATTCTTAATGGGAAAGGTCAACGTTCTTCCATTACGCCAACTGCTCCTAACATTATGAAGTGGCTCCGCCTCAGACAGGAAGCTATTCCACACAACAGGACCAAAGGTCCCTGTACATGTAGCTTGCTTCCATATCTCTACCCAACAATAATACTCCTCCCCTCCCTCTTCCTGTACCATTACACTTACATTACTGGAGGTGAAGGGGAAGGGCCGGAGGATAGTGAAGTGGGATGGATAGGACAGCGAATTGGGGTAATGAAGTGTACGTAATTGTGCCATTAGCCCCTCAGTCAGCATCCTCCTTATTCCATTCTTAACATGAGGATTTGCTATGCAGAACAAATTGCACTGACAATAAATGTTGCAGAAAATATTTAATAAATACATCATGTCAATAATTACTGCATTGCCAATTTTAAAACAACTGAACTAAAATTATCATCAGATAAGTTAAGCCTATAATGTTTTAAAAATATAAGGGTTTAAGTCCAAGTTGCTGCTCAACATGTTTAATTGAAAGAGGTACCACAACCTGTCTCGGCCCTAAACACACTAAAACTGCTCTAGTAGATCTACCTTGAATGGAGAAAGGAACCAACTTCCTCACAGACTAGTGTGCCTGTTTGACCCATCTACTGATTGACTACAGTGTTATCGTTTTACCCCTATTGACTGATTCATAGGAAACAAAAAGAAAAGAAGAACTAAACTCTTTTGGGTGGTCCAGATAAAGTGTTGAAGCCCTCTTCACATTTAGGGAAGATTGCACCACATAATCTGAATCAGAAAATACAGGAAGAACAATTTTCTTCTGACAAATGGAAATGAGAATTAACCTTAGGGACAAACTTCGGATCAAGTTTTGAAATCACCTTATCTGGGAAAAAATGTAAATAGGGAAAGAATGCCATCCATGGTCCTAACTCACCTATTCTTAGCTGAAAGCTATTATAAATCTGCTTGTCCTAATGTTTCAATTTGGTGGTTTTGAAGACCCCTGCAGAACAAGGGAATGATCCCTAGAAGGTACCAAATTCGGAACCGCTGGCTTCTGTAAATGGGAGTCTCAACCAGAATAGAGACACTAGTAATATCCAGCTCCTCTCCTCCCAAATCTTCTGAATCACTCCCAGAAAGAGGGGAATCAGTTGAAAGGCATAGCAGAGGCCTACGGCTAGGGGCTTGAAAGACTCAGGCTGTCCTCTCAAAAATTCAGGGACCCCTGAAAGTAGATGGAGGTCTGCCCAGGAGATCAATTCAACCAGATGATTCATTGAACTTTATACCGCCTTGGTGATTAAAGTAGTACTGTGTCACCTGAACCTTGATCCTCTCCAAGACATTCTTTCCTTTCAGATGAGATGTAAAGGCCTGTAAAGCTTGCCATACTCTTGCCAATTCCCTCCAATTTGATAAATGGACTTTCCTCCAGTGACCAGGAGCCCTTCAACTCCATGTCCCATAGTGTGGCTCTCCAACCTCACAAACTGGCATTGGTGGCTAATTAGACTGAAATTGAATACCTCAATGGAACACTTATGCCCAAATCGTCCTCCCCCAACCACTACTTCAACTCTGGGACTATTTTGAGAGACACAAGAATTAAGAGATCGTAGTGCCTTCAAGCCAGATGAGACTATGATTGACTACCGGGTTGCGATGAAATCAAGCCCATGAGACTATTGCTGTTGTTGCATCTAATAGGCCCTGAACTGTTAACAAAACACGAGTTGTAACAAATGTTTCAGTCAGTACTTGGGATATGTTACAATGAATCACAGCAATTCTCGCAGGAAGCAGAAGTGCACGTCCCACAAAAGTGTTGATCTGTGCTCTCTTGAATATCTTCTCCTGATTTGGTTGAAGGCAGGGGCGTAACATAAGCCCCCAAGCCCTGGCTGTGTAGGGTGACCCGGAGCTCCAGCGAGACCCCCTCAGCAAAAGTGGTAGGTGGTGGGCCTGGGAGGGAGAGCCCCCTCCATGTACCTTTGCAGGGGAGACCCCGTCTAGTTTTCTTACACCACCAGTTGAAGGCTGGGATTCTGAATATTGATTAAGAATACAGACTCATGCAGAACTTTAGTTACTGTTTCCAGATTCTGTGAAGCATTGAAAAGGTATGAAGCACAGAGCAACCAGTCATCAAGATTGTGGAAACTTGTAATACCACATAATTGAAAATGTGCTACGACAGGACCCAGTATGTTGGTGAAGACCCTCGGGGATGTAGTGAGCATTCCAGAAGGAAGAACCTGGAACTGGTAATGCTGATCCCCCAGAGCAAACCTTAGGAATTTCTTGTTGGAAAGGGGCATCAGGATGTGAAAGTATGTGCCTTGAAGATCCAAGGTGACTAAAAAACTGTTTCCCAACAGCATGGGAATGATGCCTTGTAATGAAATCATCCTGAAGATTTCTGTGGACTCATCCTGATTCACGCTTTTTATGTTCAGAATAGACCTTAGTTGACCATCCACTCTGGGCATCAAGAACAGGACAGAATAAAATCAATGTCCCTGTTGACCCAAGGGAATGGGAATGGAGCCACTGCTTTCTTATGTACCAAAGATGACACTCCCAGTAGCACTGCTTGAGCTGTGGAGCTTTCTTTGGTAATGGTGTAGACTTGAAACGATGAAAGGAATCTGGTATCCATTCCTGACTATTTGAAGCACCCAACAGTCTGTGACATACTCTGTGACCTGATGATAGAAAAGCTTTAATCTTTTGTCAAATGTCGGATAATCATTTACTTGACTAGTCCTGGCCAGTGGAATTGTTATGTCAAGTTTTGCTACCAAATGTGCCCCTCCTTCCCCACCCCCCTCCCCAACCACAAGCCCGGCTACGAAAGGGAAAATGATCTCATCCTGAGAACTCTGATGAGTGTGCTTAAACATAAAATACTTCTTCCCAGAACTCAGTTCAAATGCTTGCACAACATTTTTCTCTTCTGTTGCCTTTTTCACCATCGTATCCAGATCATCTCCAAACTATTTAGCCCCAGAGAATGACAATTTCTCAAGAAGAGTCCTCTAGGAATCCTCCAGCAACCTGTGGCCGGCTAGTGTGGCCCCACCTAAGGATGCAGCTGTCCACAGGCTATCAAGTGAAGCATCTGATAGAAATTTGGCAGCCAACTCTGGCTGAAGGGAGTAATGGAGCAGGACAAAGTCAGTCAGGTCCACAGAACAGCACAAGCCACAATCGGTATGAAATCCTGCTCTGTAGATGTCAGTACCTGCAGACACAATCACAGACAACTGCCAAAAAAACGGCAAGACTGGAGACAATATAATACATGCCAAAACCATCAGCATATCATACACTGTAGTTTCAGAGCATACTAGTCCTGAGGTGACCTAAGCATGCACTGCTAATTCTCAGAATTCCTGTTTCATTTTCACCTGTGAAAATCCCGGGAACAGCAGTACTACACCAACAGTATGAAGAACAATTTGTTATTTTATTTAATCTTAAGATTTATAGCACGCTGCTTGACAGCTAGTAATTTCTCAAGCAAACACGTTTCATAGAGAAGGCAGTAGAAATGAATACCGTTGATTCTGCCCCATCCCAGCTGGCATTTGCTCCTAAACCCCAAACCCTGATGCAAGCTGAGAGGCAAAGAAGGAAAAATATTACTCCCAATGTAATAGCAACCACCCACATAAGTCCTATTTAGCAATATTAAATGAAGAACATACTTATGTATGATTCCGTTTTGTGAAAACATCACTCAATTAAAAATGTGTCCAGGTGAGTCTGTCTACATGTATGCACGTGTATATGTATATGATAAACCTAGGTAAAAAGCAATGGAGCACTGTACACTAATGGGGAATATATGTGGAGGGGGAGTATTGAGGGAATGGTGGACACCACAAGGGATAGCACTGAAGGTTATTAGGTATACAGAATCCCTGCTGGAACTTTTCTGTTTCTCTCGTAGGGGATTTCCATGTATAGTCATAAGCACTGAATAGTTCCGCGCGCCTGCGGGGACCCCGGAGCACTGTTGTGTAGTATATTCTTAAGTGCAATCATCAGCTCCTTGACAAAAAGGTCTGTGAAAAACACTTAAGAATAACAATGTGCAGCCTATGTGAACAGCTACACAGGCCAAATTGTTAGAAGAAAAAAAACAGTTGTAGTGTAAATTTCACGTTTAAACCTCTATTTATTCTATAAATACATAAATAAATACATTCTCATATTTTATTTACACCTCTCATGAGAATAAAACAATGTAGGGCAGTGTAGCCCATAGGCTGCCATTATACAGAATGAAAATAGAGCTGTGCCTTTAAGAAAGTAAAGTCTTCCTGTTTCCCATCATGCACAGCAAAAGGCAGTTGCCTCAGTTCTTTTTTCCGGCTCCTTTCTGACCCTTCGTGACAGGGAGAAGATCCGACTCCAGGCGAAAGAGGACAGGAGGAAAAGTGGTCATTCTACCACAGAGCGAGGAGAAGGTCAGTCTTCTACCAGGGCTCACACTGGTTCCTCTATAACTCCGACCAGACCGGCTCAAAAACGGCACAGGTCTCCGACGACGTCGAGGGCGTCGACGTCGAGGCAAGGAACGGCGCCAACATGCTCGCCGTCGAGGAGTGGTTCGCCGGCGAGAAAGAGACATCGCTCGCCGTCGACGACGATTTCGCCGTCGAGACGGCGTGGACTTTCGCCGTCGAGATCTGGGTCACCGTCGACACGGCGAGGACGTTCCACGTCGAGGAGATCTGAATCCGGTTCGCCGTCGAAACGGCGAGATCGATCAACGTCGAGGGGTGCTCGACGTCGTAGACGTTCACCGTCATCACGGCGACGTCGAGGGTCGTCGTCGAGAGATTCTCAACGGCGAGAAGAATCGACGGCGAAGGACACTCGCCGTCACCGTACTTCGACGTCGAGGAGTGTGTCGACGTCGAGACAATCAAAAAGACCTAGGAGGGTTTATACAACCTCAGAATCCTCGGCCTCAATCATCCTCCTTCCAGCGTCTCCACAACTCTCTCCTCGACAATCACCATTGCCACAGACGCCGGTAACACCTACGGCGCCTCTTCCGGCTCCGCCTGTAGAGTCTGTTTTGAGGACTCCAACGCGGTCTGTAAGACGTTCGGGACATTCCTCTAGACGCTCTTCTTCCTCTCGACACCGTCATGACCCACAGAGATCTCAGCATTCACATCACAGGCGTTCTTCTTCGTCTACACGGGACTACTCTCCAACCCTATCGGACTCACCGTCCCCGAGAGTGTCCCCCATAGATGATGTGAATACGTTCCAGGAGGTCTTAGTACGAGGGGCAACCAAGCTGAACATCCCGCTGGCGGTACCTGCCCCATCGACGTCAGTGATCTTCGAGACCTTGCATCACAGGACATCTTCCAGACCTTTGCTTCCACTGGTTCCAGGTCTCCTTGAACCAGCAATGGATATTTTCCTTGCACCGGCCGCAACAAAGTCTGCTCCTTCCAGACTTATTAAAAAATATCGTCCACCAGAACAAGATCCTCTATTCTTGAGGTCGGACCCAGTTCCTGATTCGGTGGTCATAGTAGCGGCAAAGAAACTGCATTCAACCTCACCATCTTCTTCTTCACCTCCAGATAAAGAGAGCAGAAAGATAGATGCTGCAGGACGAAAAGTATGCTCTACTGCAGCCGTCACGATGAAGGCAGCCAGCGCTACTGCGTTATTAGGGCGGTACGATCGTGCCCTCTGGGACTCTTTAATACAGTTTGCGGAACATCTTCCTAAGGATAAAAGGGAAGATTTCCTGGAGGTCGTGGGTGAGGGATCCATGGTGTCTAACCAAATTATAAGTGCTGCAGCTGACTCTTCGGTGCTATCCGCACACAATTATGCACACGGGATAGCGCTCAGAAGGCATGCATGGTTGAGACTTACATCACTCAAACCTGAAGCGCAGCAGAGAATACAAAACCTGCCTTTCTCGGGCTCCACCTTGTTCGGTTCTCATGCCGATGACGAGATGGCTAGAATGAAAGCTGAACTAGATACCTTGAAAGCGGTAGGGATGGAAAGACCGAAAGAACAAAGAAAGGTTTTCCGGCCATATCAACGACGACTTTTCACCCACCGGTATCAGTCGCCACACTGGATGTCTTCGCGCCCCCAGCAACAGCAACAACAGCAGTATCAAAGGGGTTTCTCTACTCAGCGAAGGTCGACAAGGGGTCGTTCAACACCTCAAACTCAGGCAACTCGACAGGCTCCCACGTCTAAGCCCTGAATCTTTGCTTCCCCCTCCTCCGTTATCCACTCCGGTAGGGGGAAGTATCTCAAATCATCTGGACGAGTGGCTACGCATCACAACAGACGCCTGGGTATTGAATATTGTGAGACATGGTTACGCTCTCAGATTCACCAGTCCTCCACCATCTGTTCCACCCAAAACAGCCAACCGCCATCTCGAAGCTCTACAGTTAGAGGTCAATATCCTATTGCAAAAAAGAGCCATAGAACCCGTTCCCATCAGCCAGCAAGGGAAGGGGATTTATTCGAGATATTTCCTTGTACCGAAAAAAGACAAACAAGAGTTTCGTCCCATCTTAGATCTGAGGACAGCAAACAAATGGATTCGCAAAGAAAAATTCAGGATGTTAGCCTTACACCAAATTTATCCACATCTACGTCAGGGCGACTGGCTATGTGCGATAGATCTTTGCGACGCTTACTTTCACATCCCAGTAACCAAGAAACATCGAAAATTCCTAAGGTTCACTGTCGGAAAACGCCATTACCAATTTGCAGTTCTACCTTTCGGCCTAAAATCAGCGCCAAGAACTTTTTCCAAATGCATGGCGGTAGTAGCCGCCCACTTGAGGAAACAGCGAATATTCGTCTACCCCTATCTAGACGATTGGCTCATAAAGGCCTCCAGTTGTCTCGAGACACAGCAACATTTCGAATGGACTCTACAACTGCTGCAAAAACTTGGTCTTCAAGTCAATCTCCTGAAATCTACAGCAACACCTGTTCAGAGGTTGCATTACTTAGGGGCCATTGTAGATACCAGGCTAGGAAAGGTGTTTCCTTCGGAGGAACGACGGTTATCGATTCTCCAGAAGTGCAAACAACTGCAGGAAAGACCTCAAGCCACTGCAAGAATAATAGCTTCTCTACTGGGCTCGATGGCGTCTTGTATCCATCTGGTTCCCAATGCTCGCCTCCATATGAGACCATTGCAGGAAAACCTGGAGGATCAGTGGTGTCAACTGAGGGACGATTGGGAGAACAAAGTCCTTCTTTCTCCTCACACCCTACAATCCCTCAAGTGGTGGTGTTTACCCAGCAATCTCTTGGTGGGGATTCCGTTCCAACAACGGCCCCCATCTCAAACCATCGTAACAGATGCGTCACTGATCGGATGGGGGGCGCACATGGAACATCTTCGAGTCCAAGGCGAGTGGTCACAGAGAGAGAGTCTCTATCACATCAACCTGCTGGAACTTCGCGCAGTCCACCTTGCGCTCAAAGCCTTCCTTCCCTCTCTGAGAACGGAAACTCTCCTTCTCCAGACAGACAACGTGGCCACTATGTACTACGTGAACAAACAAGGAGGCACCAGGTCCAGAATTTTATCCAGAGAGGCTCAGACAATCTGGCATTGGCTTCTAGCCAGGAACCTGTCACTAGTGGCAACTCACCTGCCCGGCATCCAGAATGTTCAAGCGGATGCCCTCAGTCGGGTAATGGACGAGAACCACGAATGGGTACTACACGACGACGTCGTTCATTCCATTTTCGCACTCTGGGGTACCCCCTCTACAGACCTATTCGCAACCCCAGAAAACAAAAAATGCCAAAACTTCGCCTCCAGATATTACCATCCAGGGACACTGGGGAATGCCCTGTGGATAAGCTGGTCAGGAGCATTTCTTTACGCCTTTCCACCGCTTCCCCTGATTCCGGCGGTCCTCCAGAAGCTGTCCAATGTTCAGACCAAAATGATCCTAATTGCTCCGGAGTGGCCACGCCAGTGGTGGTTCCCAGACCTTCTTCACCGGTCACTCAAACCACACATCAGGCTACCATATCGTCCGGACCTTCTCACGAAGTTCAGAGGGCAGATATCTCATCCCAACCCCTCATCGTTGAGTTTGGCAGCATGGCTCCTGAGCTAGTGCAATATGGACACTTGAACCTACCTCAGGATTGTATGGAAATTCTGAAGGAAGCAAAGCGCCCTTCCACACGATCAGCCTATGCAAGCAAGTGGAAGAGATTCTGCATTTGGTGTTTACACAACAACATTGACCCGGTTTCCTGTGGAGAACAATCTATCCTGCCATACTTGTTAAGTTTGGCAAAATCGGGCTTACAACTGTCGTCAATAAAAGTTCACTTGGCGGCTGTCACAGCATACAGAAAGAGTCCTTCACAAACTTCCTTTTTTCGGATTCCGATTATTAAGGATTTCCTAGAAGGTTTAAAGAAGGTTTTTCCCCCCATTAGAAAGCCTTCTCCTCCATGGGAACTGAACGTTGTCTTATCACGTCTGATGCTGCCGCCATTCGAGCCAATACATAAGGCATCGCTGCAACATCTCACATGGAAAGCTGCTTTTCTGGTGGCAATCACTTCAGCGCGTAGGGTCAGCGAAATCCAGGCCCTTTGCGCTCAGGAACCCTACACGGTTTTTCATTCTGCAAAAGTGGTAATGAGAACTCATCCAAAATTTTTACCTAAGGTAGTCTCCGACTTCCATGTGAACCAAACAATTTCATTACCGACTTTCTTTCAGAATCCAGCTACTCCTGCTGAGAGAACTCTGCACTCTCTGGATGTAAAGAGAGTATTGAAATTTTACTTGGACAGGACAAAAAGCTTACGAAAATCACAACAGCTTTTTATTAACTATGGCCCAATCAGAACAGGTTTGGGTACATCTAAACAATCTTTATCCAGGTGGATTGTTTCATGTATAATGTTATGTTATCAGTTAGCAAACAAATCCCTTGGTGGTAGGCCAAAAGCCCACTCTACCAGAGGGAAAGCAGCTACTGTAGCCTTGATGAGAAATGTCCCTTTGGCAGAAATATGCAAGGCTGCCACTTGGAGGTCGGTCCATACCTTTACTAAGCATTACTGCCTTGATACAGACGCTAGGGCAGATGCTCAGGTTGGGCAGGCTTTGCTCAAGAATTTGTTTGCATGATTCATGTTTTTCTCAGTATTCTTATATCTACTCCACCGCGGTTATGGGGATGGGCTTGCTACTCTATTCAGTGCTTATGACTATACATGGAAATCCCCTACGAGAGAAGAAATGGTTTCTTACCTGTAACTCCAGTTCTCTCGTAGGGGTATTTCCATGATAGTCATAAGCAACCCTCCCTCCTCCCCGGTGGAGTTGACATAGAACATGAATATTATGGAGGTTGGTACTCCAACAAATGTTTTGTTTTTTCTTCATGTCAGGTTAATAGCCTCCAAAAAAGAACTGAGGCAACTGCCTTTTGCTGTGCATGATGGGAAACAGGAAGACTTTACTTTCTTAAAGGCACAGCTCTATTTTCATTCTGTATAATGGCAGCCTATGGGCTACACTGCCCTACATTGTTTTATTCTCATGAGAGGTGTAAATAAAATATGAGAATGTATTTATTTATGTATTTATAGAATAAATAGAGGTTTAAACGTGAAATTTACACTACAACTGTTTTTTTTCTTCTAACAATTTGGCCTGTGTAGCTGTTCACATAGGCTGCACATTGTTATTCTTAAGTGTTTTTCACAGACCTTTTTGTCAAGGAGCTGATGATTGCACTTAAGAATATACTACACAACAGTGCTCCGGGGTCCCCGCAGGCGCGCGGAACTATTCAGTGCTTATGACTATCATGGAAATACCCCTACGAGAGAACTGGAGTTACAGGTAAGAAACCATTTCTTCTCACTTACAACATTGCTAGGAGTGGTGTGGCCAAACCTAGATCTGTTCAACAATTGAATACATGTTTTCTCTTTTCGCTTTTTCAACAGGATCTAGCATCTGATTAATAAGCAGTAATCAGAAATATGTTAATTGTTTTGGAAACATGTTTTCCTCATTATATCGAAGCAGTCCTCTTAAGCACTTTCAAGCAGGAGTCTTACCAAATACAAATATTTTGATGGTGATTGCTAAACCATCTCCAAATGAGGGCGGTAAGTATCTTTGACTGTTCAGGGAATGCCTCTCATGTTGAGTGCCATATCACTGCACAGCCTAAGCTTCCTATAATAATTTTAGCATTGCTCTTGCAAGCTTCTTGTTTCTCCTTTTTTGAGTTTTTTCAGTTTTTTTCTTGATCTTTCTTTCTCCATTGTCAGTTTTTCTCTCTCTCGCTCTGTGTCAAAGTCTGTTGAGGAAAAATAAGTCTTAGTGTCCCCAAAAATGAGTGCCTGTGGGCCCCACCTGCAACTACCGGCCCAAATTAAGCATTGTGCACATACAAAGAAATGGTATGATGCTTTTTTCAGATCAAGCCTTGTTCCTAAAGCTTACACATGTGTATGTTGTAGAATGATAAGCAACATTAAGTCAGTGGTTTCTGTGTGTTCTGTCCTAGAATCATGGATGGAATGCCACAGCTCCACAGTGGGGAAACTGGTCTGTGTAATTCACCAGGCCTCAGATACCAGTACAAAACGTGTTGTCTGCCAAGGTGAGAGTGTAGAACACAGTTTGCAGGATTTAGATAGGGCAACTTTGTTTTATTCGCTTGTTTTATTGAAACAATTCCGTGCATTTACTTCTGTCCTGTATTTACTCTAAAACTACCGCATAAACTGTATAGAAGAGGGCCTTCTAAAGGACAATAGTCTCTGGCCCATACAGGCATTAACAGCACTCTACTCATGAATTATGGTCTGCACTGAGCACAAGTACTCCAGACCTTTTTATTTATACCTTGCATCATGCCCAGCATCAGAGCGCTGGGATGAGTGCTGTCATCGGATGTGGTGCCACGTGACATTCTACATCTGTCCCAAACATCCTACATCTGTCCCAAACAGGAAAAATGAATGTAAATTTAAGTCTCCGCAGAATCATATAAAATTTTCCAAGTACTCACACACAATAGTTGTGTCTTGAAAACAGCCCGTGAGACAGCAGCGGGATTTTCATAACTGTAAACATAAACACACAAGCTTTATTCGGTCAACATAACCATTAAAGCAACCATAAAAAACACAATTTAAAAAGCATAAATAATTAAGAACATAGGCGAAATTTAGGAGTCATCCGACAATTACAGTAAAAATATAATCACTCCCACTTCATGTACATAGCATACTTATTTACAAAGTTTTGGAATTCTTAAGAAAGCAAATACGTATATACCAAGCAGCCACAAGGAACTGGCTAACCAGATTAAAATAGTTGAAGTATCACTTTTAAAAATCCTTAAAGCAGTATGACATTGTCCTATACCCAAATTCCAGCAAATTGTGCAAATCCACTTACGCCGAGGAATGGAGTATGCCGGGCAGAAGAACATAAAATGTTCAACAGATTCAGTACAGTTACAACAGGCAGGACATAGGTCAGATGTTGAAGATGATCCCCATCTGTCTGTTAGGGACAACAGCGGTAAACATCCAAAACGAAAACGAGCATACAGACTCTTCCCCAGTGTATCAGGTATGAGATCTACATATGGTTCGAATTGGGGGTACTACTTGAAAGCAAGAAATTGATCAGTCAGCTGACCATGTGATGTACAAGAGAGAAGATTGTTTTTTACATAAGACCAATAAGCAGCTTTCAGAATGGATTCATGGTATCTCCCTAAATTCTGTGGAGTTTCCCCAATAGCTTTCAAGCCCCAGAATACGAAACCATTTTGACACATGCCTGAACCATGGAATGGATACTACCTTTGGTCTTCTTAAAAGGTCAAGAAGGGAGGAAGCTCGGAGGTGGTCCAAATCCTTACCCAGAAAAGTAAGGGTCTCAGGGCTATCAAATCAGCAACACGATTAAACCTGAGATCCAAATAAACCGGGATCAAGGGTGTGCTACGAGGGCATGCAAGTAAAGCCCTTGCAAAATTATTTTTGCCCACAGACAATCTATTGCCATTGTAGAACCCCCACACCTCAGCACCATAGGCAGCAGCGCCCTGCACCTTGGCCAAATAAATCTTAATGGCCGGAGATACTTCTTTTGTTACAGAGCTTTTATAGAAACGCAGGATAACGCCCGCCCTATGCTGAAGAAGTACCGCACTTTTACTGATCTGGTCCTCCCATTGTAGATTATTTGAAATCCTCACTCCTAGGTAGTCTATTGAACTGACCTTACTCAAGGGGGTCCCGTCTAGCATAATAGTGCATTTCCTAGTTGGTCCTGGGCTGAACACCATTAGTTTAGTTTTGCTGACATTCAATTCCAGGCCAAAGTCTGCACAATATGATTTAAACCTATCAACAAGAATTTGGGATCTTAGAGATAAGTAAAGAATCATCTGCAAACAGTAAAATAGTAATTTTCTGCATGTTTAAGGAGGGGACATCGTTCTGACAAGTAGACAATACTTGTACCACCTAACTTATAAACAAGGTAAATAGGGTTGGGGCCAGAACACATCCTTGGCGAACCCCCATCTGGATAAGGAGATGTTCTGTTAATTCTCCAGTATTGGGGTATCTTTCATAGATTCACATGCTTGAATCATTCCCCGTCGTCGAAGTGGGAGTCCCACGGTACATATAAAGCAATAATTAGAGAAAAATTTCTTCTTTTAAAAAAAATATATATTGAAGTCAAAGGAGAAACAACTTCAATTGTAGAACTATTAGCCTCTTTAGAAAGAGCCCAAATTTCAGCCAATCAGGCGTGACCGCCCCTTTAGAATCCTCAGCACAGAGGCTCAGTCTCTCAGATTTTCTACCGCACGTCGTGTGTAAGGGAGTCTCCCTGAGCTCTGCTCAGTTTTCTATCTCTTCAAGAGAAAATCTTAGAAACTTTCACTTTGCTGTTACTGCAAAATTTTTCCATCATGTCTGCAGTAAGAAAAGGTCTGTTTAGACCTTGTGGGACCTGTGGGAAATTGAGACTTCACTGTGAGGACCCTCACAAGGAATGTATCTACTGCCTGCATCCAGAGCATAAGGTCAAGGACTGTAAGATCTGCAGGACCTTTCCCAACAAGACTCTGAGGGACAGAGAAGCCAGGCTCCTACTTTGGCTCCAGAAAAGAAAGGCCAGGGAAGCTCTTTCTGAGGAGGAGCAGGAGAGTGACACTTCAGTGACCTCAAAGAAAAGGAAGAGGTCTGTGGAGAGCCTATCCCCTAAAAGCAGTAAGTCAGCTAAGAAGCTGCATGCATCTAAGGACAAGCCGGAGGAACTACCTTCAACATCCAAGGTAGCATGTGGCAAGGTTCACTCAGAGCCATCCACATCTGCTTCTTCATCAAAGAAGCTCGAAAGGCCTTCAAGTTCACTGCCACCGTCGGTGTCCAGAAAATCGACACTGTCGACGAGCGCTCCGTGGACGACAGGCCTTCCTTCGACGACGACGACAGCGACGGCGACGTTTACGGCTCCTCCATCTCCGATGATAGTAACTTCATCTCCGCTGTCATCTACGACGATAACGTCGGTGAGTTTGAAGTATGGCCCATCGTCGTCTCACACCCTGAAGATCACAAAGAGGCCGTGGACGGGTAAGAAGCTGAAATCTATACCGTCGACGCATTAATCGACGAGTAAATTCAGAAAATCTCCGTCGATTTCACCGACAAAGGTACCGACGACGCACCTGTCGACGACAACCCCGTCGGCGGCAGCCCCGTCGACGGATGGCGTGTCATTATTGACATCGTCGACGGCAACTTCGGCGACGCTGGCGGCACCGATAGCGACTCCACCGACGACGGCTCCGTCGACGCCTACACCGTCGACGAGAACACCATCGGCGAGTGCTCCGTCGACGGAGCCGCCGTCGACGACTCATTATCGTCACTTTGGAGCATCTCCTTACTTGCCGCAGAGAATTTTACCTATAAAGAGCAAGTCTTCTTTATTGCTTCCATCACATACATCGCCCAGTAAGGTCGCACCAATTCCTCCGCAGCATCTATTTGCTGACGAAGATGATGACAATGATGTTTATTCTGATGATGCCTTTTTTCTGGTGGCACGTAGTCCATCTGAACTACGCATTAAGTGCCAAGAGGAGGATGAAGAGGAGGATCTCCAGCCTTATTCGGACCAGCAGGATCAAAGTCATCTGCAACTTCAGGCACAACAAGAACAGACAGTTCAGATGCCTGTCTCGTTGATAAACAACCTTCAACAGATGATGCAGGATTATTATGCGAGATTTCCTCCAGCTGGTTCTTCTACCCCAGTACAACCTCCACAGACACCAGTGTCCACTCCGGCTAGACCTTCCGAATTTCCGGACCCTACCACAGCACCTTCATCTGCTCAGGCTATTGCTTCACCTTCATCTGAGGACGAGCAAGAAGAAGGTGAGATACAGGACTCGGACTCTCTCATTCCTGAATGGGATGAGTATCAAATCCAAACTCCATCTCCTTCTACACCACCACCAGTGGACTCTCCACCGCAGGACATTGGTGGCTTCCATAGTGTCATGGAAAGAGCTGCGAAAAGATTCCAGCTGCCAATTACTTCGAAGCAGTCAGACTGCTTTCTTTATGACTTTAAAGAAGATACTAGGAAGTCTGTAAGGGCCATACCCATTGTTGATTTCATTTGGGAGGAAGGCCTCAAGGTCATGCAGACTCCATCCTCCATTCCCGCAGTCTTGCCGAGACTCGAGAAGAAATATAAGGCGCCAGACAACTCCCCAGCATGTTTGATTAGCCATCCTAAACCGGATTCGGTCATTTCGCAGGCAGCTCAGAGGAGGTCCAGGAATCCATCAGCTTCTCTGACTGCCCCCCCAGACAAGGAAGGACGTCGTTTAGACTCCATAGGCAAAAAGTTTTCAACTATGGCGGCCACCACTGTGAGAGCAGCTAACTCTCTAGCAATCCTGGGGAGATACGATCAACAGATGTGGTCTGACATGTCACAATTCATAGATATGTTACCTGAGGACAGTAGAGTAGAAGCACGTAAGATTCTACAAGAAGGTGAAAAGATTTCGCCTGAAATCATAGACTCTGCCATTGATGTTTCCTCTACAGGTTTTCGTCAGTTGGCCGGGGCGGCCGTACTCAGGTGCCAGGGGTGGCTCAAGGCTACCTCTTTTAGGCCTGAAGTGCAATTAAATATTCTGGACATGCCGTATGATGGCAAGCTTTTGTTTGGCAAGCATGTTGATGATGCGTTGCAGTCTATTAAAGCAGACACTGAGACAGCCAGATCTCTGGCAACGCTACAATACAAAAGACAACCCTTTCGGGGAGCGAGAGGGAGAGGAACCTTTTCATATAGAGGAGGCTCTCAGCAATATCGTCATTACTCCTCTTACCAAGGCCAATTTCGATCAACCTTCGGCCAGCAACAACTGCATTCCTTTCGTCAACAGTCATCCGCTCCCTTCAAGCAACAGACGAGAGGAAAGTCGGCTTTCAAGTCCAAGGAGACGGCAAGGAAGCACTGACCCTCATCAAGTGTCTGCACCAGCCCCTATATCGACACTCTTATAGGGGGCAGAATTTCCAAATTTCTACACCAGTGGTCCAGAATAACTTCAGACAAATGGGTACTGGATATCATCAACCGGGGCATACACTAGAATTCAACCAACCTCCCCCTCATGTACCACCAAGAGGTCCCCCGCCAGCCCATCTCAACGAGCTTATGGACCAGATTGCTATTTTAATGGAGAAGGGAGCAATAGAGATCGTACCAAGGAGCCAGAGGGGAACAGGTTTTTACTCCCGCTTTTTCCTTATCCGGAAAAAGACGGGACTGGAGGCCCATTTTAGATCTTCGTTCCCTCAACAAATACCTCAAGAAACAATCTTTTTGCATGATCTCCCTGCAAGACGTCCTGCGCATGCTCAACCGAGGGGACTTTATGACATCGTTAGATCTTCAGGACGCATATTTCCATATTCCCATTCACCCTAATCATCGGAAATTCTTGCGATTCAGGGTTGCAGGCATTCATTACTAGTTCAGAGTGTTGCCTTTTGGCCTCAGGTCGGCCCCAAGAGTATTCACCAAAGTTTTGGCACCGGTGGCAGCCCACCTCAGACAATTAGGGGTACAGGTGTTCCCGTATTTGGAAGACTGGCTAATAAAGGCACGAACGACATCAAAGGCTGCCAGAGACACGGAGACATGTCTATCCCTTTTCGGAGCTTTGGGCTTGACAGTCAATTACCCCAAGTCTCACCTAGATCCTACCCAGAATATCACGTTTCTAGGAGCCATCTTGGACACTGTTCACACGAAAGCCTCTGCTTCACAGGACAGGCGAAAGAAACTTCGAGAGTTAGCAGCACGTCTCAGCAAAAGAAAGTCCGCTTCAGTACGGACTTACAAGTCTTTTCTGGGGATGCTGTCGTCTTGCATTCCATTGGTAAAGAACTGTCGTCTGCACATGAGGACACTTCAACAGCAGTTAGACAATCAATGGAAACAAATAGAAGGCTCTTTGACGATGTAATCCGAATAACCCCATCAGCAAAGCAGGCTTTCAAGTGGTGGAAGGATACTCCCCTCGTCTCAGACGGTCTATCATTTCTGAAAGACAGGACCATGCACGTAATAACAACAGATGCATTCCTAGAGGGATGGGGTGCTCATTTGCAGGATCTTTCAGTGAGGGGGAAATGGTCCACACAAGAATCGACTCTCCACATAAATGTATTGGAGTTAAGAGCGGTCACCTTGGCACTCAAATCGTTCCTCACGAACATCACGAATTCTTCAGTTTTGATAAGAACAGACAATACCACAGTCATGCATTACATCAACAAGCAAGGAGGCACAAAATCTCAAGCATTGTCTCTAGAGGCGCAAAAGCTGTGGCATTGGGTAATTCAACATCGAATCTCTATCAGAGCAGAACATCTCCCAGGGATCACCAACACCTGGGCAGATGCCCTAAGCAGGACTCGAACCAGCTGCCACGAGTGGGAACTCAGTCAGTCAGTTCTCGACCGTCTCTTTCGTCGTTGGGGCAAACCCAGTCTAGATCTGTTCGCGACCAGAGACAACAAGAAATGCCAACACTTCGCAAGCTGGCGACCGCAGAAGGGATCAAAGGGGAATGCGTTTTTATCAGATGGTCAGGGATTTATGCATACGCTTTTCCCCCGCTTCCGCTCATCCCGTGACTTCTGCAAAAGATGAAAAGGGAACAATGCAGGGTTCTATTAATCGCTCCCAGATGGCCACGCCAGTTCTGGTTCACAGAACTTGTATTACTTTCGGAACAACCTCACATTCGACTAAAGGCAATACCGGATTTGTTAACAATGAACCAGGGTCAGGTTCGTCATCCCAACCCGACATCTCTTCGTTTATCAGCCTGGCTCCTGAATTCTATGAATTCGATGGACTAGATATCCCTCCAGATTACGGGGAGGTGCTTGCCTGTGCCAGGGCTCAGTCTACAAACCGAACATACAAGTTCAAGTGGAAGAGGTTTTGCTTATGGTGCTCAACTTCCAACGTTCATCCTCTAACGTCCTCTCCTGAACAGATTTTGCCATATTTATTGCATTTGGCTAAATCCGGTCTTTCACATTCATCTATCAGAGTGCACCTGGCTGCCATATCCCGTTTCCGACGGACGTCTCAGTCACCTTCTCTATGGTCGTCCAGAATAATAAAAACAATTTCTCAAGGGTTTATTTAGGATGTTTCCACCAATTCATCGTCCTGCACCGCAGTGGCATTTGAACGTTGTGCTCTCCCAATTAATGAAACATCCGTTTGAACCCATTCATAGGGTGGATCTCAAATTCATTTCTTTTAAAACAGCCCTTCTTTTGGCCTTGACCTCAGCGAAAAGGGTCAGCGATATCCAAGCCTTCACAATTTCTCCACCTTTCCGCCAATTCAAGCCGGAGGTGGTCATTTTGAGAACTAATCCAAAGTTTATACCTAAGGTTCCATCATCTTTTCACCTAAATGAACCGGTGGTTCTCAGAACATTTTTTCCAAATCCACAAACTGCAGCGGAACGAGCTCTACACTCTCTAGACATTAAACGCTGTTTAAAATTTTATATACAAAGGACAAGCGACTTCCGTAAATCTGAGCAACTATTTATCAGTTATGGAAAGATTAATAAGGGTAAAGTCGTTACTAAGCAGACCATAGCGCGCTGGATCTCTTCCGCCATACAGTTGTGCCACCAATTGGCAGGGAAGTCATTATCATCCAGTGTCAGAGCGCACTCCACTAGAGCAGTATCCACTTCAGCAGCTCTGTTCGCTGGAGTCCCTCTGGACCAGATCTGCAGGGCGGCAACATGGACACGTGCTCACACTTTCACCCAGCACTACTGCCTAGAGGCTACGGACAGAGTGGATGCTGCGGTAGGACAAGCGGTATTACGTAATTTATTTGCATAAGGTGAGCCAATAACCTCTTACCCTCCATCCTCTATGTACTGTTTGAGGGATAATTTCAGGTATATGGATCTATGTGTGTGGGTATAGGTATATATTTTTATATACATTTATATATAGATATATATATTTTTATATAGATATATATAGTTTATATAGCTAATATGTTAGCGGTTAATTTGCAAATGTTAATTACCTATATGAGTTCAGATAGCATGCGTTATACACAGGCATACTATTGGTGTTACAGAAATCAAACATTTTTTCTTACTGCTGGCTATTCTGATTCAAGCATGTGAATCTATGAAAGATACCCCAATACTGGAGAAGAAAATGAGTTACTTACCTGTAACTGTGGTTCTCCAGTATTGGTATCTTTCATAGATTCACATGCGACCCACCCTCCTCCCCAGAGGGGCTCACCTCCTTTGATTTTTTCCAGTAATCTCTAGTGCGGAGAAATCTGAGAGACTGAGCCTCTGTGCTGAGGATTCTAAAGGGGTGGTCACGCCTGATTGGCTGAAATTTGGGCTCTTTCTAAAGAGGCTAATAGTTCTACAATTGAAGTTGTTTCTCCTATTGACTTCAATATATATTTGAAAAAAAAAAAAAAGATTTTTTTCTCTAATTATTGCTTTATATGTACCGTGGGACTTCCACTTCGACGACGGGGAATGATTCAAGCATGTGAATCTATGAAAGATACCAATACTGGAGAACCACAGTTACAGGTAAGTAACTCATTTTCTTCTCCCTGATTGCCCCATTTCACCTGAGCATATGTATTCTCATGTAACCGTTGTAATAGATGAATTATGGTATTAGAAGTACTGATTCTATGTAACACTTCCCATAGTTTTTCTCTAGGGACCATATCAAAAGCAGATCAAAGGTCCACAAAAA
This sequence comes from Pleurodeles waltl, assembly GCF_031143425.1. Taxonomy (NCBI): domain Eukaryota; kingdom Metazoa; phylum Chordata; class Amphibia; order Caudata; family Salamandridae; genus Pleurodeles; species Pleurodeles waltl. Next base: position 304,716,887 of record NC_090437.1, on the reverse strand, counting down.
CGACATATACATTTTGCTTGGCAAGAACTATGTATTTCCAATATAAAAGCATCAACCTGAAAACCTGGTCTACCGTACTAGTTTTTGGGCGAAAACCCACCTGTAGTGGGGCTAGCAGCTGATGATCTTGAACCCAACTTAATAGCCTTCCCAAAAGCTGTTTGGCGAAAATGTTTTGGAGCTTGTCAATAAGGCTGATAAGTCTATAATTTGCTGGGGAGTTCACATTGCCCTTTTTATAGATCAGAATTATTTCGGACCCTTTCCACGTAGTTGGAATTGGGCCCCCTGCTGCGATTTTGTTTGAAATCGAGTTTATGTACCAGGATCATACTATTGGTTCAGATTTATATAAATCCCCCGGAATCTTATCCGGTCCTGGTGCTTTGGCAGATTTTAGGGAGATGATTGCTACTATAGTTACCTCCATGGTGAAGATTATTGGATCTTCATAAGTAAAGCATTCTAGTCCTTGGTTGTCCAGAGAATAACTCATTCTAGCCGTCAGCGGGGAGGCAGGTTTGTCGGTTGGAAAATTGCAAGGTAGGGCATAGAGTTTAGAGAAGGGACTCAACCAGCTCTCTGGTTGAATATGGTTACTCGTGGTGCTCTTACCCCCTCTTTTTCTATTGGACAGTAACTTCCAGAATGTCACGTTGTCATTAATTTTCATTGTATTAAGCAGGTTATGCCAAACTGAATCTTCCCAGCTTTTCTTTGCTTGCATTACGGTCTTATTATAGGCAAGTTTAGCTGACTGTATTGCCCCTGGGAATGTGTCGCAATAACTGTTTTTAGAGATAATTTTGCCTCAGAGCAGTCCTTATTAAACCACACATTGGTTTTAGAATTACAGTCAGGATACTTGATGCTGGTCTTTTTGTAAAAAAAAAAAAAAAAAAAAGTCTGGCGTTTCTTCAGTAAATCTCCATGAATGCTAAGAATAGGAATATCATTCATTTCATACTTCTCATATACAGCCATTACATCAACAAACAACTGATAGAACCCTTTTATCAAAAAGGGATTAGACAGCAAACCCGAAAGGAACTATTATCCAGCAGTGGTGCTGGAACCACAGTGCGGTAGTCATTCTGTGATCTCCTGAATACATCATAATGCATAATGAGAAGCAAAGGATTATGATCACTCTCATAACGTGGGTCCACCTTCATATCTTTTAGGAAGGGCCATAACCTGACATCCACTAAGATATAATCAATTACACTGGTGGACTTGCCATGCTTAAAGGTCAGCGCAATGCCCAAATCAGAGGGGGTTCGGCCGTTGCAAGCCCTAAGACCATGTTTGAGACATAGGGATATCAACTGGGAAGCAGCACGGGAATGATTACACAGTTGTTTATCCATTAATTGTGGAATACCCCAAAGTTCGTCTTCTTCATCCATTAAACCACTATTTAAACACCGCCCACCTTGAGGATATCAGCACGGCTGACTGAGAGACAATTGCGCTGAGCACGTTGCCAGTGAATAACCTTATTTCTCTCGTAGGGGATTTCCATGCATAGTCATAAGCACTGACTAGTTCCACGCGCCTGCGGGGACCACGGAGCACTGATCTGAAATATATTCTTAAGTGCAGATACCAGCCCTTTTAAAAAGGCCTGTCAAACCACTTAAGAATAACACTGTGCAGCCTATGTGAGCTACACAGACCAAATTGTTGGAAAGAACGACAGCAGTAGTGTAAATGCATCTTCAAAAATACATTTATTCTAGAAATGTAATAAAAAATACCTTCTCAAACTTTATTTACACTTCCAAAAGAGAGTAAAACAATGCAGGTCAGTGTAGCCCATAGGCTGCCATTATACAGGATGTAAATAGAGCTGTGCCTTTAAGAAAGTAAAGTCTTCCTGTATCCCATCATGCACAGCAACAGGCAGTTGCCTCAGTTCTTTTTTCCGGCTCCTTCTGACAGGACCCTGAAGCATTGAGCTCTACCTCAAAAAGCTTTTTTGACAGAAAATTCAATTAAAACCTTTTGAATTTCAATTTCACTCGACGTCTTTAATATTGAGTGAACATTTGCTAGCCTTTTCTGTCAAGTTCTGACAGAAATTTAAGGTTTTTCTATCTTTAGAATGCCTTCACTATTTGATAAATGTCCTTCTTGTGGCAGAAAAAAGGCTAAAACAGACCCACACCAGGTCTGTATAATTTGCCTTCCATCCAGCCACAAACCTGACTCCTGTGACATCTGTAGAACTTTCTTCAGAAGAACTCTTCGCGATAGGGAGAAAATTCGACTTCAGGCAAGAGAGGATAGGAGAAGACGTGGTCAATCTGCCACAGAGCGAGGAGAAGGTCAGTCTTCTACCAGGGCTCTACCTGTTTCCTCTGGAACATCTGCCAGACCTGCTCATAAACGACATAGGTCTCCGACGACGTCGAGGGCATCGCCGTCGAGACCAGGAACAGCGCCAACATGTTCGCCGTCGAGGACCGGCTCACCGTCGAGAAAGAGCCATCGCTCGACGTCGACAGCCTCTTCGCCGGCGAGATGATGTGGACGCTCGCCGTCAAGAAGGTCTTGGTCCGGGTCGCCGTCGACGCGACGAGGACGATCGGCGTCGAGAGAGAGTGCTCGCCGTCAAAGACGGTCGCCGTCATCCCACCGACGTCGAGGAAGGTCACCGTCGAGAGGATCTCAGCGACGAGGGGAATCAACGCCAAGAGGCACCCGCCGTCACCGTACTTCGACGTCGAGGAGTGTGTCGATGTCGAGGAGACAGTCAAAGAGGCCTAGAAGGGTTTATACCACTTCAGAATCCTCGTCCTCGCTCATTCTTCTTCCAACTTCTCCTCAACTGTCTCCTCAGCAGTCGTCGTTGCTGCAGACACCTGTGGTACATACAGCGCCTCTCCCGGCTCCTCCTTCAGAGTCTGTTCCGGTGACTTCAGCGGAATCCACAAGACATTCCAGGCATTCCTTTATACGCTCTTCTTTCTCTCTGCACCATCGACATGAGTCACTTCAAAGGTCTTCACATTCACGTCATAGACATTCTTCTTCTTCCACACGGGATTACTCTCCAACCCTGTCGGACTCACCGTCCCCGAGAGTGTCCCCCATAGATGACGTGAACACCTTCCAAGAGGTCCTAGTACGCGGGGCTACCAAACTAAATATCCCGCTGGCGGTACCCGCCCCATCGACCTTGGTGGAGACTTTACACCAGAGAACATCCTCAAGACCTTTACTTCCACTGGTTCCGGTCTTCTTGAACCAGCAATGGATATTTTTCTGACACCGGCCACAACAAAGACTGCACCTTCCAGGCTTATAAAAAAGTATCGCCCACCGGAACAAGACCCTCTAATCCTAAGGTCTGACCCAGTGCTGGACTCGGTGGTTATAGTAGCGGCAAAGAAATTACACTCTACATCTCCGTCTTCCTCCTCGCCTCCGGACAAGGAGAGCAGAAAGATTGATGCCGCAGGTCGTAAAGTATGCTCTACCACAGCCATCACAATGAAAGCAGCCAGTGCTACTGCTTTATTAGGTAGATATGATTGTGCTCTTTGGGACTCTATGCTACAGTTTGAGGAGCATCTACCAAAAGACAAAAGAGAAGATTTCTTGGAGGTCGTGGGTGAAGGTGCCATGGTCTCAAACCAGGTGATAAGTGCTGCTGCTGTCTCTTCGGTGCTGTCGGCACATAACTACGCTCATGGAGTAGCTTTAAGACGACACGCTTGGTTGCGCTTGACATATTTCAAACCAGAGGCACAGCAGAGAATTCAAAATTTACCATTCTTAGGCTCCACCTTGTTTGGCTCTCATGCCGATGACGAGATGTCGAGAATGAAGTCTGAGCTAGACACTTTAAAAGTGGTAGGTATCGAACGCCTAAGGGAACAACGAAAAGTATTCCGTCCCTACCAACGAAGGCTGTTCACGCACAGGTATCAGACACCACAGTGGATGGCATCACGTCCCCAGCAGCAACAACAGCATCAAAGGACCTTCTCGACACAGCGAAAGTCGACAAAGGGTCGTTCCACGCCGCAAACCCAGACAACTCGCCAGGCTTCCGCATCTAAGCCCTGAATCTTCGCTTCCCCCTCCTCCGTTATCCACTCCGGTAGGGGGAAGTATCTCAAATCATCTGGACGAGTGGCTACGCATCACATCAGACGCCTGGGTATTGAATATTGTGTGGAATGGTTACGCTCTCAGATTCATCAGTCCTCCTCCATCTTTTCCACCCGAACCAGTCAGCCGCCACCTCGAAGCTCTTCAGTTAGAAGTAGCAACCCTATTACAAAAAAGAGCAATAGAGCCCGTCCCGATAAAACCACGCGGAAAGGGGATTTATTCAAGGTCTTTTCTGGTACCAAAGAAGGACAAACAAGAGTTTCGTCCCATTCTAGACCTAAGGATAGCAAACAAGTGGATTCGCAGAGAAAAATTCAGGATGCTATCCTTGCACCAAATTTACCCTCAACTTCGTCAGGGCGACTGGCTCTGCGCGATAGACCTTCGCGACGCCTATTTTCACATTCTGGTGAGCGAGAAACATCAAAAATTTCTAATGTTCACCGTCGGCAAAAGTCATTACTAATTTGCGGTTCTACCCTTCGGCCTCAAATCAGCACCGAGAACTTTTTCCAAATGCATGGCGGTGGTGGCTGCCCATTTGAGGAAGCATCGAATATTCGTCTACCCCTATCTAGACGATTGGCTCATAAAGGCCTCCACCAATTTAGAGGCTCAACAACATTTCAACTGGGCTCAGCAGCTGCTCCAGAGCCTGGGTCTTCAAGTCAATCTTCTCAAGTCCACAGCAACGCCTGTTCAGAGACTGCATTACTTAGGGGCCATTATAGATACCAATCAAGGAAAGGTGTTTCCTTCGGAGGAACGACGGTTATCGATTCTACAAAAATGCCAGCAGCTCGAGAGAACACCACAGACCACTGCAAGGGCAATATCCTCTCTACTGGGCTCGATGGCGTCTTGTATCCACCTCGTTCCCAATGCTCGCCTCCATATGAGACCCTTACAGGAGTGCTTGGAGGATCAGTGGTGCCAACTGATGGTGATTGGGAGAGCAGAGTCCTTCTTTCCCCCCACTCCTTGCAATCCCTCAAGTGGTGGTGTTCACCCAACAATCTCTTGGTGGGGATTCCTTTTCAACAACAGCCTCCAGCTCAAACCATCGTAACAGACGCATCCCTGCTCGGATGGGGAGCGCATATGGGTCATCTTCGAGTCCAAGGCAAGTGGTCACAGAGAGAGAGTCCGTATCATATCAACCTATTGGAGCTTCGCGCAGTCCATCTTGCGCTCAAGGCCTTCCTACCTTCTCTGAAGACAGAAACTCTCCTCCTCCAGACGGACAACGTGGTCACCATGTATTACGTAAACAAACAAGGAGGCACCAGGTCCAGGATATTATCGAGAGAGGCTCAGACAATCTGGCATTGGAGTCTAGCCAGGAACCTGTTGTTAGTGGCAACTCATCTTCCGGGCATGCAGAATGTTCAGGTGGATGCTCTCAGCCGCGTAATGGATGAGAACCACGAATGGGTATTACACGATGACGTCATCCGTTCCATTTTCGCACTGTGGGGTACCCCCTCTATAGACCTCTTCGCAACCCCAGAAAACAAAAAATGCCAAAACTTCGCCTCCAGATATTACCATCCAGGGACGCTGGGGAATGCCCTGTGGAGAAGCTGGTCAGGAGCATTTCTTTACGCCTTTCCACCGCTTCCCCTGACACCGGCAGTCCTCCAGAAGCTATCCAATGCTCACTCCAAGATGATTCTAATTGCCCCAGAATGGCCACGCCAATGGTGGTTTCCAGACCTCCTTCACCGGTCACTCAAGCCACACATCAGACTGCCTCATCGCCCAGACCTTCTCACGAAGTTCCGAGGGCAGATATCTCATCCCAACCTCTCATCGTTGAGTTTGGCAGCATGGCTCCTGAGTTAGTGCAATATGGGCACTTGAACCTACCTCAGGACTGCATGGAAATTCTAAGGGAAGCAAAGGGCCCTTCCACGCGGTCGGCTTATGCATGCAAGTTGAAAAGGTTCTGTGTGTGGTGCTTGTACAACAACGTTGACCCAGTATCCTGTGGAGAGGAAACTATCCTGCCATACTTATTAAGTTTAGCAAAATCTGGATTACAATTGTCATCAATAAAAGTGCACCTGGCGGCTCTAACGGCATAGAGAAAGAGCCCTTCTCAACCCTCCTTCTTTAAGATTCCAATTATCAAGGACTTCCTGGAGGGCTTAAAAAGGTCTTCCCTCCCATTAGGAGACCATCTCCTCCATGGGAACTGAATATTGTCCTCTCACGTCTGATGCTGCCTCCGTTTGAACCAATACATAAAGCATCACCTCAGCATCTTACGTGGAAAACTGCTTTTCTGGTTGCAATCACATCAGCGCGTAGGGTCAGTGAAATCCAGGCCCTTTGCGCTCAAGAACCATGCACGGTTTTTCATTCTGCGAAAGTAGTGATGAGGACGCATCCAAAATTTTTACCAAAAGTCGTTTCAGACTTTCATGTGAATCAAACTATTTCATTACCAACTTTCTTTCCAAATCCAACAACCCCTGCCGAGAGAACCCTGCATTCTCTGGACATAAAGAGGGTTTTGAAGTTTTACTTGGATAGGACAAAATGCTTGCGTAAATCACAGCAGCTCTTTGTTAACTATGGCCCAGTTAGAACAGGGTTGGGCACGTCTAAACAATCTTTATCCAGATGGATTGTTTCATGTATAGTGTTGTGTTATCAGTTAGCGAATAAATCTCTTGGTGGCAGGCCAAAAGCCCATTCTACTAGAGGGAAGGCAGCTACTGCGGCCTTAATGAGAAATATCCCTTTGGCAGAGATATGCAAGGCGGCCACTTGGAAATCGGTCCATACCTTTACACAGCATTACTGCCTTGATACAGATGCTAGGGCAGATGCGCAGGTTGGACAGGCCTCGCTTAAGAATTTATTTGCATGATTCATGTTTTTCAGTATTATTCTGCCTACTCCACCGCGGTTATGGGAATGGGCTTGCTAGTCTATTCAGTGCTTACGACTATACATGGAAATCCCCTACGAGAGAAGGAATGGTTTCTTACCTGTAACTCCAGTTCTCTCGTAGGGGTATTTCCATGATAGTCAGAAGCAACCCTCCCTCCTCCCCGTTGGAGTTGACATAGGAAAAGTTGCCATAATAATATCGATGTTGGTACTCCAACGAATGTTTTTGTTCCTTCATGTCAGGTTGCAAGCCTTCAAAAGAACTGAGGCAACTGCCTGTTGCTGTGCATGATGGGATACAGGAAGACTTTACTTTCTTAAAGGCACAGCTCTATTTACATCCTGTATAATGGCAGCCTATGGGCTACACTGCCCTGTTTTACTCTCTTTTGGAAGTGTAAATAAAGTTTGAGAAGGAATTTTTTATTACATTTCTAGAATAAGGGGGTGATTCCAACCTCCGCCCGCCAGGCGGAAACCGCCATGTGGCCGCCATGAGGCCACAATAACGCGGTCCCCATTCCAACATTCCCGCTGGGCCGGCGGGAATGAGGCCTGCAACACAGGAGCCGGCGGAGTTGCGGCCGTGCGACGGGTGCAGTTGCACCCGTCGCGCTTTTCACTGTCTGCTACGCAGACAGTGAAAAGCTGGCCGGGCCCCCAGGGGCCCCAGGACACCCCTTACCGCCAGCCTCTTCCTGGCGGTGAAAACCGCTTGCAGCGCTGCCCTGGCAGATTATCCCAGCCGGGGCAAAAACGGCGGAAAACCGCCGGCCCCGGCGGGGCGACGCAGCTTTACCGCAGGCTGGCGGTGCTTCCGTCATTCTTGCCCTGGCGGTCCAAGACCGCCGGGGTCAGAATGACCCCCTAAATGTATTTTTGAAGATGCATTTACACTACAGCTGTCGTTTTTCCAACAATTTGGTCTGTGTAGCTCTTCACATAGGCTGCACAGTGTTATTCTTAAGTGGTTTGCAGGCCTTTTTAAAAGGGCTGGTATCTGCACGTAAGAATATATTTCAGATCAGTGCTCCGGGGTCCCCGCAGGCGTGCAGAACTATTCAGTGCTTATGACTATCATGGAAATATCCCTACGAGAGAACTGGAGTTACAGGTAAGAAACCATTCCTTATCAAGGAATCATGGGTTTCCAGTGAACCAGAGGGTAGTTTAGGCACCTCAGACATGTAAATGGTGCCACCTTTGCTCCTCAGTCCGTGGCCCCGTTCCATATAAACTGACCGTTTAGTGCTATCTTGAACTACCACATCAGTAGGGAACCTAGGGGCCCTAGTAAAATGTGTAAAGGAGCTTGCAACTTCAACAGGGACCTGATTGCCATCAGCCCCACGAGAGCCCTTAACAAGATCAATCACCTGAGCTTTAACAGGCCTTTGGGACCCCAAAGGGTTCCTATTTCAAGAAGTTATACTGTGCTTCCGCCATACAATTGCAGGCGTAAGTTGAGGAAGAAATAGACAAGTTTTTTTGGGGGAGGGTAGTATTGGACCCCAAGGAAGGGGTACCTGCTCTCAACCTTGGGTCAGGCAGGGTAGTACTCTCACCCCCATTTGACCCCCCATCTGGACTCTGGCACTTACACCCAGGCTTCTGTGCCTGTCCCCCCTTTAAGGTGTCCATCAGTAAAAGCAGCAGACCCTTGACTTCATCCACCCTCCGAACAACAGTGACCAAATCAATTCCCTCATGGGCTGGTGGCAATCTATAAATCTATCAATGTCAATGTCATTGGGAAGATTAGTTAAAGATTTATCATCAACACAGATTCCGACTGGAGCACAAGCAGAGGGTCCCTCTTCCTCCACTAAGGGGCCAAACCGATTTGTGCACAAAATATTAGGAGTCTCCACAATTTCTGGACTTAGCAGGGGACTGAGAATCTCAATCCCCATAAGAGAAACACTGCTTGCACAAGGAGCAGTACCCAAGTCACTGCAAGATGTTAGAGTCATCAGGGGTGAAGAATTTGTCCTAGGAACTTGAGGTACCTGTTTTAACACAGTCTCAACTCGGGGTTTAGATGATTGCCACTTTTTTAAATATGTCCGGAACTTTTAACTCGGATGTGTTGTTTTTAGTAGACAGTGGTGGGTTAGAATTACTTTTCAAAATAGCCTCTACCTCTTCAATCAAAGAGGTGGAGGCTAGAGGATTATTCCTTTTATGTATTGAAGAGCTCACTTGGTTACTAGACCTTTTTTTTATTTATTTTTTAATGCCATTTGAGGGAGCAGGAATGTCCACAGCTTTACGTTTCCCTATCGTAGAATAAAATAGTAAATAAAATAATAGTATAACCTAAGAGATCCCTCAGTGAAGTTACTTCTGAAAATGGGGTGCCCAGCCCGGCCTCTTTGGACGATGATGGGCCTGTATTGGCCCGGTCTTTGGATTAGCGATCGATTTAAAAAGCGCGGGAGTCAAGGAAGCCTGGGGGATGGATTCCCACCCCAGGCAGCAGAGTTGCTTCCAGTGTGTCCCCATAACTGTATTAACCACCAGTGTAGGAGAAAGTTTGAATCATATTAAATATTTCCTCCTTGAATAAAGAAACACTAAGGGCTGTCTCACACATTGGTTAGTTTATGTGGTGGCTTTGAAATATTTATTCAGTCAGCGCCTCCAAACATCATTGTGGTGATGCTGTGTCTGGAACTGAAGTGGGTTCCCAGTGACTCCTACGTGGTAAACCTAAGTTATTTATTAAGCTAATTTACCTGTCTCCATGATCACTTTTACTGGCGTTGCAACCTTATTAGCATCTGCATCCTATTAATTGTATCTCCTTGAACTCTACAACTTCATATGCCTTATAATATTGGTTTTAACTCAGAATGCCGTTCTACAGTGAGGAATTTAATGAATGAATGAATAATCTTTATTTACATGATTATTTAAAATCTTTTCAAAGATCACAATAGTGGAAAATACGATAAAACAACAACCAAGGTGAAATTACACTTCATGGTAAAATGCTGTATCCTTCGTGACATCTATCTTCATGCCATTACGTAAAGTTCTCTTGGACTAGAGTGGACTTAAATCACCGAACTTGGATGTAGTTATAGAATGCTAAATGGCATGTAGATGATCTTTAAAAAAATAACATGCCCACATCTGGCGATACATGTTAGTTGCTTCTTACATAAAAAAGATTCCCTGCACCTATTAAAATTGTAAAATCTGGGTGCGCTTATGAGAACGTTTTAGAGGGAATTATGTAGAAGTCGCCACAATGTCTATCGAGTGTACAAGCCTACACAATATAAATAAAACAAATTGTTATAAGCATGCAAATAAAGTTATTGCCTGAAAAGAGTGCCATATTAATACCAAAAAATGTGAAATAACACGAGTCTATAACAGTGTATATAAGAATTCACTAAAAGACTTTAAAACGGAGATACAGATATCCTATGATGCATAATCCACATCCATTCGGGTCCTACCCCCTGTGGCAGTGTACAAGTGTTCAGGGTCTATGTTGAGACTCATAAGTAAGTGCCGATGGAGCGCGCAATTGCCCTTTTTGAAACTTTTCATACTGCTCTACAGTGAGGAATTGCTTAACGTCTGATGTGCTCAGAGATTAGCAGTCTCCTTGTCCTATACCTCCATCTCTAACACCTAGAATGACTCCAGCAGGCAATATCGCAGTGCCTGCTCACGATGACCCATCCTCCTCAGATGATGATCGAGAGGAAGGGGAAATGCACGATAATCAACCTACTCCTAATGAATGGAATGACTATTTGATTCCAATGCCATCTCCACCTCCACCACAACCTGTGGACTCTCCACCCAATGACATTGGAGGTTTCCATAACCCCATGGAAAGAACTGCAAAAAGATTTAATTTGCCTTTGACAGATAAGTAAAAATGGACTGTTTTTTGTATGATTTCAAAGAGCCTACTAAGAAATCTATTAGAGCTATCTCAATAGTGGATTACATTTGGGAGGAAGGTACTAAAATGAGGAAAAATCCTGCTACAGTCTCTGCTGGGCTGCCAAGGATTGATAAGAAATACAAAGTGGTGGCGAACACGCCTGCGTGTCTTTTTGGGACCTAAAACCAGATTCTGTTGTAATTCAGGCAGCTCAGTGATGGCCCAAGAACCCTTTGACGCCCATATTAACTCCTCCAGAAAGGGAAGCAAGGCGCAGGGATAATATTGGTAAAAGATATTCTAAATGTCAGCAGCTATAGCTCGAACCTCCAATTCGCTCACAGTATTGGGCCGATATGACAGACAAATGTGGTTAGACATTACTGCATACATAGGTCTTTTACAAGAAGATAAAAAAGGAGAAGCATAGAAAAATCTTCAGGAGGGAAAAAGAGGCTCACCAGAAATAACAGACTGTTCTATAGACTGTGCTATGGATATAGCATCAATAGGATTCGGGCAATTGGCAGGAGCTGCGGTTCTCCAGTACTTTACCTTTTATAGATTCAGATGCCTGAATCTTTCCCATCATCATGGTGGGAGTCCCACTGTAACAGTAATAAAAGCAGTGCTAAAACTTTAGCATTAAACTCCATTGAAAAAACAATAGTAGTTAGTAGCCAATTCTCATTGATTTAATACACCCAAACTTCAGCCAATCAGAGCACAGACCCTGAAGCACTCATCCCCTCCGGAGCCATCATACCTCAGATTTCTTACGCACGTCATGTGTTAGAGAGTGTCCCTGAGCTCTGCTCAGTCACAGTGTGTCACTGTTAACCTTTTGACCTGCAGTATCCAGTTCATTTCTTCAGCCACTACCATCACCTGAGGTGCTGTTTGGAAGGGTGTTTGGCTGTATTTGTTACACATAATGTCTGAGTCTAAAAAAGGGCTGTTTAGGCTCTGCAAGACTTGTGGAAAATCCAGGCTATAGTCTGAGGATCCACACAAAGAATGTCTGTACTCTCTTTATCCTAAACATCAGCCGAAAGGATACAAGTATTGTCGTACTTTTTCTGCGAAAACCCTCAAAGACAGTGAGGGAAGACTACTTCTGTAGTTACAGAAAAAGAAGGCTGTCTCTGACTCAGGTTCAGAGTGGGAGGAAAAGTCTCATACCACTTCCAGAAAGAGTAAAGAAGGAGAATCATCACAGAGAATCATCACAGAGACTCTAAAAAACCTGGCTCTCACAGTAGAGAGACTAGTTAGGAGAAAAAAAGAAAGAAGGACCTTAGGTGGCTATTCTTCGCATCAGAGGTCAGATTCAGCAACTCCATCTGCTCCTCATACGTCTTTCAAGGAAACCTCTTACGGGGAAAAAATGTTGTTGTTGATGGCGACTTCCACCATGTCAACGATTAAAACGGCCACGGCAGCAGCTTTGTCATCGAAATTTGAGACAGTGGCATGGTCGTCAACGTCATCAAGACCTTCCCCGATGACGAAGATTTCCTTGCCAAACACCTGACGACTGGGGCTGCATCTACGGCTACATCGTCGATGAAGATTCCTTTTAGTGCAGCCCCGTGAGCACCGTCGTTGACGGCCCTGTCGACAACCCTGTCAACAATCCCATCGGCAGTAGGAAAAGACACATTGGGCCTGATTACAACTTTGGAGGAGGTGTTAATCCATCCCAAAAGTGACGGTAAAGTGACCGATATACCACCAGCCGTATTACGAGTCCATTATATCCTATGGAACTCGTAATACGGTTGGTGGTATATCCGTCACTTTACCGTCACTTTTGGGACGGATTAACACCTCCTCCAAAGTTGTAATCAGGCCCATTGTATGCTCCTACAACTTCATCTATATCTCAGGATTTTTCTGAAATTTCCCCATTGCTTCCAGCTCTCCTTCTTAGGAAACAGGAGTCAGAGGATGAAGGTATGGTTGGCTCTGCTTACAGCCCTTCACAGTTGAGGGTAAAATGTCAAGAGTCGGAGGAAGAAGAAGCAGAAGGTGATCTTACAGCATACACAGAAGGCAACTATTTTTTTTCTAATGGTGGCATTCTTCTCACCAATTTGATAACTTCCAGGAACATTATCCTTATGAAGAGCAAGAAGCGGAGCAACATCATATTCAGGAATCTTCTGTCAATATTCCTGTAAGACTGGTCACAGACTCATGCAAGATGATAAATGATTATTATAAAAGTTTTCCAGAGGCCAACCCATCTTAGCTGCCTCCACAGAGACAGGAAGTACTTACCGCATCTCCTGCTTCACAAAGCACACCTTAGTCTCAAAAAGACAAACCTATATTGCCACCAATAACAATCTCTGACACTTTCCATGACAGCGATGATCAGCAATTGGAAGAGGGAGAAATACTATTGAACCTCACTGATAATGATGAGTTGGATGATCATGCCTCACCAATGCCAAACTCTCCTACCCCACCAGTGGCCTATTCGCCACCTGCAGATATTGGCAGTTTCCACGATTTACAGGACATGGTGTCTAAACGCTTCAACCTTTCTATGCCAGCTAAGCAAAAAGAGTGTTTCCTCTACAATTTTAAAGCAGGAACAAAACGCACTATTCGATCCAATCCTATTGTAGACTTTATTTGGCTGGAAGGCTGAAAATTAATGAAGACACCAGCATCGGTGGCGGCTGTCATTCCAAAACTCGACAGAAATGCAAGGCTTCTCCTACTTGTCTTATTGGCCATCCCTGACCAGATTCTGTCATCATGCAAGCAGCTCAGAGGAGAGCAAAAAATCCAGCGTCACCATGCACAGCTCCGACTGATAAGGAAGGCTGCTGGCTGGACAGTATAGGCAAAAGGTTCACCACAATGGCTGCTACTTCAATCAAAGCCTCCAATGCCATGGCTATGCTGGGGACATACAACAGGCAGATATGGTCTGACATCTCGCTGCTGTTGGACTATCTTCCTGAGGACAAGAAAAAAGAGGCAAGAGAGATCCTGGTGGAAGGGGAAAAGGCCTCTTGGGAGATAATAGATGCGGCCACGGACATTTCTTCCACAGCCTTCAGGCAAATAGTTGGAGTGGCTGTATTGAGGAGCCAAGGTTGGCTTAAAGCCACTCTTTCCGTCCAGAGGTGCAGGCCAAAATACTGGAAATGCCGTTCTATGGAGAGTACCTGTTTGGGAAACACATTAACAGTGCACTGCAGTCAATCCAGTCGGACATGGATACAGCTATGTCTCTGGCAAACTTGCAATGGAGCATGTTCCAGCAATTTTGAGGCAGAGGTAGAGATCAGTAAACCTCCTGACCGCAATTCCAACAGTGGTTTCAGCCCTAATCACAACAGGGGTTTCGTTCCCAGTATTTGCCTCAGTCCTACAGGCTGACCACAGTGGCCGCATGTTCTAGGCAGCCGGGGTGTTGAGGCCCTTCAGCAGGAGGTAAACCTCAAGATACCAACAGGAGACAATGAAGTACCGCAGGCCCCTGTCACCACAGTCCCATGTCAATTCAACCACAAATCATCCACATTCTTCAATCAATGGAAGCTCATATCTTCTGACAAATGAGTGTTGGATGTATTCCAGCATGATCACACTCTGGAATTCGTTCACAAACCTCAAACTTTTCCCCCCCAAGGAGACAATCCATCATCATCTTGCAGTTCTCAAAAAAGAAATCTGATTAATTCTCTCAAAACAAGCAATAGAGGAGATGCTGCACAACCAGCACAATCTAGATTTTTATTCTCACTTCTTTCTGATCAAAAATAAGACAGGAAAGTGGCGGCAGGTAATGGATCTCAGGTTATTGAACAAGTTCATCAAAAAGCAACCTTTGCAGCTGATGGGTACAGGGGACTATCTCTCTTCCTTGGATCTAATGGACCCATATTGTCACGTACCAATACACCCAAAGCACAGAAGGTTTCTCAGGTTTGAGGTGGCAGGGTGCCATCATCAGTTTAAAGTGCTCCTCTTATGCTTAAAATCAGTCCCCAGATGTATGGCACCAGTGGGGGCTTTCCTCAGACTGTTCGATCACAAGGTATTTCCCTACCTGGACGATTGGTTAATCAAGGGTCCCTCTTGTCAGTCAGCAAAGAAGTCCATGGAGGCCTTCCATGCTCCAATCCGGAGGCCTTCTTACATATGCTCCACTCCGTAGGTCTCAAGTTAAAAAGAGAAACATCATCCATTGTCCCCTCCAGATTACTGGCATTTTTTAGAGCAGTCCTGGATATCAAGCTTTTAAAGGCCTTTCCCACAGAAGCAAGAGTTACCCAATTTCAGACACTAACACGATCACGGTTCTGTACGGACATTCAAATTCATGCTGGGGATGATGTCATTCTGATTCCTGTTAATTACCACTTGCTGCCTGGCATTCAAGAACAGCTGGATGCAGAGTGGATACAATCTCGGGGTTCTTTCGTGGACTTAATTTCGATAACCCCAAAGATGAGGACAGTGATGTCCTTGTGGATGGTAAAAAGAACATCTCTCAGGGTCTATTCTTCCTGCCTGCGGTGCCCCAAATAGTGATGACAACAGATGTATCCATGGAGAGATGGGAGGGCACACCTACAGCATCTGGAGGTCCTTTGAAAATGGTCAGGCAGGAACAGTTATGTCACTTAAATCTACTGGAATTGAAGGGAGTATTTCGAGGTCTTCAGGTATTTCTTCCGAGGTTTAGGGGTTTGTCAGTTCTAGTCAGGACAGACAACACTACCACTACATTTTATCTGCAATAACAAGGGGGAACAAGTTATTTCCCTCCAGGCACAGCAAATATGGGAGTGGCTGATAGCCAATGACATATTGCTGAATGTCCAACATGTCCCATGAGTGCAAAATGAGTGGGACGATTCCCTCAGCAGCGAAAACAAATAATGCCACAAGTGGGAAATCAGCCAAGGGCAATTGGAAAAGATTTGCCAGTCTTGGGAGTATTCTGCTCTAGATCTTTTCACCACATACCTCAACAAAAAATGCAAGTTCTTCACTAGCAGATTTCCTCAGCCAGGATTTTGGGGGAACGCCTTCCACTTCTCATGAGCAGGGATGTTCCTTGTGTGTTTCCCCCCTTCCACTCATTCCAAAGGTCCTACATAAAATGAAAAGGGAACCATGTCGAATAATTCTAATAGCCCCGGAGTGGGCAAGCCAGTTCTGGTACACCGAGCTTCATCACCTATCAGAGTGCTCACACATACGGTTCTCGCCAACGGAGGATCTCTTCTCAGAGAACCAGGGCCAGGTGGTTCACCCACAAATTCACTCTGTCAGCTTGGCTCCCCTCAACGCTGAATTCAAAGTCCTAATAATTGCTGACGAATGCAAGTCGATTCTTCAACAGGCTTGAGCTCCTTCTACGCTTGAATGTTATTCAGCAAAATGGAAACGATTCTCCTCATGCCATGCTTCCCAGTCTTACCATCCTTGCTCATCGACACCTAAACACATTCTGCCTTATCTATTACATCTCGCCAAATCAGGTCTTCCACATTCCTCAATTACGATATGCCTCGCGGCAATCTGCAGATACTGATGATATTACAGGCGGGTATCTTTGTGGTCCAATAGACTTGTGAAGGAGTTTATGAAAGGTTTATTCAGAGCCTGTTCTCGTATCAAGCCTTTCCAGTGCTCTGGCAACTAAACACTGTCTTGTTACAACTCATGAGATCTCCATTCACGCCTATTAATAAGTGCAAGCGGAAATGGCTTTTGTGGAAAGTGGCATATCTGGTGGCTTTTACATCCAGCAGAGTTATTAGTGAAATTCAAGCTTTCACCATAAAATAGCTTTTTTGGAAGACAGACTAATTCTACATACCAATCCTTCATTCATCCCTAAGGTGCCTACAACATTTCATCTCAAAGAACTAGTCATTTTGCTTTCTTTTTTCTCTAATCCATCATTGCCTGTAGAGAGAGCCTTGCATTCGCTAGACATTAGGTGTTGTTTGAAGTTCTACCTGCAAAAGGCAAGAACTTCCAGAACTTTCTTTCTATGCTCCAAGAAGGGGTCAAGCCTTTACGCAGACTAGCATTGCTTGTTGGATCTCCTCAACTATAGCCTTTTATCATGAGAAGGATGGACGTCTGCTGGTTACCAAGGTGAAGGCTCACTCAACTTTAAGGGTTGCAACGTCATCAGCCCTGTTTGCAGGAGTGCCTTTTCCTGACATCTGCAGGGCAGTGGCATGGACGAATGACCATACATTGACAAAGCATTGCTTTCTGATGGATACAACTACCTGTGGATTCCTCACCTAATGAATTCTCCCAATGCGCCAGTATTCAACGGAAATTTTCTTCCCAGCTCTGCACGTCGACGAGGACGTCACTATTGCCTGACTCCCACACAACTCCGTCTGACGTAATCGTGGCAATAAGAGGACCTCGCCGGCAGGCTGACGTCAGTTCCCTTTTTTCCATGCCTTCAAAGCATAATGGTTTTTCTCCTGGCTCTTGGGAAGCTACTGTTTCTCGAAGGTATTACTTTGTTAAAATGTCTCCACCTCGTAAATCAGGGTTCAAGCCTTGTAGAGAGTGCGGGGGTCGTATGTCAGTGACCGACCCGCATAATGACTGCTTGTGGTGTTTGAGGTCCGAGCACGACTTGGAGGAGTGTGGTTCATGTCAAAAAATGAACCCGAAGGCGCTCAAGGAGCGAGAGGCCAAGCTGTTTTTGGCCAAGGCTAAAAAGAAAGAGAAGCATGGACATCGGAGGTCATCTTCAAGGAAGTCCTCGAGGTCGCATAAGAGACGGCATTGACATGATTCCCGGCGTCAACATGATTCCCAGCGCTGTTTGGAGAGAGACCGATCCCGGTTGAGGTCACCATCTATTCAGCGTCGTCCGACGTGGGATGTCAGTCCGACGGTGACTCCTCAGCCTGAGAGCCCTCAGGCTTCACAGGCGCCATCGGTGTTTGAGGTGGTCGAGCCTCCCCAGAGTCCTGGCTTCTCGCCTGCAGCTCAGTCGGAGGTGCCTGATCCAGCGCTGACGCCGCAGGAGTATCCAGCATTTCCGGCTCCAGGAGCAGATCCGGCCGCATTCTTGAATGCTATGTTTAGTATCTTTAACTCCATGGCCCCTGGTGGTGCACCGGCTAGTCCCTCAGGTCCCTTGGCTTTTGGATTGGGCTTTCCGGCTTCATAAAAGTCGATGCCATTCATGCCCTTCTGTCCAGCAGAGGGTGCTGGTCCGGCCCCATTGCCATTGGGGTCGCCAAGGAGACCTTCGAGGCCGGTGGCTTCTGTGGATCCGGTGGCACCGATGACTTCGCCACGAATCCAGTCGATGCCGGGGAAGAGAGCCCATTTATCCATGAAGCCGATGGATACAGCGTCAGACGAATCCGGAGACCGGCGTGTGTCTCCAGGGCCGCGTCAGCAGAGGTCATCGGTGTCGGCCAATTCTATGTCAACGCCGAGAATAGAGGCCAGGCTGCGCTCAAGAAAAAAAGCTCTGCAGCTTTTGGAGGAGCAAGAGCATAGAAGGCAGCTCCTAGAGGAAGGAGAGATCGCAATAGCCTCTGGGAGACTTTCAGGGTTTGGACTCCGCAAATGGTCTCGATACTTCCCCTGAGTGGGATCTAGCCGCTCCTGGGGAATTCACTGAGGAGGCTGCCTCATTCCATACGTTGATAAGGAAGGCGGCTGACTTTTTGGACCTTCCGCTACCGGTAGCTGAGGTAAAGACGAACATTCTGATGAAAGTCTTGCATTTTGCTTTGGCTGCTGCAGAACCACTCCTTCCGTTCAATGAGGCTCTTACAGAACCAATCCTGAAAGTATGGAGGAAGCCTGTATCTTCGACTGCTGTAATTAGATCGGTGGTGAGAAGATATAGAGTGGCTCCTGGGGACCCATGATTCCTCTCTCGGCATCCGACTCCGGAGAGTCTGGTGGTTCAGCCCTCGTGCTCCTCACGTTCAGCTCCTCACGTTCAACTCCTGGTTCCTTCCCAGGGCCGCCATCAGACAGGGAGTTGAAAAGGATGGAGCAATCTGCCAAGAAGATTTTTTCTTAGTGCAGTATGGCCCTTAAGTCTGGAAATGCTACTTGTGTTTTGGGCAGGTATATTCATGCCTTGATGGACGCGGCCAAGGCTGTGCTACCCGATTTGCCTCAGGATATGCAGGGTCTCCTGTCTGATGCGCAAGCGGCAGCGACTCAGGTTATTCATTCGGGGCTGAATACGTCGGACTCTGTGGCATGGTTGAGGTCTTCTGGATTTTCAACAGATGTACAGATGACCCTGTTAGATTTGCCGTTTGATGGGGACAAGTTGTTTGGTTCCAAAGCTGACTCTGCCTTAGAACGTTTTAAGGAGAGCAGGGCTACTGCCAAGTCCCTAGGCCTGCAGGCTTCTACGACCACCCCATTCAGGTCTTTTAGAAGATTCAGGGGGTTTGGAAGAGGAACTTCCTTTCGGGGGAGACCCATACCAGCAGGCCAGCAACCGTCTAGCCTTCCCTATAGGTCCTATAGAGGGCGGGGTAGGGTTAGAATGAGAGGAGCCACCCAGCAGCACCCTGCCTCTTCCTCTTCCTTCGGGGGGCGCAACAGGGAAAGCAGCCTTAGTCCTCCATCCATTGCATCCCATGCTTCTCCTGTAGGGGGAAGGTTGTTTCATTTTCTTCACATGTGGGAGTTGATTACATCAGACTCCTGGGTTCTCAATATTGAAGGCAAAGGTTATGCCCTTCCTTTTTGGGAGTTTCCCCCTCCCATCCCTCCCCATCCATCCTTTTGCACAGAAGACCATCTCCTGTTGATGCAGCAGGAAGTTCTAGTCCTTTTATCGAAAGGTGCAGTGGAGTTGGTTCCAGAGCAGGAAAGGGGTCAGGGTCGTTATTCAAGATATTTCCTGATCCCCAAGAAGGATGGACGTTTGAGGCTGGTCCTGGACCTGAGGGTTTTGAATCGGTTCCTCAAACAGGAGAAATTCAAAATGCTGACTCTAGCGGAGATGCTTCTGGTGTTGAACAAAGAAGATTGGATGGTGTCTGTCGACTTACAGGATGCTTACTTTCATATCCCTATTCTGAAGTCGCACAGAAAGTATCTCCAGTTTGTGGTAGGGTCGCAACACTACCAGTTTGCGGTCCTTCCTTTTGGTCTTACTTCAGCACCTCAAGTCTTCACAAAGGTGATAGTGGTTGCAGCAGATCTCAGGAGGAAGGGAATATTGGTGTTCCCTTACCTGGACGATTGGTTTATCAAAGCCAAGTCTCCGGAGCTCGTGCTGCACCACCTGCAAATGACAACCCAGTTGTTCGATCTGGGGTTTTCAGTAAACATGCCCAAATCTCACCTGGAACCCTGTCTACTGGACACAACTTTAAATCGGGCCTATCGTCCGCCTTAGCGGATTCATGACATTCAGGCGTTTATTTCAATGTTTCAAAGTGGAGCGGTTGTTCCAGTTCTCAAGGTTCTTTGTCTGCTCAGTCTGTTTGCTCCTTGCATTATGTTGGTCACTCATACATGCTGGCACATGAGGGCTCTTCAGTGGTGCCTCCGCAGACAGTGGTTTCAGATCAGAGGGGATCTCGAGGAGTCAATAAAGATCTCCAGAGACACTGCAGCGGATCTACGATGGTGGACTGCGGACGGCAACCTTTCCCAAGGAAACCACCACCAGTGGCCACGGTTATAACGGATGCCTCCACTATAGGGTGGAGAGCTCATCTGGGGGACCTGGAGGTCAAAGGTCATTGGTCTCCAGTGGAACAGATGTTTCATATCAATCTGTTAGAATTGCGGGTGATACGTTTGGCTCTCAAGGCCTTCCTACCTTCTCTTTGAGGTCAGTAGGTTCAGGTCCTGACGGACAACACTACCGCGAAGTAGTACATCAACAAGCAGGGAGGAGTAAGGTCGTACCTTCTTTGCAGAGAGGCTCTGCGGCTCTGGTCCTGGGCCATCAGATTTGTGTAGTAGCAAACCATCTGGCCGGAGTGCTGAACGTACGTGCAGACAGTCTCAGTCGACACTTCCTGGTCGATCACGAGTGGCGTCTCCATCCAGACCTGGTCCTTCACATCTTCTGGATGTGGGGATTCCCTCAGGTAGACCTCTTTGCCACTCGTTCTGCAGCCTCCAGTATCTGGTGCAAGGGGCATTGGGGGACACGTTTCAGATGTCCTGGTACGGTCAGTTGCTTTACGCATTTCCCCCCATACCCTTGATTCCTCAAGTTCTGAGGAAGATTCGCCAAGACCGGGCCCAAGTCATTTTAATAGCTCCGGATTGCCCAAGAAGGGTGTGGTACTCAGACCTTCTCCAACTCTCACTGTGACCTCCGCTCCGTCTCCCTCACAGGGCAGATCTCCTCTCGCAGTCGCAGGGGCTGGTTCTATACCCCCACCTCCAGAGCCTGCACCTTCATTCCTGGAGATTGAACGGGGCAATCTGAGTTCCTTTTCTCCCCCGCCAGAAGTGGTGGATGTTATTTTATCAGCCAGGCAACACTCCATCAAATCTATCTATGCTGGCAGATGGGCAAAATGTGTTGCTTGGTGTGGAGAGAAGCAAATTGATCCTTTACGGGCCCATTTGTCGGACATTTTATTATTTGCGTTGTCCTTGGTGCAGATGGGTTGTGCAGTTGCGACTGTTAAGGGCTATTTGTCAGCACTATCGGCTTTTCTGTGCCTTCCCGATTAACCCTCTTTATTTAAGTCCCCTATAGGGGGAAGCGTGATTCGGCAGGAGGAGGAGGCGGCACCCAGAACAAGGGCAGGAGCCCTTTAAACTTGAGCTCGCGCTCCTGCGGGAAGCGCGATTCGGCAGGAGGAGGAGGCGGCACCCAGAACGAGGGCAGGTGCCCTTTAAACTTGAGCTCGTGCTCCCACTCCACGGGAAGCACGATTCGGCAGGAGGAGGAGGCACCCAGAACGAGGGCAGGAGCCCTTTAAACTTGAGCTCCCGCTCCGCAGGACACGCGCGGGCGGCGCACGGGCAAAGCCCGCGCCAAGGGCGGACCCGTCCGCGCCTGGCAGAGGCTGGGCCACCTCCCTGACATCTTCCTGCAACCATCGGCTTTGGCCACCTATATAGGGTTGGGATGTGCACTCCACCAGCCTGACTCTCCTATGGACTTTGTGATCCAGTGTGCTACACAAGGAGACGCCCAAGGACTCTGAGCTGCAGTTTGGTGCCATATCTGCGGACAGGGCGGGAGCCCCTTTTTATAATCCCTTTGCCCCCCCACCGGGTGTCCTTTTAGATCCCAGAGGAGGCCGGGCTGGGCATACCCTGTTGATATCTGGTTCAGAGGTTTGCATATACTTTGCCGTGACTAGCACAGAGTGTCCAATATAGTAATCCCATATACATAATGGGAAAAAGAAAGCAAAACCAAATGGGGAATAGTATCAATACAAAAACCCAGAGAAGTACTAATACGATTACTAATTATCTTACAGATGCAATGGGGAAAATTAATGAAGAAATTATCAACGTTGAAGCACGTTTAGTGGCAACAAAAAATGTCTTACATGAGGCCATCACTGAAGTGAGCACTGAGGCTGTAGGCTTAATTTCTGAATTAAAATCCCCAAAGGAAAAATCCACAGGGGTGGATCCTAGATTTTTCTTTAGGCTCTTTATTACCTACAGACTCAGTAGAAGAAATTGATCCAGAAGAAAAAAAGTAGTCAGATCACCAAATCTAAGTTTATGTTACCACCTCCACAGTCCTCTAAGGGTAGCAAAATAACCACTGAAACGTACGGGGGTCATTCAGTAGTACTATCATCAGATAACGATGGTCCCTTACAAAAACATATGGAAACTCTTTTTAAGAAATTGCATGGCAAGTTAGACATACAGAATCAAAAGTTTTGTTGGAATTTAAGGAGATGAAAGAACGCATAACTAAGTTAGAAGTAAGAGTTAATTCAGTGACTAAAGAGAAAATGTCATCCCTTGACAATGACACTATATCAAATGAGAGTCAACCGGCTGTAGATATAAGGAACAGTGCAACGACAGGGAAAGTAGATCCCAGTAAAAAAAGTATGGAATACCGGTACCCCATACAGGAAGAAATCCCCCAGTCTAAGGTACCTATGATTAACCAAAGGGAGCAATTGGATAGAAATCATAGGTGCCAGCCCTCGACTAGAAATAGACCTGCGAAAGAGGTATTACAATTACCGCCAGATGCTACTCCATACACAATCATCCTTAAAAATGTTCCCAAATTGGGACCAAACATTGTTGAGACTTGGCCAGATTTACGCAATAAAGTAGTACATTGGATGTCAGTGAATATATGTACACCAGATAAACTGTTTTGCGAAATCTTATATGCAAGGAGAGTCAATTGGGTGGGATATTTGGAGGAAGAAGTGGGAGATTGCATTGTGGTCAATTTCCGTAATCCTCGTTTTGTAGGTAAACTACTAGTGGACTTGGATATAAGACATCGAACTGGCAAAAACTCGAGAAGGGAGATTACGGCTGTTCCCCTAGGATATTTTTATAGAATTATGAATATCTCAGGTACAAGAGACATCGGGGTTACTAGGAATATACCTAGCAATTTGGATAGGCATAATAAACTAGATTGTTCCAACCGATTTGCTCCCCTGGATAACATGGAGGACTTGGATTGACAGCAGGAGGACAGGAGTAGGAAAGGGATTTTGCTACTTAACAAAATACAATCTATCACTGTAATGCCCAAACCAAAATCTTTAAGCTGTAATGGTGATGTTGAGTCAGATGGGAGGTCCCTAGCAGGAGACTCAATTATACTCATGTCGTGGAATATAGCTAGAGTAAAAACGAAAATGGTTGAGAAGGAATGGCAGACCATAATAAGCTCATCACTTATAATCTGTCTACAAGAAACATGGCATACGGGATCCTTTTTCATTGAAGGCTACACCATATTTTCCACACCAGCTTCTGCCGCAGCCAGTGGTAGGGCAAAGGAAGGACTAGCAATACTGATATCAACATTGGTACCGTATACATTGGTGAAATCCTCCCTTAACTCCCCTTACTATCAGTTTCTATATTTTCAGCTAGATGGAATTTTAGGAATTGTATTAATAAATTATTACAATAACAAATTTGATGGCACCAATAGAGTAGTGGCATCGACCCTCCAGGATGATCTACAGGTCTTTGTAAATGATATAACTTCTAGCTATACAATAATATGGGCTGGAGATTTTAATATAGGGACATGCCAGAATACTATAGGAAAGACATGCAGATTTATTGACGACGGGGGAAGCACCCAATCGCATTTTTTGCATAATAATTATGGAACTGTACTGAATGAAATATTATCTAGACATGACTTAGAATTGACGGAACAAGATGGGCTTAATGGAACGAAGCTTCAAACATTTATAGGAAGAGGACACTCCTCATTAATCGACCACATATTAATTTCCAAGAATAATATAGATATGGTCGAATCCTTGAAGACTGAGCCAACCATCTATAGTGACCATCACCCCTTGTTACTTACCGTGAGATTAGCTAAACCCCATAATATAGGTGATCGATTAGCAACGAATATAGGAATAAGAAGGGAAAATGGTATTGTAATTAAATGGACTGGGGTAAATGAAATGGATGTGATGGAAAAAGTTGTGACACGACAACGTCAAGAAATTTTCACATGCACAGAATACAATCAAAGTTCAAACGAGATTTTAGGATCTTTTAACTTGCTTAGAAATGCCATCGCAGGAAGCTTAGTGAGAACATTGGGGAATAAAAAGAGAGAGAAGGTGGGGTGGTTTGACCACAATTGCTCATTAGCAAGCCAAGAATTAAAAAAAAGCCCTGCAGACTCGACCAAGAAATAGGGAAGAAGTAATTATTAAACACTCTAGCTACAGACATGCACTAAAGACCAGAAAGGCACAATTGAGAGCTAGGGCATGGGCTAACCTTGAGCAAACAACGATACTAAGAGATAGTACTCTATTCTGGAAAACCATTAACCAACCATTCTTAAAAAAACAGTGATGCACTTGAAATAACAGTACAAGTTCCACTATTGGAATGGCTTTCTCATTTTGGCTAAATTTTCAACCCAGATAATCTGACCATTCACTTATCGAATACTGGGATAATTGAGATCAAGCCACCCTTCTTGAAACCAGTTAGTTTAGGGGAAGTGAAATCTGCTATAGGAAGATGTTCAAAAGGAAAGGCACCGGGCCCTGATGGGGTGCCAATAGATGCCTATTTGACATGCGTCGATCTATGGTGTTCTATTTTGACCCACGTTTTTATGAGTGCGACAAAGGGATATATTTTAACATCATGGACTGAAAGTATAATTGTCCCTATTTTTAAAAAGGGAGATAGAGGTGATCCCAAATGCTATCGACCAATCTCACTTTTAGATACCTCTGTTAAATTGCTGGGAAGAGTACTCCTAGAAAGACTAGAGTTATGGGCAACTAACAATCATATACTCTCAGAGGCTCAATTGGGTTTTAGACCCGGGGTTGGTACTCTGGAACAATGTATGAACCTTAAATTAATAATAAGTAAATACACAATAGCAAGGAAGGGTCATGTGTTCCTTTGTTTTGCAGATCTTAGCAGCACTTTCGATTTGGTGAATCATGCAAAGTTATGGAAAGTTTTAATAGACACAGGTGCGCCCTCAGATATAATAAGCTTTTTGGCGCAATTATATAGCCATTTAACAGCGCGGGTGAGATTTGGAAGAAATGGTGAATGTACCCCAGGTTTTAGGATAGGGAGAGGAATACGCCAAGGTTGTGTTTTGGCGCCCCTTTTATTTTTCCTTTATATAAATGGAGTAGATGTCCACTTAAAAAATATAGGAATTGATACCCCTAAAATAAGAGAATGTTCTACCCCAGTCCTTTTATATGCAGATGATGCAGTACTACTGTCACAAACTGCAAATGGGTTGCAGCGGCTAATCGAGGGTTTTGTGGAATTTATGGAAGAAAGAGATATGCTGTTGAATATGAGCAAAACTGTTGTAATGACTTGTGGACAGGGAAAGGCCAGGAAGAAAACTTATTTTATCAAGGGCCATAAATGTGAAGAGGTAACTGGATTTGCATACCTGGGCTTACAGTTTTCTAATATGGGTCATTGGAAACAACATTTAGAAACTATCAAGATGAAGTATATCAGGACAACTGAGGCTGTCTTAAGATTTTCAAAAAAGATTGGCAACAAACCCCTCAGGGAAATGTTGCAAATTTACAAAAGTAAATCAATTAGCAGCATCATGTATGGTTCTGCCCTTTGGGGTATGATGCCCGAGATTCATTCATTATAAGTGCTAGAGAATACATTTTTTTGTAGACTACTTGCAGTCCCAAATACCACCTCCACATTTATGGTACATAAGGAACTGGGCTGCCCTTATGTGGAAGATCTAATATATATACCAATGCGCTGCTGGCCTGGCATGGCATTTGGTCTAAAGAAGGGACGCAATTTACCCAGAAGATTATCAATGATTGCCTTACATTGGAATATTGGGATAGAATCCCATGGTTCAAGCATTTAAGAGACTTGTTGAAAGGCATAAATCTCGCTCCAAATTTGGACAACCGGGGTACTATACTCCAATTTATTAAGAAAGAATTGAAAAACCAATTGATGGCATGGAGGGATAGTGATAGAGAAAATAGAGAATGTAGGAAATCAACAGTTGCACTTTATATGATTGAAAATAACGAGGTAATGCCAAAATATTTACTGACAGTTGCAAACACTCAGGATAGATTTTATCTGACTCGAATGCGCTTTAGAATGTTGCTTTTTTTGGTAGCCTTCCCAAAGATGAGGATTTGGAGTAAAAACCTACCGAAATGCCCCTGCGCGGGACAATTTGCACAATCTACAATGCATTTTATTATATCTTGTAAATTTTATCATGACATTAGGAAACATTTTTTAAAACCTCTATTTGTTATTAACGAATTGTTTTATTGTAAAGAAGCTTTTAATTATTTATGTAAATTGGATACTAATGAGAAATGTGATGCAGTAACAAAATGTATCCTATATGCCATAGAACAAAGAAAAAAGTTGTCGTATTTGGAAAACCTCCGGTATGAGAATGAATAATCGCCCAATCTGTTGCAGCAAAGCTTTTTACTTATTTATTCATTAGTAATGTTTTCTTGAAGTATTATATTGTATATTATTATCATTTTTAAAGAGATTGTTTATCTTTTATGGAGTAAAATCTGAATAAAGATTGATTTGAATTGAATTGAATTGAAGCCCCCTGCAGTTATAAGGTTCTTAAAGGGTCTTATTAATAGGTTTCCTCCCACTCCGTTTATTATGCCTCAGTGGGATTTGAATTTAGTTCTTACATTCCTGATGGGTTCGTCGTTTGAATCTTTACATTCATGTCTGTTAAAGTTGTTGGTGTTAAAGACTGTTTTTCTCATAGCTATCACGTTAAACCCCCTTTTACTTTTTTATGCGGACAAGGTGGTGCAGAGGGCCAGGGCGGCTTTCCCTACCAAAAGTTGTTACACCCTTCCATGTGGGACAATCTATAACACTCTTGTCTTTCTACCCTTCTCCCCATCCGTCAAAAGAGGAGGAGAGACTGCATCGGTTTGACCCGAGGAGAGCTTTAAGTTTCTACATCGAGAGAACGAGAGAGTTCCGGGTGGACGATCAGCTTTTCATTTGCTACATGGGGAAGAGGAAAGGCAAGGCTGTCCACAAAAGAACACTGTCCAGGTGGGTCATTCTTTGCATAAAAGTATGTTATTCCTTAGCAAAGAAGGTTCCTCCTGTTGGAATTAGAGCCCATTCCACCAGGAGTAAGTAGGCCTCTTTGGCCTTGGCTAGAGGTGTTCCTGTGGATGAAATTTGTAAGGCCGCAACTTGGGCTTCCCTCCATACTTTTGCAAAGCATTATTGCTTTGACTCGAAGGTTAGGAGGGATGGCGATTTTGCACGGTCCATGCTGCAGGATTTCTTGGCATGACCTTTCAGGCACCCGCCACGAGTGCGGTACTGCTTTGGGACTCTATGCATTAGGTGAGGAATCCGCAGGTAGTTGTATCCATCAGAAGAACAAGTTACTTACCTTCGGTAATGCCTTTTCTGGTGGATACACTAGCTACCTGTGGATTCCTCACGGTCCCACCCACCTCCCCGTTGCCTGTTGGTCATACCAAGATTTCCTAGGGTGAATGTATATTTGATTGTATATGTATATATATGTACATATATGTGGTATATATAGATGTTTATATTTGTATATTTTGCTGTTAAAATTTGATTAAATATTACGTATTATATTTGATTGATGTAGTCATGTCAAGTATGTGATGTCAGGTGATCACCTGTTCGCCTCAAAGGCACGTAAAAAATGGTGAAAACGGACGTCAGCATGCCGGCGAGGTCCTCTTATTGCCACGATGACGTCAGATGGAGACGCGTGGGAGTCGGGCAATAGTGACGTCCTCGTCGACATGCAGAGCTGGGGAGAAAATTTCCGGCGAATGCTGGCGCATTGGGAGAATTCATTAGGTGAGGAATCCACAGGTAGTTGTATCCATCAGAAAGCAATGCTTTGTGAACATATGGTAATTCGTGCAAGCCACTGCCCTGCAGATGTCGGGAAAAGGTACTCCTGCAAACAGGGCTGATGACGTTGCAACCTTTAAAGTTGAGTGAGCCTTCACCTTGGTAACCAGCAGACGTCCAGCCTTCTCATGATAGAAGACTATAGTTGAGGAGATCCAGCAAGCAATGCTAGTCTGCGTAAAGGCTTGACCCCTTCTTGGAGCAGGGAAAGAAAGTTCTGGAAGTTCTTAACAGCGCCTAATGTCTAGCGAATGCAAGGCTCTCTCTACAGGCAAAGATGGATTAGAGAAAAAAGAAAGCAAAATGACTAGTTCTTTGAGATGAAATATTGTACGCATTGGGAGAATTTATTAGGTGAGGAATCCACAGGTAGCTAGTGTATCCACCAGAAAAGGCGTTACCGAAGGTAAGTAACTCGTTCGTCTGGATGCCTGCAATAAGGCAGTTGTAGCAGTTGGCCAGGTTACCCTCCGAAGATTGTTCTCATAAGGTATGCAGCTTTTAAGCTCAAATCTTCCGTATTTTTCTGCTTCTAATTGTTTACCAGTTACAAGTTATTATTATGGTTCCTTCATGCTATGCCGCATTTTTCTTGATTATGTAAAATTTCACTGTCTTAGTTGACTGCTGGTATTTGAGTTTATGTCTCATGGTGGGATGGTTCGCCTAGCCCACCACCATTATTCATTGGATACTGCTGACTAGTCTGTTCAAGCATGTGAATCTATTAAAGATACAATACTGGAGAAGAAACAAGTTACCTGTACACTGTGGTTCTCCGGTATTGCTATATTTTATAGATTTACATGCTACCCTCCCTCCTCCCCGTTCAGGCTCACCAATGGTATACCGTTTTTATTTTATTTACGCTTGTGCTTGAAATCTAGGGTAGGGTGGCGCTGCAGGGGATGTGTGTTTCAGGGTCTCTGCTCTGATTGGCTGAAGTTGGGGTGTATTAAATCAATGTAAATGGCTAATAACTACTATTGTTTTTTCAATGGAGTTTAATGCTAATGCTTTAGCACTGCTTTTAGTACAGTTACTGTGGCACTCCCACCATGACGATGGGGAAGATTCAAACATGTGAATCTATTAAAGATTTCTGATGGATACAACTACCTGTGCATTCCTCACCTTATGAATTCGTCCTTGCGTCAGCATCCGACGGAAAGTCTTCTTCCTAGCTGTTCACGTCGACGAGGACGTCATAATGGCACGGCTCCACGTGACGCCGTCTGACGTCAACGTGCCTATAAGAGGTCCTTCTCGGCGTACTGACGTCAGTTTTCCTTTTTTCCGTGCCTTCGACGCCAACAGTTTTTCTTCCTGGCTCGTGGATAACTGTAGCGCTTTTTGGTGGTTACAATGTTGCCTCCAAAAAAGTCCGGTTTCAAGCCGTGTAGAGAATGCTGGGGTCGGATGTCAGTGACCGACCCCCATTCGGATTGTATTTGGTGCCTTAGTTCGGAGCATGATGTAGAAGGATGCTCTTCGTGCCAGAGCATGAATCCAAAAGCTCTGAAGGAGCTTGAGGCAAAGCTCTTCTTGGCAAAAGCGAAGAAGAAGGGCCATAAAAAGGATTCCTCCCATGCTTCTCCCAAAAGGCATAAGAAGAGGCATCATCATGACTCTCTGCGTCGTCATGACTCTCAGCGCCGTTCGGAGCGGAGCCGATCGAGGTCGAGGTTTCGATCTTCTCGGCGCCAGAAGACATGGGAGATAAGCCCTACTGTCACGCCTCAGCCCGAGAGTCCGGAGTTGTCGCCGGCGCCATCTGTATTTGAGGTCGTTCATCGTAGTCCTCAGTTTTCGCCGGCGTCGAGGGAGCCTGATGTACAGCAGACCTCTGTTCAACAGTACCCGGCTTTCCCAGTTTCAGGGACGGATCCGGCTGCATTTTTTAATGCAATGTATGTTGTGTTCCAATCCATGGGCCCTGCTGGTGCACCGGCGGCTCCCACGGGGCCATTGGCGTTTAATTTGGGCTCTCCGGCGACATACAAAGCGGCTCCATTCATGCCCTTCTGCCCTTCAGAGACTGGCGGTTCGGCGCCGAGGGTATCCCCTGGCAGGAGTCCTCCACTTGTGACGGTGGATCCTCCTTCACGTCAACCGACTTCTTCTCCGCGCCATCCGACGTCATTGATGTCCCCATCCAGACCGGCTCCATCACCTTCCTGCCAACCAACTCCAAGAAGGTCATCGTTCGACTCTGTGTCGGCGCCGGCGTCGGGTGAGTCTAGGAGTCATCCATCTCTTCCTGGGCACTTTCGAGATTCGAAGTCGTCGCGTCGATGGGCTCTTTATCAATGCTGGCCCTAGAGACACATCTTCGATCTCGTAGGAAGGCATTGAGACTTTTGGAGGAAGAGGAATATAGACAGCTGGAGGAAGGCAAGATTGAGCCTTCAGATGAGTTCCAGGGTCTTGCCACTGCAAGTGGTCTGGATACTTCCCCAGAGTGGGACATTGCGTCTCCGGGGGAGTTTACTGAAGAGGCCGCTTCTTTCCATACAGTGGTGAGGAAGGCAGCAGAGTACCTGGATTTGCCTTTGTCTGTGGCAGAGGTGAAAACTAACCTCCTCACAGAGGTACTACATCCTTCTTCGTTCAGTGCTGACCCTTTGCTGCCTTTCAATGAGGCTTTAACTGAGCCTATTCTGGACTTATGGAAGAAGCCAGTAACAACTCCTGCTGTGAACAGGGCAGTGGCGAGGAGACATAGGGGCGCACCAGGAGATCCGGTTTTTCTATCACGACATCCAACTCCGGAAAGCTTAGTAGTCCAGGTGTCATGTTCTGCGAAGTCTGCTCCTGGGACATTCCCTGGAGTCCCAACTGATAGGGAGTCCAAGAGGATGGAGCAGCCTTCAAAGAAGATCTTTTCATCTTGTAGTATTGCGCTTAAGGCTACTAATTCTACCTGCGTGCTGGGCAGATATGTCCACGCCCTGATGGACTCCGCTAAAGAAATGGCGAAAGAACTGCCACAGGAGATGCAGAAATTGTTTGGATCCCTTTTTATGGATGTGCAGGCGGCTGCTCAACAAATTATACAATCTGGCCTGGACACTTCGGATTCCATAGCCAGGGCCATGGGAACATCCGTGGCTACTAGGAGGCATGCCTGGTTAAGGTCCTCTGGTTTTTCTTCAGATGTTCAATCCACCTTAATGGATCTTCCATTTGATGGGAAAAAGTTGTTTGGGGACAAGGCGGACTCTGCCCTTGAATGGTTTAAGGACTGTCGGGCGACAGCTAAGTCCTTGGGCTTACAGACCTCTGCTGCAACACCTTATAGACCTTTTTGTAGGCTTCGGGGGTTCACTCGAGGCTCTCCCTTTCGGAGTTCACAGTCCTACTCCCAGCAACCTGCCAATCCGCCCTATTGTGCCTTTAGAGGGCGGGGTAGGGGTAGAGCTAGAGGTCTAGCCCAGCAGCTGTCATCTTCTTCATCCTCCTCTGGTGGACAACAGCAGAATCAGCCCTAGTTTCCCCCGCTTTATCTTCCATACTTCTCCTGTAGGGGGAAGATTGAGTCTTTTTCTGCAGAAATGGAAGTCGATTACAACAGACTCGTGGGTGCTAAGAATTGTGGAAAAGGGCTATGCTCTCCCCTTTCAGGAGTTCCCTCCTCCCTTCCCCCACCGTCCCTCCTTTCGTTCAGAAGACCATCTTCTGTTGTTGCAACAGGAGGTTGTCACCATGTTGGCAAAAGGCGCTATAGAGTTGGTGCCGTTGCAGGAAAGGGGTCAGGGGTGTTATTCAAGATATATCCTGATTCCCAAAGTGGACGGTCGTTTACGGCCGATCCTAGACTTGAGGATTTTGAATTTGTTCCTCAAGCAGGAAAAATTCAAAATGCTGACCGTAGCGCAGGTTCTATTAGTGTTGAACAAAGGAGACTGGATGGTGTCTGTCGACTTGCAGGACACGTACTTTCATGTTCCGATAATCAAGTCACACAGGAAGTATCTCCGGTTTGTGTTCGGAACGCAACACTACCAGTTTGAGGTCCTTCCGTTTGGACTTACTTCAGCACCTCGGGTTTTCACAAAGGTGATGGCAGTTGTTGCAGCACATCTCAGAAGGAGGGAAGTAGCGGTTTTTCCCTACCTGGACGATTGGTTGATCAAAGCCAAGTCTCCAGAGCTTGTGTTGTCTCATCTGCGAATGACAACACAGGTGTTGTTCGATCTGGGTTTTTCTGTAAATGTGCCCAAATCTCACCTGGAGCCCTCTCAACACCTCCTGTTCATAGGGGCAGTACTGGACACAACAGTGTTTCGGGCCTACCCCCAGCCTCACTGGGTTCGGGACATTCAGGCGCTGATTCTGTTGTTTCAAGTTGGAGCAGCAGTTCCAGTCCTCAAGGTCTTACGCCTGCTAGGTCTGTTTGCTTCTTGCATTCTGTTGGTCACTCACGCTCGCTGGCATATGAGGGCTCTTCAGTGGTGCCTCCGCAGGCAGTGGTTCCATTACAAAGGAGATCTCAGGGATTCAATAAAGATCTCCAAGGACGCTGTAGCGGATCTTCATTGGTGGACAGAGGACGGCAACCTTTCCCAAGGAAAACCGTTTTCACTGCCGCCTCTGGTGGCCACAGTGATATCGGATGCTGGAGATCAAGGGTCATTGGTCTCCGGCGGAACAGATGTTGCATATCAATCTGTTGGAATTGCGGGCAGTACGTTTGGCGCTCAAGGCCTTTCTCCCTTCCCTTCGCGGTCAGTCAGTTCAGATCTAAACAGACAACACTACCGCGATGTGGTATATAAACAAGCAGGGAGGAGTAGGGTCGTACCTTCTCTGCAGAGAGGCTCTGCGGCTCTGATCCTGGGCTCAGGACCATCAGATTTGCTTAATAGCAATCATTTGGCCGGAGTTCTGAATGTACGTGCGGACGGTCTCAGTCGTCACTTCTCGATAAATCACGAGTGGCGTCTCCATCCAGACCTGGTCCTCCACATCTTCGGGATGTGGGGCACTCCTCAGGTGGATTTATTCGCCACTCGAGAGAACGCGCATTGCCCGTTGTTCTGCAGCCTCCGGTATCCGTTGCAAGGAGCATTGGGGGATGCGTTTCAGATGTCCTGGAGCGGCCAGTTGCTTTACACGTTTCCCCCCATATCCTTGATTCCTCCGGTTCTGAGGAAGGTTCGTCAGGACCGGGCCCAAGTCATCTTGGTGGCTCCGGACTGGCCGAGAAGGGTATGATATACAGACCTGCTTCAACTCTTGCAGTGCCCTCCGCTCCGTCTCCCGCTCAGGGCAGACCTCCTCTCACAGTCGCAGGGGCAGGATCTACACCCCCACCTCCAGAGCCTGCACCTTCATGCCTGGAGATTGAACGGGGTAACCTGAGTTCGTTTTCTCTCCCACCGGATGTAGTGGATGTTATTCTATCGTCCAGGCGACACTCCACTAAATCCATTTATGCCGGCAGGTGGGCAAAATTTGTGGTTTGGTGTGGGGAGAATCAAAAAGATCCCTTGAAGGCCCACCTTTCTGATATTCTTTTGTTTGCTCTTAGTTTACCAAGGAAAGGTTGTACGGTAACTACGATTAAGGGCTATTTGGCGTCTCTGTCTGCTTTTCTTTGCCTTCTGGACCAGCCTTCTTTGTTTAAGTCTCCAATTGTAAATAGATTTCTTAAAGGTTTAGTGAATAAGTTTTCTCCTGCGCCCTTTCACATGCCTCAGTGGGACTTGAATCTGGTATTGACGTCCTTGATGGGTTCACCTTTCGAGCCCATGCACTCATGTCCGTTGAGATATTTGGTCTTAAAGACTGTTTTCTTAATTGCAATCACATCTGCTAGGAGAGTTGGGGAGCTTCAAGCCCTTTCTGTTAAACCTCCTTTTACCATGTTTTTCCCTGATAAAGTGGTACTGAAAACCAGGGCTGCTTTTCTGCCGAAAGTTGTCACTCCTTTTCATATAGGGCAGTCTATTACCCTACCCTTGTTCTACCCTCCTCCCCACCCTTCTAAGGATGAAGAGAGGCTCCATAGGTTGGATCCTAAGAGGGCGCTGAGTTTCTACCTGGAGAGGACTAAAGTCTTTCGCCTGGATGATCAGCTGTTCTTTGGGTATGTTGGACAGCGAGATCTTGTGTATTAAGATTTGTTACTCTCTGGCGAAAAAAGTCCCTCCTGAAGGTATCAGGGCCCATTCTACTAGGGCTAAGTCTGCATCCTCGGCCCTAGCGAGAGGAGTTCCGTTAGTAGATATATGCAAAGCGGCAACTTGGGCGTCCCTCCATACCTTCGTAAAACATTATTGTCTAGACTCT
Organism: Pleurodeles waltl; assembly: GCF_031143425.1. Classification (NCBI taxonomy): domain Eukaryota; kingdom Metazoa; phylum Chordata; class Amphibia; order Caudata; family Salamandridae; genus Pleurodeles; species Pleurodeles waltl. The sequence goes on along the minus strand of NC_090437.1, from coordinate 304,682,038 downwards.
GAAGTGAGGAGGGACGGTCATTTTGCTCGTTCGGTATTGCAAGATTTCTTGGTGTAATCAGGCGGCCACCCACCACCGAGTGCGGTACTGCTTGGGACTCTATTCATAAGGTGAGGAATCTACAGGTAGTTGTATTCATCAGAAGAACAAGTTACTTACCTTCGGTAACGCTTTTTCTGGTGGATACACTAGCTACCTGTGGATTCCTCACGGTCCCTCCCGCCTCCCCGTTGCCTGCCTGATTTCACGGTTATCTTGCAGTACTTGGAAATATGTTTCTTTATATATTTGTATATACATGTATTTTAAGGTGACTGTAAATATATGGGTTCAATGAACAATGTTATTGTGTCTGTATATATATATATTTTTATGGTTTTTGATGGGTCGGTTCTCACCTGTTCGCCTCAAAGGCACGAAAAAAATGAGGTGAACCTGACGTCAGTACGCCAACGAGGACCTCTTATTGGCACATTGACGTCAGATGGAGTCACGTGGAGCCGTGCCATTATGACGTCCTCGTCGACGTCAACAGCTAGGAAGAAGACTTTCCGTCGGATGCTGACGCAAGGACGAATTCATAAGGTGAGGAATCCACAGGTAGCTAGTGTATCCACCAGAAAAAGCGTTACCGAAGGTAAGTAACTTGTTCATCAATACTGGAAAACCACAGTGTACAGGTAGGTAACTTGTTTCTTCTAAGGCGACAAGGATGTCTAAAGATTAAATATTAGATATGAAAGGCATTAATCCAAAAACATATGAATGATGCCTTACAGGCAATTAGGGAAGATAGGGACACAGCAGGATCCTTGGGCACCTTGTAAATAAGGAAGATGCCACTTAGAGGAACAAGTGAAAGAGGTTGGTTTTCGTAGGGCTTACTAGAACTATCAACAGTATCAGCCTTTTCAACGGCAATATCAGCCTTTCTATCGACAACAGCCATTTAGAGCACCACCAGCAGCAGCTTACATGAAGTAAGCGCCTAGAAGAAAACAAAGTGCACGTGCAGAAGACACTAGCAGAAAGCAGTGACACGACAGAAGTGCTGGTTTCACCCTTTTCAAACCAACAACCCTTGGGACCAAAAATTTCCACCTTTTCTCATCAGTGGTGGCAATAACATCAGACAGATGGGTGTTCGATCTGATCACCTACTGGCATACTTTAGAGTTCATACAAAAGCTGCCAAACACTCCACCAAAGAAAGTACACTCACCCCATCTCCACCTACTCCAAAAATACGTTTTCACCATGCTACAAAATGGAGCAATAAAGAAAGTAGTCAACTCACTGAAGGAATGGGTTTCTACTCCTGTTTTTTCTTAATATAAAACAACAAATCGGGGGAATGGCAACCCATTTTGGATTTCCAGACACTAAACAAATACCTCAGGAAATAATCATTTGGCTTAGTAACCCTTCAAGACATCCTGCATTTCTTCAACCACGGATATTAAATGACCACTTTAGATCTTCAGGATGCTTATTTTCATATGTCCATGTATCCAAAAAATCACAAATTCCTAAAAATCAAGGTATCCTGCACTGAAATTCAATGCAAAGTCCTCCCCTTTGGGCTACAATCAGCCCCTTTCATCTTTGCAAAATGTTTTGCACCAGTGGCAGCCCACCGAAGGACAGAAGGGTTTACAGGTCATCCCATACCTTGATGACTGGCTAATGAAAGTACCAACCGGCCATCAAGTGCTACAAAGGCCTGCCTGGCATTGTTCGAAAACCTAGGTCTGACCATCAATCATCACAAGTCATTGATCCATCCGTCAAGAAAAAATATGTTTGTGTGAAGTTTTAGATACAATCCAAGACAAAGCAATCTTATACCTGGAAAGCACTCTATTCCCATCTGATAATGAAGCCTTTACAGGAAGAACTGAACAAACAATGAATTCAAATATAAGGATCATTTGATGATCTGACTAGGATCACTCAAATCGTGACAAAGGCTCTGGTGGACAGAAGCCAGCATTCTATCAGGACTAGCATTCTTACCCCACATACCCAACTATGTAATTACCACAGGTGCCCCCTTCGGCAATTGGGGTGCACATTTGTAAGACCTACAAGTAAGGGGGAAATGGTATACACCACCATGTATGCACATTGTGAAAAAACAAGGGGGCACAAGATCTCTGGCCATTTCCAAGAAAGCGCAAAAAAATTGGAAATGGATTTAAGAAACCGAATAACATTGAGGGTAGAACATGTTCCGGGTATGTGCAATATCTTGGAGGACACACTGAGCAGAAACAAAAACAGCTGCCATGAATGGGAGCTCATAAGTCAACTTTGAGCAAAATCATCAAACAATGGGGCAAACAAACAATGGATCTCTTTGCAACACAGGGGAACCGGAAATGCCAATTTATTGTAAGCTGGCAACCACCCTGAAGGTCATTGGGGAATGCATTTTCAATCCGATGGTCAGGGATCTTTTCGTATAGCTTTCATCCCAATCCCTCTAATGCCCAGACTTCTCAGCAAAATGAAGAGAGAACTGTTTGGAACAATTCTGATTGCTCCAAGATAGCCCAGACAGCACGGGTTAACTGAACTGCTACTACTATCATAGACAGCAGAAACCTTTAGGGACACTATTGACAATGAACCACAATCAGGTACTTCATCTAAACCCAACCTACCTGCACTTATCTGCCTGGCTCCTGAATACAATGAGTTCAAAAAGCATAAATAGCCCACAAGACTGCAGGCACATTCTTGCAAAAGCTACAGCTGATACCACTTAAAAAACATATAAATTAAAGTGGAAGCGGTTCTGTTTACTGTGCCAGAAAACAAATCTTCATGCAATCTTAGCACCACTATTTGACTTTTTATCATTTGCAAAATTAGGTCTAGTCCATCCGTCTATTAAAGTACATCTAGTGGCAATCTCAAGGTACGGGCACGATTTTGGTTCACCATCAATATGATCTAATAGAGTCATTAAGCAGTTTCTTAAATGTCTGCTCAGAATGTTCCCTCCAATAATGTCTCCTCCTCTGGCTTGGCAGCTTAATACACTTCTTGCACAAATAATTAAAGGTTTGTTTGAGCCTATATAAAAGGCAGAGGTCAAATTTCTGACATGGAAAGTGGCATTGCTATTGGCTCTCGCACAGCCAGAAGGGTTAGTAAAATACTAACCTTCACGATTTATTAACCTTTCTTACAGTTCAACGATGATACTGTGACTCTCAGAACCAATTCCAGATTAATCTACAAAGTCCCATACGGATTTCCATCTAAATAAACCTATTGTATTCAAGACTTCCTTTCTGAATCCATAGACAGCAGCGGAGTAGTCGCTGCATACAAAGGATGCTAAAAGATGTTTGAAATTTTATTTACAGTTCACCAAGCAATTCAGAAAACCAGACCAGCTGTTAGTAGCATGTGGAAATCACCATTGGGCCCAGGTGGCTTTTATTTTTTTGCATAAATTATCTATCTTCAGGAGCAGCAAGGTCATGCTAGCAATATATATTAGGACCTAATGATCAAGGAATATATAAATAATATCATAGTCAGCTATATGTATTAGGTCTTAATGATCAAGGAATATATAAATAATATAGCCGTTATTTTATATGTAGTTGTATTGTGCAGGGATGGAAGGATGTCTGTCTGCATGCTTTTTCAGCAAACCACAATGGTTGTCTTTAATCAAGTAGAAGTCTTGAAACTCTTGGGGCATTGTTTAGTGTTTGTCGTGATGGAAGCAGCATCATAAATTGGCAGTACTTTCACTCTGGCAAACTTAGGTCCTCTGCCCCATTTAGAGGAGGGAAATAAAGTTTTACTATGGGCACGCTTGACGTGACGGCCTATTCATTACCCTGATTTAGGACAGGGTGGCCATCACTTATTGTGCCTGCCCAGAACATAATTTAATTGAGTCAAATCTGAGACCCCTTTCAGATATTCAGTTCAGGATGTGTGATATAAACATCATATTTATGTATGGTTTAATTGACAAACATGTGGATCCATGTACAGCAATAATCTTGGCCATACCGATGTAGCACATTGGGTTGCCACCTGGTCAGTTTTAAAGTGGCATGACCGGTACTTTGATGTTCCAGATGGTACAAATACTAGAAAAATCGCATAAAGCAGGTATGTTTCCCATTATCAGCATTTATTTTAAACAATACATTTAGAAAGAAAGCACTTTGAAATGTTCTTCACAGCAGCCCTAATGACCACTGACTTTGAGTTAAAGTAAACAAAGATAAAAAGGCTTTGTAAAAAATGAATACCATTCCAAGGCTGGAAGACCTTTGTCAAACAAGGTTATAGCGCACCCTGCTAGAGCGGTCTCTAATTTCACTGCTTTGTACCCTGGGGTGCCTCTTTAAAGAATATGGCCAACAGCGACATCGAAGAATAGTCATACGTTCATGCAACATTATTGCTTGGAATTGACCCAACCTGGTCATGCGGCTGTGGAACAAGCAGTGTTACTCCATTTATTTCAATAAGGTGAACCTTTCTAATTATGTTTATACCCCCAGTCTGCTATTGTATTATGTTTATGATTGGCTTATAATATACTATAACTGCTACCTATTCTGATTCAAGCATGTGAATCTATGGAAGCAGAAAATACGGTACTCACCTATAACTGTGGTTCTCTAGTACTGGTATCCTTAATAGATTCATGTGTGACACACCCTTCTCCCCATAGAGGCTTGCCTTATTAGTTAAGAATTTACTAGCGCTTGCAAATATGAGGGAAGTTGCCTCTCTGCTGAGTGCTCTAGAGGGTGCTGTCGCCTGACTGGCTGAACTTCATTACCTTGTAAATAATGTTGAAAAGCTATTCAGATAATTGTTTTTAGCCATTATAGGCTATTTGTACTTTGTTATACTGCTTTAGAAGGTGCCGTGGGAGTCCCACTTCGACGATGGGGAATGATTCCGGCATGTGAATCTATGAAAGATGACAATATTGGAGAACCACAGTTACAGGTAAGTAACTAATTTTCTTAAGTTTGATCCCTTCAGACCTTCCTACATTACCATCACAACATTACTAGAGAACATCTTCCAAGCCAAATCATAGAAAGTGAATATTCCAAGGTGGAACAGCCGATTTGCAACAAAGTATACTTATAACCACCAAATTATTAATTTACATTTTGCCAAAAACAGTGTTACATAATATGTCACAAATGAGAGCCAAGTGTGCATGCTTGAAATTCTCAAAGGTCCTTGAGGGTACCAATCAAGTGTATGAATTTCTCCAAGTGAAAAATAAGGTTATATATATGTGTAGCTGCTGGAAAAACCTGAGTATACTTCATTACAGCACGTTAACTAAGTGCAGAGATCTTACGAGTATTCCTAATCCCTGACCCTGAAGCCAATGATTGTATTATGGAATATGGAGGATGGAATATTGAGGCCACACATTATTGTGACCAGAAAGTTGAGGACCAAATCTGAAAAAGCAAGTATACATAGAGAAGTATAGATTTACTATTCATACCTCCGGATCTACGTTCCTTTAAGAAATATATCATCAAGGAATGGGTGGGTTAACATTAGGCATAGAAAATACATACATATTTACCTATCTATATTTCAGTCTTAAATAATTTGGTCAAGTTATTGTGTGACCTTAATACTCTGAAATTACTCACAGTCATTGAATATGCATCCATCCGGTGAGCTAATCCACCCTTAAACAGTGTTTGCAATACACATGTTTGCACTGTCAGTCCACTCACAATGTGCCAGCCACATTTTGAAATAGGGGATCCATCAGTTTGTTCTGTCTGAACAAGTTCGCATATGAGACATTGATCTGGACATGTTTACTAAGATACGTTTTGAAGCTGGCCTCTGATGTCCAACCTCCCAAATGGTACTACCTTCCCCTCCTTCTTAATATGCTTGTCTTGAAAATGTACACAGTTTATTATAGGTAAGAGAGAGCTTACCATTAGCTATTATAACCTGAAGCCATATATGTTTTCTTCTTGTGTGTTTGTTAGTTATCCTGAAATGCAGCACTACAACATAGATACATTTACATTCCAGGAGAAAATCACCATTAATAAGGAAGAAAGCTACTGGCTGTCCCATTTATTAGGCACTAGAAATAATTGTGTACAACTGGCTTGAAAACACAGGATCTGAGGTAAGAACCAACTATTAGAGCATTCGAGGGTACACTCTGTCATAGCTAATTAACTTCTTCAGCTGAGGATCCTTAAATCAATACCACATTTTACCAACCTTTACAGCAAAACACTTTGATTAGTGGGAAGTAACGGAAGAGACCATTCTTATCAAACTCAAACAGGGCCAGTTGGCCTTTCTTTTTTCGCATACATTCTCTCTCTCCAGGATTAGAAAGGCCAAGCTATCTACATATATTAGAACTTAATGATCAAGGAATATATAAATAATGTGGCTGTCATTTCATAGATAGGTTTGTTGTCCCAAGCTGACAGGTTATCTCCCTGCATGCTTTGTCCACAAACCACAATGGTGTCTTTAATGAAGTAAAAGTCTTGAAGCTCCACTGAAAATACCAACATACATCCTGTAGATGGTTTCAACATGATCATGCATTTTCTATAAATTTGTTATAACACTTAAATGGGCACCTTGGGACTTGTTTATTGTTTGTAATGATGGGAGCAGCGTCATAAATTGACAGTACTTCCACTCTGCCAAACTCAGGTCCTCTGTCCCATTTGGAGGGGGGAAATGCAGTTTTTCTATGGACACTCTTGACGTGATGGCCCAGTCATCACCCTTTTTAGGACAGGGTGCCCATCACTTATTGTGCCTGCCAAGAACATAATTTAATTGAGTCAAATCTGAGACATCTTGCTGATATTCAGTTCAGGTACTGTGATATATAATAATCATACTTATATATGGTTTAAAAGACATACGTGGATCCATGTACAGCAACAATCAGTGTAGCACAAAGGGTTGTCAACTGGTCAGGTTTATACTGGCATGACCGGTACTTTGATGTTTCAGATGGTACAAATATTAGAAAAATCACCTAAAGCAGGTTTTTTCTCCCTTATTAGTATATATTTTAAACAATAAATTCTGATGGATACAATTACCTGTGGATTCATCACCCTTTGACTTCTCCAAATGCGCCAGCATTCCACGGAAGTGTTTTCTTTCTAGCTCTCCATGTTGACAAGGTTGTCACAATGTAACGGCTCTACACACGACTCCATCTGACGTTATTGGAGCCATAAGAAGTCGTCAGTTCCCTTTTTTCCATGCCATTGATGCTAACGGGTTTTCTACCTCTCCAGGTGTTACACTGTGTCAAGGGAGCTTCTTTGTGCAACAATGTCTCTGCCAAAGAAGTTGGGATTTAAGCCTTGTAGGGAGTGTGAAGGTCATATGTCTGTTACTGACCCACACAAGAACTGTATTTGGTGCCTGAGTTTCGACCACGACATCGGGGGATGCTCTTCATGCCAGAGTACAAACCCGAAGGCACTTAAAGAAAGTGATGCAAAGCTGTTCCTGGCTAAGGCCAAAAAGGAAAAGCGGGCCGTCGAAGATCCAGACTTCGAGAGACATTCGACCTGGAAGGTTAGCCCTACCCTTTCACCTCTGGAACTGAAGTCGACAGAGATGTCACCGGCGCCATCTTTGGTCGAGATCTCGTATCACCTGCAAGTCCTACAACCCGGTTCTCTCCTGTTACTCCACCAGAACAGGAGATTCAGGACCGGGAGTCAAGTGGGGTCCAGCCTCAACCAGAATCCGGCCTTTCTGACTTGTGGTGCAAATCCTTCTGCCTTTTTGAATGCCATGTTCAGCATTTTTAACAGCACCATGACCCCTTGCAGGTGCTCCTGCAGGCCCCATGGGTCCGTTAGACTTCAGTCTAGGCGTCCCAGCACCTTATATACAGGCTCCTTTTATGCAGTTTTTGCCCACAGCTCCATTACTTTTCAGGGATTATGGCACCACTGGTGGCCATACTGATGCTGGATAATACTCGTTCGGCATCAAGTGATTCAACGCCTACCTGGGGAACAGTCCCAGTTCCGGCTTCAATGACGCCCCAACATACATCCTCGGCGTTGGTTCATTCTTTATCGACGCCAAGCTTCGTGTCTAGATTAAAATCGAGAAGAGAGGCATTGAGCCTGTTAGAGAAGCAGCAGTATTTGGAGGAACATCAGGATTTGGAGGAAGGAAAAATCCCTTTGCATGCTCATGGTTTGGAAAGGATTGAGGTGGCAAGCGGTCTAGACACTTCTCCTGAGTGGGAATTGCTATCTCCTGGAGGTATTCTACCTTCAGAGGTTACTTCATATCACTGTGTGATCAGGAAGGCTGCTGGCCTTTTGAAGTTGCCATTGCCAACATTGGAGATAAAATCCAACATACTGACTGAGGTTCTCCACTCCTCCTCTGCCACATTAGAACCTTTGCTGCCCTCTAATGAGGCCTTGTCGGAGCCGATTCTGGATTTGTGGTGGAAGCCTGTGTCTACTCCTGCTGTATCCATAGTCATCGCTAGGAGATATAGGGCTGCACCAGGCGACCCGCAATTCCTCAGCCAACATCCAACACCAGTGCCATGGGTACATCAGTGGCTGACAGAAGACATGCATGGTTAAGGGGGTTGAGGTTCTCCCCAGATGTTCAGTCCGCCTTAATGGATCTCACTTTTGATGGGTCAAGACTATTTGGAGAGAAGGCTGACTCACCACTAGAGAGGTAAAGGAGAGCAAGGCCACGGCTGAGTCTCTGGGGCTACAGTCTCTCTCCTCAGCCTATAGACCTTTCAGAAGGTTTAGGGGACTTGGCTGCAGCTCCTCCTTTCGTGAGAGGCAGCAGTTCCAAGGTCAAGAATCTGTCAACCCCCTCTACAGGTCCTACAGGGGTAGGAGGAGACTTAGGCAATGTGGTGCTGCCCAGCAGCTTTCCTTCGCCTCCACTTTATCCTCTCCTGGGAACCTGTCAGGAAAGCAGCCCTAGTTCTCTCCCCTTTCAGCAGCATGTGTTGGCTGTATGGGGAAGGTTAATTTATTTTCTCCAAGAGTGAGTCAATAACATCAGACTCATGGGTGTTGAGTATTGTAGTAAATGGGTATGCACTTCCCTTTCGGGAGTTCCCTTTCCTTTCCCTCCCCAGAATACTTTTTGTTCAGAGGATCACTTGCAGTTGCTTCAGCAGGAGGTACAAAATCTGCTGTTAAAGGGCACAGTGGAGTTGATTTTGGAGCAGGAAATGGGTCAGGGATGTTATTCAAGATATTTCCTGATCCCCCAAGAAAGATGGTCGTTTGAGGTCCATCCTAGACCTGAGGATTTTGAATTGGTTCCTCAAACAGGAGAAGTTCAAAATGCTGACCCTAGCTTAGGTGCTTCTGGAGCTGGACAAGAAAGACTGGATGGTTTCTATAGACTTGTAGGATGTGTATTATCGCATCCCCAACTCTGCAGTCACACAGGAAGTATCTCTGTTTCATGGTAGAATCGCAGCACTGCCAGTTTGTGGTCCTTCCTTTAGATCTTACTTCTGCACCTAGAGTCTTCACAAAGGTGATGGCAGTAGTTACAGCGCATCTCAGAAAGATGGGAATATCGGTATTCCCTTACCTGTATGATTGGTGGCTCAAACAACAAGACGCCAGAGTTGGTACTTCATCATTTGCAGGTGACAACCCAATTGTTGTTCAACCTGGGCTTTTCGTTGAATGTGCCCAAATCTCACCTGGAGCCCTCTCAGCGCCTCCTGTTAATAAGGGTAGAGCTGGACATAACACTTAATCATGCCTACCCTCCTCCTCAGAAGATTCGGGACATTCAGGCTATGATTCCAATGTTTCAAGATGAATCGGTTGTTCCAGTCCTAAACGGCCTACCCCTGCTTGGTCTATTCAATTCCTGTATTCTGTTGGTCACTTACACACGTTGTCACATGAGGGCGCACTAGTGGTGCCTCCGCAGGCAGTGGTTTCAAACCAGAGGAGATCTCAGTGAGTCAATAACAGTCTCTAGAGACACTGAAGTGGATCTTCAATGGTGGAGTGTAGATGGCAACCTATTGCAGGGCAGGCCGTTTTATCTTCCACCTCTGGTGACCACAGTCATACCGGATGCTTGCACTCTAGGTTGCGGAGTGAATCTTGGGGATCTGGAGATCAAAGGTATTTGGTCTCCAGTGGAACAGATGTTCCACATCAAACTGTTGGAGTTACGGGAGATACGTCTGGCTCCTAAGGCCTTCCTCCCTTCCATTCGCAGTCAGTTGGTTCAGGTCTTGACAGGCAATACTACCACTATGTGGTACATCAACAAACAGGGAGGTGTAAGGTCGTATCTTCTCTGCAGAGAGGCTCTATGACTATGGTCCTGGGCTCAGGACTATCGGATTAGCATAGTAGCAAACCATTTGGCCGGAGTTCTCAGCGTATGTGCTTATAGTCTCAGCTGGCATTTTTTAGCTGTTCATGAGTGGCGTCTCTATCCAGAAGTGGTTCTTTATGTCTTTCGGTTGTGGGGGACCCCTCAGATAGACCTGTTTGCCACTCACAAGAGCATGCACTGCCTATCGTTCTGCAGCCTTCAGTGTGCTGGGAGCATTGGGGGACGTGTTTCAGTTGAGCTGGGGCAACCGGCTACTTTATGGGTTTTCTCCCACTCCCTTAATTCCTTGAGTTCTGAGACAGATTCGCCAAGACCGGGCCCAAGTCATAATATTAGCCCAGGCCGGCCCCCGAAGGGTGTGGTACGCAAACCCCCTTCACCTCTCATTTTGTCCACTTCTCCATCTCTGTCACAGGGCAGACCTCCTGTCATAGTGCAGAGGCAGATTCTATACCGCCACCTCCAGAGCCTGCACTTACATGCCTGAATATTGAATGGGGCAATCTAAATTCCTTTTCTCTTCCCCCTGAAGTGGAGGATGTTATAGTATCGGCTAGGCGACGCTCCATGAAAACTGTCCATGCTGGGAGATAGGCCAAGTTTGTTAAATGGTGTAAGGAAAGGCATGTTGATTCTTTGAAGGCCCATTTGTCCAATGTTTTATAATTTGCTCACTCCTTTGCACAACAAAGTTGTGCAGTTGCGACAGTGAAGGGCTATCTGTCTGCACGGTCCGCATTAATTTGCTTACCTGACCAACCCTGTTTGTTTAAGTACCCTCTAGTTCTAAGGTATCTTAAGGGTTTGACTAATGGGCTTCCTCCCACTCAGTTTAAAATGCTCCAGTGGGATTTAAATTTAGTTTTAACGTACTTAATGGGTACACCGTTTGAACCATTGCATACTTGCCAGTTGAGGCTCCTAATGTTTAAACGGTTTTTTTAATAGCAATCACATCGGCTAGGTGGGTTAGTGAGCTACAAGCTCTGAGTGTAAAACCCCCCTTACCACTTTCCATGCTAACAAGGAGGTTTTGAGAACCAGGGCGGCTTTCCTAATGAAGGTGGTGATGCCTTTTCATTCAGGGCAGCCCATCGCCCTTCCGTCCTTTTACCCTCCTCCCATCCCTCTATGGAGGAGGAAAGGCTGCACCGTCTGTATCCAAGGAGAGCATTGAGCTTCTACGTAGACAGGTCGAAAGAGTTTAGGATGGATGATCAGCTCTTTGTTGTCTTCGTGGGCAAGATGAAGGGCAAAGCCGTTCACAAATTTCACTATGAAGGTGGGTCATTCTCTGCATTAAAATATGTTATGCACTGGCAAAGAAAGATCCTCCCGAGGGCAATAGAGCTCATTCTACCAGAGCTAAGTCTACTACTTCTGCTTTGGCTAGAGGTGTATCCTAGTAGATATTTGCAAAGCATCAACTTGGGTTTCTCTCCACACTTTCGCGAAGCATTGCTGCTTGGAATTGAGGAGGGACGGCCATGTTGCCCATGCAGGGCTGCAGGGTTTCTTGGTATAGCCAGATAGGCACCCACCTCTGCACCTCTGAGTGTGGGACTGCTTTGGGATTCTCTTCAGAAGGTGAGAAATCCACAGGTAGATGTATTTACCCAGAACAAGTTACTTACCTTTGATAACTCTTTTTCTGGTGGATACAGTATCTACCTGTGGATTCCACACGGAATCCCACCCGCCTCTCCGTCGCCTGTATGGTTATGCCAAGAAGGATATTATTTGTATATATTGTAGCTATATGTATTTCTAGCACGTTGTATATACAGATGGCTCTATATATAAATTCTAATGTTGAGTTCGCACATGTTGTGCTTGCGATGTTGATGTTCACCCGTTTGCCTTGTAGGCACGGTAAAAGAAGTCAGTGAAACTGACGTCAGCACTCTGGCGAGGACTTCAGACAGAGTCTTGTGCGGAGCCGTTCCATTGTGACGTCCTTGTCGACGTGGAGAGCTAGAAAGAAAAGATTTCCGTCAAATGCTGGTGCATTGGTAGTATTCAAAAGGTGAGGAATCCACAGGTGGATACAGTATCCACCAGATAAAGCGTTACCGAAGGTGAGTAACTCATTCTTTAAGAAGAAAGCACTTTGTAATGTGTTCTACAACAGCCCTAGGATCACAGAGTTATAGTTAAAGTAAACAATGACCTAAAGGCCATGTTAAAAAACGAATACAGACGTTTTCATATAAGTTCCACAAATCATGTTTTGCCTTTGTATAATGGTAAAATGTGAACAGATAGCTGGGATTTATCTCTGGGATTGGTGGCAACCCTGGTAGCACATGACAAAATTACATTTCTTGTGTCACTCGTGGAAGTGTTGTCTGTGCATTTGAGGTGGAGAAAAGTTCATGTTTTTAAAGAATAAAACAGGTTTTCAAGAAATAACCGATTTTTAATCTGAAAGACTCTTATTATGAGTTTTTTTACTGGACCTTTGCTTTATCATTTTCAGGTCAAACCTTTTCACATCTTGGCTCATGATTTGGCTCTTAGAGCTAAGCATGACCCCTGGTTCGGCTTTTCATGTGAGCTTCCATGCATACACTTCTCCAATAGAATATTTTATTAATACTTTGCCACATTCATTTGGGTCAGAATTGACTGAGGTGATTCTGTCTTTGTGAGAAATTGGGTTGCTGGTTGACTGGGATGAGAGCCGTGGTCAAGCAACAGCCACAATCACTAGCAGGATGAACCACAAAAAGTCACAAAATGAACTTGTGCTTAACCCTGAAAGTCACAAAGTGAACTTGTGCTTAACCCTGGTTAGCTTGACTCAAAAAGCAGCCTGGCCTAAATGTGAAAAATATTTATGAAGCACACAAACAATAATAACACAACACAAGAAAAAATAAGTAAATTTTAAGAAATAATTTGACACCAAAACTCCGAAAATCCAATCAGTAGAACCAGAGTTATGAATGTTTTAATTTCTTAGTGAAAACTAGTACCTAAAAGGTCAAACTACCAACCACGGACATTTAGTCACGCAAGTCTGGGTCAAAGACTAAAAATATAGCCAACTACGATGGAGCGCAGGTCGGATACAAGAAGTGGAGTGGGCACGGTTGGAGTTTACCTTTGAACTTCAGTGGGACAAAGCTGCCGTCAGTGTTTGAGGAGGTAGCATCTTCGTCATGGAGCTGCTGGACGAAGTTATGGTGAAGATTTGTATTTTTGTCACTTTTCTGGAAGTCGAAAATCCCCAGCAGTATGAAGTTAGGAGGCTGTTGCCAAGGATAGTTGCAGGAGGTGAGACACCCCTTTGACAAAGGACCACTGGGCAGAATTTGCTGCTGCAGAGAAGAATGTAGCATAAAGGCTGATGAGCAATGCACCCTGGGTGGATTGACGAACAGGTTTGTCCCTCTCTTCCCTCTATTCTCATTTGTTTTAGCCAAAAATGTTCTTTAAGTCACAAGTTTTAGATTATGATTATTTGGAGACCTTTAGCACCACGACCAAGGATCCAGGACTGGTATACAACCACTTGGGGATTCAGGACTCATTCAAGCTGGGTTCAGGTGTGAGTTCAAGATAGTGGCCAGAAAGCTAGCCCTTGGAGTCACTCAAGTAGTCCTGGGTTCAGGTGAAGATGTAGGGTTCAAACAGAAAAGCTGGTCTTTGGGGATTCAAGGCAGGCTCCAGGCAGCAAAGCAGTTCTTTCAGATGCAACAAAGCAGTCTTGTGGAGTACACAGCATGCCACAACAGCAGGCAGTCCTCTGAGATTCCTTCTGCAGATCAAGAAAGTGAACTGAAGAGTAGGTCTAAGGGCCCTATTTTAACACGTAGAGCCTTCTTTGAAGTTTCTCTTTGGAATGCTTAAAATTTCCTGATCCCCTGCCCTCGGTCCAAGCTGGCTGCAGAGAAAATGTAAAGGTGACAGCCTATTCAATGGCAAGTGGGGCTGTGCCAGCTCTGCCCCCATCCTGCTAGCAGATGGCCCATTCAGGCACATCTATTCCTTCTATTGTATGACTGCCTGGGAGGAATTCGCTAAGTCTAACTGCCTGTTACACCCAGTCATGTTACTCAGGAGAGGCTGCAGGCACCACAGGCAGATTTAAGAGCCCCTAGCACCTCCTTGGGCCACATTAGCATCATTTGTGTTATGCTAATGTGGCCCAACGAGGCCAAAATAGCTACGCCAAATTTACAAAGTGGTGAAATGCATGCATTGTACCACTTTGTAACCATTTGCGCTACATTAAGCCTGGGCCAGGCATAATGTATGCAAAGGGGTGTTTTCCTGTTAGGGGGCTGAAAAAATGGTGCAAACAAATCTAAGAGATTTCTTTGCATCATTCTTTTCGGCACTTTACACGCCTGCTCCGAGCAGGCATTAAAAGGAGGCACACCATTGTTTACAATGGGCCTGAATGGGCTTTGCAGGATTAGGGTCAAACATTTTTACGCTAATCCTGCAAAGCTCCAAACTAGCATCAAAATTGTTGACGCTAGTTCCCTAACTACCGCTGTTGTGCTCCGTCTCTTAGATACGGCACACACAGGGTGATGTTAGGGAGCGCTAAGGGGTGCAAGAAAAGTGGCGCTGCACTGGGTGCCACTCCACTTTTCTTAATCTGGCCCCAAATGTCTGAAGGCATGAAAATGCCAACTTTCTAAAACTGGCATTTTCAAAATTTAAATTTAAAACTGACTTTAACATTAAAGAGAATTTTTAATTACAATTTCCAAAGTTTAAATGCTTATCTATCCTCAGTCAAACATTAGAAGTTATTAAATGTAATAAGGCTGCCCAGTGTTATCTTATGGGACAGATAGGCATCACAGTAGTGATAAACACATTCAGTAGTTTTCCCCTGCCATGACATGTAAAACGTAAAGGTACATGTCCAACCTTTTAATTACAATGAATGCTGCTATAGAGCTATCTATGGTCTACGTTAGGAGTGACTTATATGGAATGAAACAGGAGTTAAAGGCTTGGGAAGGGGGTTATAGTGGCAAGTCGAATTGGCAATTTAACTCTGCATTGAGGCTGCAATGGCTGACCTGGGACATGTTTTAAGTGGCTACTTAACTGGGTGGCACAGAATATTCTACAGGCCAACTTGTAGCATTTAATTTAAAGGCCCTGTGTATATGGTATATCACGCTTCAAGTGAGGTATAAGTAAACTACATATGCCAATCAGGTTTAAACCAATTTAACCATGTTTAAGGGAGTTGAGCACAAGCACTTTAGCACTGGTCAGCAGTGGTAAAGTGCAGAGAGTCCTAAGGCCAATAAAACCAAATTTCAGTAGGAAAATGGAAGTAAGTGGACAAAAGTTTGGGGGAAGACCAATCTATGGCTGACAGGTCTAACAGTTTTTTTCACATTTTTGAGTGTTTAATTTTCATATCTTGGGTACTAAATTGGGTTAGCTCCTGCTACTTCTTCCATTAAGTTTCACCTATGGCTATCCTGCTTAAGAGTGCATTGAGCACATCCCACTGCTGAGCTGAGGAAAAACACTGCTTAGTTTGATGTACTTTTTTGGGTTGTAGTTATGACTCCTGTCTATACTTAGTCATTTTTTGGCAGCTTGTGTGTGATAAAATTACGCTAAACTGACTATCGGCTGATATTTTGCCACTTATTTGCCTAGCGCCATTTATTCTACCACCATCCAGCCCCGGCTAGCGCCATTTTTTATGACGCTAGCCCTTCCTTAGCGCCATTATGCATCACTTAATAAATATGGCGCACAGGTAACTCTAAGGAATGGCGTTAGCTCATGCTACATTTTTTTACGCACAACTGCGCTAGGGCAGGTGTGCGTGATTTTCATAAATATGGGCCTAGGTGTTTTTAAAGCCTGGACTGTCTAGCTCTGTAGGATGGGTTAGACCCCAGGAAAGAGGCAGGTTTCTTACCTCAGATGGCCATAATGAATGACCGGGTAAGCCTCTTTTGGCTGGTTCAGGGATACAGGCACTTGGGCTCTGCAATTCATCAAAGGCATAAATTGAATTTTGTTATATTCTTTTTCTGGGTTCCCACTGGCTCCCTCAGCACCTTACGTTTACCTGAATGTCCTTAAATGTTTAATTTTACATCATTATAAAGATTGCTGCTTATCCACTGTCCTATTTTGTCAACCTTAATTCACTTTTCTCCTGAGGAGGAGCGTTTTGTAAATCCCTCCTACAAAGAAATGGTTGTCTAACGAAAAAGATGGGAGCAGGCAACTCCTAATGAAATCAGACACTCAATAAGTTACATTTGGCCTGTCAGTAATAGGGGCACACGCTGCTGAAAGCACTCTCACACCCATGTTAGACCAACAGTCTTTGAGACGCTGATCTGTGGGGAAAGTGAGCATGCAATCGATCTTGTTAGACTGCGAGATTGTGATGCATGGGTGAGTGTTCTCACTAGAGTCAGCGCCACTCTGACAAATGTTAGGAAACTGCCTGTGAGAAGTATGAATGATGATTGTAGGGTGAGACTTATTGCCTGTAAAAATTGTGAGAGCGATGTTGTTAGTGGCAGAGTGATAGTCTGCTTGGGTAGTAGGAGTATTGATGGAAGTATGTGTCTGCTAGTGCGTGATGGTGTGAGGGACGTGAAAGGGCTATAAGGATTGTGATACCGCTAGTCTGCCAGGAGTGAGAGTACTGTCAGTGCAGCAGTGAGGGACAGTTACTCCGAGGGATGTCACAATACTCATGGTAGTATGTGACTGCTTGTTTGTGAGGGTGTTGTCTTCAGTATGAAACAGCTTGCCAGTGAGGCGTATGAGACTGCTAATCGGAGGTCGTGTGTGATGACTTTCACGAGTGCTTCTTAGAGTGGGTGACAACGAATCTGTGAAGGGTGTGGGAATATGGTCAGTTATGTGTGACTTCTGATGTTTGAAGAGTGTGATAATTTAAAAAGTTATATGAGACTGCTACTCTGTGAAGGGAGTGATAGTGATGTTGGCATTGTGCGTCTTCTTCTCTTTCACGGCTGTTAACATACTGTTGTTAGTGTGTGACTAGCACTTTGAAGGTTGTGAGAGTGTTTTCTTTTGTGATTAATTGTTAGTGTGCTAAGAGTTAGAGTGCAGTCAATAGTGTGAGATTGCTACTTTGTGAATGGAATGTAAGTACAGTCAGTAGTGTTTGACTGCTAGTATGAAAGTGTTTTCTACAGTGTAACAGCTTCTCTGTCATCACAGTGAGGGCACTGGTGTGTGGAGGATGTAAGAGTACTATATGCTGTGTGACTGCTAATCTGAGAGTATAAGCAGAGTGCTGGCTGTACTGAGTCATTGCTAATGTCTGTGCTATGAATAGTGCAAGACTGTTAGTCTATGGCATGTAAGAGTGCTTCTGTTAGTGTGTGACTGCTACTCTGTTAGGGATATAAGAGTGCTGTTGGTCTTTTGTGTGACTGCTACACTGTGTGGGTGTGAGACTGCTGTAGGGATTGAGTGACTACTAGTAGGTGAGTGATGAGAAAGCTGTGATTTGAGTGTGGTACTTCAAAGGAAGTGGAAGTGATGTCAGTAAGCTGTGACTGCTAGTCTTGGGGAGGGACTGCCATCTGCTGTTCTATGAAGGATGTGAGAATCTTTTCAGCAGTGTGACTCTCCGAGTGCCTGACGTGTATGAGAGTCCTTTCAGTAGAGCGTTCACTAGTGCATGTAATATATGAGACTGCTGTTGGAAGTGTGATTCTTCTAGTGGCTGTGGGGAGTGAGATAGCAGTCAGTAATGTAACACTGCTACTCTCTGAGGGATGTGAAGTGCTATTGGTATGTGTAAATGAAAGATTGTGAAGAGTGGGAAATGCATCCAGTAGTTCATGACTGCAAACCTAAGAGTAGTGTGATAATGCCTCCAGTGGAGTTTGACTCCTAATTGACGGGGTGTGTGACAGTGCTGTTAGTAGTGCAGCACTGCTAGTCTATGAGGGGCGAGAGCGCTGTCAGTTGTGTGTTATTGTGTGTTAAGAGTGTATGAATGCTTGCAGCTCTACAATACTGCTACACTGTGAAGGTGTGAGTGTAGTCAGTAGTGTGTGTGGATGCCTGTGTGTGATGGAGATGAGAGTGCTGCCTGTGATTGAGTGTGAGGTTGTTATCAGTAGTTGACTGCTAGTTTGTGAGGGTTTTAAACGTGACTGCTACTCACTGATAGTTGTGGGAGTTCTGTTGGTAGTGTGACTTCAAATCTGTGAGTGCTGTGAGAATTTTGTCAGTATTGTATAGGTAGTGCCGGTCTGCTATCTTGTGATGAGTGTGGGTGTTGTTGCCATAGTGAGGCAGCTATTGTGTGAGGTGGCTGAGGTTCCTGTCAGTTGAATGAGACTGCCACTCTAAGCCGTGTGTGTGTATGTGTGTGTGTGGCTTCCTGATGGATACAACTACCTGTGGATTCCTCACTTAATGAATACTCCCATGGCGCCAGCATTCGACGGAAATCTTCTTCCTAGCTTCTGCACGTCGACGAGGACGTCACATTGGCCCACGCGATGCCGTCTGACGTCATAAAGGCAATAAGAGGTCCTCGCCGACGTCAGTTCCCTTTTTTACGTGCATTGGAAACGGTTATCTTCGAGGGAGCTACTGTTACTTTCATAGTTACAGTGTATTTTCTGCTGCGTGGATTTTCTCTGCGGTAATAATGTCTCAGAGGAAGTCGGGTTTCAAGCCCTGTCGAGAGTGTGGCGGCAAGATGTCCGTTACTGATCCTCACTTCGACTGTCTATGGTGTTTAAGCTCCGACCACGACGTCGCAACTTGTGATTCATGTCAGCACATGAATCCGAAGGCCCTGAAAGAACATGAGGCTAAACTATTCATGGCGAAGTCGAAGAGAAAGGAGAAGAAACATCATAAGAAGTCTTCTTCGCCAAGGTCTCATCGGCGTCATCGAGACGTCGGAAGACTTGGGAGGTCAGTCCCACGGTCACGCTACATTCATCGACGCCGTTGCCCTCTCCGACGTCACCGACTTCGCCTGGACAGGCGTCTGTGGTTGAGGTGATGCAGCCTCTTGTGATGTCTCCGGCGTCGCGGACGTCGAGGCTGGCGTCGGGATCGCCTTTGATCCAGGCACCCCAGTATCCAGCTTTTCCCGCCCCTGGAGCCGATAATACCGCATTTCTGAATGCAATGTATACCATCTTTCAACAGATGGCTCCAGGAGGTGCTCCGGCTGGTCCTTCGGGGCCCTTGGCCTTTTCATTGGGTGATCCTGCGCCTCTACGGCCGGTACCCTTTATGCCCTTTCTCCCTTTAGGGAATGTGGGCTCGGCGCCGGTGTCGGCGCCGGTGGCCGCTCGGGTGGCTCCAGAGGTTTTGGCCCCGGAGGTTTCCATCCCGTCGACGTCAGGATTTCGTCCTGTGACTCCGGCGGGTCCATCGGAGACTCCAAGATTTCTTCGTCCGGCTCCTTCCTCGGCGCCGAAGCTGCCTGTGGCGCCGGACGCAGCGTCGGATGGTTCTGGAGATCGGCGCCGATCTTCGACTTCAGCGGAGGCCATGTCGACTCCGCGTATCGAGGAAAGACTACATTTGAGGGGGCATGCTCTCCGTCTTTTGGAAGAGCAGGAATACCAACGAGTCTTGGAGGAAGGAGAGGTTGAGGACTCTGGTGATGGACTGCATGGTCTGGATACAGCCAGTGGGCTGGATACTTCCCCTGAGTGGGACCTTTCATCTCCAGGGGAATATACGGAGGAGGCTGCTACCTTTCACACTGTGGTGAGGAAGGCGGCTAACTTTCTGGACCTGCCTTTGCCGGTGGCAGAGGCAAAGCAGAATTTACTGACTGAGGTACTGCATCCGGCCTCTGCTGCAGCGGAGCCTCTCTTGCCATTTAATGAGGCTTTGCTTGATCCGGTGTTAGAGGTGTGGAAGAAGCCAGTATCTTCCTCGGCTGTTCATAGGGCTGTGGCCAGGAGATATCGGGCTGCACCATCTGACCCTGGCTTTCTGTCTAGACACCCTACGCCGGAGAGCTTGGTGGTGCAAGCCTCCTGTTCCTCTAGGTCAGCGCCTGGATCTTTCCCGACGGTACCAGGAGACAGAGACTCTAAAAAGCTGGATGCACAATCCAAGAAGATATTTTCCTCTTGTAGTTTGGAGTTGAAGGCCACCAACGCGACTTGCAATCTAGGGAGATACATCCATGCTCTCATGGATGATATTTCATCTTCATTTACAGAGCTTCCCCAGGGACTCTTGAATGTTGTCTCGGATGCCCAGGCTGCCGCAACCCAGATTATCCAGTCTGGGCTTGAAACGACCGACTCGGTGGCTAGGGCAATGGGCACGGCTGTGGTGGCAAGGAGGCAGGCCTGGCTCCGTAACTCAGGGTTTTCTGCGGACGTGCAGTCGACCCTGTTGGACCTCCCGTTTGATGGGGACAAACTGTTTGGAGCCAAAGCAGATTCTGCCTTGGAGAGATTTAAAGAAAGCAGGGCCACAGCCAAATCATTAGGGCTGCAAGCCCCTTCTTCTTCTGCCTCCTCCAGATTTTTCAGGAGGTTTCCTGGATTTGGGCGTGGCTCTTCCTCCTCTTCCTTTCGGGGGAGATTCCAGCAACCCACCTCTTCCCTCCCCTATAGATCATTTAGAGGGAGGGGTAGGGCCCGCACCAGAGGAGCCTCTCAGCAGTACTCTGCCTCTTCCTCGTCCTCTGGAGGGGTGCAGCAGGGAAAGCAGCCTTAGGCTTCCACCATTTCCCACTCACTCCTCTCCTGTAGGGGGGAGGTTACGGCATTTTCTCCACAAGTGGGAGACTATTACATCGGACACTTGGGTTATCAGTATTGTGGGAAAAGGCTACACCCTTCCCTTTCGGGAGTTTCTGCCCCCCATCCCGCCTCGCCCATCTTATTGTTCAGAAGAACACCTCCTGTTGTTAGAGCAGGAGGTTCAGGTCCTCCTTTCAAAGGGCGCGGTGGAGTTGGTCCCAGAGCAGGAAAGGGGTTGAGGTTGTTACTCAAGGTACTTCCTGATTCCCAAGAAGGATGGTCGGTTGAGACAAATCCTGGATCTGAGGATCTTGAATTGGTTCCTCAAACAGGAAAAGTTCAAGATGCTGACCCTAGCTCAGGTGCTTTTGGCGTTGAACAAAGAAGATTGAATGGTGTCTGTTGACTTGCAGGATGCTTATTTTCATATCCCGATACTCAAGTCACACAGGAAGTATCTCCGGTTTGTGGTAGGGTCGCAGCACTATCAGTTTGCGGTCCTCCCGTTTGGTCTTACTTCAGCACCTCGAGTCTTCACGAAGGTGATGTCAGTGGTTGCGGCAGAGCTCAGAAGGAAGGGGATAGCAGTATTCCCTTACTTGGACGACTGGTTGATCAAAGCCAAGTCTCCGGAGCTTGTGTCGCATCATCTGCAGTCAACAACCCAGTTGTTGTTCGACCTGGGCTTTTCGGTGAACGTGCCCAAATCTCACCTGGAGCCCTCTCAGCGCCTCCTGTTCATAGGGGCAGTACTGGATACAACATTGAATCGAGCCTTTCCTCCGCCTCAGCGGATTCAAGATATTCAGGAGTTGGTTCCAATGTTTCGAAATGGAGCGGTAGTTCCAGTCCTCAAGGTCCTTCGTCTGCTCAGTCTGTTTGCCTCCTGCATACTGTTGGTCACGCATGCTCGCTGGCATATGAGGGCTCTTCAGTGGTGACTCCGAAGGCAGTGGTCTCAAAACAAAGGAGATCTAGAAGGTGCTGTCAAGATCTCCAGAGATGCTGCTGTGGACTTGAAGTGGTGGATTGCGGGCAATAATCTTTCACAAGGAAAGCCGTTTGCGCAGTCACCACCAGTGACCACGGTCATAACAGATGCTTCCACTCTAGGGTGGGGAGCTCATCTGGGGGATCTGGAGATCAAAGGGCTTTGGTCTCCAGAGGAACAGATTTTTCATATCAATCTGTTGGAGTTGCGGGCTGTACGTCTGGCTCTCAAGGCCTTCCTCCCTTCCCTTCGTGGTCAGTCGGTACAGGTCCTGACGGACAATACTACCGCGATGTGGTACATAAACAAACAGGGAGGAGTAGGGTCGTACCTTCTCTGCAGAGAAGCTCTTCGACTATGGTCCTGGGCAAAGGACCATCGGATTTGCTTGGTAGCAAATCATCTGGCCGGGGTCTTGAATGTACGTGCGGACAGTCTCAGTCGCCATTTCTCGGCCGACCACGAGTGGCGTCTCCATCCAGATCAAGTCCGTTTAATCTTCCAGATGTGGGGGTTTCCTCCGATAGATCTGTTTGCCACTCTGGAGAACACGCACTGTCCGTTATACTGCAGCCTCAAGTATCCGGTGCAGGGAGCGTTGGGGGACGCGTTTCAGATAACCTGGTGCGTCCAGTTGCTTTACGCGTTTCCCCCCATACCCTTGATTCCTCGAGTGTTGAGGAAGATTCGCCAAGACCGGGCCCAAGTCACTTTAATAGCTCCGGATTGGCCAAGGAGGGTGTGGTACTCCGACCTTCTCCAACTCTCGCTGTGCCCTCCGCTCAGTCTCCCTCTCAGGGCAGACCTCCTCTCGCAGTCGCAGGGGCAGGTTTTACACCCCAACCTCCAGAGTCTGCACCTACATGCCTGGAGATTGAACGGGGCAACCTGAGTTCCTTCTCTCTCCCGCCTGATGTAGTGGATGTTATATTAGCAACCAGGCGACACTCCACTAAATCTATCTACGCTAATAGGTGGTCTAAATTTGTTATGTGGTGTGGAGAGAAACAGATTGATCCCTTACATGCTCATCTGTCAGATGTTTTGTCTTTTGCTTTGTCACTAGCGCAGAAAGGTTGTGCAGTGGCTACTATTAAAGGTTACTTGTCTGCCTTGTCAGCCTTCATTTGTCTTCCAGACCAACCATCGTTATTTAAATCCCATATTGTTCTTAGATTCTTGAAAGGTCTTCTAAATAAATATCCTCCAAAACCATTCGTTATGCCTCAATGGGATTTGTCCTTGGTCCTGACTTTCCTTATGGGGTCCCCTTTTGAGCCTATGCATTCTTGCCCCCTAAGGTACTTAGTTATTAAAACAGTCTTCCTGGTGGCTATAACATCTGCAAGGAGAGTGAGTGAGTTGCAGGCCTTATCGGTAAACCCCCTTATACAACTTTTTATGGGGATAAGGTGGTGTTGAGGACCAAGGCTGCTTTCCTCCCGAAGGTTGTTTCACCCTTCCATTTGGCCCAGACGATTACTTTGTCCACGTTCTATCCTCTGCCTCATCCTTCAAAGGAGGAAGAGAGACTACATCGCTTGGACCCAAAGAGGGCGTTAAGTTTCTACATTGATAGAACAAAGGACTTCAGGCTGGAGGATCAGCTGTTCATCGGATACGTGGGCAAGAGGAGAGGAAAGGCAGTCCACAAGAGAACACTCTCCAGGTGGGTTGTTCTTTGCATTAAAATCTGTTACTCTTTAGCAAAGAAGGATCCTCCTGATGGTATTAGAGCTCATTGCACCAGAGCTAAGTCGGCCACTTCGGCCTTGGCTAGGGGTGTTCCTGTGGTTGACATCTGCAAGGCCGCAACTTGGTCGTCCCTTCACACTTTTGCGAAGCACTACTGCTTGGACTCTGAGGTCAGAAGGGACGGCCATTTTGCACGGTCAGTGCTGCAGGATTTCTTGGTTTGACCATTTAGGCACCCACCGCCGGGCGTGGTACTGCTTTGGGACTCTATTCATTAGGTGAGGAATCCACAGGTAGTTGTATCCATCAGAACGACGAGTTACTTACCTTCGGTAACGACTTTTCTGGTGGATACATTAGCTACCTGTGGATTCCTCACGGTCCCACCCGCCTCCCCGTTGCCTTTTTGGTCTTACCAAGTAATCCTTGAGTGTGCTCCTCTTGGTCTTTAAGGCTGCTATAGATTTTGTATATATGGATACTTGTATATATATATATATATATATATATATATCTTTGTATACATAATTAGTGTATATTTGTTTTGATTTAAAAAAAAAAAAAAAAAAAAAGAGGAGTTATATTAAATCTACAGCCATTTTATTGCAATGTTGTGTGATTTACAATGTTATGAGATGTTGCCTTAATCTTTCATTACATCAGGTTATTGTTCTCATGCACGTAAAAAATGTTGGTACTGACGTCGGCACGTCGGCGAGGACCTCTTATTGCCTGTATGACGTCAGACGGCGTCGCGTGGGCCAATGTGACGTCCTCGTCGACGTGCAGAAGCTAGGAAGAAGATTTCCGTCGAATGCTGGCGCCATGGGAGTATTCATTAGGTGAGGAATCCACAGGTAGCTAATGTATCCACCAGAAAAGTTGTTACCGAAGGTAAGTAACTCGTTCGTTAGGGTGTGACTTCTGGTTTATGATAGGGAAAAGTGCTGCCTGTTATGTGGCTGCTAACAGGTGATGATGTGTGAAAATGCTGTCTGTAGTGTAAGGGAGTGTGTATGTGAGAAGTATGTGTGATACCAGTAGTGTAAGAATGACGATCCTTGGTGGTTGTGAAGTGCTAGTCTGAAATGGATATACGAGTACTACAGGTAATATTTGGTGGGAATGTGTTTGAGGGGTACAAAAAAGGTACTGACACAGTGACACTGCTAAGTTGAGAGAATACTCTTCGTGGTATAAGAATTCTTGAGGTAGTATGTGACGGGTGTGAGAGCGTTGTCTTCACTGTGTGAATGCAAAACTGTGAGAAGTATGAGAATACTGCTAATTTTGAAAAACTGCTAGCCTCAGGTGTATAACAATGTTGGTAGTTTCACTGGTAGACTGTTAAAGCAATGACACTAAGGTTAGTAGTGCATGGAACTAGTTTGTGAGGGGAGGGTGAGTGCTGTTGGTATTAGATGATTGCTAGTGTATGAGTAGGGAGAATGCTGCACTTGCAGTGGGACCTCCACCAGGGCGACGGAGTAAAATACTCTGTTGGCCTGGCAGAGGACGGCCGACTGCTACACTATAAATCTGCCCTATGTCTTTAAGGATTGTGACCACATCACAATCCTTAAAGTCTGCAGAGGGTGCAGTTGGTCATGTGTGACTGCTAATATGGAAAAGTTGAGAGAGTACTGTTGGTACTATGAAATGGTAGTGTGTGCTGAAAATAGTGTGAGAAAGTTACGGTTGGGGTTTAAAATGCTTCAGGTAGTGTTTGACTGCTAGTTGGTGAGGGGGTGAGAGTTATGCTGGAAATGTGGGTATTATGTCAATAGTGCAAGACTACCAGGTGTGTAAGAATCCTGTCTGCAGTGTGTGACTGATAAACTGTGAGGGAGGAATGAGATTACTGTTGGTAGTGTATGACACTAATATGTGAGGGGTGTTTGAGTGCTGTTGGTATTGGATGAATGCTAGTGTGTGAGTGGTGAGAATGCTGTAGTTTACTATGTCAGTCAGAGGGAAGTGCAGTTGCTGGTTGAAGTGTAACTGCTAGTGTGTGAGAGAGGACTGGGTAGTAGTGTGAGACTGCTGTTCAGTAAGGGATGTCAGAGTGCTGCTATGAGTAGTTTTAGCATGCTGGTCTGTGAGAAGTATGAAAGAGCTTCTAATATAGTGGCAACACTGGTCTGTGAGGTGCGTGCAAGTGCTTTTGTTTGTGTGAGAATGCTACTCTGAGGGAGGCATGTGAGCGAACTGTCACTAGAGCATGACTACTAATCTATAACTGGTGTAAATGTTGAAAATATTTGACTGCTAGTCTGTGCAGTGTGTGAAAATGCAGTAATTGTTTGGTAATGGTACTTTGAGAGGTGCTAGAGTGTGGTTGATAGTGATTCATTGCTAGTTTTCAAAGGTCTGGTATGGCTATTGCTACTGTGTGATGTTCTCAGGGGTTGAGGTCATTGTTAGTATTGTGTGACTATTGGTGTGAGGGGTGTGAATGTTTTCAACACTGTGAAACTATGGGCCTGATTTAAGAAAAGTGACGCTGCATCCAATGGTCCACCATTTTTCTTGCGCCGCTTAGCGCCCCCTACAGCCACCATGTGTCCGCCGTATTTAATATACGGCACACCATGGCACAGGGTAGTGGCAATAGCATTGACGTTTTTATGCTATTGATGTACTTACTGTGTACGATTAGTGCCAAAATGTTGGCACTAATCCTGCACAGTACATAGGGGCCCAGGTGCAGGCATTAAAGGTAGCTGCAAAAAGAGATGCCACTGCAGCATATTTTACGGTCTCCCTAACGGGGGAACGCCCCCTTACATACATGATGCCTAGCGCAGGCATAAAGTGAAGCAAGGGGTTACAAAGTGGTGCAGTGCATGCAGTGCAGCACTTTGTAAATATGGTGTGGTGACTTTGGCCTTATTGGGCCACATTAACGTTAAAAAAATGACCCTAATGTGGCGCTAGGCGGTCTTAAATCTGGGCCTAGGAGTTTTGGAAGGGTGTGAGTTGCGGTCTGCAGTTTGACTGCCAGCCCGTGATGGGGGTGACAATGCTTCCAATGCTGTGTTACTGCTGCTCTGAGCACAGTGTGAGAATGCTGTAGGTGGTGTACGTTGACAGTATGTGAGGAGTGTGAAATTGATGTCGGTACTGTAACAGTGCTATTGGCAATGTGTTAATGCTAGTCTGTGATGGGCTTAAGAGTGAGTCTGGGACTGTCACTTATACTCTGTGAGTGGTGTCAGAGTTCTGTTGTAGTGCCTGATTACTTGTTTGTGCAGCATGGAAGGCAGCTTTTCCATTATGTTTGACTTCTACACAATGAGGAATATGAGAGTAGGAAGTGGCTGCTGTTTTGAGGGGGTTTTGAGAGTTCAATTATTTGTAATAATAATGCTTTGTGAGGGTAAGAGTGTGCAGCAGGAGCGTGAGGGGTGTGAGACGACTTCTCTGAGAAGTGTAATAATGCTTTTTGTAGTGTATGACTGTTAGTTTGTAAGAATGAGAGTACTCTCTGCAGAGTCAGGCTACTACTTCTGTGAGTGGTGTGGGTGTGTTACTCTAAGGGAGTGATAAAAATATTGGTAGCGTTATAGTAATCTGAGGGGGATGTGAATGCTATCAGTAGTTTGTAACAACTAGTCTTTGAGATGTGTTGGTCCCGTCAGTAGTTTGTCGCTGGTGGTGCTCAACAGTTTTAGAGTGATGTCTCTTTTATGACACTGCTACTTTGTAAGGCATGTGAGAGTATACAGAGGCCCACTGCTTTTTGGGTAGCATGTGGGCTTCTGGGTAAGGAGTAGGAGAGTCTTATCATTAGCCTGAAATTGCTTGTGTGTGTATGTGTTGGAGGGAGGGGCGAGACTGCTAGTCTTGGAGGGGTGTGTGAATTCTGCCCTGTGTGACTTCTATTCTGAGTGATGTGAGACTGATTCATAAGTGTGATATATGTAGTGTTAGACGGTTACACTGTGAGGTCTGTGTGAGTATTGTTAGTAGTTAGGGGTGTAAGTGGTGTCAAAATGTGTGATTATCTATGAGGGGTGCGACACTGCAGTCAGTAGTGTGTGACGTATAGTATTTGAAGGGAGTGAGAATTCTGTCTGCGATATGAGATTGCTACTCAGTGAGGGGTGAGAGTGTGCTGTGGTTATTGTATGACTTCCAGTCTCTGAGAAGTGCTAGAGTACAATTGCTAGTATGTGATGAGTAGTCTGAAGGTTGTGTGAGTGATTTGTTATATCAATTAATTGCTAGTGTGTGTGTGTGAGGAGTGTGTGTTAACAGAAGAATGAGACAGTTTCTCTGTGTGTGGAATGAGAGTTCCATCAATCGTATGTGAAGCTAGAATGTGATAGATGTAAATGTGTTGTATGCAGTGTGACAGCTATTCCGTGATAAGTTTGAGAGTGCTGTGAGTGGTGAAAGATTGCTAGCCATTGTGAGATATGAGAGTTCTGTTGGTAATGTGTGAATGTTAGTCTGTTGGATCTTGCCCGCTCTGCAGGGTCACCTCCAACATTTTTGCCTTTTACCCTCCATTTCTGCTGACTTTGTTTTAATTGGCTTTAGGACTTTGCGTGCTTTACCACTGCTAACCAGTGCTGAAGTGCTTGTGCTTCCTCTCTTTAAAACATGCTAAGATTGTCTTTCACCCAATTAGCATATTTAGTGTAGTTATAAGTACCTAGTAAAGTGCACTACATGTGCCCAGGGCATGTAAAATTATTGCTACTAGTGGGCATGCAGCAGTGATTGTGCCACCCTATTAAGTAGCCCTTTAAACATGTGGAGTGAAGCTGAGCACAGACCCATTTATAACTGATTAAACTGTGCTCTGCCTTCACACAAAAGGCCTAGCGACCTTACATTGTCACATCAGACAGCTTGGAGCCAAGGCAGGGGAGGTAGGAGGTACAGTGCACTTCAAAGCCACTGCCTAGAAGCTTTTCTCATCTTCCAGGACCAGGGCACCAGGATTTAAAATAAGGACCTCAGACACCAACTCTTAAGCACACTTATGGACCTGAGGATACTCTTCCAGGAAGGACTGCTGTGCTGCTGAAAAGACTGTCACTCTGCTGACTACTACTCTGAAGGAGCTGCTGCCTTTCTGTGCTGACCTACTGCCCTCTTGCCTGGGAAAAAAGAACTTGACTCCCAAGCCACATTGAACCAAAGTACCCAGAGTGACTCAAAGGGCTAGTCTGCTGGCTTCCCGATCTGAGCCCCCAGCACATAAAAGGATCCCCAACAGCTCCACTCCTGGACCCGTCTTCAGTGGGTTCCTCATTCTCTGAATGGTGCCTCTAAGGTCCTGGACTTTTAGTGTGGCTCTTGAGCTCTTGAAATCAAGTTTTTGGGATCTTCATGACTACGAATGGCCCCGTTTACACCAGTACTGCACCTAAATCATTGAGAGCTGCCGCCAGACTATCTCTTTGCACAGCAGCATCAACAGCCAAGCAGCACCGCCTAAGCAAAGCTCCTGCCCACCCGTCCGCAATGCCAGGCCTGCTCTTCAAACCATGCCAGCTGCCACCTGCCACCAGTGATGCTCTGCTTACTCCTCTGTCCCCCTCCAATGCGAACAAGATTCCTGGTACAAAATCTTGAGAAGGTAAAACTTCAGCTAGACTAATCTGGGAGTCTATCCAACCCATGCTCCATCGCTGTCAGTATGAATAGTCACATCTGGCGCTTTCTGTTTCTAGGTGCCATTTTACAGTTTATTCTTTAAAAATTCATGACTCCAGTTCTACTGATTGAACTTTTGTCATTTTGTTCTTGTTTTATTTATTACATCTGGCTCTATTTTTCAACCTGTTGTGGGGTAATGTTTATGTGGTGTTCTCATTGTTTTAATGTTTGAAATTCTGCACAGATACTTTACACATTGCCTCTATGGTAAGCCTCACTGCTCTGTGACAAGCTGCCAGGGGGTTGAGCACACATTCATTTGGGGTAGGCTCATGCCTTACCCTAACTATGATTTGTGGTTGCTGCTTGACCGGAGTTACACCCCAGTCAACCAGTATCCCAATTTCTAATGTAGGCTGGGAGGAATGTAAGTGTGACATTGTTAGTGAAGGGCGTGAGACTGCTGTTGGTAGTGTGTGAATGCTAGTGTGTTGTGAGGATGAGAGTGATGCTGACAATTTGGGACTTCTACTCTTTTATTGGTGAGAGGATGTTGTTGGTAGTATGTCTCTGCTGGCTTTTGCAATGTGTGAAAGTGCTTTTTGTAGTAAATGACTGCTAGTATATGATTGGGTGACAATGATTGCAGCACTGTGTGACTTCTCTGTGTGTGGTGTGAGAATGCTGTTGGTAGTATGTTACTGCTAGTCTGTCCAGTACGTAAGACAGATTTTGGTCATGTGTAACTGTCTCTGATGGGTGTGAGAGCTGATGGGTGAGTGCCTGTTTGTGAGGGGTGATAGTGTGCTCTCTGTAGAATAAGATAGCTAATGTGAGTATGATTTCTAGTGTGTGTCTGTTAGTCTGTAAGGGGTGTGTGAGAGCTGTTGATACTGTGACATTGCTATGCTTGAAGGAGTGTCTGAGTGCTGTTGCTGGCATGTGCACACCAGTCTGTGAGGATTGTATGAGTGCAAGTTAATAGTGCAAGATTAGAACTTTCTGAGTGGGGTGGGAGGATGGTTGTTAGTGTGTGACTGCGTGTTAGTTATGGGTGAGCTAATGCAGTCTGCAGTGTTACTAAGTAAGACTACTAGCCTGTATGTGGTGTTTGCTTTGTATGTGGAAGACTGCTAGTCTATGAGGCTATGAGAGTTTGGTTCGGTGATAGTACTGTTGGTGGAGTATGTCTACTAATCTGTGATGGTGTGAGCGACATCTGCAGTGCGACTGCTGGACTCTGTGTAGTGTGCAAGTGCTGTCGATAGTGCAGGACTGCTAATCCACTGGGGTGGAGTACAGATTTCAACTGTTCCAAATGCCTATTCACAGAATGAAGAAGCCAGAGGAAAAGCTGTATTTTGTCAAGGCCTTACTGCAACACAAGGGAAAGAGTGCAAGCTTTAAAGCTGAGGAGGAGAGACAGTACTGCTAACACCTGTGGATATGCAAAGGTGTAGTACGGTAAGTGTTAGCAGTCACTTGGACTCTTTTTGGAGACCCCTCCCCCCGCCATCTTACAAGGTGGAGAGAAAGGTCAGAAACTTCACCTAACATAGGGCAGCATGGAGTCTTAATTAACACATGCCATCCACTTGGCCTTGCGTAAGAAGGGGGTAGGTCAGTGCTGAGCAACGTGTGGTGCCTGACAGCTAGTACGGAGGTTTGTGAGAATGTTGCTTATATGGGTTGACTGCTAGTTTGCGAGGGGCGTGAGAGTGTTGTTGGTAGCGAGTGAAAGGTTCTGTGAGTGGTGTGCTAGTGCTGTTGGTAATGTGTGACTGCTACAATGTGAAGTGTGTGAGTGCCATCAGTACTTTAACACTGCTACAGTGTGAGGGTTGTGAGAGTGTGATTGAGAATGTGTGACTTCTGTTCTATAATAGATGTGAGATTTCTGTCTTTCTTTTTACTGATACTTTGGCAGGAGTATGAGATGTTGGTTTAGTGTGAGTATGCCAGTACCAGAGGGTTGTGAGTGTGTCAGCAATGTAAAACTGCTAGCCTGTGAGGAATGTGAGAGTGTTTGTACGTGACTACTAGTCTGTGAGGGCCGTGAGAGCGTGCTTAGTAGTGGGTTGCATTTGGTCTGTCGGGGATGCAAGAGCGTTTTCCTTATTTTAAGACTGTTAGCCTCTGATGGTGTGAGAGTGTTGTCTATGATGAAAGACTGCTAACCTATAAAGAGTGTGACAGTTCATCTGCCAGTGTATAACTGTTAGTCTGTGAGGTATGTGAGAGCTATATCAGTATTCTGCGAATGCTTGTCTGTGATAAGTTTGACAGTATTTTCCGTACTATGTGATCTCTTGTCTCTCATGGTTGTAAGATTGCTGTCATTAGTGTGTTATTGCTAGTCTGTGAGGTGAATAAGAGTGCTTCTGGTCATATGCGCCTGCTAGTCTGTGAGGGGTGTGCGAGTACTGTCAGTTGTGACTTCTATTCTGGCATTAGAGCAAGAGTTCTAACAGCATGTGACTGCTGCTGTGATAGTTTTAGGAGTGTCGTTGGTATTGCAAGAGAGGCGTGTTAGAGTGCTATCAGCAAAATGACCTACTTTGTGAAGGATGTGTGTTAAGTATAAGACTGCTAGTCTGTGAGGGCTTTGAGTATTCTCAGTAGTCTGAGACTGTTGCTCTGAGGGTTGTGCACCTGCTATTGGGAGTATCACACTTGTACTCTGATTTGTGTGAAAATACAGTTGGTAATGTAAACTGATGGTCTGCGAGGGGTGTGACTGCACAATATGTAGCGTGACTACTAGTTTGTGAGAGCTTTGAGAGTGCTGTTGCTTGTTTGAGACTCCAATTACTGAGGGTGTGGGAGCGTGGTTGATAGTGTGTAACCTCTAATTTCTGATGGGTTTGAGAGTGCTGACTGTGGTATGATGGCTCCTCTGCAGGGAGTGTCATGGGGCCAGATGTATCAAACATATTTGCGATCACAAAAGGCCCAACGGGCCATTTGCAATCGCAAAAATGCATTTTGGTATGTAACAAGTCCAATTTGCGATTCAGTAACTTTTTACCGAATTGCAAATTGGATTTGCGACTACATACCAATTCGGTATTAGGAAGGGGCGTGTCAAAGGCGTCCCTTCCTAATACCAAATCTCAGAGGTATGTGTGATTGTTTTGTGACCGTGAATGTGGTTGCAAAACAATCGCAGTTACCCCCAATTTCAAATTGGTGGTAACCCATACGCAAAAGGACACCTTCCCCTTTGTGAATGCATGCAAAAACATTTTTTAAGAGCAGGCCTACTCTTAAAAAATGAAAAGAAAACTTTTAATTTTTCTTTTCCAAACGCATACCGCTTCTTTAAGGAAAACGGGCTGCATTTTTAAAAAAAATGGCTTTATTGAAAAGCAATTAAAGACATGGTGGTGTGCTGAGCCCAGCAGGCCACCATCCCTGTGATAGTAGCCATTCGCAATGGGCCTCAAATTGCGACCTACCTCATGAATATTAATGAGGTTGGTCCATTTACGAGCCCTTGCGAATCGCTATATGAAACTCCTGGAGTTTCCTACATTTCAATAGCGATTACTTAATTGGGATTTGCAAAAAATCGCCATTTGGTAATCGCTATTGGAAAGAATGATACATCTTGCCCAAAATGTTGTTCTTGTGTCTGAAACCAGTAGCCTGAGAGGAGCAAGAGTACTCTTGGTAGTGTGGGCCCACTAGGTAGTAAGGACCACTCTGCAGCAGTGGCCCGCCCCGTCCTGACAGTTCAGCACGGGAAGATGGAAAATAAAATGGTAATAAATCAATTTTATTACCATTTTATTTTCATCCCTGGGGGGTATTTTAGGTACAGGGGCGACGCTCCTCCGTTCTAATGGAGGAGCCGCTCCTGCTTGATGGTAGTGTTAGAATAGTAGTGTGTATTTTGCTATGATTGTTGTTGGTTGTGTGTACCTACTAGGTTGTGAGTGATGTGAAATTGTTGGAAGTTGTAAAAGCCTTTACTCACTGAGGCACGTAAAAAAAGAAAGTACACTCTTTAGTGTATGACTACTAATCTCTAATGGGATGGAGAGTTTTGTACGTAGTGTGAGTTCTTCTCTGCAGCTGGAATGATAATGCTGTTATTAGTGTGAGGCTGCTAGTCCAAGAGGTGAGGGAGTACTGTTGATATTCCAAGACTATTAGTCCGTGAATGATGTCAAAGTGATTCAGCTAGTGTTTTAACAGCTACTCTGTGAGAGGTGTATGAGTCCCGTCAGTAGTGTGTGACTGCTTATATTTAAGGAGGATGAGATCTCTGTGACTGCATCTATCTGTTAAATGTCTTCTTGCTGTTAGCTGAGTAACTGATTGATAAAATGTGAGAGTGGTACTAATTGTTCAAGACTGAAAGTCTCCAAGGGGTGATCAGCTTCTAGCTGTCCAAGTGGATTGTTTACACTAGTGTGAGTGTAAATATTCTTAGAGGACAGCAATGAGCCAGGCCATTCCTCCTTCATCCTAATTTTTTGCATCTCTATTTGGGACAGGGCAGCTAAAGAATTCACAAGGGCAATGTAGTAGGTTTTAGTTGGATCGTGGTCCTTGTAAAAGGCGAGGGGGCCCCAGATACTAGCCCATCCTTGTGCATCGCAAGGGAGATAAATAAAAGACCGCCTACTTGTGGTGGTCCAAGGCCTTTTGTATGAACGTTATCCATCTCTTGCCCTTAAACATGGTGGGGTAAAGGCACATCTTCACCCTCACCCTCGTGCACAAAGTCAGTGCGCTGTTTGATCCCCTTTTCAGTTGTCCATGGCACTGGGCGAGGTGTATTAAGGTGCTAGCTGGGAGATGTTACCACAGCTAGCAGCTCTGGAACCACGTTTTTTAACTCTCCTGTCATTAGGGAAGGCAAAGTATTTGGGGCAGCCTAGCTGTTAGGCAATGCCTGTGAGATGTGTAAAAGTGAACCAGTGTACTTGAAGGGAGTGTTTATTTCCTAATGAAGGCAGGACTAAGTACTCCTGCCTGGCCACTTGGCAAGGCGTTAGTAAGTGACATTTCTTTATATACTGGCCTGACAGGCTATGTATGTGTCCAAACCTGGTCCTGGCTGGGCCACTGGGTGGCAGTGAAGGCCTATTTCTCTTTTGGATTTCTCATCATTCTCTATGACGGGGGAATTGGCAGGCCAAGGCTGGTCCACCTGTGCATCATTCGGATTTGTAGCTATTTTCTGCCAGTTTTTGTTATGTCTGAATGTTCCAAGAGAGAGGAAAATGAATGCCCACTGTGCAGACAATATAGGGGTCATTTCGACCGCGGCGGTCACCGATAATATTGTCATAAGCACTGCCAATAGGCTGGCCTTACTTACCACCATATTATTACATTGGTGGGTTGGCTGAAGTCAACCTGCCAATGTACCACTCCGACTGCCACGACGGTAGCGGCTGCCATATTTCCAGCCCGGCAGACGTCACTGTTCTGCCTGCAGGATTATGACCCCGCCTAGCGCCATGGTTTTCGTGGCTTTCTTACCGCCACGAAAACCATGGCGATAGGCACTATCAGTGACAGGGTATTCCTTCCCTGTCACTGATAGGGGTTTCCCCCTCCCGTTAGCCCCCCACCCCTCCACCTGTAAAGGCCCCCCCAACCCCTTACATTCACGCCCCCTTCACACTTACACACACACACCCATTCCCACATGCACCCACGCATGCATACATCCATTCACACACACATCCGCACACACTTTCATACCTACACGCAGACATGCATTCACATAACACAACATACACGCACTCACATCTCCATACATGCATACACATATTCACCACGCAACACACACCCGCATCCATGCACACTAAAACGTTCACAACCCTCCCCACACACACACAACACCCCTCTCCCCTGTCGGAGACCCGACTTACCTGTGTTCAGGGGGTCCTCCGGCAGAAGACGGGACGGGGCGCTGCTGCCACTAGCAGCGTCCGCCAGCATAACACCACCAGGCCATATTATGGGTCATAATACATCTGGCGGCAGCAGCAGCGCCACCCTACGGCCATCCACTGGCATGGCCACAGCTGGATTTTTACCTTTCTTCTGGCGGAAATCCGGCTGTGGTCATAATACGCCGGACGACTGGTAGCCACGGCGACGGTCTTTTGGTGTCCGTCGCCGCGGCTGTAGGCGGATTTTACCCCCAGTCTCAAAATGAGGACCTATGTTCCTTTTTGTTGTTTAGAATGGATTTTATGGTTCTGCTTGGAGGGTATAGTCACATTTATATATAAATTTTCAGGAATAACTGGAGTAAAATTCACCAAACCAAAACCAGCACCCAATACAAAACAGAACATTTAAAATTTGAAGTATATGGGACTTCATAAAAGAAACAGTTTTACAACACCCACTCTTGTAACATTTAAATCATTAGAGCAACCTGTAAAACAGTTGTCATGTTTGGGCTCAGATTTTGCTGCTCCCTTTGCCAAGTGTGAAGCAAACCGATGGAAGTAGAATACAATTATCAAGAATGCAAGAAACACAATTTTCTCTGGAGTTATATATTTATTGTACATAATGCAGTGGTATACAAATCCATATTTCACATAGTGTTATGTATAATTTCCTTATCAGTGGTGTAACAAAGGCCCTCACAGCTCCCACAGCAGGGGTGGTGAGCTCCAGCACACCCCCCAGCACAGCACCTTGCCTGAGTGAGTCCCCTCAGTGTTCTTTGCAGGGGGGCTCCCTCCAGTTTCCTTACGCTACTGTTCCTTATATCAAAAATGTGAAACCATAGTGATAGCCAGACACACTCTGAAACATTTATCTTTGCTCATTATTTTGTCAACATTCCGTTCTCGAAAAAAAAGCAAAACCGGAAACGTATTTTCTTAATCACTGCCCATTGTTAGCTGCTCTTGCTGGGAACAACTTAAATAATTTCTCCCTTCTAAAGAGAGAGCATGTGTTTACCAAAGCAAAGCATATTTTTTAAAAACACTTCTGCATCCTTAATGACTGACACATTACACACTGCAGAGCATTGCCCAATGTTCAATTAATATTCAGTTCACATAACAGTACAACACTGATGCATTTTCGGAAATATATCTGGAATATTTCCCAAGTCAACATACCAATTTGACAAAGAGAGCCCGGTGGACTGTAACCTATTGTTAGAAATTGTTTTTTGGTTGACTAGGGTGTGAGCCCTGGTAAAGTAGCAACCACAGTCCTAGTCAGGATAAGGTGCAAGCAATCCCAAATTAACCCATGCTCAACCCCGTGGTATCTTGGGACAAAGGCTTAGCTGAGAGGTAATGTGTAAGGTATTTGTGCAACACTTCAAACAGTGAAAAAACCAGCATAAAAAGATCCCATGCCAAGTTAGAAACATAAGGTGAAATTTAATAAACAAAACAAGACCAAAATGACAAAAATCCATTAAGAAGAATCAGAGTGATGAATCTGTAAAGTATAAACTGCAATAAAGCACCTAAAAGCATTAAGCGGCAACCGCGGCTATCTAGCCACGCTGGACTGGGTCAAACTCAAAAGTTCAAGTCTTCGGTGATGGAGCACGCATCAGATACAGTCCCAGCTTAGTCCCAATGAAGGTTAGCCTTCTCAACTTTTGTGCCAAGAGTCCCGTTAATGGGTAAGGAGCTCGAGAGGAGCAAGGAGAGCATCGCTGGTGACGGTCGACAGGGTGCGAAGAGAAGGCCAGGCAGACTGGAGCCTTGTGGTGGCAATGCACTCCACTGGACGATGCTTGTTGATTCTCTATGCAAGTGGCTTGGTTACTGTGTGATTGGGCTCATTTACGGTTGAAAAGACCCCAAAACCTTGAATTAAAGGTCTAGAGCCACGCCAAAGGCCCAGGACCTGAGAGACGCCTATTGGTGGTCAGAAACTCAATGAAGACGGTTCCAGGAGCTGTGATGAATCTGTTATATCCCCGAGGCTATGATCAGGAAGCCAACAGATGAGCCTGTTGAGTCACTCTGGGGTCCTGGTGCAAGAAGGCAGGTCCAGTTCTTCCCTGAGCAAGAGGGCATAAGGCAGCAGGTCTGCAGTTTCTTGTAGAGTAGGAGTCCAGCAGACAGGCAGTCCTTGTAGCAGCATATCAGTCCTTCTTCCAGGCAGAGTATCCACAGGTCCAGAAATGAACTGGGTTGGTGGTCTCATAGGTCCAAAACCTATACGCAGTTGGACCTTTTGAAGTGGGGGAGAGTTCAAAGATAGGCCCAGAGGTCCTGTCCTGGTTCCATACTCACCACAGGGGGTTATGCAGCTCTTCGTGTGGGAACAGGACACGGGATTTTCAGATGTAAGTGAGGCTGGATCCAGCTCCTCCCTCCCATCCTGCCAGTAATGGTCCATTAAGACCCATCAAGTCACATCTCAGCCCCCATTCTGTGTTGCTGTCTAGGGGGAATTCACAAAGCCCAGCTATCACCCACCCCAGACAAGTGATCAGAGGCAGGCAGCAGGCACCAAATGGCTAAAGTAAGACAATGACAACTTTCTAAAAGTGGCATTTTCAGAACTGCACTTTAAAATCCAACTTCACCATAAACTGTATTTTTTTTTTTTTAGACCCACATTTTTATTATTTTCGGTAAATTGAAAACAGTGCACTCACAATAAGCTTCAACAACGGCAATATTGTGGATACAGCGCATAGGATACAGGCCATCGCTGGATAACCAGAGCATTGCAGCACATTACAATAAAACACCATGATAGGCCCACCATTTCCCCCATATTTTGTCATGTTTTTCCAGGCACCCTCTAGCCTCATAGATCGTTTTTTTCTGACGTGCACACCAATCCACTCCCACCCCCCCACACCCCCCCCCACCCCCCTGCCAGAGAAGGAGCCCCGGTAAGCTTCCATCCACGAGCAATATCTGTTTTGGCAACCATGCACGCAACACCTACAAATGTCCGGTCAGCCCATGGGCCCCTTAATTCGTCCAAAAGCCCTAGCAGCACAACCTTAGATCTTAATTCTATGGGATGCCACAGGACCTCTGCCATTTCCTTACTAACCCCCTCCCAAAAGTCCAAGTCCAAGTCATATGGAGGAAATCTCCCCCAGGAGGCCACATTCAGCACACGCTGCTCCAGCCCCACCTGATATCTCTGACATTATTGCAGGGGACAGATAAGAAGCATGAAAGTAGTTGAACTGCAGCATTCGCAGCCTAGCCGAAATGGCTAACTCACAGGGGGCCAACAATGCCTCCTGCCAATCGTCCTCGTCTAATTCCCCTACCCAATGCGCCCATTTTGGCGCAGGTGGTCTAATCCATCTGGGGCGTTTGTAAGCAGCAATTTGTAAATTTGGGACGCTGCCTTCTTCCCCAGGTTCCCGGTTAACAACTTGGCCTCGATCGGGTTATAGAGGGGGAGCTGGGTGTGCGCAGAAACATTGGTACCCAAGGCATGGCGCATCTGCTGGTATCGGAAGAACTGTGTCTGGTGCAGCCCATAGTGTTCTCTCATGTCCTGGAATGACATAAGATTATCTCCTGTGTATACATCCCCTAAGTAAGTAACCCCAACTAAATCTCACTGTTGAAAGCCCTTTAGAGCAGTGAGCTGACGCAGCCAGTCTCTGTGCCACAGTGGGGTCATTCAAGTAAGCCTTCGGTCCCATGTGATAAGCTATAGGGCTGCCCTCCAACAATTCACCACCTGGGTGCAAGACGCAATCTGGACAGGAACCCCACTGCCATAAAGCATATCCAATAGGTTTCCAAAGCCCGCCTCTTGGATCTCAAGTCGATACGCCGGGTCATCCCAACCCCCCGCAAACCAATCATTTGTAGGGACCACCTGGACAGCCAGGCAGTAAATATATAAATCTTGGATACCCATGCCCCCCTCATATGGGGACTTCCGCACTGTATGAAATGCCACCTTGTGCCGCCCTCCATTCCAAATGAAGTTGGTAAACTTAGATGTGAGAGGGCGGAACCACACCTTTGCTAATTGGTAAGGATAATTCACAAGGGTATACAGGTATCAAGGTAGCCACATCATTTTAAGGAGGCAGTGCACCCCAGGGGGTTGAGAGGGCTATCTTTCCAATGCAGCAAGTCCCTGTCCACATGTGCCAACAAGGTCCCGAAGTTCAGCACCCACGCCAAGTCAGGTAGAAGGGAAACATGGACTCCCAAGTATTTGAAGACGTTCCTCCACACGGGGACCTGGGGACACCCCTGACCTCATCCAAGGCAGACTTTCGAGCATTAACACAGAGCCCAGACACCTCCCCAAATTGTTCCAGCAACTCCATGCATCTGGGTCCCGATGCGGGCGGATCACTAAGAAACAACAGCACATCATCTGCATGCAGCGCCACTCTGTCCTCAATTCCCTCTCCACATCTCCAACCCCACATCAGGGAGTCCCTCCGCAGCTAGCACGCCAGAGGCTCAATCACCAACACGAAGAGCAGTGGACATCCCTGCTGCGTTCCCCGACAAATTGGAAATTT
This sequence comes from Pleurodeles waltl, assembly GCF_031143425.1. Classification (NCBI taxonomy): domain Eukaryota; kingdom Metazoa; phylum Chordata; class Amphibia; order Caudata; family Salamandridae; genus Pleurodeles; species Pleurodeles waltl. The sequence continues at coordinate 304,642,128 of NC_090437.1, read as the reverse complement.
CTGGGAGAGCATCTCATTCATCCGAACTTGGGCCATGGGGTGACGATACAGGAGACGGATCATCTGGCGGAGAGAGGGTCCCAACCCCATGCGTGCCAGGATAACTTCCATATATTCCCATAAGACAGTATCAAATGCCTTACAAAAATCTATGCGCAGAAGGGCCAAGGGGCTATCGGCGCAGGAGCTGTGGAATAAAGCCACTTGGACTCGCCGATACAGTGACGGGTGCTCCTGCTGGGCATAAAGCCACATTGATCCGGATGAATAAGGTGGGGCAGCGTACATGTGAGATGCAGAGCCAAGGCCTTAGCATATATCTTTATATCATCGTTGATAGGGGGGATTTGCTGATATGACGCACACTGGTCCTGAGCATAGATTGTAATTTTAAATTGTGATTCCAGAAACACCAATCTTGTAAGCATAATTGTGAATTACACTTTTAAGATCTAAGATGGTAATTCAAATGTTATCCTTGGGAATAGAAAGGCCTTGCTCTAGTGCAAAATGTCTTTGGGAGTTTTTCACTACCAGGTCATGTAAACGTAAGAGTGTATGTCCTGCTTTTGAAATACATTGCACCCTCCCCTTTGGGCCGTCCAGGGCCTACCCTATGGGTGACTTATATGTGTTAAAAAGGAAGGTTTGGGCCTGGCAAAACGTTTATTCTGCCAAGTCGACATGGCAGTGGGAGGCACGATCAGTGCTGCAGGCCACAAGTAGCATTTAATCTACAGGCCATAGGCACATGTAGTGCAGTTTACTACGGATTTATAGGTAAATTATAGATGCCAATACTGGTCTTGAGCAGGTGAACAGAATGCCCCCCCCCCCCCCCCCCTGGGAGTCACATGTGCGTGGAAGGGTCCAAGGTCAATGGGTGTCCCTGGCTGGGGAGCACCTCGGCGGCTGTAGGTCAAGTCTTAGGGGTAACGGTCACTAGTTAGTGGGTGCCATTTTAGGTTGCGTCATTTTACCGGTCATCACTTGAGAAAAATTCCTTTATATTTGCAAATTTTCACTTTGTGTTTCGCTGTTTGTGAGATTAGTGGTTGTCTAGTGATTTGATGGAGAACTTGCAGTAGCAGTTGGTAAAGCAGACGCTTCAGACCCTGCACGCGCAGGGAGGGCCAACTTGCTGTCAGCAGGGGTCCTTTGGGAGCTGGAGAAGGCGTGGCCGCGTCAGCGATCGGTCGTGGGAGTGGAAGCAACCGTTATGGCTTGCACTTACCCTGTGTGCAAGTTACTGAGGTGAGCTAAGAATTCCATAGGCAGTGGCTCTGACCAGTGTGGTGGGTCGGTCCTCGTGCGCCAATCTACCGTGCCATCTGGCTGGGTGGGATGCGGTGATTGAGCACACTGCCCCAGCACTGCTTCTAGTGCCGGGACCGGAGTGGTGCGGGCATCAGTTGTGGCTCAGGATCTGTTTACAACCCTGATACGCTGTGTGGGAAGCCACTCGTGGGGCTAAAAAAAGCGGCACACTGTGGCAGCTGAGGTTGCGGGCACAGTGGGGCTGCGCGGCCCCTGCCAGAAAGCTTACCGGGGCTGATTGCGACTTCCTTGGGCAAGTTTACAAGCACCGGCCCCTGCTTTTGATGGAGAGTGCAGTGGGCCGGCACTCATGCGGCTGGAGAGTGCGGTGACGCCTCTCAGCTGCGCAAGGAAGAAAGAGCAGACTCTGGGAAACCCCTTGGAAGCAGGCATTGCACCGGAAGGCGCTGGGAAACCAAGATTGCAGGGAGAGGGAGGGAGGGGAAGAGGGGCAATTTGGATATGGAGGTACATGTTTGTAGGGAGGGGAAAGTGGGGGTGTCAATTTGGAAATGCAGGTGGATTCTGCCCACAGGTAGGGTTTGCTAGAGTTGAGTGGGTGGGGTTAGGCTGCAGGTAGGAACTCCTTTGGAGACTGAGGATTTTGGGGGGAGTGATGTGTCTGGAAGGGTGGCAGCCCAACTAGTACAGGGGGACAGGTTGGCATTTTGGGGGATAGTGGGGGTAGGCTCAGGGGAAAGGTAGGGGTGGTATAGGGGGGATGGGCATGCTGTGCCTAGGGTGCATCCTATAACAGGGACCAGTGCTTGTGGGAATTCTGTAGGCACTGGCATGAATGTTCGAAGTGCGGGTGAAAACACATGCTTACCCAGTCTGGACCACAGGGTAATGGGTTTACCCAACACTGGGGTCAGTAGTCATGTCCCAGTGAGCGTGGCAGGGGATTGGGGGGCAGAACCATTTGGGCAAAGGCATATACGCCAGTTAAGTTGGGCAGGTCGCAGGTGTGGCTTGGGCTGTTGGGAATGGGACCTGCTGTGGTCCGGTTTTAGGTTTGGTTTTCAGTTGTGCTATGAAGGCCTGTAAGTGCAGCATTGGGCAGACAATTTAAAGTCGGTGAAGGGATGGGAACAGTTGGTGTGGGGCAGATTGATGAAGGAGGTACAGGAGGGGAGGATGGAAGGGCCTTTTTCAAATTGAGTTTTTGGAATCTGAGTTTTTGGAAAGGATTTTGGAGAGAAGGAAGGTACTGGTGAAAGACATAGAAGTTTTGTTGGGGCATTTGAATTTTGCTTGTAGAGCGTGTGTGGACAGGCAGGACGTTTTGCAGGTGGCTTGGTTGGGCTCTCTCGAGGACTGGCCTCCCTCATCACGGTCTTCGTCTGACGACAGGGGTTGAGGTAAGCTTTGCAGCTATGGCAACTTTTCCTGACTGAGTGTAATGGGATTCTCATGGCAGGATTGGGGTAGGAACTTAAGTGGTCTATCCAACTGTTCTAAGATGCAGCAGAAGGGCATGGCTTCAGTCTTTTCTGGCAGGGTCGTTGGTGTACAGAGGAGTGGCCTCAGGCTTGGAAGGGGGGGTGTATTGCCGTCCCCCAGTTCTTCCTGTTGAGGGTGGCTGTCTGTTTGCCGGGGCGGCATTTTGGCAATAAAATTGTGCTGTTCAACATTGATAGCATGGCAGGGGTGAACATTGTTAATTGGCAGTCAGCATGGGATCCAAAGGTATGGCAACATTTGCGTGTTTTTGTGCTAAAATGCTTGCGCACCAATGTCCGCTATAAAGCGCGTCATGTGGCAAGACCAGTCAAGGAGATTGCTGATGCCGTTTCTCGTTTTCTGTGGATGAGATTCCGTGGGCTTGCACCATGGGCCGACAAGGTGAAAACGAGGATGCCAGCCCACCTGAGGTCAGTCGGCGACAACGTGTGTGACAGCTGATTTTGCACTTAATGTTGGCTTCTACCCGCAAGTCATACAGGCTCCCATAGGAGGAGATTCTCCGGTCTGGGGCAGTGCAACGTAGCGGGGAGGACAGTAGGCTAACATGGCGGAATGATGTGACTTTCATATTGTCATTAATTGACAGGGGGCTTCCGGCTGTCACTGTAGCAGGTAGTTTGGACGGCGTCGCATTCTGTGGGAAGCTGTTGTGGGGGTACGAGCAGTCAGTGGGAGAAATGGAGAAGAGAATACTGGAGGGATGGGCCAGGGAGAGGGGTAATGGACTTAGAGTTAGGCGTGCACTCATGCTGGACATACTGAAGAGGGTAATCGCAGCGCTGCCTAAAGTTTGTAATAACGACGGGGTTTCACAGTGATCATGGTTTGGTTATTTTTCTGTGCCTTTCAGGTTACAGAAGTGGTGAGATTGAAGGCTCGAACAGGATTCCATTGGCAGAACGTCCGGGTGTTATAAGGTGCAGTTCAGGTGTTGATTCCCAGGTCTAATACGGATCAGTCAGACAGGGGCATGTGTGTAAGTAACACCGAGGGCATGCCCAGACCCAGGGATTTCCCCCGGACATGATTGATTACATTATATAGGTGGCGGGTAGGTTTCGGGGAGGTTTTTTGTCACAAGGATGGGTCGCGTTTTTCTGCGGCTCAGGTTTTGGGGTTCCGTGAAAGGTGCTCAGAGTTTTGACATATGGAATGCGAGATTTCAGGACCCAATCGTTATGTATTGGGATGACGAAGGAGGTGAATTTTGGGATTGGTCAGCGGCTGACATTTGGAGGGCAGGGCAATGGCTTTTGGACTTTTATCAGATCTATTGGTGTTTCGGTTGGTTGTTTCACAGTCCTTACTAATATGAGTTTGTTATCTTCTGGGTTGCATTGCAGGCCCAGAGAGAGGCTATATGGAGGTTTGGATATGTGGGCATTCATATGTGAAGTGGGTGGCGAAGCAAGCCGTCACCCAAAAAGGAGGATGACAATTAGGATTGTCTGACATGGTGGTCCAGTTGAAATGGTTTGGAAAAGGTGGCATGCGCTGGCACAAATTCTCGCCGAAAACTAAATTTCCTTGTGCGGGGTACCTCTTGTCTGGTCATATTGCTCCTACACCTAGGAGAAAATTACTTGGTCCAGCTAAAAAGTTTGGCTCTGGTAATAACAATAAAAAACGATTTGCTGGAGATCAAGGCATCATGGGCTGGCACTGCAGTGGTTCTTACAAAATTCATGCCGAGGAGGAGTTGGCAGGGGCTGTAAAACCAGGGGCAATTGATAGAGCACAAGGGAAGGGGATAAGAAACTTGAGGAAGTTCTGCAGGGCAGAAGGTTTCTTTTTATTGGCGCATGGTGATAACCAATAAGAAATAGTGGAGTTTTTTAGGGATGATGGGGTTAATCTTTCGGTTTTTGGTGTGGAGCTGTACTTCATGCAAATCAGGAATGTTTTAGCAGAGTTGTTACACTTACCTTGTGGGGGTGTGGATCTGTCTCAGGGGAGGGGCAGGCAGAAACAAACCGTAGTTTCTCTGGTGGTGCGTGTAGATAAATTTAAGTTTAAGAAGTTATTGCAACAGAAATGTTGGACAGTTTGAGACCTAGTTGAAATTTTGGGGGGCGAGAAGGAGCAACATTTTGAGGAACTGAACAGAGACAATAGCAATTTTGGCTGCACGAGGTCTGGGTGCAGAGATTTGATTGGTGAGATGGCGATTGGACTTTTAGTTGATTTTGGTTGTGAAGGGTTACTTAGGGGAGGTAGTTGGATAGTTAAGAAATGTATATTGAGGGTGGGATAGTATTAGGATGTGAGGCATTCGCGCCAAGGTTTTGATATAAGATTTGTGCACCTGTCTCATTAAAGCGGCCTTTTACACATGAGTAAGAGTCACTCTGGGATGAGCTGTCCGGCCTGATTGGGTATAAGCCAATCTTTACATATTTTAAGGAGGGAGCACACGCACTTTAGCATTGGTTGGTTATGGTAAAGTGCACAGAGTAGTAAAGCCAGCACAAACGAGGTCTGAAAAAAAAGGAGGAGGAAGGCAAAAGGTTTGGGCATGACCCTGTAGGAAGAGGCAGGTCCAACACCCATAAACCACCTGAGAATGGTGTGTTCTGGGCAAAAATCAGTCCTGTGAGACTCACAAGAGTATATATTGTTAGTAGGTGCCGAACCTCCCTTCTCAATGAATGAACACACACAAGAATGCACAACATTCTTATCACATTTATTTAAATCAAAATGTTGTCCTAGTACCTATTGTTTGTATAGCTGTGACTGTAAAAATAAAGAAAATAGCAGCTAATAAACAGTTTTAGCTTAAATTCTCCTTTCGGATTGTTTTGAAACGAATAAGCCTCTTAGTGAACGTTATCAACAACAACAATCAATATGCTCCTTCACCTTTTATTGACTAGTTGAATTTCATATAAACAATTGTTCAACCAAACATGAAACAATATAAGACATTGTTGACAGTTTGAAATAAATAGACAAATAATTTCTGAACTATCAAGTCATACTGCAACATTAAACAATATATGTGTGCTAGCAATACTAAATAGAATATGCATCTATAATTGAAAAATATGCACTCAAATAAATGAATATATGAAACGCGAAGGGAGGACATAAACATGACAAAAGTGAAGAGTGTGTCAACCTCAACAATGTAATTATTGACAATGTCCATTGTTAATTGCATCTTGCAGACAATGCCTGCAACAATACATAGCTTCTTCCAAGCGAATGTGTTGATTAACAAAGTTACATGTGTTTTTCGAAATTTCTACATTCTTAATCTCATAATTATTTTTCTAGTTGTTTTCACACAGACAATAACAACAGCAAGCACAATAATTCTGTATTTTGCTTACTGACTTCCATAAGCATTTCCCAATTTACCCAAACAATATCATGATACCAACTTCTAAAAAACTTGTAATATAAAATACACATAATGGTGAACAAGCGTAACATTCTCCTGTATTGCCATCTGCAGCAAAAAATGATCTTTTTTTTTTTATTTGCTCATGGAAGTTAGGAAAAAATGGTTTAGTGTGTGAATTGATGTGAGTAATGCTGTACAGACATGGTAACAAACATGTTGTATTCCGTCTTTATAGAGAAAAAAGAATTATGCTGAGGACTGTTGGTGAGATCACTGCGTTAATACCACCTGACTTCCCAGAGGAAAACACAAACATTTGCCGGAGATGAATATCAAGCATTATGACATACCAATGGAGCAAATTTTTGTAGCAGAGGTGAAGTTGAAGTAATGTATTGTAGTACACAATTCCTATCTTGAGTGAGAGGGGTTTAGATGTGTTCTCCTTACTGCTGCAAAAACTGTATGTCTAGGTGTTTGTAGCATAAAGTTGCAATTACTGATGCAGAACTAAAGCAGACATGCACCAAACCGAGTCTAATTGGGCTAATGTGATATTATATAGTGTCCTGGCAATTAGCTTTTTCTGTCTTGAAAGAGAGCAGGACAGCTGCTTCTGACATTGGCCCAGAAGCTGCATCTAAAACCCAGATTTTAGGAATAAGCTCGTGAGACAGACACCTATAATTAATCTAAATGGAAATCATCTAAAATAATAAAAAAATTGAAAGTTTGGCTTTTCTTTGGCTTTCATGGACAGTTTTCAGACAAGCCCAGACCAACAGAATTATGTGTGAAGGTTGTAATCCCCGCACAATCACATGGGCGAAAAAAGTACTGATACTTCAGCACAAAACTGGCCCTTCCACATCCCCTTTAGGCCAGTGCACCTACCAGTTCTGACCAGTGGTGTAACGAAACTTGAGGAGATCCCCCTGCAAAGTACATGGAGGTTCCCCCAGGCCCAGTCAGGAGCTCTCAGGCCAGGGGCCCGCATTTGCACAGTGCTGGCTGTGCTGAGGGGCATCCTGGAGCTCGGGGGCCCCCGCAACACTGGTTCTGACCTCATTGGTTGGTACATCTTCAGTGTCCTGACAATTAGAATGTTTGTTGTTTTATGATTATTTTGTTTTTTTCATGACCTCTTGTAGGAGGGCTTTGTTATCCTGTGCGTTTTCCTTATGTGTTTTAAAATTATTGAAGTAAATATACTACTGCAAAGCACCAACTAAGTCTTTCCCTATTCAAGATCTATTCCTGTATTTTCTCCTCCGAAACATTTTAAGAGATGAGTACACCAGTTTTTTGAGGCACTTAAAATCAATGCATATGGTTACTGAAAATAAACCCTGTTCTTCTTTTGTTTCTGAACAGTGCATGAGCAAAATGCTAACTTTAATGATAAACCTTAAGACAGGCACATTTGAGTGCTAGAGCAACCGCCCATGAATTTGTTCTTGCGGGTAAGGAATCATCGGAAGCACATGTAACCTAGTCATTTTAGTGAGGCATACCTTTGCATATCATACGTTTTTTTTAAATGTATACTTTAAATTGACTGTTAACAACTTCTTATGTGTTTGAGGTTGTTTCAACTCACAAAGTTAATACTTATGGAACATTTAAAACTTCCCTCTTCAAAATATTGTGAATATTGTGAGGTGATATGATTAGCTTTTATTAAGGTGTTTGCATGTTTCCTTGTGTCTCTATCAACCTTTTTGTAGGGCAGAATACTGAAGGAGTATAAATAGCAAAAAGCCAACACCAATGTTTTCTGGAAGCTTTTCTTTGCCACATTGCTAAAATCTATTAGCCAACAAGAGTACCCTTACCCAGGCGTCCTCAAATAAGAGTTGTACTGTTCCTACACTCGCCACACCCACATCGCTTGAGTTAATTTTTGGCTTTTCACCCACATATAAGGAAAGAGCCAAGGAGGCTTTGGTGAGACCCCATTTCTGTTGCAGACTTAGTACGTTTAGCACTGGTTTCCAGTGCCTCTCCTCTTCCTCTCTTTACAAGTGTTTAGTTAGCACTAAAAATTGTGTATGGTGGCAGAGCTGACCTGAAAATGCAAGGTGTCTAGAAGGTTTGAAAATCATAGGTTTCATTGTTGTACAGTTTTTTTGTACACCTGTTTCCAAGTAGCTAAGCTGTAACCTTAGGCCTAGTCTAAATGTACAATTGCACATGTTTCCTAATTTTGTCTCCACTCCCCATACCTTCAAAATTTATCAACATATTTAGAACACCTTTCCAGACTAACTGCATGCTTAATGCAATGTTAAATAATTGTCTTATGATGGTGGAAAAAGTTGCAATGTTTTTAAATAACTAGAGAGTCATGTCTTTGTAGACATGACCACCATTCCCACGATCCACTTCCTGCATCCTCTTTTGATGTTGATGTTGGTGTCATCCGCACCAATAATTAAGGGAAGACCATTTCCTCCTATCAAGATAAGTAATTTGAAGGTGCACATGACACCTATGCTTTACTTTAAGTGTGCAAAAATATATGTGGATCAGGCCCTTTTCACATTTCAAGAGTGGCACTTATATCGAAAATAGGTTGAAAGCCAAATCAAGCTGTGTGGTACAGTTATGGTTTTACGCATTCTCTGCCTCTGAAAAACACAACAAACCTCTCTCATCTAAGAGAGAGGGACTGATATGTGATAACCCAGAACCTTGTCGGACCAAGTTCCATTCTGTTCTTCTAGATGCACAGGTTATCGTGCCAAATCAAATGCTGTTAAATATCCAGTTCAAGCCCAGAATACACTGTAGGCATTCCTTTAATGCGAGTGTTAATTACTCATCTCTTCCTTAAGTTGTTGTGTGGAGAATTATGAGGAGAATCGAATTTCACAGCTCCTATCCCTCCATAAATTCATTCCAGTTAAGTTAACGAAGAAGAAAATCAATCACAATTTTACATCACAGTATCTAGTTGGTAGAACTACATATACAGCATGATCGATAATACGAGACAGCAGCAAAGAGGATGAGAGAAAGAATCTGAAAGAGAATGAATATGTGAGAGAGGGTGATGGAGCGCTTTGCCTCACGCAAATTCTTGTGTACATTCAGGTTCCTAAAGTACTCTTCGATTAATCTTTAGTTCCAGCTGAGGCCTGCAACAAAATTCAGTACATTTAAATAACGTGGAGCCCAATACGTTGCACAAGGAAGACAGAGAGTGGTTAAGGTTCAACACTATAAAGGTTCTTTAAAAGATTAGTAGAATTACAAATCCAAATAATCAATTTAGTCATATTCTATAATCAATATATGAATGTATTGGTCAATATATAGTTCAATGTGATTCAAAGCTATATTAGAAAAGGAAAACTATATAACGTTGTCTCCAAGGAAATGTTAAGTAAAACCAGTTCTCTCATAAAGAGAGTACCCTCCTCTGCTAAGGAAAGATGTTTGCTACCAAGTGAAGAAAAATAGTTCTCACTAAGAGTCAGACAAAGAGGCTTTTGTAGAATTTTCTTCATTGCATTAGCTTGAATCACACTATTTTAGCACATGGTACACCTGCACATGGTTCCCAGACAAATTGCTGATCACGTTAAGGCACAAGTAGCATCCCATTATTTTCTCAAGCTACTTTAGAACAAGGCTACTTTAAATGTCCTTCACATTTTTAGTTATCTGCAACATAATGTAATACAATGGTCCAAGATGTACCCTGCAGATGCATTGCAACAACTCCTTGGCAAATTCCACAACGATTGCATATAAGAAAAACTTGCACATAGGAACACAAAACAAAGATACATAATTTGAGATTGCTAGGCTTCTCTTTGAAGGAAAAAAGATACATGCCATGGAACAAGATGGGAACCAGGCGTTGACCATTTTAAAATACAGCTCTATATTACTTTGGTAAATTTAAACGTAACAAATACACACTTAGTTTACATGGAAGTTACATGGAAAGTTTGATATAAGGGCAAAGCAATTCATTACAAAAGGATTGCCATCGAGGGACAGACAGGTCACATAAGAAATTAATTTTCTTATATGTTAATACTGATTACTGGTCTGGAGATAACCATATTTTTTAGTATTTACTTGCATATTTTGGTTTAGACCCAGAAGATTTTGGCCCTCATTCCAACCCTGGCGGTCATAGACCGCCAGGGTGGCTGTCCACGGAAGCACCGCCAACAGGCTGGCGGTGCTTCATGTGGTATTCCGACGGCGGCTGTAAAGCCGCGGTCGCCCAGCCGGATTAGCCCCGGCTGGGAGAATCCTCCATGGCGGCGCTGCAAGCAGTGCCGCCATGGGGATTCCGACCCCCTTCCCGCCAGCCTGTTTCTGGCGGTTTTCACTGCCAGAAACAGGATGGCGGGAACGGGTGTCCTGGGGCCCCCTAACAGGGCCCCAGCATGATTTTCACTGTCTGCATAGCAGACAGTGAAAATCGCGACAGGTGCAACTGCACCCGTCGCAACCCTGCAACACCGCCGGCTCCATTCGGAGCCGGCTTCTGTGTTGCAGGGCCTTTCCCGCTGGGCCGGCGGGCGCTCCCTTGGCGGGCGCCCGCCGGCCCAGCAGGAAAGTCTGAATGGCCTTCGCGGTCTTTTGACAGCGGAGCGGCAAATTGGCGGGTTAAGTTTGGCGGGCGGCAATCGCCGCCCGCCAAACTTGGAATGACCCCCTTTGTGTTAGTAACTAATTGAAGGACACGCTTCTCTAAATGTGCCCCAAAGTTGGGATGTGAAAGAGCGTTTAGGACCCCACCTTTTACAGTAATGATACATTTTTTTAAATTGAATATATGGACTTCAGAGGGAGTGATCATTTATTCCTGTAGGTATAATGAGTTCATGTACCATTTGCAACGCCTTTTGAATTTTGGGACACAGCCCTCAGTTGAGAACCAACATATATAGCGTAGAGGTGTGCTGTGCTCCCAAGTAGGCTGCTTAGTGCTCTTTTTGTCTTCAGTGTTGTTCACATTTTTTCTCTTCTTTGTAGGCTTTCAGGGAGCCAACAAGAAGCTTTTTGGAAAAGGAAACCAATACTTTGGTTCTCAAAAGCCTTATGATGCTGGGTAGCCATAGAAATTACTGCTAGAGCAATATTTCTATGTTGTAGTTGATCGCTTGTTCTCAATTTACTTGCCATTGTATAAGTCAGAACATAGGATTTTATCAACAGAAGTCCATTTTAATGTCTTCTTCTAATGCCATCAACCTTCATCTTTAGCTAATCATTCCAAGGAGATAGTAGTGGGAGTGCTAAGAAAAAAAGCTGAACATTGCACAGATGAACAATGCTGAATTTTCTGCAGCCTCATTTGACAAAACAGTAGCTGATCTTAAGATTGCCTGACTTTTCAAAAACTCAACAGTTTTACTTAGGGTTGCCAGGCTTACCATGATTTGATAGTACCTTTTGACAGAAAAAACACTTCTACTTACCCAGCCATCACAGAACACACACTGCACAGTGCAGAACTGCATATAAATCGATAGTAGACTTATGCCACAACTGCCTAAAAGAACATATAGGGTTACCATAATTTGTTCGTAGTGTACAATATTCATTGTACTCTTCTGCAACCCAGACAATGAGCAACAACCTCCCAGGGCTGTATTTATGAACCATAGCACCCAGTCGAACAATTCAGATTGTCCACTAATGACACAAGAGAGCTGGGTCTGACCTGGGAACATTATATACAGTCAACTGGTTAAGCCTGTGTGTTTTTCAGGATAGGAACTGATAGAACTTCGCTGCAAGTTAATGAATTGCAGCAAGAGTGTCTTCACCACACCACGTGGAACACATAGGTAAATTGAAAGTTAAATGCACCTCTATGTGTAGGAATGTAAGAAATGGTCTTTGGGAGTGGTAATGGCACTATTCGGTGTCTGCAAACTGATGTTCTCTGGTCCCTTGACCTGGTTGGTTGATTTTTCCCCCCCTGATTCTCTCACAATTTGCCTGTAGATTGAGGTCCTATTGTGCTTTAAATTAGCGCTTTAGTTAGGATATGAACCGTGGGGTAGAGGAATATTGAATAAATGCATGTAATATGCATTTAAAAGAATAGCATAAAATCAGGCACATTTTATCAAATGTGTAACTAAGCTCCCCGTGTAAGATGTGTTTCATATGAAACAAATGAAATGGCTTAGATGAAGTGGTAAAGTAATCAGTGTTTGATGAATGTCCAATTAATTCCACTTCTCTAGTGCAAAGCAATCAACAGTAATTAAACCAACAACATATTTTTTTAGCAGATACATCACACTTAAACACGAAGCATTTAACAAGCACAAGTTACTCTACAGGCATGCAGGTTGTTTCACATTTTCCAGGTTTCATATATCAGCAGTCATAACAACCAAAGTAAGCCACCTCACCAGCATCTGATGAACATTGCAAGATGTCAACAAACAAAATATTTTGGAAGATTACACAGCTGGTAAAGTTAATTCAAAGTTTACACAGTATGAATGGGTGAAATTTCTCAACTTCATCGAGCCCAAATAACCAGTTCATGTTGACGTTTTTTTAAAGGAACACTAATGTAATTTGACAAAAAAAGATGGCAAAATATTTTTTTAAAGGACAGTAAAAGAGTACCAACAAATATAGTTTGCTGAATATGCTTGCAAGACCTTACACCATTTTTAGTGTGAAACTTATCCCAGGAGTCAATTCTGTTGGAAGTACACAACAGTGGCCATGAGTAGGCTACCATGGACTTGTAGACGACTGTTGCATTTGAATATCACAGAAATTGATGTGTATCCGCCTTCGGCCTTTCCAGTGGGTGTGGGGATGCTGTCACCCAAAAGGAATTGTGGTTCTGGATATTTTGGCATGACTGGGTTGTGATGACTCTGGAATTCTGCCCCCTAACAATGTAGCATGAGTGATGCACTATGGTATACATTTTGGAATATTCGATTCGAAAAAGAAGTACCTCCGCACTACTTCTTGGATGGAGGACAGTAATAATAGATACTACAGCATTGGGGTCTTATGAATACCTTGGCCTTAGAAAGTGACTAAGCACTGAAATGGTAAGTAGAACTGGATGCTTGCGTCACATTAATAGATGGTTTAAGTTGTCCGATGACCTCACCATGGTGATTATGGAATATAGAGAGCTTCTACACACTGAAAAAGTAACTCAAATATGATGTATGGTTCCAGATTAAATTTAATTTGTATCTGCTCTAGGGGTTTGCTGAATTACTTTCAACCCCTTGCAGGGGACAGAAGTAAATATTAGACCCCTATGGGAGGCTGTTTTTCTTTTACCAGAGAGGATGATGTCAGAGCAGCTGGCAAGGAAGAGGCTGTAATATCCACGAGAGGCCATGTTCCTGTCAGGAGTGTTCAGAGGGGGCTGTTCCTGCTGACCATCCATTGGTCAATATTATAGGAGTCATTCTCACAGAGGTCCAGGTAACACACAACTCAACCTTAAGGTGGTGCTGGAATGCTACCTTATAGGTCCACCAATATAAGTATTTCTTATCATAGTTTGATTTATAATCATAGTTGTATTCAGCATTTCCCTAGGAAGTAGAGTGACTTTCCCAGATCTTTGATTATATTCACACCAGTTTTACGATACAAACCTCATTTTATCAACAGTTTCCTTCAAACATCATCCCTGCAATTATATAGACCTCCGTTCCTCATCTGTCAAAAAGTTTGGAAGCGCTCTTCCTCTACAAAAGGCATAACACATGTACATCATTGAAACACAAACTCTGAGGGTGGGTGTTGCTCTTAGAAGGGTGAATCCAATCAGCACCAAGAGCACAAAACCTTGCACTGATGCTGTGGCCAGTCACCTTTTTAGTTGCAATTGATGGAACGTACATGATTTTGATGTAGTTAAGATCAGTGCTGTGGGGTGGAGGGTGGTAGGTATTATGACATAACTACTGTTATTTTGCAGTAAATGTGTAGTGCCTTTGACAATATTTAATGGGGACTGTAATAAATAGGTATTTGGTTTTCTGAATTTTGGCAATAATGATTTTGGAAATATGTTGCTCCCTTGGGCAGTGGTTGCAGAACTCCCTTTATCAAAACTATAGTGTGTCATTCATTGGCAAAGGTCACTTATGCACAAACACATTTTAATCAGCCCTGTTGCAACAAAACTCAGGACAACACCTGGGTGCAAAATATAGTAAATCTTGAAATTCTTATGAATATATCTGAGCATTTTTATCATATAATGTGTTTAGCACACTTTGCTGACAATGGTCAGTAATGCCAGTGATGCACAAATTTCATTTTAATTTCCAGTTTTCTTTGCTTTTCTGTACCTGACGACGGGCCTCTGGGAGCATATTATGAGTACGTTTTGTGTACTTTGAATATATTGATGACCCCAGAAGATGGATGATTATCATGCTTCTCCTGCCACTGTGAGAACCCTTTTAAAAATTAGACTCTATCCTAATTTTTACATATTTAATCTTAGCAAATTATATCAACTGCTATAACTATTCCAGAAGCTTTCAGGGCGCAACATCTCGGAATCCACTTTAACCGCCAGTACTGTATCCAGGCACCACTCAGCATGCCTGCTTCAAAGCCGCTAACTGTAGTAAATCCTCTTCCACATCAGTCTCCAGAGGAGACTCCATTTTCGATATTTACTGAATCTGTCACGTTAAAGGATCGGATAGCCAAGGGCAGGAAATAAGGTGCTTCAGGCCCCAGTGGACTTCCCCCTGTGGTCTTCAAGCACAACGGGTCCTTCTGGGGTATGATATTAGCACCTCTCTACCAGGAAATAGGCCGCACAGACATCATCCCCCAGTCCTGGAAAGGGCCCATAATTTCACCCATCTTTAAAAAGGGTGATAGATCACTCCCAAACAGCTATCGCTTAATATCCCTAATGGAGAATGAAGCAAAGTACTTTGCAGGCCTGCTGTTGGAGCATCTGTCGTCCTGGATTGCCGAAAAGGGAATAATCCCCAAGTTCCAAACAGTGTTCTCAAAACTAACTGGTACTATAATGAATATTATGGCCATCGGACTCCTTATCGACAAAGCAAAGATACAGAAACGGCAGCTCCACCTATGCTTTGTTGACTTTAAGGCTGCATTTGACCACGTGGAGAGGAATCTGCTGTGGAAGAAGCTCTCAAACTGGGGACTCCCACATCTGCTTCTACACCTGATTATAGCCCTTCGTACGGACACCTGGGTCCAGATAAAACTGGGAATGGGCTCTTACCTCTTGAGGAGGATACAAACTACTAAAGGTCTTAAACAGGGCTGTGTTCTGGCCCCCACACTTTTTAATCTATTCTTAGCAGACCTGGCAGGTTCACTTGCTCTTACAAACCCGCACACCCCAAAAATAGGAGACCTGTAATTACTATGTCTAATGTTTGCTTATGATCTTGTGTTGATTAGCCACAAGAAAATAGGGCTCCAGAGATTAATACATGCCACACAACAGTACTCGTCTGCCAACTCCCTGACCGCCAACTTTGAAAAAATACTCACGCTGTCAGTCACACCCAAGACTCCCTCTAGAAAGTTGTTTTGAGGCAAAACACAGCTTTTGCAAACAGAAAAGTACAAATACCTCGGCATCACCATTGACAAATCCGGGAATTTTGGGCATCAAAGAGGGTGTATTATGGGAAAAGGCTTTGCCTTAGCACTATCCTTAAAAAGGCTAAAACCAGACTTGAATGGTCCCTCATTTAGCCCCCTGTTACAGGTACTGAAAGCCACACTCTTGCCCACAATAACATATGGAAGTGAAGTACAAAGAGGCAGAGACTCAGAAACCCTCAACCCTCAGTGAGCAAAGCCTGTCGGATCATCTTCAACCTTCCTAAATTCACTTCCCCAGCTCAACTGAGATTTGAGTTCGGCCTACTGGATCAGTACCTGGCCAGACAAGGTGCATATGTAAACTTCTGTAGCAAAGTCCAAAGGTTCTAACTCAGACTCTCTTAACTACCACGTATGACAGGAGCTCGAATGTAAAAACTCCTCCCCATCCAGAGCTTACCTAGAGGGCTCACTTAGGAAGACTGAGCTTACCGATCTCTAGAAGGCCTCAATCTCGCACAGCGTTTTCAAAAAATCTGTCTGGAAATCAATCAGACTTCAATCCCTGCTGGAGAACAAAGCACCCTTCTCACGGAGATCTCATGCTTGGATGACTGAATACTTACACAACTCTGGTCCCACAAGCATATCTTGGCTATGGCTTTTCGAGGCAAACTAAAGCGCAATTTTTAAGGTATCAACTAGGGCTTCTATCATCTGCTTAAATGCTGCCCTTTGGCTGAAAAATGCGACAAACACTACCTGTTGTTTCTGCAGAGAAGGCACATAAGATCTTCCACACGTCCTCTGCTCATGTGAACATCTTGTGTCAGAAAGAAAAGCTTTACTAAAGAACAAGTTCAATGATAGATGCCTACGGACAAGGAGGCCAGCCGTGCTGGTGTGTTTTGCACTTGGGGACCTGCAACTGAACTGCGCCCTAGTGAAATTTCTATCCCAGGTAACACAGATACATCACCTAACACAACAAGCCATCGACTCTACACATCATCTTTCTCCAATCCTCAACACAGACCCTTAGGCACAAGACCTCTGTTAGCATGACAAACTGGGCTCTTAGTCTCCACACACGCCTAAGCAACCAACCAGTGAAAAACCTATGACCCAAAGACTGCATACATTTCAGATTCTAAACAAAAAGTGTGTACATTTGTGGTAACTATTTAAGTAATGGCTGTGCTAGCGTTTTATGCAATGGTTTTAGTTAATTATGCAAATAAAGTAAGTAAGGTCCCAAAACAATGATACACATAAATCTGTCTATGCAAATCCACACTAGAGGATCAAACAACGTACAACTGCATGGGAATACGCCGCCTTAGACAGGCCATTACAGCCTGCTTTAAATCAATGGTCACAAATCCAACTAACTGCAGGCTAGTGAAATACCTCATGAAGGTTGAGTGAAAAACTGAAAAAACTACCCCTGCAACTGAGACAAGCCTATATTCCTCACAGACGAAGTCCATTGGCTGCCAGACCTAACTTGAAACAATGAACAATAAAAAGACAGGAGGCCTAATCTCACTTTGCACTGGCAGATAGAAGAGCTTGGTCACTTTATTGCATTTTTGTACAGCATAAGACACAACAACATATGGGTATGGAGTTCACCTGCCTTCTATGACTATTTGCTGTTAGTCAGCCGACAACAGACTAGCAACACAAATTTAGATACAACTCCACCCCAAATTGAGTCTCAAAATAAAAGAAAGCAGTTTAACTAAGTCTGGCACAGATGGCTGCGGCTGGACCTTGCCATCACATTTAAACTGACACTTTGTTAAAACTGCAGAGAGATGACTGTGGCCAGCACTGATATCTAGGCACATCTGCACAGCCAAGCTTAACTTTGTACCTTAATAAATAGTGTGCAATTTACTTTTATTTCAAGGTTTACAAATAGAAATGAGTAAGACAATATTCAGTAATTATTAATGATTTAATGATAGCATGTTGCACTTTATTTGTATTCCAATGTCTTTTAACATAAACAAATGAGAAATTACTATGTAACTTATAACAGTTAATTTACCCATTTTCTCTTTCTCATTTTTAATACCTTCCTTGCTTTTGTTTGTGTAATGGTTTTAACTAACTATGCATCTCATAAATAAACTAACTAATGGGAAAGGTTAACTTTCTTCCAGCAGGCCAACTATCTCCAGGAGACAACAAAAATTACATGTTTAATTTTAAATTTCTTAGCATGAAAGCACACAGTACAATTACTTACCATTAATCTTCACTACCCCAATTTGTAGTCTTTCTTGTCCCAGTCCTAACATTCTGAGGGGGCTCTGCCTCTGACTAGACATAGGGGGTCATTACAACTTTGGCGGCCGCACTCCCGCGGTGCCCATTTGGACATCCCCACTGGGCCGCAACATGGGAGCCGGCTCCAAATGGAGCCGGCGGTGTTGCGGCTGTGCGACGGTTGCATTTGCACCCGTCGTGCTTTTCACTGTGTGCATAGCAGACAGTGAAAAGCTGCATGGGGCCCTGTCAGGGGGCCCCACGACTCCCTGTACCGCCAGCCTTTTCCTGGCGGTTCATACCGCCAAAAAAAGGCTGGCGGTCGGGGACTCGTAATCCCCTGGGCAGCCCTGCAAGCAGCGCTGCCCAGGCGGATTATCACCGCCGGGCCAAAAGTGGCGGAATACCGCCAGCCTCAGCGGTGCGACTGCGGCGCTTCCGCCACGGTCGTAATAGGCCAGGAAGCACCGCCAGCCTGTTGGCAGTGCTTCTGTCATTTTAGCCCTGGCGGTCTCGGACCGCCAGGGTCAAAATGACCCCCATAGTATGTTTTTAGCCCTGCAATATTACTCCTCCCCCCTCTTTATGAACCTTTACAAGTAGATTATTGGAGGTGCAAGGGGAAGGGATGGAGGGTAATGGCCTGGGACGAGGAGGGCTACAAAGTGGGGTAAGATAATTATGACATTAATCCTTCATTCTATGTCCTTCTCACCCCAGGCCTAACACTATGAGGATCTACTAAGTGAAGAACCGGGAAAGGCGGCCTCACCTCTCCCAGCGGTGGAGGGGACACCCTAAGTCTTCAGGGTCTCTTACCAGCAAAGAACACAACAGGCTGAGTCACAACTGATGAAGAAGAGAAGAGTTTTATTAACAAACAGATAATAGCTTGAGCTAAGCACATAGTCCCAGGACAGTCTGATGGACTTTCCTACGGAGGCTGGCTGCTTCATTCCGCAGCGTACAGTCTTGTATAGTTAAGCTGCCCCCCTTCAGTCAGGAAGCCACCCCTCCCCATCTTGTGAACACAAAAGCTTCAAACAGCTCTCCCTTTGACCCGGGAGCATCCTGCTGACGTACACACGTTAGATTAGCTTTTCCTGCCTGCACTCCCACCGTCTCTGGAGTATCCTGCTGATACACTGCAAAGTGACAGTTCATCTATCAAAAGTTAGTCTTTCAAAGCCTGTCTGATAATTTACAAGGATAGCCCGTGCTAGAGGCCCCTGGAATGTGGTGGTACGAAGTACAGTTTTGTTTGCGCACAGAGATAAGCAGGATGCAGCTGCGGTTCGGTATTTCTGAGAGTCCGCTCAATTAGATAAGTGGAGAGGCCTGGACCACGAGATGGTTTAGAAAAAACAGAGTTCACGGAAAAGTCAACTTGCATGGTTCAATGAAGGGTCAGCTTTGTCGAGCACATGGCAATAGAAAATGAATACTCAAAATGGAGCCTGAGGGAGACCATTTTGGATTACTATTTAACAATCCCTCCTTTTGCCATAGCGAGGCAAATCCCTGTTCAGTCCAATTCTATTTTCAGAAACTCAGCAATTTGTTGTTGAAGCATTGGCCGCTCAGTGTGCTTTTTGATATTGGCGGGTTTGGGCGTTAACATTGAAGCACAAACCCCACACAATGCCGGACCGCATTGTACGCACAGACGGGCAAGTGAAGAATGCAGCAGCTATAATGGCCAGGAATATCAGAACCTTCCAACCCCAAGAGACCAGCACCTGCCACAGACCTGAAGTCCAAGACCAAGGGGTACTGTTGTCCTCATGTATGACGGAGGCGATCTTGTGTAATCTTGAAATGGCTGCAAACACTGAGGGTGAATTATCCGGTATATAAACGCAACTGCTGGCCCCTATGATGCGACAAGCTCCACCCCTGTCTGCCAGTATGACGTCAAGCACCATTCTGTTCTGAAGAGCTACCATCGTGGTAGCTTGGAGTTCGGCGGTGTTCTTGGAAAGCGCTCCGGCTGTTTCATTTATTGTAGCCTCCAAGACTCGTGTTAGTCGTCGTATTTGCAAACTCTTCAGTGAGGGCCCCCAGAAGGGGAGTAGTCCCTTTGCTGTATCCATGAACAGCTGTGCAGAGGTGTCTGTCTGTTCTATCGTATTTCTTCTTTGCCGGTGATATGTGGATGGCCTGTTGAACGTTGGTGGGAGAAGGAAGGCAATGTAGCAAGTGCCGCTCCAGCCAGGTGGCAGCCAGGTGTAGGCCTTGCCCCCACATACAAAGTATAGTCCGGTAGGTGCATTGAGGTAGGGGGTGGAGGTGTTGTACATGATAGTGGTGTTACAGAAACTGACCCCGACAGGTATTCGTCCATGTCCGCGGATACAGAGCGGGGCCTGCTGGGGTCGAACAGATATAGTCTTTGGCTTAATGGAGACCGGACCAAACGTATATTCCATGAGTGGATAGCGGGGGCGGGGGAGGGTCATGATACTACGCATTGTTGGAGAGTCCGTACAATTGCATGCGGTGTGTATTTTGGCTTGAAACTGAAGGATGAAATCTTCAAACAGTGTGTTGTTCGTTATGATACCGGCTCTTCTCAGAGGCCTGGAACCCGGTACGGGAATCTGTATCGAAACATAGGACATTAAGGAACAGGTGTAGGCAGCCGTTACGGAAAAAACAGGGAACTGAAATGCGTGAGCAGCTGTGTGAGGAAAATGACCACAAACCAAACAGTCTGCCAAGTTCGTGACGAGCTGGTGTTGATGTAGCATCTGAATGAATGTATTATTGTCATATTCTGGTCTCCTGGCGTGCATCTCAGGTGGTAGAGAGACATGTGCATGCATGGGTGCAGACGTTGATACAGGATGTGGTCCTTTCTCTGTAGCAGCATGTATGGTCCAGCCGATGCATGCTAGTATTATGAGAAGCAATACTATTACCGCCAGGCATGTTGTGCGTGGGCCAAAAATTTTTTTTAATGTTGAATTTTTCTTTATTTTTGCCTTTGTACGCTCTTCTCGTAGTCTGGGTACATAGTCCTTTCTCTTTCTCAAGTCCGTCCTTCTTACTGGCAGTGATCGGTGTCAACTTCAGTAATGCAGTACCTGTGTGCAACCCAGCCTTCCCTAGGTGCTGCCCATGACTGGTGATTGCTTCACCAGTGGGTGATTCCAGCAGTCCTATTGACACTCTCTGGTCCACCACACCGGACAAAATCACGGCCCTGCAGCAAATGTTAGGCTGGATGCAACAGGTAAGCAATGAGTCATTTATTCAACAGGGAGGGCGTGGGCGGAGGTCATATCTCTCAGAACCGGGCTCAGTCTGATCCGGAAACAAGGGGACAATTGGGATACCTTCAGTTGTGGCACCCCAAAGGACCGAGTCACTCTCCTCCTGGGTGGCTGTCCACTCTATCTGCGCATCACTGAAGGGGACAAAAGTGGGTACTTTCTCGCATTCTTCGTCACCTTGACCCTCCTTCACCCACTGATCGTATGGTAAGGGCAAAGGCACCCTTTTGTAGTGTGAAGCGTGGATCTAGTTCTTGGCTCTCTTGACTTTCACCGCGGTCCTGGTGGCAAGGAGTACTTGACGGGCGCCTTTCCACCGGGGCTCGAGGCTTTTTTTGCGCTGGAAGTTCTTGGTGAGGACCCAGTCACTGGGCTCGATACAGTGGCCTGGAGTGAGGGGTAATGGTGACAGAATATCCTTCACCTGCTGATGAATGAGACATAAAGAGTTTGTGAGTTCATTGAGGCAATCCATTAATACAGGGTATGGTAAATCTGAGTACTTCTTTGGCGTTGGGACTCCCCACACGTTAGCCGGTCTCCCCATGACCACTTCATATGGCGAGAGTCCCGACTTGGAGTGTGGTGTAGCCCGCAGTGACAACAGGGCCAGAGGGAGCACATCCGGCCACGATATGCCTTTGTCAGTGCATATTTTGGACACCTTCAATTTGAGTGAGCCATTATATTTCTCAACCAGTCCTGCAGCTTGAGGGTGGTTGGCAGCATGGAATTTCTGTCTAATTCCTAGTCCTTCACACACCTTTTCCATCACCTGACCTGTAAAATGGCTGCCTTTGTCCGACCATGCAATTCGAGTCATTCCAAACCGGGGGAAGAACTCTTTCAAGAGTACCTTAGCTGGCGTGAGGGCTGTGTTGTCCCTAGTGGGGTAGGCTTCTACCCATTTGCTAAACATGCAGACAACCACCAGTACGTATTTCAAATTGCTACATCTTTCCATTTCAATGTAATCCATCTGTATAGCCTCAAATGGTTAGTCAGGGGGCGCGAAATGGCCAGGCGGTACTTTAACGCCCTTGCCTGGATTATGTTGCATGCAAATCATACAGTGTTTAACCAACATCTCAGCTGCCTTTGGAATATTTTTGTTGTACCAGACAGGGGCAAGAAGTTTGCATATCCCTGCTGGGCTGATGTGTCCTGGACCATGGGCCATTGTTACTACAGGAAGTACATACCCGTCAGGAAGCATCCATCTCTGGGCTTCTGACAAGTCTGTCCAACACCCTGTCTCGTCATCAAACCTTGCATGTGTCTCCTTCCATAATGCCAATTCAACCTCAGTTGCTTCTGCCTGTATACTTTTTACACTCTCTACTGTGTCCTCAGACATCCCGTTATCTGGGACCCATCTGGCTGGTCCTGCTACATACATCTTGCTTTTCTTCTGACATGCTGTTTCCTTCGCCACTTGATCTGCAAAGGCATTCCCTTTTCCTACATGATCAGTGATCTTTCTGTGTGCACTACATTTCACAATGGCCATGGTCCGTGGTAGGGCTAGTGCGGAGAGCAGTCTTTGTATCAACCCCCCATGTTGTATGTGGGTGCCGTGTGATGTGAGAAAACCTCTTTCTGCCCACAATCTACCAAAATTGTGTGCCACTCCAAATGCGTATTGACTGTCAGTGTAGATATTGACATCTAGGTCTGTGCTTATTTCACAGGCTCTAATCAGTGCCACTAACTCAGCTGCTTGTGCTGAATTATGTGGTATCCGACGTGCCTCAACTACTGCCGTTAGTGTTGTGATAGCATATGCAGCTGATGTAGTGCCATCAGGTAGTTTGAGACATGAACCATCGATGTACAGTGTACCTTGGGGGTTGCTTACAGGCATGTCTTGCAGATCTACTCTTTCTTTTGTTTCCTCTTCTGTCCTGATAATGCAGTCATGTATGTCAGTATGTGTATCTTCAGTGCTATCAGTCAGGGGTAATAACGTTGCGGGATTCAGGGTGGTACATCTCTTGATGGTAATGTGACTGGCAAGAAGTGTTAACTCATAACTGGTCAGACGGGCATTTGTAAGGTGTTGTGTCTTGGTCTTGTTAAGTAGGGCATCAACAGCATGTGGGACCAACAAGATCAGTGAAGTGTCCATGACTATTCCAGCTGACTGACGTACTGCTACTGCAGCTGCAGCTACAGCTCGTAGGCAGCTTGGGAGAGCCCTGGCAACAGGGTCCAGAAGAGCTGAAAAATAGGCACATGGTCGCTGTTTGCCACCATGTTCTTGTGTCAGGACCGAGAGAGAGCAACCGTCATGCTCACAGACAAACAGTGTAAAGGGCTTATGATAGTCAGGTGTGCCTAACACAGGGGCTGAACAGAGAGCGTCCTTCAAGTCTTCAAAGTTGGATTGGCATTCAGCATTCCAGACAACGTGTTGGGGCAGTCTTTGTGAGTGAGTGCTAAGAGGGGCTTGATAAGGAGGGAAAAATTAGGTATCCACTGGCGGCAAAAGGATGTGATGTCAATGAATCCCCTGACCTACCTCTGTGTCGCGGGGACAGGTATGTTATGTATAGCATGTTCCCGGGCAGGGGTGAGTGTACGTCCCTCCTTCGACAGTAGGTGACCAAGGTAGGTAACCTGCTGTTGACAATACTGTAATTTAGTGAGGGATACCTTGTGATTGTGTTGTGACAGGTGAGTGAGAAGGGCAACTGTGTCCTTTTTACAATGCTCTTGGGAGTCAGAAGCGACAAGGAGATCATCAACATATTGTACTAGGGTGGAACCAGCGGGGAATTGAAAGGAATCCAACTGACCCATGAGCACCTTGCTAAAAACACTGGCGATTCCGTGTACCCCTGAGGTGCGCGAGAGAACCGGAAACTGCGACCGTCCAGGGAGAATCCAAAAATGTGTCTGCTGTCTGGATGGATAGGTATACTAAAGAAGGCATTCTTGAGGTCAGTGACGGAGAACCAAGTGGCAGTGGAGGGTATCATTGTTAGCAGGGTGGTAATGTCGGGTACAACTGGGAATTGGGGCTCCTCTATTTTATAGACTGCATGAAGGTCAATGACAAAGCGTAGGCCAGACTGGTGGGAAGACTCTGCTGGCTTTTTGAGCACTGGAGTATGGGGCTGTTACATGTATTACCTCTGGTCTCCTCAACCACCCCTTTGTCAATCAGCTGTGTAATAATGTCCTTAAGGGCCTGTTCGGTGTGATGTGGTAGCTTGTACTGGGGCAGACGGGGAAGTCGTGCATGTTCTTTTAACTTAATGGAGAATGGAGGAATATCAAGACAGCCCACATCTTCATTGTCCGAAGCCCAAAGCGTGGCAGGGAGCATTTGTAGTTCGGGCGGGAGTGGTAACGCTATGAACTGAGTGGGTGTTACTTTAGGGCCCATGGTGATGTACACGCCATCAGGGGAACAATATATAGTGGCGTGCAACCTTTTCAGTAACTCAAGACCTAGCAAATTTTTACTGCAGCCAGAGGTAAGTATTAGAGGAGAATCAATAGTGTAGGGGCCAATTGTGAGAGCCAGTGGCTTGGATACAGGGTTAACCACTGGGATGCCTGAGAATCCTACAGACACATTGGTATTGCTGGACAAAGGGACCCCAGGGACCGCATCCTTCATAACAGAACTCTTAGTGGCTCCAGTGTCAATCAAAAAATTCTTGGAAGTACCATCAAGTTGTACTTCCACATGTGGGCCATTCTGTTTAACTGGAATTGGGACGGGTCCTATCCTCCCTTGTCCTACGCTGTCCTAGCAAGAATAGAAACCCTGACCTTCTTCCGGATCATAATTGTCATTATAGTACTGGCGTTGGGCAGAGCTCTTGTCAAAATAATTTTCTGCGGTGGCAGTGTTCTGATGCTGAGAGGCTCTGTTAGGTCCCTGTTGTGGGGGGCCTCCCCGACCTCTACCTCGGGGTACTCCGCGGGGCGCTCCTCTACCTCTTGTCGGGGCATAGAACCATATTTATTCGGGCAATCATTCTTCCAATGACCGTCTTCTTTACAATAGGCACACTGATTGTAGCCCAGGGAAGGGCGAGGCTGGTAAGTGTTTGGGGGGTTATTTTGATACTGGGGTCCACAGGAAGTTGACCTATTTTGAGGGTACGTCTGTTGCACTAAAACTTTTGTTTTTAACTCTTTTGTTTGCTTGTCTCTTTTGTCCCGCTCTTCATGAACCCTATTCTCATAATATTGGGCCATAGTGAGAATCTGGGAAGGAGTACTTGTTGACCAAGTACTCTCAGCCAACCGAATTTTCACGGCTACTTCAGGCGATATGCAGTTCACGAATGTATCTACAAACAGACGCATGCCTCCTTCTGTAGAGGTGTCCTGTCCACTAAAGTCAGTGTATGCCTTTTCAAACTGAGAGAAGAAGTCAGCTATGTGCTCATCTTTCTTTTGTTTACATGTATCTGATTTATCCCAGTCAACTAATCGCGGGGGCAAAGACTTCTGTATGAGCATGAGGAGTCTGTCAGGGAGAGCCAATATTAGGTCCATTGGCTCGTCACCAGGCTTCCTGTCTTTATCCTTGTCTTTCAGCTGATTCCAGGTACTGCCTAAGTCAATGGGATAGTCCTTCTGCAGGATATTCTTCCAAATATCCTGCGGTACTAGGGTACCGAACAACATTATAATGTCTGTGAGAGTCAATATCTGAGGGCTTATTATTTGGGTAAATTCTTTATAGAAGCCGGCAGGATTCTTGCGTGGTTCAGGCAAATGGGCTTTTAGCGCTAAAACCTCTGTTCTATTCCATTGTTGATACACAAATTGCTGTTTCCAGTGAGCAGGCACTGCTGTGTCGCCCTCTCCCGTGGCAGGAACATAACTGGGTGAGACTTCCCTTAGGGGGTGCTGTTTAGTGTGAGTGGAAGGACTGGCTGAACCTGTTTCTTTATCGCTCTTGCGGTGATAGATCTTCCTATAACTCAACAACTGGCGGAGGTAGTCCTTAAGGTCCTTTCCTTGATGATAGCCGGTGGCTACCTCCTGTTTTATTCTAAGTATTTGCAAGGGGGGATTGCTGTCTAAGTGTTCGTCCCACTTTTCCATCAATATCTCACACATACGTTGTACCATGTCTGTCTGTTGTACTGCCTGGAACTGGGCAACATTTTGCCAAATAATCTCTAGGCTCGGCTGGGTCAAGATATATTTATGCAACATTGTGTTCATTTTCCTCTCTTCTGTCAGTTTATTGCATTGTGGGTGTCCCGTGGGAGGTGGTACTATAAGGCCGTCATCGTCTGAGCTCTAATCTTTTATTTGTGACAAGGGGGCTGAAGCGTTAGGGGGGTCTGGCCTGAGGGTCACTGGGGCTGATGCTGGGGGTCTCTGGAGTTCAGACTGTTGTGGTAGGGCAAATGCCGCTGCATTCACCGGTAGGTCTGATGGCTGGGACATCTGAAGGATCGGGGATAAAGCTGGGTATATTGCTGGGGTGTAACCAGGGGGGCGGTCTAAGACATCTTGCACGAGGGATCCTTCTTGGGGTCTCTCTTCTTTTGTTCAGGGGCCTGTTGAGCCACATATACCCTGTCTGTATCTAACTGGTGTCTCCTATCTATTTGAGCCCATCCCTGCTCCGCATTCTGCCGGTCATATTCTTGGACTTTCTCAGCATCTGATTTTGCAGCATGTCTCTTAGTATCTTTTGCAGCTTTAATTCACCTTTGTCTACCCTCTTTCTGCCATAGCCTGAGTGAATCAAACATACCGGGCCTACTTTTGGTGGCAAATAGTCTTTCTTCTAAAAAATCAAGCTTCAGTTCATCAAAAGTCCCATGTAGTGGCCATTGTAAGTCAGCACTATGTCTAGTCTTTTTACGCCATATGTCAGTCCATATTATACTTCCCACCCCGAGTTTTACATACATTTCATGGCAAGGAGTTCCAATTGGGGGAGCCGGACAAGACTCCTCCAAGCGGGAATCCGCTTGGCAGCAACAACACCACCATTTCCTCAACTTACTGAATGCCGGCATTATTTTAACAGACAGTTATAACTGGTATCAGTGGATGGAAAACAGAAACAACAGGCAAATATGCAGTCTATATATTATGACAGTTAATTATTTAACAAAACATCCACTGACTTTGAAAAGATCGAATGATACCTACCAGACAGACACAGAAAAGACAGGGCTCAACCCTGTCCTTACCTTACTCTTGTCTTCCTCCTCAGTCAGGACTCCGAACTCAGGGCCAGATATGTCAGGAACTCCAGTCAGGGCAGAGCCGCCGGTGCCCATTGAGGCAAAAGGGGAAGCACCGCTGGAGAACCGCAGGTCCACGACGAAAAATATACTTCCCAGATCAGTTGTGGGGCGCCCCCTTTTGGATTACTATTTAACATAAGCACAACAAATTGCAAAGACAATAAATACTGACGAAAATATTTAATAAACACATCAACAATTGCCTTTGCCGAGATCTGACCAAAAATATTGTCAGATAAGTCAAGCCTATAATGTTTCACATAAGGTGTGAAGTCCAAGTCGCTGCTTGATATATGGATGATATGTTGCAATATTTTCAGACCATTATTGCATGTCATAGATATTTCATCACTTCAATTAATTTTCAAACTTCTTCCAAGGCTTCAGAACTCTTCTTTGACTGCACCATCATCTACTGAAGATGTTTGAGCTCTGTGAAAGGTGCAACTGACTGATGGAATCTGTCAGGATTCTATGTCAGGACCGGGAGGCGAGGATTAGGCTTCATACTGTCTTCACTTTAATTCCAGCAGCCATTGACCTTGTGAATAATTAACAAACAACAATACATGTCCCATGAATCCTTGAGAAAACAAAAAACAGTTTGTCCAATCAGAGCGCTGCACCACTCCATTGCAACCATCGAAGATCGTCCTTCTCCCTTTTTAGGGTCGAACCTGCGTTGCATGCGCTTGCGCATGCGTATCGCTAAGCGAGACACTTTTGTAATTAAAAAGGGCTCGGAGCCCTGTCCACGTCACGTCAGTGTTTGTCATTGGCTTGTGGGCTTGCCTGTTAGAATCTGCTTGATTTCATTAGTGGAAGGCACGCATACGTCATGCCTTTTCCGGTGGATAGCCCTCCTCGAGCGCATCGACCAAGTATAAAAAACATGTGAGGCTCGCTGTTTTCTGTCTGGCTCGTGGACTACTTTTTCTCACTTTTCCCAGCGTGATCTCGCTTGTTCTTTTATTGTTTTGGTATGTCATGTTGTAATTACTAGCATAGAAAAAGGGCTAAAATTCAGTTTCGGACAAATGGATACTTTGTGAGTAAGAGCGGGTATATTTTGTTCATGTTTTGCAGTATTAAGATGCCACTGCTGACTAAAACGTGTATTGTACTGCTACTATAATGCTAAAACACCGGAAACATATTAGAAAATCTTTTGTCATATCTTTGCAAAGGTAGTGAATTAAAGCGCTAGCATGCACGTGAGTGGTTGTATAGAAAACTGTCATCCAATAGTGAAACTATTTCATGATCTGATCGCTGAGAGGTTATTTCAGGCCAAGGACGAACTTAGATTGTTGTTAGCAGGAAGTGATTTATGGTGTTCCCTGTTCCATTTCCTTGGCAGGGGAGTAAACCACAGAAGAGAGGCCGGTCATAGCGAGGGAGATGTGTTATTGGCCCTTCTAAACCGACCAGATTACGATCCGGCTGTTCATCATATTCACTTGACCACTCGTTATTGACCTCTCCTGGTCTGCCCAGAGAGCATGAGCGGCCGGATAGCCGGCTTTACTGATCTGAGGCAGTTAAGTCTCGCCTTTCATTACTGTTTAAAAAAACACACGCACACACGGAGGCCAGTGCTCACCCTTCCATGCCAGGCTTAACGAGAAACAATTTATGAGAAGCTCTGGGCAGCAGTAGCAGCAGCGCTGCAGACACTTCTGACAGAGCAAGACAATTTAACAAGCATTGGAAAAGCCAATAGGTTTTGCCTATGAGAGACCTATTTGTATTGTCAGTGTTTTTAAAAGATGTTGCACAGCAGCATGGGCTGATGGGAAACATGGCTCAAAGTGAATACAAACACAGTGCTATTGACCAACCTAAATTTGCCGCATCATAGTGCTTTTAAGATTGAGTGCGCAAGCGTTCTGACGTGTTGTAATCTGTAGGCTTTTAACCACGCCCACCGCACACCTATCATTACCACTTGTTCATGGGCTCGCCTTTCAAAAATCTTTTCTTATCATTAGTGAATGCTTCACATTTGTCCCTGTTTGGGGCAGTTTTTTTACCGCCTTGGCCATCTACCCTGTTACATGGATAATTGCAAGGTTGCAGATTAGGGTGACCACCTGGCATTGAGGCAAATTCTGGACAGGACTGTAAAACATTCTGGACAAAGGGTCAAAATTCAGGACAGAAATTCAGGACAAAGGGTCAAAATGCAGGACAAATCTGTAAATCTTGTTCTTATCTCATCACATTTGCTGTGCATTCAAAGAACAAAGTCAAATGTCAGGCTCTTTCTTCGGTGGGAACTTAGTGTTTACTTTTCTTTCTCTGACTTCAAACTGAGAGTATTTATGTGATAATCTTGCTGGATACTGGGGTTAAGAAATTGTTTTTTCTATCACATGACAAAGTTTAAATAAACTTCAGAATATATCAGAATTAGGAGTACAAATGAAGCACATTTTGTTAATTCTGAACTGTGCTGGAAACAAATACATTTATATGATTAAAACAAATCATTGCATTAGGTGATGCAGATTCCCCACATCATCATTTGTGCACAGTATAGTCTGATTTGAAAAAGTGTATGTCTGTGCAAATGTAATAGTCATTTCAATCAAAAATGTGTTGTCTGTAATGGCAGTGTGTTACCACACCATGCATACTCCATTCTGCCTTGCGCCACTCCACACCACTGCACCATACTCTGTATCACTCACTTTACACCACTCCATGCCACTGCACTGCACTCTTCTCCATTCTGAACCACTCCACATTATGACACTGCACTCCATGCTACTTCACACTATGCCTCTCTACTCTACTCTGTACCACTCTACTGTATGCCAATGCACTTTATACTTCTCTACACCACTGCGCTCTATGCCTCTGCACGCTATACCACTCCAGTCTTGGCAACACCAATCTAGTCCTCACAACTCCACTCTATGCCACTCTGCAACACAGATTGTACTCCACTGCACTCTAAGCTAATACACTCTATGCTTGTGCACTTTACTCTGTAACACTCAACTCTATGCCCCTGCACTCTACATCAATACACTGTACATCACTCTAATCTACTCTGCACCTCTGCACTCTGTGCCATGGCACTCTACATCACTTTACTCTATGCCATCACACTCTATGCCACTCTATGCAACTCCACTCCACTCTACCCTGCACCTCTCCACTCTAAACCACTTCACTCTACTATGAAACAATCTAGTTTACGCCACTGCACCCTGTGCCACTGCATTCTATGCCACTGCACTCTACCCTGCACCTCTCCACTCTATGCAGTTGCACTCTACTCTGAAACAATCTATTCTATGCCACTGCACTCTATGCCACTCTGACCACTGCGCTCTAATTCAATGAACTCTACGCCACTGCACGCTGACACTCTACTCTGCAACACTGCACTGGCTGCCACTCTACTCTACTCTGTACTACTACATTCTGCACCAATACACTCTATGGCACTCTACTCTGCCCCATGCCACTCTATGCCACTGCACTCTATGTCAGTGCACTCTAAACAACTGCACTGTATGCCACTGTTTTTTACTCTGCACCACTGTACTCTATGCCACTGTTCTCTGTACCATTCTACACCACTGCACTGACTCTCTACTCAGAAACACTGCACTCTACACCACTATACTCTGTACTACTGCATTCTATGCCATTGCACTGTGCATCACTGCACTCTACACCACTGCACTCTAGGCATAATACTCTACTCTGCACTGCACCACTCTACAATACTCCACCCTGCACCATTCTACACCACTGCACTCTATGCCATGTGAGTCCACTCTGCACTTTATGACACTGCACCACTCTGCATTACTACACTCTCTGCCACTCTATTGTATGCCACTCTACTCCACTGCACTCTATGCTACTCTACCCCATGCCACTCTATGCCACTGCACTCTGCACCAATGCACTCTAAACAATTGCACTGTACACCACTGCCCTCTACTCTGCACCACTGTACTCTACGCCACTGCTCTCTGTGCCACACTGCACTGACACTCTACTCTGCAACATTGCACTCTCTGCCACTGTACTGACACCAATTGACTCTGTACTACTGCATTCTACGCCACTGCACTCTATGCCAGTCTACTTTGCCTCATTCCTTTCTACGCAACTTGCACTCTACAGCACTATACTCTGCACTTCACCACTCTACGCCACTACACTCTCTGCCAGACGAGTCTAGTCTGCACTCTATGCCACTGCACCATTCTACACTACTGTACTTCTTGCCACTTTATTGTATGCCACTGCACTCTATGCCACTCTACTCTGCCCCAAGCCACTCCATGCCACTGCACTCTAAACCACTGTATTCTACACCAATGCACTCCAAACAACTGCACTGTCCCCCCTGTACTGTACTCTGCACCACTGGGCTCTATGCCACTGCTCCTATGCCACTCTACTCCACTCCAAACACTATGCCACTAACTTTTAGCCATGAACAGCAGCCACTCTGGTGTATAACATGGCTAAAACACATTGGCAAAGCCAATAACTCTTGCGTAGACGAGACCTATTGGCTTTGCCAATGATTGTTAGTACTATGAGGTACTGAGGTCCCTGAAAGAACTGTGAATGTGTAAGTCTTATTTTATACATGCATTTGATGCCTCATCAGGGTAGTAAGCGCTATATAAATACTATTACATCATCATATAGGCTGCTACAAAATGCGCAAATACAATTTGGTTAAATTAAAAAAGGTGGTTCTCAAATACAGATTTGAATAATATACAGTTTATACCTAGTAGTAAAAATGTTTTATAACAGTCCAATAAAATCACACACTCCACATCTCACCTTGGAACACCCCTTACAGTACCTCTCTAAAAGAAAATAACTTTGCCATCAGAAAGCTTCAAGTGACTCCTTTGATTAAAGTAAATGCAGGTTTTCAAGCCCCTTTACATTTGCAGATTTAGCAGTTGCTCACATTTGCAATTCTTTAAGGAAGGAAACACCCTGGCAAGAAGGCCTTTTCTTTTCTGTATGCCCCTCCCTCATTCAGAGCACGGGAGACTCCCAGCCTTTCAGTCCAGCTGGGGAAGCGGATCTGCTCGTAATTTCGCCCTGCCCTCCCTTTGTCCTTTAGGTGAAAGGCAAAAATTACAGAAAAATGCTGTCCGTTAAGCCTTGGACAACGGACGGCAGGGTAAAATTACAGGTGGTCCATGAAATTTACAGAAGGGTGGTCACCCTATTGCCGATATGTTTGACTGCAAGCAAACTGCTTTCTCCTTTTGTATCTCTCCTTAGCGCTCACGCTTGTGGCGGCCGTGGGGCTTTGAATTTGCTTGCTTATGTCAACTATTTTACTTCTTATTTTCAATTTATGTGGCAAGGAAAGTCCAGTTACAAATTTACAATGCTAATAACTCTAACTTGAGCAAACACGAGACCCATTGTATTGCAAATGCTTGTTCTTCACTGCTTCAGCAGTCCTGAGGTAAGTGTCTTTCCTCTTCTCACTCTACTATACTGCCCTCTATCAAAACTGTAGCGATAACGAGCGAAAGGTTTAATCCCCTCTTCAGTTTAAGCCACTGGTTTGACAGAGGCCATTTCGTGACTTTTATGACTTTGTAGTTGTTATTATTGTTCCCATTACAGCGTGGCCGTGGGATAATTCCTGAATCCTATGCGGCTGCTTCACTCCATGTGACCGGCTTTGGTGCGCGGTGCAGTCTCCGACTGCTAAGGGGCCCGTGTTTGAACCATGCTTGGTCTGAACCTCTCAGTGGCAGGTGCAACACTTTCAATCGATGAGAGGAGTGAAGTGCGTCCTGCCTCATCCTTAAGTGTGGGCTGTATTTTGAATATTTGGCATTAGTTTCTCACATAAAGAACCTCCGCCTGAAAACTGAACACCTATGACGTGTATAAGGTCATTAGTTTGTCTACACTTTATTGGGACAAGTCCCAGTTGGCCTGTATTTACCCGCATTATACTGGATGATTGTCCCGGGCCCTCGTGGGGCATTTATCCTGAGATTTTCTCTCTTTCCACTTTTGGGCTTTGCCCTGAGTATTGCTCCCTGCATTTTGAGCCTTGCCGTTCTCTTATAAACGCCTCACCATCTTTTATTCCCAAATTCATTACTGCCGTGAGCCAGCATTATGGGGGATTTTGAGGCTTCTGAAACTTATATGGAGGAGGAGGGCATTTCCTACCTCCAGATAGATGGTCAGTTTTGTCATATAATGTATGCTTCCATCTTTAAGGTGGTTATGCAATTCGTGGTGCTTTTTGAGAGGAAAATTGTACATCCACACTCGCAATGCCTAACACCCCTGGGACAGAGGGAAGTCTCTACTGGGCTTCTAGCCTCTGAACCTTCAGGGCATCTGACCAACTCCAACCCAGAGGCCAAACACAAACGCTCAGATGACGCAGAAGTCGATCTGGATGCCTTTGCATGCCTGAAACAGGCCTTCATGAAGTCTCAATCCCTCTCTGTTGATTCTGAAAACCTGGCACATCGGGGGATCCCTCCTCGTCTCCCTTTCCTGATGGTCCTACAGATGGGGATGACTCCCCTACTGCCTCAGACGGCGATGCAGACCCTGGTGCACATCCTCTATACCTCCAGCATCAGACGTCCCTAACGGGGCCATTCATTCATCACCCTGACTGTGACATGTTGGACCCAGATGACCTCTTGCATCCATGTTCTTTTGAATGGTGCCAGGCCCCCAAGGTGGCCTCCTACATACCAGGTCAATTGAGAAAACCCCTGGATAAGGAGGTGAGGAGTTGCCTCCTGGCTGAGTGCCCCAGACCTTCCTTGGAGGGTAAGGTAGCTCTTACCCCGCAGATTGACTCCAAGGTGGCCACTTTCCTGGCAAAGTTTATCCAGGATTCCAATAAAGGGATAGATTGTTTCTGGCGTTCTTGCCAGGACAAGCTGCTAGATGTGGCAGGACCTTTAGCCAAAATCTTATACATGGTGGAAGATGCCAAGGCGTCTGGCTCCCTAATTTCCCCTGAAGCCCTGTCCAACGAGGCTCAAAGAGCTATCATTCTTTTAGGGAACGCCAATTGCGCAGTTTTCACAGAACGCCGAGGGTTGCTCCTAATTAAAATTGATCTGAAACGGGGGGATTTAGCCACTTCGGAGGCGGGTCCGGTAGCCCAAGAGAATCTATTTGGGGATCCATTTGTCTGGGAACTGGGCAAGTTTGTAAATACATTCACCTCCCTGGACAAGGCACAGTCCTCC
The DNA here is from genome assembly GCF_031143425.1 of Pleurodeles waltl. NCBI lineage: Eukaryota > Metazoa > Chordata > Amphibia > Caudata > Salamandridae > Pleurodeles > Pleurodeles waltl. Next base: position 304,607,375 of record NC_090437.1, on the reverse strand, counting down.
ACTAAACGAGTCTTCACTCCTCGTGTTTTCGCAGCAGCTGGTCATGAGAGGGGTCGCTCGTCCGGCCACGCAGTTCACCAAGCCTCTGCTCAAGGTGCAGATCTCCGCTGAGGCCAGTAGCAAGACATCTACAGGTTTTGGAATTTTTACCCGACAAGCAGTTACCTCCAGCATTGGGATTCCCGAGGTGGCTAGAGGTTTTGGTGTCCCTAGCAACTCCCAAGGTAAGAGTGCAGGACTCAGAAGGGTTACAACTTGGGGGCAGGTTGGAGCAATTCGTGCACTTGGGTCTTACAGACTGCGAGGGACTTACGAATATAATTGTACGGGGCCCACTTTCAACCCCAGAGACACAGACCCCTGTCCTTCCCTCCAGAACAATCACAATTAGTGGATCAGGAAATTACAAACCTCTTAGAGAAGGGTGTGATTGTCCTATCCACTTTGCACCCATCAGGGTTCCTCAGCAATCTCTTTTTGGTGGAAAATGAGATGGTGGTCAATGCCCGATTATCAATCTATGGGAATGCAACGAGTGGCTCGTTTACTGCCACTTCAAGATGGAGGGCATCCATCAGCTCAGAGATCTCTAAAAGACACCTCCCTCATGATTCACTTCTTTTTCCCGCACAGGCACTTCCTGCAGTTTCAGTGGAGATGTCAGATCTTCTAATTCACGTTCCTTCCCTTCAAGACATCTTCTGCTCCATGGTGTTTCACCAAACTGCTAAAGCCAGTGGTAGGACACTCAAGAGCTCAGGAAGTCTACCTAATCGCCTGACTTGACAACCGCAGTGGACTGTCCACCTACTGGAATCACTCAGCTTTGTGGGCAATGAGAAGAAGTCCTCCCTAATCCCATCCCAGTCTCTACAGTTCCCAGGTTTGACTCTGTCAAAGCAGTCCTCAATCTTCAGTCACAAAAATTGTCCAAGATTCAACATGGACTGAAGAGAACCTTGTCCAAGCCTCAAATTTCATTGCGTCACCTAGCTCAAATAGCGGGACTCCTTTCATCTTCCATGCAGGTGATATTTTGTGGTCCCCTCCTTTATCGGGAGCTTCAGCACCTCAAGATTTCTCATCTGAAACGGGGCCTTACCCACTCCCAATACATTCCTTTTTCTGCAGAAACAAGAGAGGAATTGCAATGGTGGATCCCTCCTTTGGAGACCTGAAACGGCCGAGCAATCTTTGGCTCCCATCCAGATCTAGTGACAGAGTCGGACAGCAGCAGTTTGGGAAACGCGTTGCAGAGAATTTTCCAATGTTGTGCCCTCCTCAAGATGGACAACGTAGTGGCTGTTCGATATGTCAACCATCTGTGTGAGACACGGTCAAAGACCCGATCGGATCTGGCACAGACATTCTGGGAGTGTTGCTAGTGCATAAAATTTTGGTGTCAGCAAAACACCTCCTGAGAAAGATTAACCAGGTGGCGGATTGGTAATCCCGTCATTGGAGAGATTTTAGTCTCTGGAAGCTTCATCTGGAAGTGTTCCACCAGATACCGGAGCATTGGGGGCCTTTCTCCATAGACCTCTTTGCCTCTCGACTGGGCTTTCAGTTGAACAGATATTGCACCTGCCATCCAGACCCCAATGTAACGTTCACTGATGCCTTTCTCCTGAATTGGAGCAAGAAGTAGGGGCATGCATTCCCACCGTTCACAATGATAATGAGACTGTCTGCTCAGGTCTGGAGGCAGAAGGGGGATATGGCATTCATCACCCGATTTGAAGGTCTCAAATTTGGTTTCCAGCTCTCATGTAGCTTTTTTGGGAAGGGGATCTGGTAGTCATCACCCCTATTTGGAGGTCTCAAGTTTGGTTTTCAGCTCTGATGGAACTTTCTTGGGATTTTATAATTCCTCTACCCCTACTTCTGGATCTTCTCTGGGATCCCCAAGGCACACTCTCCACCTGGTCCTAGCCTGCTCTCTGCACCTCATGGCTTGACAGATTACAGGGAACGTTGAAATGTCCAGGGCATTTCACAAGAAGCTGCCACCCTACTTGCCAAAGCTTGTGCAGATAACACCAATAAGAGATACTGTACCACCTGATCTTGATGGTTTGGTTGGTGTCTACAGTGCCAATTGGATCCCTTGGGGACAGATATTGTCCATATATTTAATTTTCTGGCTTTTTTTAGCCTCATACGGCATGGCATACAGGTCAATTATTACCTTCCAATTGGCTATTTCAGAGGGTCATTTACCCATAGATCTCAATCATGTTTGGGAGCATCCCTTAGTTTGTAAACTCCTGAACCCAGGTATTTCCTGTTATGGGATGTAAATAATGTTCTCAACCTGTTTAAGTCATGGCCCACTAATGAGTACTTAACAAGAAAGCTGTTATCATCCAGGTTGACTACTTTGTTATGTCTGATTTCCAGCTGAAGAGTTTCAGATGTGAGAGCTCTGGATATAACAGGTAGAGTATTTACCCCAAAAGGGGTTACTTTCCATATTTCTTGTTGCACAAAAAATAATTCAAAAGTGGTTTCTTATCCATTGTTTCTTGATGCTCAGAAATGATGTGTGGCCATGAAGGCGTATGAGGCTGTGACAGAACATCTTCGTCCTCCAGGGGAACGTCAATTTTTGATCACCCTTACCAAACCTCACAAAGTGGTTTCTTTCCCTACTATTGCCAGATGAACTATGCGAGAAGCCAGCATTGATGTTTCCCACTTTGGAGCTCACTCAATGAGGGGTGCCATGGCATTCAAGGCTTTTGCTTCGGGCACAAGACTGGAAGACATTGTCAACACAGCTGATTGGTCTTCTGACTCTACTTTCAAAAGATTTAATTTAAAAGCAATTACAAATCTGGCAACTCTAGTAGTGGACAAGCTTTGAACTAGTCTAATCCTCGCCTTCAGGTCCTGACATAGAATGAAAATTTCCTAGCTATTGTAATGAAATGTTTCAGTTCTATTAAGGACACAGAGGATTAACTCATCCCTTTCTTTCTGCTAACGAAATGTAGGCCCACCTGATACAATACAGTTCTATATTAAAGTAAAGTATTTCACTTATGCAACTGTTTATGTGGAATTGAGCATGTTCGTTTAGAGCGGAATGTCTTTATATTGTTTGCAACTGTAAATTGTTACTCTACGATTCTAATGTGTCGATGTTTGATTATTTTTAGGGTTAGATTCGGGTAAACATGAGTGATTTCAATGAAGATGGCTGTATTCGCACAAAGAGGAAGAAGTACGATCTTTGTTGGTTGTTATGGAGTGGTGCAGCACTGTGACTGGACAAACTGTTTTTTGTTTCCCAAGGATTCATGGGAAATGTAGTGTTTTTTGTTGATTATTCATATTGTTAATGGCTGCTGGAAATAAAGTAAAGTATGAAGCCTAATCCTTGCCTCCGTGTCCTTAATAGAATTAAAACTTTCCGTTACAATAGCTAGAAAAAGTTTCGGTATTCAACAACTTTGCATTTTTCTTGAGTCTGCAAGGTTTTTTCTTTCATCTGTTTTGAGTTTTTCCCTGAATGTAAAGATCTCAGCACATCCAACATGACGAAATTCTCAAAAGTTTCATACTTGGGCTGAATACTGTTGGAAAAAACGTGGCTCCAGGCAAATGCTTAAATATGAAGTCAACATTTTCCTCCAGCCTCAGTACCCAAATTGATTCATCTAAAACATCATATAGAATTAAAGTATTTCTAACATTTTCCGCATTTATTACAGATTTAACTGGGACCTTCTTGGCTTCATTTTAACTGCTGGCAGCCCGTAGTTTAATTGAAAATGCTCGTTTCCTTTTAACTGGTTTTCACTATTATATTTATCTATCTTTTTAGTAAGTATGCAATCCTGTTTAAATGTGGCTTCATAGTGCTTGCATCAGTCACAGTAAAATATTCAAAAAAACATAGACGAAGAAGGGCTTAGATTGTTGGCAAGTACCATTGCTTCAATTGTTTTAGGAATGGGACAATCACCTATTATGGCACAGGAGGTTTTGCTTTCTCAGGTGCAAACACAGTTTGCTTTGTTCCCTATTGGCCCAGTGTCATTGATACAAGCAGCCTAATTTTCAAAACAGTGCTCTTTGTGGTAAACCACTTACAATAATGTATTGCAAAAACAGAATTGACAGCAAAAAATGAATAGATGCAGGCAACTAGGTACAATAAAATAACTTTAAAATAATGTCTTTAGTAGTTGTCTTTTTCATCAGTGTTGCGAAATGGACAAATAATTCAATTCAATTGAAAGAAAAAACACAAAAGCAAAACATTATAAACATCAAATGTATGATTCAAAGTAACGTGTGTAGCAATTTCTTCCATGTATTTCATCTTTGCATTTTGATATAGCAAGCAATAACGTTATTGCCTAGTTTATAAAGGCATATAAAAGCTATATCTAATAAAGAAAAACAGTGAAAATCCAGTAGTCATCTATGCAGACATCAGTAATAGAAACCTAAATGCAGGTTTCCTCATTAGACACCTAAACTTTCACACTTAATCCTGAAAAGGAAAAGTGGGCAGAAAAGTGTTATAAGTAACGAAGGAATACTGTGGTCACAATGCCACTTTTCATAACAGGTTCTGACTACCAGCAGTGGAGGATGCACAAACCCAAACCAGAGGAAATACAGCCATGTTCTGTAATTCAGTGTGCGTGTTAAATACAAAACCACCACCAAATAGGTACCCAAGACACAGTAGCTAGCTTTACATTTGTCAACTGCTCATCAAATAGCATCACATAATAACTGTTAAGCTTTAATCTTTTTAGGTACAGTACCCCAGACACCGCTCTTTCTGGTTCAGACCTAGTTCTTGTTGTATTTCCAGGACATAAGATACCACGACAAATCGCAGGATTTCCAACTGTAGGTATTAGATTCCTGGTACAAATAGTAGAATGTGAAGTCACAGCCTTTTGTGCAGTGCTAAGGTACTGTAGAAAAAATGACTTCTATTTTGTGCCTTATCAGAAGTGATAATCAAGAAGAATCAAGATCCTCGTCCACTCACACAAAGCCCTCAACGACACCAGAGCAGCCTACCAGAACATGCGACTCAATTTACACGTACCCCACAGGATCCTACACTCAGCCCAGCTCTCTCTCGCCGAAGTACCCCACATCAGAAAAACAAGAACAGGGGGACGCTCATTCTCCTACCTCGCCACCACAGCCTAGAACGCTCTACTGCCCCACCTCAGACAGGCTACATCCCTCAACTTCACAAAAAAGCTGAAGACATGGCTATTAAAGACATGGATATTTGAAGAACCACTGCACTGATGGACGCTCTACACCCCCTCCTCCCCCTCTCAGTGCCTTGAGACCCTCACGGGTGAGTAGCTGCGCTTAACAAACACTGATTGATTGATTGATTGATTGAACCAACTTCTATCTGAATAAGCAATTGTTATGTAGGCTTCTGAACCCCCAGCACCATGCATAGGCCATTGTTACGTAAAGCTCAACATGATTTTGGTCCAGATAAGCAATTTGTCTGTAGCTAAGGAGCTTATGCATTGTAGACCCTTTGCCAATTACCAGAATTGAACATAACAGACTTTTCTAATCGACCCATTCAGTTATTCAATATAACACTTGAGTTGTGAAGAATTTCCAAGTAATGCAAAGAACCTGTCATGGAGTACCCTGCACTTCTCCTGCCTGTGCCATACTTCCTCTGATGCGGACAGACATTTTTACTTTTGCTGCTTTTCAAGTTCCTATCCTGCAGATCGGGGCACTTTCGTTGCCAGCACTACTGCTGCATCTCATGTACCAGTGCAACATGTAAATGATGCTAGCACTGCTGATGCCTCTCCTGTGTCAGCACAACATGTGAATGATGCTAGCACTGCAGCTTCCTCCGCTGTATCAGCACAGCGTGTAAATGATGCTACCACTGCTGATGCCTCTCCTGCGTCAGCACAGCATGTAAATGATGCTAGTACTGCTGAAGCCTCCCCTGTATCAGCACAGCATGTAAATGATGCTAGCACTGCTGATGCCTCCCCTGTATCAGCAAAGCATGTAAATGATGCTAGAACTATTGCTGCATCTCATGTACCAGTGCAGCATGTAAATGATGCTAGCACTGCTGATGCCTCCCCTGTATCAACGCAGCATGTAAATGATGCTAGGACTGCTGAAGCCTCCCCTGTATCAGCACAACATGTAAATGATGCTAGCACTGCAGCTGCCTCTCCTGCATCAGCACAACATGTAAATGATGCTAGTACTGCTGAAGCCTCCCCTGTATCAGCACAGCATGTAAATGATGCTAGCACTGCAGCTGCCTCTCCTGTATCAACACCACATGTAAATGATGCTAGCAATGCTGATGCCTCTCCTGTGTCAGTACAGGATGTAAATGATGCTAGCACTGCAGCTGCCTTTTCTTTACCAGCAGTATGTAAATGAGGCTAGTACTGCAACTGCCTCTCATGTATCAGCACAGCATGTAAATGATGCTAGCACTGCTGAAGCCTCCCCTGTATCAGCACAGCATGTAAATTATACTAGCACTGCAGCTGCCCCCGTGTCAGCCCAGCATGTAAATTATGCTAGCACTGCAGCTGCCTCTCCTGTATCAGCACAGCATGTAAATGATGCTAGCACTGCTGATGCCTCCCTTGTATCAGCACAGCACGTAAATGATGCTAGCACTGCAGCTGCCTTTCCTGTATCACACAGCATGTAAATGATGCTAGCACTGCTGAAGCCTCCCCTGTATCAGCACAGCATTTAAATGAAACTAGCACTGCAGCTGCCTCTCCTGTTTCAGCACAGCATGTAAATGATGCTAGCACTGCTGATGCCTCTCCTGTATCAGCACAGCATGTAAATGATGCTAGTACTGCCGAAGCCTCCCCTGTGTCAGCACAGCATGTAAATGATGCTAGCACTGCAGCTGCCTCCCCTGTATCAGCACAGCACGTAAATGATGCTAGCACTGCTGAAGCCTCTCCTGTGTCACCACAGCATGTAAATTATGCTAGCACTGCAGGTTCCTCCCCTGTATCAGCACAGCGTGTAAATGATGCTAGCACTGCAGCTGCCTCCCCTGTATCAGCACAGCATGTAAATGATGCTAGCACTGCTGATGCCTCTCTTGTGTCAGCTCAGCATGTAAATGATGCTAGCACTGCAGCTTCTTCCCCTGTATCAGCACAGCATGTAAATGATGCTAGCACTGCTGATGCCTCTCCTGTGTCAGCACAGCATGTAAATGATGCCAGTACTGCTGAAGCCTCCCCTGTATCAGCACGGCATGTAAATGATGCTAGCACTGCTGACGCCTCCCCTGTGTCAGCACAGCATGTAAATGATGCTAGCACTGCTGCTGCCTCTCCTGTGTCAGCACAGCATGTAAATGATTCTAGCACTGCAGCTGCCTTTCCTGTATCAGCACAGCATGTAAATGATGCTAGCACTGCTGAAGCCTCCTCTGTATCAGCACAGCATTTAAATGATATTAACACTGCAGCTTCCTCCCCTGTATCAGCACAGCGTGTAAATGATGCTAGCACTGCAGCTGCCTCCCCTGTATCAGCACAGCATGTAAATGATGCTAGCACTGCAGCTGCCTCTCCTGTATCAACACCACATGTAAATGATGCTAGCAATGCTGATGCTTCTCCTGTGTCAGCACAGGATGTAAATGATGCTAGCACTTCAGCTGCCTTTTCTTTACCAGCAGTATGTAAATGATGCTAGTACTGCAGCTGCCTCTCATGTATCAGCACAGCATGTAAATGATGCTAGCACTGCTGAAGCCTCCCCTGTATCAGCACAGCATGTAAATGATACTAGCACTGCAGCTGCCTCCCCGTGTCAGCCCAGCATGTAAATGATGCTAGCACTGCTGATGCCTCTCCTGTATCAGCACAGCACGTAAAGGATGCTAGCACTGCAGCTGCCTCTCCTGTATCAGCACAGCATGTAAATGATGCTAGCACTGCTGATGCCTCCCCTGTATCAGCATAGCACATAAATGATGCTAGCACTGCAGCTGCCTTTCCTGTATCACACAGCATGTAAATGATGCTAGCACTGCAGCTGCCTCTCCTGTATCAGCACAGCATGTAAATGATGCTAGCACTGCTGATGCCTCCCTTGTATCAGCACAGCACGTAAATGATGCTAGCACTGCAGCTGCCTTTCCTGTATCAGCACAGCATGTAAATGATGCTTGCACTGCTGAAGCGTCCCCTGTATCAGCACAGCATGTAAATGATGCTAGTACTGCTGAAGCCTCCCCTGTATCAGCACAGCATGTACATGATGCTAGCACTGCTGCCTCCCCTGTAACAGCACAGCATGTAAATGATGCTAGCACTGCTGATGCCTCCCCTGTGTCAGCACAGCATGTAAATGATGCTAGCACTGCTGCTGCCTCTCCTGTGTCAGCACAGCATGTAAATGATGCTAGCACTGCAGCTGCCTATCCTGTATCAGCACAGCATGTAAATGATGGTAGCACTGCTGAAGCCTCCCCTGTATCAGCACAGCATTTAAATGATATTAACAATGCAGCTTCCTCCCCTGTATCAGCACAGCGTGTAAATGATGCTAGCACTGCAGCTGCCTCCCCTGTGTCAGCTCAGCATGTAAATGATGCTAGCACTGCAGCTTCTTCCCCTGTATCAGCACAGCATGTAAATGATGCTAGCACTGCTGATGCCTCTCCTGTATCAGCACAGCATGTAAATGATGCTAGTACTGCTGAAGCCTCCCCTGTATCAGCACAGCATGTAAATAATGCTAGCGCTGCTGCTGCCTCCCCTGTATCAGCACAGCATGTAAATGATGCTAGTACTGCTGAAGCCTCCCCTGTATCAGCACAGCATGTAAATGATGCTAGCACTGCTGCTGCCTCTCCTGTGTCAGCACAGCATGTAAATGATTCTAGCACTGCAGCTGCCTTTCCTGTATCAGCACGGCCTGTAAATGATGCTAGCACTGCTGAAGCCTCCCCTGTATCAGCACAGCATTTAAATGATATTAACACTGCAGCTTCCTCCCCTGTATCAGCACAGCGTGTAAATGATGCTAGCACTGCAGCTGCCTCCCCTGTATCAGCACAGCATGTAAATGATGCTAGCACTGCAGCTGCCTCTCCTGTATCAACACCACATGTAAATGATGCTAGCAATGCTGATGCCTCTCCTGTGTCAGCACAGGATGTAAATGATGCTAGCACTGCAGCTGCCTTTTCTTTACCAGCAGTATGTAAATGATGCTAGTACTGCAGCTGCCTCTCATGTATCAGCACAGCATGTAAATGATGCTAGCACTGCTGAAGCCTCCCCTGTATCAGCACAGCATGTAAATGATACTAGCACTGCAGCTGCCCCCCGTGTCAGCCCAGCATGTAAAGGATGCTAGCACTGCTGATGCCTCTCCTGTATCAGCACAGCACGTAAAGGATGCTAGCACTGCAGCTGCCTCTCCTGTATCAGCACAGCATGTAAATGATGCTAGCACTGCTGATGCCTCCCCTGTATCAGCACAGCACGTAAATGATGCTCGCACAGCAGCTGCCTTTCCTGTATCGCACAGCATGTAAATGATGCTAGCACTGCTGAAGCCTCCCCTGTATCAGCACAGCATTTAAATTAAACTAGCACTGCAGCTGCCTCTCCTGTTTCAGCACAGCATGTAAATGATGCTAGCACTGCTGATGCCTCTCCTGTATCAGCACAGCATGTAAATGATGCTAGTACTGCCGAAGCCTCCCCTGTATCAGCACAGCATGTAAATGATGCTAGCACTGCAGCTGCCTCCCCTGTATCAGCACAGCACGTAAATGATGCTAGCACTGCTGAAGCCTCTCCTGTGTCACCACAGCATGTAAATTATGCTAGCACTGCAGCTTCCTCCCCTGTATCAGCACAGCGTGTAAATGATGCTAGCACTGCAGCTTCCTCCCCTGTATCAGCACAGCATGTAAATGATGCTAGCACTGCTGATGCCTCTCTTGTGTCAGCTCAGCATGTAAATGATGCTAGCACTGCAGGTTCTTCCCCTGTATCAGCACAGCATGTAAATGATGCTAGCACTGCTGATGCCTCTCCTGTGTCAGCACAGCATGTAAATGATGCCAGTACTGCTGAAGCCTCCCCTGTATCAGCACGGCATGTAAATGATGCTAGCACTGCTGATGCCTCCCCTGTGTCAGCACAGCATGTAAATGATGCTAGCACTGCTGCTGCCTCTCCTGTGTCAGCACAGCATGTAAATGATTCTAGCACTGCAGCTGCCTTTCCTGTATCAGCACAGCATGTAAATTATGCTAGCACTGCTGAAGCCTCCCCTGTATCAGCACAGCATTTAAATGATATTAACACTGCAGCTTCCTCCCCTGTATCAGCAAAGCGTGTAAATGATGCTAACACTGCAGCTGCCTCCCCTGTATCAGCACAGCATGTAAATGATGCTAGCACTGCTGATGCCTCTCCTGTGTCAGCTCAGCATGTAAATGATGCTAGCATTGCAGCTTCTTCCCCTGTATCAGCACAGCATGTAAATGATGCTAGCACTGCTGATGCCTCTCCTTTATCAGCACAGCATGTAAATGATGCTAGGACTGCTGAAGCCTCCCCTGTATCAGCACAGCATGTACATGATGCTAGCACTGCTGCCTCCCCTGTAACAGCACAGCATGTAAATGATGCTAGCACTGCTGATGCCTCCCCTGTGTCAGCACAGCATGTAAATGATGCTAGCACTGCAGCTGCCTATCCTGTATCAGCACAGCATGTAAATGATGGTAGCACTGCTGAAGCCTCCCCTGTATCAGCACAGCATTTAAATGATATTAACAATGCAGCTTCCTCCCCTGTATCAGCACAGCGTGTAAATGATGCTAGCACTGCAGCTGCCTCCCCTGTATCAGCACAGCATGTAAATGATGCTAGCGCTGCTGCTGCCTCCCCTGTATCAGCACAGCATGTAAATGATGCTAGTACTGCTGAAGCCTCCCCTGTATCAGTACAGCATGTAAATGATGCTAGCACTGCTGCTGCCTCTCCTGTGTCAGCACAGCATGTAAATGATTCTAGCACTGCAGCTTCTTCCCCTGTATCAGCACAGCATGTAAATGATGCTAGCACTGCTGATGCCTCTCCTATATCAGCACAGCATGTAAATGATGCTAGTACTGCTGAAGCCTCCCCTGTATCAGTACAGCATGTCAATGATGCTAGCGCTGCTGCTGCCTCCCCTGTATCGGCACAGCATGTAAATGATGCTAGCGCTGCTGATGCCTCCCCTGTGTTGGCACAGCATGTAAATGATTCTAGCACTGCAGCTTCTTCCCCTGTATCAGCACAGCATTTAAATGATGCTAGCACTGCGGATGCATCTCCTGTGTCAGCACAGCATGTAAATGATGCTAGCACTGTTGATGCCTCCCCTGTATCAGCACAGCATGTAAATGATGCTAGCACTGCTGATGCCTCTCCTGTGTCAGCTCAGCATGTAAATGATGCTAGCACTGCAGCTTCTTCCCCTGTATCAGCACAGCATGTAAATGATGCTAGCACTGCAGATGCCTCTCCTGTGTCAGCACAGCATGTAAATGATGCTAGTACTGCTGAAGCCTCCCCTGTATCAGCACAGCATGTAAATGATGCTAGCACTGCTGATGCCTCCCCTGTAACAGCACAGCATGTAAATGATGCTAGCACTGCTGATGCCTCCCCTGTGTCAGCACAGCATGTAAATGATGCTAGCACTGCTGCTGCCTCTCCTGTGTCAGCACAGCATGTAAATGATGCTAGCACTGCTGATGCCTCCCCTGTATCAGCACAGCATGTAAATGATGCTAGCACTGCTGAAGCCTCCCCTGTATCAGCACAGCATTTAAATGATATTAACACTGCAGCTGCCTCTCCTGTATCAGCAAGGGTGTAAATGATGCTAGCACTGCTGACGCCTCCCCTGTGTCAGCACAGCTTGTAAATGATGCTAGCACTGCTGATGCCTCCACTGTGTCAACACAGCATGTAAATGATGCTAGCACTGCTGATGCCTCCCCTGTATCAGCACAGCATGTAAATGATGCTAGCACTGCAGCTGCCTCCCCTGTGTCAGCACAGCATGTAAATAATGCTAGTAGTGCTGATACCTGCGTTTTACATTTTTTATGAGGAAAGTTTGTCATGGTACTACTGTCGCTATACACGTTCCTTGGCAGTTAGGTTACCTTGCACGGCTGGTCCGTTTTAGCAAAAATAAAAAATCCTTCTTTAGTGTATTTTCAGAAAAACGCAAGCAGATGTTTGAAGATAACATACGTATATTTAGGAAAAGTGAAAGAGTGTCATTTCCAGACTATCATAATGTGTTTTCAAACAATGCTCCTAGGATTGTATATAAAATGACTTGTACTAAAAATAAATTGTGATATTTAGTGATAACATTAAAATATTCCCGTGGCCATAAATGTTATATTCCTAACAATATTTATGACACAATATTGTTGTCAGATGATTTTTAGTCCACAATATTCTATTACCATACCAAGTGCTAAGTCATAACACGTAGGGTAATGTGCTACTTATATGAATATTGAAAATGTGCTAAGAGGCGGCCTTCAAATTAAGTCTTTTTTTAATTCATAGGCAGTATCCTGTAGCCCTAATAAAGGGGGTAATCAAGCTGCTTCTGCCCTGTTATTCATACTATCATCTCTGATATACCCTTGCATGAAGCCATTCTGGAAGGAAAAAGTTCCCAAACTACGCAAAAACTGAAAGGTAAACTTGGGATACGAAGGTTTGGAGGGTGCAATGGAGTTGCTGAACTTGACAGCGGCCATTCTTTATGATATGTGAAAAGGGCATAGCACAGCACCCTACACCAGTTAGAAGAAAGTGTTTACTTTTGCCCTCCTCCTCATTGCCTGGACATTGTGAAATCCTCTCTCTGAATTCCATTGTCTCCTATGGTGTGTTTTTTCTCTAGCAGGGATCGCCAAATTGCATTGGCTACCAGTGAGCAAACGCATTACCTTTAAGGCTTTAGGGTGGTGAAAATATCGGGCCCAGAGTACTGACAAAGATGTTCCCCGCTATGTCCCCACTAAACATCTTTGATCTGCCAGCTACAAGCTTGTAGTCATTCCCAAATTTAGGGAGACCAGGTATGTATGAGTGTGTATGTGTGTGTGGTTTTTCATGGTGATAGTTCTTTTCCTTCGGAGCTCCCTTTATGTAGTGCCTTGACGTCTTGTGGTAATTGTGCGCTTTATAAATGTATATCATTTTATTTCTATGTGTAGGAAGGTGATCGTACTAAAAAGCTTAAGCAAGTAGCAGCAGATTTCCTTCTGTTAAGTTGCAAGTCTATTCATATGTCCAGTTGTGGGATGTTCTCGAAGCACACAGAGAAAAGATTGATTCCCTTCCCCAAATTATTCTGCTTGGATCTAGGTTAACGATGGATAAGGTGGTTTGCAAGCCCAAACCAACAATATTGCAGACCACATGAAGCAACTTCAAGCTCTGCAGGGATAGGACCTGGGCTGCAGCAGCAGGGTGGCTGGTCAGAGGCAAAAATGGCCCACAGTAGTCATGCACTGCCTATGAAATTTTGTTTAATACCACTAAAGAATCTATTATACCCTCCTTTAACTATGGAAAATGAAAAGGAGCTGTGTGCTAACTAAAGAAGGGATGTTCACTCGCATAATATGTTTATGTCTCAAGATTCAGATGTATTGATGTGAGGTACACAACAGAAACCCACAGGCATTCCACTAATGGCATTGTTTGGATTAATGGAAACATGGGGCGAACCATGGGGTACTAACACTCTGGTGGCGATTGTTCTAATCATAGTAAAGAGTGGCATAGCAAACCATTGGAGAGATGCTGACGAACACCCATTGGCTGACTGGACCTGGGAAAAGGACTATTGTGCTATAGCAGAAGACTTAATCTATTAAGCCCTGGGGGTGCAAAAACAGCAATGCATCTTCTTAGATTTTTGTAGATTCTACTGTCTCCCCTTTCAACCATTCTAAACCCAACAAAGCCAGCATTTCTGTTATTTTTTAAGAATATCAATCAAGAAGCAGTATCTGTCTCAATGAGATGAACCTTGATGGCTTCAAATCTTCCTTTTTACTGAATGCTAATTCACTTGGATTCACCACACACTTGAGGAACACATAGCCAAATAAAACAAAGACGTTCTGGAACCAGTTCTCTTTTCAGAAGAAAATGAAACCGTTTTTTTTCCAGAAAGTCACTTCAGAACTTCTGTTCAAGCCCTTGCACACTTGAATCAGGGCAATGGTAACGCCCTTCTCCAAGACTTTCCGCATTCCACAGAGGTATCCCTTAATGGCATCCTTCTTGCCATGTTAAGTCTCATCCCATCAATGCCAGCTGCTGCATTTTTAAAACTAACTGCATAATTTCAAAAGCCATCATGACCAGCACCCGCTTATCTTTGGTGCCCTAGTCATACCTGCAGCCAAGATGCTTGAGACTGCAGAGTAAGAACTACGAGAACAGAAAAAACAATCCTGCAACTCTTTTCCCTCTTTGCAACCAGCATCTGTAACAACATTGGCATATCTATCAGAATCACCTCAACAGTGCTCCGATTTAGGAAGGAGTTGAAGACTCACCTTTTTAAAATAACACTAGATTTTCATGCAATAACCGTCCACAAACTAGCTACCTTCCCTATCCCTCGTTGTTGTCTTTTTGCTTCTTCCTGACCCTGTACAGAACTCCACTGCCTTTTGGCTAGGACTATGGTATACAAATACCATACAGATGTACATTCCAGGCAACACAGTACATTTTGTCAAGCAATTCTCCTGCCATATCATTGGAAGCACATTTGATTAAAAAGCCCAAAACCAGCAACAATCTCAAACTTTAACAGTCCACTATTGTGGCCATATTGCTAACATCCCAATGGTTCTGCAGCCAGCCCAAAGGACCTTATCAGTGATAGTCACTACTCATATCACTTTTATCTATAAGACATATGGGAGAGTCAAAGTGCAGGACCCGTTGGCAACTGTTGCCCAACAAGTAATTAGTGGGATTCAAGATACATCAATTGGGAAGTGGCGTCCAAGCAGTCTCTTAATGCCAATAAAATCGTCCAGTATATAGCTTTTGTGAACATAACCCCAAAGGATGTAAAGCAAAGTCAGATGGGGGTGATAACTGATATGGCTCTTATGGATCAGGTCTCACCTGAGGGAAATAAATGCCCATTACGAATGCCCTGGTTGAGGAACTAAGGTAGGCACGTCCCAACACCACAACAATGTAGGGGGAGAATGTGTACATTGGATCTGTAAGTAGACGACACGGTTCTGATCTTGAAAGCAGCCATTGGTTTGGGGCATGCCATGAAGTATGTTTTTTCACAAATAATCTAGGCCTTAGTGTTAGTGTTGCCAGATCCAAAACGATGGTAATCAGACCTACAAATACTCATACAACACTAATAACTGTGGATACGTCTGTGGTGTAAATGGATAGTGTCCTTCTTTGTTTGCATTTTATATTTTTCAACAAATGAAAGTAGGTATTCTCCTTACTGAGAGAAGTCCTAGAATGACTAAAGCCAATGGAGGGATAATAGGTTTTGGAGGGAAATAGGTGCAGATTCTTGTGCAGCCGATAACAAAAGTCTATTTAGTTAAAAGCATATTAATTGCATCATATGGGGTGGACATTTGGGTTTATGCAAAGGCCCAAGTATTGCAAATTATTCAGAAGGATGCTTCACTTGCCTCAGACCATCTCCATGTTTGTAGTCATTGAAGACTCAACTGCCTTATGTAAAGAACAAGATGATGTAATAACCTTTTTTCCTTTGTCTTTCAGTTTGGAGAAACAAACATGCTCATTTTGCAAAATTAATTGTAAGGGATGTTCTGAGCTTGGGAAATTCAAGCTTGAATCCATGGCTTAGTTTTGGATCGTAAACTCTCTATGTGTTGTATTTGGTAGAAAATGTCACCTAGAGAGAATTGTGGCAGAAGGTAAACATATATTGTTTGTATGTATGCATGTGGTATTTGTATACTGCAAACCCAGCCAAAAGGCAGCAGAGCACTGTCACAGGCAAGCATACAGTTGATGAACGATAGGAGAGGAAGCTGGATTATCGTTTTTGGACCATTAAAGCCCCACTTCTGTTGCAAATATTTCTCTCTCATGGTAGAGAATCAGTAGAGTTACAGCAGCCCTCTGTAACTGTCCGTGTCATACTTGAGACCTGCCCTGTGCATGTACCTCATTTAAGATGGGTCTTTATCCCCCAGGATTAATGTTTAATGGGACAGTTTAGAGTGGTTATCGCTGAAACCTTATTGTCCCTATAGTTATGAAGGATTACCGATCTGACATCTGCTTAGCACTTATGTGAGGTGGCTTCAATCCAGTCCCCTTACATTTTCTCTTTTTCTTAAACATTCTAAGATTGAATGGCATGCTTTTCTGATACCAGCCTTGCATTCTCCTGGTCTCCTTAAAGGTAAATCAGCTTTTTGAGCTCCATCACAGTTAGTCTGCTTCATCATCCCTTTTGGAGTTATACCTCAGCAGCCTGAGATAGATATAATATTAGAGCCTAGAATGTTCACTTAAAGCATAAAGCAATCTAGCTCATACCTCCCAAGTGATCAGTATTACAGTTATGGTATTATTGACATATGTATACATGTATGTGCTACCATTTTTATACGTTTTCACCATTTTATTGATTGAGGTGGTGGCCTGATTATTGGAAAAACCTGACACCAAGACTACCCCACCACAGAAGGTGTGTATCTGTCTATAGCCTTCTACTCTGTGAGTTGTTTTACACTTAGGGTACTTAAGTACCCGTATTACGTTTGGTTAAGTGTCACCACCAATGCTTTTGGAATATGCAGATGCAATCAACTACCTATTGTTAGCTAATTATTACAAAGCAGAGATCAATGTGGTTGGCAAAGGTGGAGAATACGTTATCAGAACTGATACAAAGGGAATGAAATCCAGTGGATGTGTCTACTGCTGGACCTAGTACCGATATTTCAATGCTGCAGACACATTTTGGATGTGCTCAGTCGTCATTCCCCACGTACCTCTCCTTTTTTGGGGTCTGGCCTAAAGACAGCTGTCACTGTCTTATAGCTTCACGGTTTCCAAAACAATCACTACAAAAATACCTACATATAAGAGTTTTCAGTCAACATTCTTCTGTTATTGGTCTATTCAAAATTCACTCAAATTATGCTCCATCCCTACACAGCATAAAGTATAGATTACAGATAAATCCACCTCAGGCATTGGATGTCTTCACTTTGACTGAATTTCATCATTGCACCTGCTCACATCCACATGAAGAACCTCTCCAAAGATTCAAAAGGCACTTGACTTGTATTTAGTAGTGATTGCTGGCAGGTGCCTATCTATGGTGGTGTGTCATCAATTATTTCCATGACAATTACGACTTTTCTTTAAAGTTTCAGTGTTAACTCTGCATCCGAAACCAGCATTGCATATTTATTTAGCAAACAAACAAAAAAACAAGCACAAACCAGAGTTGCAGTAGTGTAAATTAACATTTATAGGTAGATGCCAGGTACCATGATCTTTATGAATAATATTTCAAGTACTTGCATCTGGCACTGGAGAGGCATCTTGTAACGATTTGAAGGACTTCAGATTTGTGAAATACCTCAGAATTTTGCACTTGACTGAAGAACATCTTGTATCTAAAATAGCTTTCTATTTTATATTTTATGTATTGTTCTTCTCAACTGGCATTGATATTCTTTACTACAAACAACAGAGAAACAAGAACGACAAAACTTTACTAATTATAGCTATAATTTACTAGTCCCGTCATATAGTAATCATAGGTGTGATGACACTTGAACATACCACTGAATGTTAGTACCTGTTTATATCAGGGTGAGATCACTTATGCTGCATAGTAATCAAGACAATTATTGAAAGTTATAATATTGACTGAGCATCATAAACCGGCATTGGCAGATAGACACTATAAAATAAAAGCATATATTATTAATGTATGAACAGAGTAAGTGCAAAATTCTATGTTGAAGTCACTTCTTCTGAGCCTCTGTCTGTGGGGCTAAAAGGACACCCAGTAACAGCTAGAGGTATTGCACTTTTGTGTAGCCTTGATGTGGTTATCTCTGCCTCAAGAGACGTCTTGTAATCACTTCTGGTATTACAGCTTTATGAAGCCTTGTAGCAGCCATATCTGACTCATCAGGAACAAGTAGTAAGTATGTAAAGCAGTGCAGCTTTTTGAAATACTTCAGACTCTTACATGTACCACAAAAGGTACATATAATAAGAATTCCCTAACTACATATTTCCTAAACGAATTCATAGTGAACATGCATTTACATAAACATGACTAAAAATCATGTACTTTTATTTTTCTTTGATGGTGCTCAGCTGACCTTCACGCTTTATTGAATCCAACTACAATTTATCAGCATATATAAAATATCACTAGAAAAAACTGTAAAAAACTTTAAAACAAGTTTGAAGGCACTTGATGATACCACTGACCACTTGTACTTATTTAAATTAGAGTGCCATCACAAATATTGCATAATGTAGTCCATGCATATTTTGAAAGTACTAATTATGACTAATCATCAAAAACCAGTTTTGGTTTATTTATTTATCTTACAGAAAACAAACAAACATAATTAGAGGAGCATTCTCCTGAATGTTGATTTCTATGTTAGAGCCACACCCTCTGAGCTTTATGAATGACATTTTGAACAGTTGCCGTGGGGCTAAAGGGAAACCTAATAACAACTAATGTCCTGTTTTAGAGTGCAGTTACTCCGTCAGGACGATGGAGTATTTTACTCTTTTGCCCTACTCTATCACCCTGGCGGAGTAACTACACTCCAAATTTAGAGATGTGCAGTGACCCAGCAGACATCTCTAACACTGCCAGAAATCTCCGTCATGGCAGTTCGTGTCAATGCATTTAAAGTGTGCCATTTGGTTTCATCAATATGACAGAGCCAAACAGCATTCTTCCATTTTCCTTGTTATTTTCAAAAGCAAAATAAACAAAGAATTGAAATGTTTTTTACTTTCACATGCCACCACGTTTTTGGATGGCGGTAAGCAAAAGTAAAAATTTGCCATTTGTTTGCCAACTGCAACTAGGGTGAGCGGATACATTGCAAAACCTCCGACGGTCCTTACTTAGTCTGCCACCTGAGGGGTATGTCAGTGGCGGAAACAGAGCATTCTCTGTGGCTGACATAGTGAAATTCTGACTGATTCTAATTGAGGTGAGTGATCATTCAGTACGGTAGAAAAGGTACTCTTTCATCTGAGCTCCCTTCCTGAAGTTTTCAGGGTGATCTGTCAAGCAGGGGCTGTGAAAAAAGGGGAGGCCCTAAAACACTTTTTCCCCCATGCAATTTTCATAGGGAACTTTAGAAAACAATACAGAAAAACGATTGAACAGAATTAGATCAAATTTGGCAGATAGCTAGATGTTTAGATACAAAGTGTGCTTTTAATATCTGGTGTAAATCTGTGCAGCAAGTTTTGAGAAATTAAGGCTCAAAATATATTGATAAATAGACATTTGGTTACCAGTTATGTCTTAATTGGCCACTTTAAAAGAAAATGGTCAATACAAATTGATTGGTCACAGCCTGAGCAAAATGCTTTGGCAGCCATTACAGGATTCATGGACATCGTCCCTATGTTTTGAAATGAATACAAATGTAGATATAAAAGGACAGGGTGAGCGCACCCTGACAATAAGACCCCCTTTGAGTGACTGGTCACAACATGGATTGCATATTGTGGCAGCCATCACAGGACTCAGAGACATGGTTTCCTTTGAAATGCATTGTAGTGAAAGCCTGCTTTTGAGGGTCACAAAAAAGAGCACAGATAACAGATTTTAGTCTGACTATAAATCATTTGTTGGTGGTACCATACTAAGTTTAGGAATAGTGGTGTGTTTTAAGGTGATTTCTCTGATGAGCCTCTGTTAAGATTTGATTAACTATGTTTGACAGAAAACTGTTTTTTCTTATGATTTGTCTCCTAAATGTTATGGGAGGTGCACCACAAGCTAAATTGACAGCATATTTTCTGTAAATTCACAATATCTTTCTCAGCCATGGGAGAATAAAGTCTGACATGCTGAGTAAAACCTGTACTTACAACAGCAGTGGCAGCCTGTCAGTTAATCCCCCAGAGTTCTACTGCAGCATTCCAGAGTGTTCCACTGAACAACTAGAGCGCTAACATTCTTATTTATGACAAACGTGTGGCAGATCTGAAGCCATCTTGATTGAATCAAAGCTGTAAAACTAAAAGCATTTCCTACTGTCCCCCCTTTCAACAATTCTTAACCCAGGAAAGACAGAATTTCTGTTATTTTCCAAGAATATCAAGCAAGAAGCTGTATCTGGCTCAATGAGAGGAACCTTTATGGCTTCAAACCTTGCTTTTCATTGAATGCTAATTCAATTTGATTGACCACACACAAGCGGAACACATTGCCAAATAAAACAAAGACGTTCTGGAACCAGTTCTCCTTTCAAAAGAAAGTGAAGCAGTTTTTTCCAGAAAGTGCTTTCAGAACTTCTGTTGAAGTTCTTGCACACTTGAATCAGGACAATGGTAACGCGCTTCTCCAAGACTTCCCCATTCCACAAAGGTACCTCTCTATGGCATCCTTCTTGCTATGTCAAGACTCATCCCATCAATGCCAGCTGCCCCATTTTCAAAACTAACTGCAGAATTTACAAAGCCGTCATGACCAGCCCCCGCTTATCTTTCGTGCTCTTGGCATACCCGCAACCAGGATGCATGAGACTGCAGAATAAGAACTATGAGAACAGTAAAAAACCAGGCTGCAACTATTTTTCCTCTTTGCAACCAGGATCTGTAACAACATTGGCATAGCCATCAGAATCACCTCAACCTTTTAAAAAAAAAAACTAGATCTCCATTTATTAACCGTCCACCAACTAGCTACCTTCCCTATCCCTTGTTGATGACCTTATGCTTTTCCCTGACCCTGTATAGAAATCCACTGCCTTTTGACTGGATTATGCTAAACAAATACTATACATGTGCATACATACAGATGTACATTCCATGCAACACAGTATAGTTTTTCAAAAATTCTCCTGCCATATCATTGGAAACAATTTTGATGAAAAAGCCCAACACCGGCAACAATCTCAAACTTTAGCAGTCCGCTATTGTGGCAATATTGCTAACATCCCAATGGTTCTGCAGCCAGCCCAGCAGACCTTATCAGTCATAGTCAGTACTCATAGCACTTTCATCGATAAGACATATGGGAGAGTCAAAGTGCAGGACCCGTTGGCAACTATAGCCCAACAAGTAATTGGTTGGATTCAAGATACATCAATAGGGAAGTGGCTTTCTAGCAGTCTCTTAGTGCCAATAAAATTGTGTAATATGTAGCTTTAGTGAACCTAATCCCAAAGGATGTAAAGCAAAGTCAGGTGGGGTCCTTTACTAATATGGCTTTTATGGATCAGGTCTCACGTGAGGGAAATAAAGGCCCTTTATGAATGCCCTGGATGAGGAACTAAGGCAGACACATCCCAACACTGCAACAGTGTAGGGGGAGAATGTGTACATTGCATCTGTTAGCAGATGACATGGTTCTGATCTCGAAAGCAGCCATTGGTTTGGAGCATGTCATGAAGCATGTTTTTTCACGAAGAATCTAGGCCTTAGTGCTAGTGTTGCCAGGTCCAAAAACGATGGTAATCAGGCCTAGAAATACTCAGACAACACTAATAACGGTAGACACGTCTGTGTTGAAAATGGATAGTGACTTTCTTTTTTTGGTGGTTATATTTTTTGACAAGTGAAAGTGGGCTCTCTCCTTACAGGCAGAAGTCCTAGAATGACTAAAGCCAATGAAGGGATAATAGGTTTTGCAGGGAAATAGATGCGGATTCTTGTGCAACGATAACAAAAGTCTATTTAGTTGAAAGCATATTAATTGCATCATATAGGGTGGACATTTCGGTTTATGCAAAGGCCCAAGTATTGCAAGTTAATCAGGAGGATGCTTTTCTTGGCTCAAACCACCTCCATGTTTGCAATCAATGAAGACTCAACTGCCTTATGTAAAGAACAAGATGATATAATAACCTTTTATCCTTTGTCTTTCAGTTTGGATAAAGCAACATGCTCATTTTGCAAAACTAATTGTAAGGGATGTTATAAGCTTGGGAAATTCAAGCTTGAATCCATGGCTTAGCTTTGGACAGTAAACTCTGTATGTGTTACATTTTGTAGAAAATATCACCTAGAGAGAATTGTGGCAGAAGGTAAACATATTGGCCCTCATGACATTGGCGGTAAATCCTGCTTACCTCTGCGGTGACGGCCACCAACATACCGTCGTAGAGGCGAACATCCGTTCACCATATTATGACACACATACACTAAACCGACAGAATACTGCCACAAACAAATATCCGCCACATCAAAGGTAAGTGTTAAAGTGTTGGTACGAACACCCATACCATTATGCCAACAAAACAACACCCTCCACATTATGATCCACAAATCACCACAGTGGACATTCAACTGCGGTAAACCATTGGCAGTACACACCGGGGCAGTCAGAATGGCCACCTAAATATAAAACAACACAACATTGGCGAAGACTAAAAACACACATCTCACACTGATATACACACCACACCCACCCACAGCACTATAAAACACACGCCCACATTACCCACAACCCTTTCCTAACATAAAAAATAACCAAGAGATAGCCACGCAAGTCATAGACACAACTACACACACACCACAAACACCCATTCATCCATCACGCACCCCACACCCCACCACATTACTCAACACCTACTGCACAACACACACCACATAACACCCATGTCCCCACAAAGGCACCCCCGTTTCACTGATGAGGAGTTGCGGGTCATGGTGGAGGAAATACTCAGAGTAGTGCCACAGCTGTTTGGAGCACAGGTACAGCAAATCTCCATTTAAAGGAAGATGGCGTTATGGCAGAGAATTGTGGACCGGGTGAATGCCGTGGGACAGCATCCACGAACAAGGGCCGAAATCAGGAAGAGGTGGAACGACCTACAGGGGAAGGTACGTTCCATGGCAGCAAAGCACCAGCTCCCTATCCAGAGGACTGGCGGTGACCCCCACCTCCTCCCCACAGCTGGCAGCATGGGAGGAGCACGTCTTGGCAATACTGCATCCTGAGGGACTCACTGGAGTTGCCGGAGGGCTGGACACTGGTGTGTCAATATTTACTACCTATCCCCCCATACCTGCATGCCACCACTACCCCTCACCCTGACACCCATCACTCCACTCCATCCCACACAGTGTACCAGCACAAACAACAATCCTAAATGCCATGCCCTGCATGCCATACCCACAGCATGCACATCCCTCCCAGCCCTGCATTTACACCCACCACCAATGCATGCACAGCATGGAGAACTAACAATCCCACCATACATCACCATACACAAACAAAGGTGACAGGGCAACAGCAAAAATATAGATGAAACTAGGAATGCAGGATATGTCACAGAGATGTAGCATAATACACCACTTACATCCCCACCTGTGCCCAGACAATCTCAGAGGCAAGGAGGTGCCACAGCTACCCAGTCCCCCCCAGGAGATATTCCCCCAGTGATGACAGCAGCTCTGGACTACTTGATCTGGATGAACTCTCTGGCCCATCAAGGACCACTGGTCAGTCGGATACCCCAGCCCACACCCAGTCCACCACAGAGCCCCCCCATCAGGATCCAACACTACAGCAGCCACCTAACGCCCCCACAACTCTGTCCTGAGGACACGTTAATCAGCAGTGTCCCCACCTGTACAGGGACGCTAGTCCACACCTAACAGGCAAGACAATCCGGGTCCTGGGGTCAGTGGCATTGCGCACACTGTTCAGGGGACACAGGCATGGGGACAGGGACACACAGAGGACAGCTGTGCTTTAGGGGGAGGATAGGCCCAGGGAACCGACGGCCCAGGAGGCACTCACCAATGTCCTGGGGGCTTACCAACAATCCTAGGACAAGGTGGGTCAGATGTTAAACATCATGCAGGAGAACCAGCGGCTGCAGGAGGAACACCACCAGGAGATCAGGAAAGAATTGCAGGCCCTCAACACCACCATGGTCTACATATCAGGGGTGCTGGGTGATATGGCCAACATCATGAGGGACTACACAGCACACCAGTGGGCCCCTATCACTAGCGAACTGCCCTCCACATCTGCCTCAGCAAGGCGCTTAGTATCTGACATGAAGGCATGTGATCCAACTCAGTTGATCACAGACCCTACTCATAATAAAGGTCATACTATAGATCTTGTATTTTCTAAAACTTGGGAACTAAAATATTTGAGATTCCATAATTTGATTTGGTCGGATCATCATCTAATTGAATTAGAAATAACTGTCCCTAAATACAAGTTAAGGGCTGGTAAATCAACCGTTCGCACAAGAAAATGGCATCTATTAAAAGCTATGGACTTCAAGAAGTCTCTTGGAAAGTACAAGCCAGAGAATCTAGGAGACAATATGATCGTGCCTCTAATTAGGGATAATGACAGGCAACAGAATCTAAACAATATAACACTTTTGTCTCATTCATTCTATAAGTGGTTACGCGATAGCCTTGACAAACTCATACCCGTCCAAAATGTAAGTGATAGACCTTGGAGAAATGTTTCACCTTGGTACACTCAAGAATTACTTGAACTTAAAAGGAAGTGCAGAAGAGCAGAAAGGAAGTGGAGACTCGATCATGAAGTATCATCGAAAGTAGAATATAAGACCCTGATTCAATCTTACCATAATGAAATAAAGGAAGCACAGACAAAATATTATGCATAAAAAATTGAAGCAGGAGCTAACTCCCCAAAATAAATTTTTAAATCCCGCTAAGATCTCATTAAGACTCCTGAGAAGCCACGACACATGGAGGATCCACAAGCTCAGGTGGACAATCTAGCAACTTTTTTTCACAAAAAAGTACAGGATATTTATTTATCCTTTTCTAATATTTATACAGGAGAATTTAAGGCTAGAGCACATAAGGTCAAGGAAATAGCAATTTTTCATAATTTTACATCAATTCACAGAGAGACAGTTACTCAATCTATGGGCTCCATCAAATCAGGTTCACCATTGGACCCAGCAATGCCTCAGTTCCTCTCCTTGGGCTCGTCAATACTAAGCCCGGTGATTGCGGATCTAATACATTTTTCACTTCAGTCAGGCACAGTTCCAGATCTCTGGAAGCAGGCGATTGTTAAGCCCCTTCTGAAAAAATCTAATCTGGACCCAGAAATTATGTTTCCCATTATAGCCAAAATAGCCGAAAGGCATGTACAGGGCCAACTCTCCTTTTTTTTTGAGGAGAATAAGATTCTTCATCCGACACGACGTGGCACTGAAACTGCATTAATAGCAATTACTGAAGAAGCCAAATTGCAACTTGACAGAGGGATCGAAACTGCAATTGTTCTGTTAGATCTCAGCACCGCGTTTGACACGGTAGACCTGGATGTTCTAATGGAAAGGCTACAAGAGGCGGGAATAACTGGTACCGCTCTTGATTGGCTTAATTCCTTTATTAAGGAAAGATCCTATCAGGTACTAGAAAGTTCTTGCTATTCCAAATGTATTTCAAGTTGCTGTGGAGTTCCACAAGGTTCATCCCTAAGCCCGTTGTTACTTAATATTTACATGCTTCCACTCGCTGAGACTGTCCAATCATTTGGCTCGAAACTGATTTCTTATGCTGACGACACACAACTTCTAGTCTCCTTGTCCAATAAGCAACCAGACTTCAGGACAGCGATTGGGCCCTGCTTACGGGCAGTGGATGAATGTTTGGCATCCAGTAAACTAAAATTCAACTATGGCAAAACTGAGGTGATATTCTTTGGACATCCCAAGAACCCCTTAATAGGGTCCACAGTAATAGAGGGGCTAGGTGCTCTTCCACCGCCCAAGGACCTTGTAAAAAGTTTGGGAGTCTGGTTGGACCCCCTCCTGACAATGGCCCAACATGCTAACAGAACAGCGGGAACTTCCTTCACACTCCTGAGGATGCTCAGGAATATACTAGCAATTCTGCCCTTTACAGCTAAGAGATTAGTTATCCAGGCCATGATAGGCACCCGGCTTGATTATGGGAATGCCTAATTTACAGGATCTCCCCAATATGTGATAGACAGACTACAGAGGGTCCAGAATGCTGCAGCACGAGCACTTTTGAACATTCCTAAACATCAGTCTGCATGTAAGGGAATATCTTTGCTACATTGGCTTCCTGTGACCAAAATAATTCAATTTAAAACCCTATGTTATATGTACAGAGCCCTACATAATCTCGGTCCTGAGATGACCAGACCATTAGCCACCTTTTATATACCAGGCAGACAATTGAGATCCTCTTCGGCTAGTCTGGCTAAGGTTCCGAGAGCAAGAAAGGCAAGATGGGGAGAAAGAACCTTGTCCTTTCAAGGAGCAAAATTATGGAATAGTCTGCCGATGAATATTCAAGCATGCTCACAGGAAGTGACATTGCGTAAAATTTTGAAAACATGGCTATTTAGAGTTTGAAGTATCTGATGTTATGTTTCTTGCGATCAGGTTGTCAGCATAAAGCGCTACGAGGCCTTCGGGCAGATAATGCGCTATATAAAATCTTATAACATAACATAACATAACATCTGCTGCAGCCAGTGGACAAGAGGCCCTGCTGCAGGACCCAGAGGCCACCAGCACCCCTTCCCCTGCAGAAGGTGAACCACCCTGCACACGTTCCCTGTGACCCAGACAGATACCAGGGACACTTGCCAAGACCAAGACCACCGCCAGACAATGATACTCTCCTGAATGTCCCCCTTGTGTTCCACTCTGTCACCTTGTCCAATTTGAACTGCCATTGCTCCCCTTCCTATGGCCTATTGGACACTGGACCTTTGCTACAAACAGACTTGACCAATATCCTGTACTTTCCTCTACCATGACCCCATTCCATTGCACCATTCCTTCTCGTTTTCACTTTAAGAATAAACAACCTTGAACACAACTTGAGTGATAGGGATTTATCTGACAAAAATGTATCATCTTGTTCCAGAATATTGTGATTCCGTCAAAAAAATGGCCTGTAGCAGTTTGTAGTCATCACATCTGTAAACAGCTGTAACCACAGCAACATCTGCAAAATGGGAAGTCATAGGTGACAGTCAGTTGGGATGCTTAGGAAGTGACTGCCATCATGCTACAGCCACACACAAAAAATAATAATCAGATGAATGGTCAGTTCCACTGTCTTACCTGTGTGTCATTGGAAGTACTGCTGTATAACTGATGTCCTGCTGTCCACATCCTCTGCCTCCTCATCCTCACTGTCCCCAGGGTCCACTGCTGCCGCAGGAGCATTTTCACCCTCGTCCTGCAGATAGGGCACATGTCGTCAGATGGCCAAGTTGTGCAACATGCAGCATACAAAAACTATCTGGGGAGTAGCAGAGGGATCCACCTGTCAGATGGAGGCATCTGAACCTGGCCTTCAGGAGACCAAAGGTCCTCTCAGTTATTCTCCTGGTTCGCCCATGAGCATCATTATACCTATTTTCAGCCCCTGTCCTCGGATTCCTTACAGGGGTCAAGAGCCAGGACAGGTTTAGGTAGCCAGAGTCATCTGAAAGAAGTGAGGGACAAACATTAGCCTTGCACAATGGCATGGGTGATGATTCCTGAAGGCATACACTGACATGCCTTGGGTAGGGACTGGCCTCACCTATAAGCCACACCCTGTGCCTCTGTAGCTGTGCCATCACATGTGGGAAGTTGCTATTCCTCAAGACAAAGGCGTCATGCGCCGACCCAAGATACTTGGCAGTGACATGGGAGATGTACTGGTCAGCCAGTGTGAGTGGAAACTCTTCAGATTCCTGAACACCTGTTCATTGGCCCAGGGGTGACAATTCCCATATGTATTCCATCAGTGTCCCCAATAACATCTGGAATATGTCCCAAGGCATAGAAACCAGCATTCACATTGGCCAAATTATCCACTTGGGGGAAAGCGATGTAGCTGCACATGTGTTTGAGCAAGGCAGATGAAACCCTTGCTAGCACTATTACTCCTCACCGGCACCAGGGGGTGGGGCCAAGTCCCCCTTTAAACTGTTCAGCGCTACCCGCGAAGGAGAAGGAAGAACTCCTCACCGGCACCGGGGGGCGGGGCCAAGTCCCCCTTTAAACTGTTCAGCGCGCCCGCTTCGCGGGTCACGCACAAGGGAGAAGGAAGGACTCCTCACCGGCACCAGGGGGGCGGGGCCAAGTCCCCCTTTAAACTGTTCAGCGCGCCCGCTTCGCGGGATGCACGCAGGGCGTGCCCGGGCAAAGCCCGGGCCAAGGGCGGGCCTGTCCTTCACCCGTCATCGCCCGGAAGAAGCCGGGCTGGGCCACATCTCTTAATTTTTTTTTTTCTTGTTGTGCTTCTCAGTGGTCCTGAGTGAGCTTTTTTATTACTCAGCATGGGAAAGCGTAAGGTCCGCTCCAGCCCCGACCCAGCTGCAGCCAAGTCCAAAACCTCTAAATCCAATAGAGCAACGCAAATCCACTCTAATTGTGTCTCTAGAGAAATTGACAATTTAATTGAGGAAGTGGAATCTATCCTTAAGGAAAAAGAGGGCAACGCCCGCAAGAGACTGAAACCAGGAACTCTACTCCTGTTTCTAACAACAGGCCCTAACATCTCTACTGATGCTCAGCCTTTGAAAATTCCAGTCCAAGTCTCTGTTCCTTCTAGTTCGACTTGTTTGCTCAATTCTTCATCTTCGCCTGGTTTTGTTTCCAATTTGGATGTAACTTCTTTCGACCCCATCCTTAATGGGATTCCCTGTGCAAATCGGTTTTCTGTCCTGGATCAACCAGAATTGGCGGGTGCCAAACAGTCTTTGTCTCCTGTGCTTCCTAACCCCAAGTGTGATCCTCCCAGTGAAGATGTTTTATCAATGGTTTCTAGCCTAAAACGTGAAGTTGGGGAGCTGAAGGGTCTACTGTTTGAGGTCCTCAAACTCCTCAAAAAAACTGATTTAACCCCTCAGTGTATTTCGATCCCAGTGCCAGCTCAATCTCCTCGTCCTTCGGTTCCTGTTGCACTGCCAGTAGTTTTTCCACTGCTACGGGAAGTTGACAAGGGTCCCAGTTATAGGCGTCACCACGGAAACTATTCGGCCCCATTTCCAGCGAATTTAATATCCTCGTCTTCAAACCTTGACCAATCTGTGGCCCATTCTACTTACGCGTCCAATCAAAACTGTATTGACATGTGTAATGTCCCCCATCTTACATCTCACATGAGGGAAGATACTTCTTCTCTTATTAATAAGGTGTCGCATTGGATTCGCCACATTAGGGGCTGTGGCTCCATCATCCATGCTGATATTGTTTCTGCCTCACTTGTGCGAGGTTGTCCTGGTGGGCGGGACACCATTAAACTTAATCTTGTTAGCCCCGCTTTAGTTAAGGGGCTTTTGCAGATGGAAGCTCGCAACCTGCTAAGAACGGACTCTGATATATTTTTTAGAGAAAGTTTGCCTGCCATGGGACACAAGATCTTGTCCTCTCGTCCACCCAGAGTTAAGACAACTCCTCGCAATGTTCCTGTTTCTGTTCCCCCCCCCGGCTTGTCATCTTTCCCTGGTGATGGGGCTGCCGTGGTCTGCAACATTAAAGGTGCTAAAACTCGAGACCCTGTTTTTCCAGGGGATACATCCGATGTGGACTGACTACGCCATGCTATTTCCTGCAAACACAGCGCTCCATAACCCCAGGCCGTGCTACTTTCAAGATCTTCTCTCAGCTTGGGTGTTAACACTATAGGGGCTCCATCTTGCATTGTTCATGCGACTCCCAATTCAGTTCCGGATGCTGACTTTTGCATGCCAGCTTGTAGCACCATATACGCTCCAGGGAAATTACTGTCTTGGAACGTGGCTGGCATTAAGAGTAAATTATCTGATCCGGAGTGGGTGGGTTATGTTGAATCCTTTTCCATCTATATGTTCCAGGAAACTTGGGCTACGGATTGCGTGCACAGGCAAGGCTTTTGTTCCTTTACCAAAAAGGCGATCCAGTCCCCTAGGAGAAGGGCGATTGGGGGTCAATGTACCTGGGTTAAGCTGACTGAGGTGGGCAGGGTAAAGGAAATTGCTGTCGACTCTTGCGACATTCTAGCAATAGCAATATGGCCAAACTTACTCCTGTGTTATGCATTAATATTTATAACAGACCAGGTCCCTCTAATTATCAGTATGACACTATTCATCTGCTGCATAATCTTTTATCTGAACTTTATTTTAAATATCGTGTTATTATTGCAGGTGATCTTAATGTTCAAATTGAATTTGACTCAGCCTTCGCCGAGTCTATTCAGGCTGAATATGAAGTGTAGGAATGTTCCCCCGCTTTTAATTCAATCAGCGTCATTTACTCCTCCCCCCCAGGGTGTCGCAGATAATAGATCTTGCAATAACACATGGCCTTCATTTTGGAAATGGTCGATTTCCAATTGACAATCCTGTTAGACCTACTTTTTTCAGAGGCTCCTATAGCAGTATTCTGGATTACGTCATCTTTGATCTATGAGTCTGGCATTTTATAATTAATGTAGAGGTGGGTTCTCGGCGTACTACTGACCACGCCCCTTTACAAATTGTTTATAACGCAACTCTTTTTAAAGGGCACGCACCGCCTCACGTTCCGGATGCTTCCAACGATTTGCTGGAATTGTTGAGCAATAGTTGCATGGTGAGATGGACTTCGTATCTGAAATCCAATTTGCTTAACAATAAGCTCCGCGCCTTAGTTTCCTGCCACCAGCTCTTCGATGACTCCACTGTATTATCTCCCCCAGAAATTATGTCTTCTCATGTGGCTCTCTTTGCGGACCTCAAGGAGCTTTTTACTAAATCTCCTACAACCCAAAGGAAACCTTCTGTACCTAACTGCAAATGGTTCGATAAGGAGTGCCAGGAGGCCAAGATCCTTCTGTCTAAAGCTCTAAAGCTAAAGAGCCGGGACGCTATCATACATGCGAGAAGAAACTACGTTTCTACTTGCAAGTTATCTAAACGTAAATATGAGGAAAACCTATGGGAGTGCTTGGCGGAGGCGGCCAGTGCTCGCAATGCCTAACTTTTCTGGACTCTGGTTTTATGCATAGATCCTGCCCTTTCATTTATTCCTGAATGCCACATTTATGCAGAAACTTGGCTCTCCCACTTTGGGGAACTGTATGGCTCTTGCCCGGATTCGGACAATACTCCTACTGATTCTTTATTGTGTCTTCCTGCTGTGCCGCCCTTTACTCTAAAAGAAACAGAGCTGGCAATTTGTGCCCAAAGAACAGGGAAGGCTCCTGGCTCGGACGGTATCCCTTCGGATCTGTATAAATCAGACTTATCCGCATGGACCCGGTACATCAATAGGGTATCGAACATTGTCTTGACAACTCGATCTTACCCGGACTCGTGGTAGGTAGCAATTATTGTCCCCATTCACAAAAAAGGAGATAAGAGCTCCCCAGGGAATTATAGACCCATTAGCTTATTAGACAACTTGCAAAAAATATTTTCTTTCCAGCTGCTATCCAGATTAAAACACTGGATAACGAAAAACCAGGTTTTAAGCCATCTTCAGGCTGGATTTAGGGACAAGGTCAGTACCATCGACCAGGTCTTCCGATTTATTACCATCAAGTGGAAGATCGTAGACACAGATCAAGGCCAACTAATTGTGGCCTTTGTTGATTTGAAATCTGCGTTCGACCTTGTCCTGCGTACCAAGCTCTGGGAGGTCTTGAGCAATACTGGAGTCCCGGGTTCCATGATCAACATTATCAAAGATCTTTACTCTGACAACTATGCCAAAGTTCGCTGGGGTCTGGCTGGCGATCTGACCCCAGATTTTCCAATAGCCCGAGGTGTGAGGCAGGGGTGTGTTCTTGCGCCTACCCTGTTTCTTCTGTTTATCAATGCATGTATTCCATAGCTTTCAGAGTGCCATGGCGATGCCCCAAGCTTGGGTGGGCAGAAGTTCCCTTGTCTTCTGTTTGCGGATGACACCTTGCTACTCTCACGAACTGCCACTGGCCTTTCCAGATTGCTCTCTCAATTCACTGAGTTTTGTAAGGACCATGGGTTGGCAATCAACTCACGAAAAACGAAATAAATGGTCTTTGGGGATAATAGGTGTAAAATGAAGAGGCCGGTATACCTAGAAGGTGTTCCCCTGGAAAGAGTGGGCACCTTTGACTATTTAGGCATTAAATTGGAAGACTCACATCTTTTGCATGCTCACCGCCAGAAATCTTTACTGTGCCTGAAGCAAAGGGCAGGTGGCATCGTAAGATTTGCCTCTAGATCTCCCAAATTTGCAATGTCTCCCGCCCTTGAAATATACAAATCTCAAGCCGGGGGGGGGCCCTATATGGTGCCGAACTTTGGGGCCATTGCAACTTTGTGAATTTGGCAAGGGCAGAAAATCAATTTTCGAAAATGTTGCTAAAAGTTCCCTTCAGCACTCCATCTCTGCCCATCTGAATGGATCTAAACCTTTTTTCTATCTCGCAGATTGCCTCTTTAAGGCTCCTGTTATTCTGGATCCGGCTCTGGTCAACAGATGCTCTTATTCCATTTCGTTGCGGGCTTCTTAAATTGGTGGGCCGTAATCCTATCATCAAAACCAAATGGTGTGCTTATGTCAAATGGTCCCTAACTCACCTTGGCCTAGGGTCCTATTGGCTGGATCCATCCTCCATTCCCAAAAATGCTGTGCAGTTACTGAAGGATGCTTTTTGGCACAATGTCCAGATTGTTCAATTTACCAAGATTGTCCTGTTGTCTATGTCTGATAGTTATTTATCAGTCAAATGCCATTACGAATTTGAGCCCTTCATGGACGTAGCATTATCTCCATTCGCACGAGCCCTTTTTATCAGATTCAGAATAGGGTCTCTCCCTTTGTGCTCCTTAACGTACAAATGGTCTAGTTTCATCAATAGATCCAAGTTCTGTTCGATGGGTTGCAAAAGTGAAGAGTCTGTTTCACATGTTTTCTTTCATTGCCTTGCATACCACAAACAAAGAGCTCTTTGGATCATCCCGCTTTGTGAATACATAGGTGTCAGGTCCTATCTTCATGTTGAGAGAATTTTAAAATCTGACTCATCTGTCCAGAGAGTTTACCAGTGGCAAAACTTCTCAAATCAATCTGGTGTTTTAGATTAGCAATTTTAAAGAATAAGACTGGGTAGCTAACTTTTAGATTTATTTATGCATATTTATTGACCCTTGATGTTTGATTTTAGTTCTCAATTTTTAGTATAGAGATATTGTCTCACTATACTATTGATTATTTATGGACTTAGGGAATTGGTTTCTTGTTGAGTGGAAACTTCTATTATTAGGAGACATATACTTTGTTGTTTATCTTGTTTGGATCTTAACTTTTTTCAATTTTTAAAAACTTTTCTATCGTGTTTATATCTTTAGTGCTTTTCTTTTCTCTCTTAAAAATTCGATGTGTATTGTACTTTTATGGTATGTTTTTACTTACCAAAATAAAGTTAAATGATGATGAGAACATTGGCTATGACATTCCTGCAGCCAAGCCCACTGCCACTTGGAAAGAGCCAGTTGCCTGGAAATGGAGCACTGATAGGGCCTGCACAAGAGAGGGAATCCCAGTGGGTTGACGGATATCAGATATCTGATCAGGCTCCAATTGTGCACACAGCTCTGTGATTGTGGCCCTGTCCAGTCTATAGGTTAGTATTATGTGCCTGTCCTCCATTGTAGCCAAGTCCACAAGTGGTCTGTACACTGGGGCTTGCCTCCTCCTCCTATTTCTTCACAGTGGTAGGTACCTAAGGGATACAAGTGAGAAGGGAGTGACAAACTGAACAATGGAAGCACCACTTCAGTGTAGATTGACCATGTATGTTACTGGAGTATGTAAATGGCAATGTATGTACAACTGACAGCAATGACGCAGTTTTCTATTTAAGAATGTGTACCAGCACCATAAAATGGTGATTGCTTGTCCTGTATGTAGGGACAAGTGGAAGTGATGTAACTCCGCCGGCATTGGGCGTCATGGAAGAAGGTGGTTATGCACCACTGTGCTATTCCTTATTGGCTAAAATGTGGCTCTGGAGTACAGTGTCCAGTGAGAATCACTGGCAGTGGTGACGGTGTACACCGCCGTGGACGTGACCACCATTTTCTGACTATAACTTCACTTGATTCCTGACTTTCCACAGGACAACACCCCTACTGCATGTGCTGCTGTGACATGTGTCTGGAACCTGCCATGGCCCGTGTGACAGGGGAAAGGGCCCCTATCTTCACTTCAGAGGAGTTGGAGCGCCTGGTGGATGGGATCCTACCCCTGTATAAACAGCTGTATGGGCCTCCAGACCAATAAGTGAGTACACCATGGGAACGATGCATGCGACAATGTTGCATGGAGATGTGTGTGTGTTCTGGCAGTGTGTCATTTGGGTGGGCGGTATGGCTGGTGGTAGTGTACATGCAGGGCTCTGGGTGATGTGTGTGCCTGATGAGGGGAAATGCTTTTTGTGGGCCATATGTGTGACAGGCTGTATTGTATGTTTAATGGTGTCCTGCTGTCTGTGTTTCCTCTGCAGGTCAGAGCCCATCAGAAGAAGGGATTGTGGTGTTCCATCACCAAGGACGTGCGTACCCTGGGAGTCTATAGCAGGCAGAGCACCCACTGCAGGAAACAGTGGGAGGACCTGAGATGCCGGGCCCAAAGACCGCGGAGGCCCAGCTGGAAATGGCCACGCAACGAAGGAGGGGTACCTGTCGGAACCTGACCCCCCTGATGGCCCGCATACTGGCAGTGGCCTACCCAGAGCTGGATGGGTGTTGGAGGGCATCACAGCAGCCACAAGGGGGTGAGTACAGTGTGGGTAACACCCATCGTTGTTGCCTGGCATAGGATCCTGGTGGTGGGTTTCAGTCAGTGGGTGCCCCTTAATGCCAGCTCATACATGGCTGCATGGTCCAGCTCAGGGTAAATGGGTTAATAGCAAAATCATGTTAGCTAGCTAGGTTGCATTCCATGTCAGACAGGGCTTAGTAGGTCCCAGGAGGGGTGCAGATGGCAGTGGTTGGCTCTCAACCAGCTGTGGTACCTAGCCAATGGAATGCCAGTGAGGTGCATACTGCTCAATCTTGAGCCCTGCATGTGATGGTGATGTGTATGCATCTGTGGTGTTGGTGCTACAATTGACACAGTGCTCCCTTTCTTTCTTCCCCTCCCTATTTTCTTCATCCTGTCCGGGTGTGCATTAGCATCATCTGGTGGAGGAGCAGGGGCACCGGCGAATGAGGGAGGTGCAACCCACGGGACCCAGGAGGCAGAGTCCACTGACGCCGACAGGACCAATGGGACGGAGGGCGAGGGGAGACAGGAGGTGACAACACTGACTCTGAATCCTCCTCCAATGGGAGTTCCCTGGTGGTGGTGGACACCTCTAGAACCACCCCAACTACAGGTACAGCCGCCACTCCCCATACCAGCACCACCCTCCCAGTAGTCCCCCACTGAGTTGCCTGTGCCCGCTTACCAAGTAGGGTGGGCATGTCCTTCGCCCCAGGCACCTCAGGCCCTGCCCCTTTCAGCCCTGCTGCCATCAGTGAGGAGGCTATTGATCTCCTGAGATCCATCTCTGTGGGGCAGTCAACCATAGTGAATGCCATCCAGGAGCTGGCATCCCAAATGCAGCAATGCAATGCCTACCTGGAGGGCATCCACGTTGGGTTGGTGACCCTACAGAGATTGTTTCAGGCTCTGGCTTCCTCTCTGATGGCAGCCAGTGTCCCTGGTCCTACCGTTCCCCCTCCAACTACCACTTCCTAGTCGCAGTCTCCTCAACCCTAACCCATCCCATGCACACATACAGACAAGCATACCCACAAAACATCACACAAGAGTGGCACAGACAAACACAGGCAGCAAACTTCAAGCCATAAGCACTCACACAAACAGACAGTTGTACACACAACAACATCCACTGGCTCCATGTCTCCCCCTCCTCCTCTTCCTCCCTCACAGTCACATCCTCACTCACACCTACATGCACTGCATCAACAGCCACCACCACCATCACCATATCATGCAGCACACCCACCTCACTTGCAGACTCCTCCAAAACATCCAACCACACATCCTCTTTGTCCTCTCCCACCCTGTCTGCCCCCCTCCTAAGAAACAAAAACGCTCGTACTCAGCACCCAACTGCCATCCACCTCACACACGTACACTGTCCATGCACCTGCACCAAGGCCAGCAAACGTACACCCCCTACAATCACTACCTCTATCTCCACTCCCATCCCTCCTCTCACATCCCGCCCCACTGCCCCTAAGAAGCTTTTCCTTGCCCATCTTGCCCTCTTCCCTCCCACTCCCCCGTCCTTTCCCGTAAGTATAGGGTCCCAATGATGCAGCCCAACACCTCAGCCACACAGTATGCCACTGCTCCCCCCAAGAAATCTGCTGCTGGCACTAAGGGTCCACGGAGTGTGATGGCAGACACTCCCAGTAAGTCCACACCTCCACCTCAAAAATGGATTTCTATGGTGGCAAAACCTAAGGGACAGAGGACAAGGTCAGTGGAGGCACCTCCTAGACCTTGAAGCAAGGACACAAATCACATGACAAAGGCCAAGGGGGCCGTCACAAGAAGGAACCCAAGGATCCCCTTCCACCACCTGAGGGCAAGGAGCCCCCTCCACCACCAAAGGAACCCAAGGAGCCCCCTCCACCATTTGGGGGCAAGGAGCCCCCTCCACCACCAAAGGATCCCAAGGAGGCTCCTCCACCATCTGAGGCAAGGAGCCCCCTCCACCACCTGAGGGCAAGGAGCATCCTCCACCATCGGTAGGCAAGGAGCCCCCTCCACCACCAAAGGAACCCAAGGAGCCCCCTCCACAACCTGAGGGCAAAGAGCCCCCTCCACCATCTGAGGGCAAGGAGCCCCCTCCTCCATCTGAGGGCAAGGAGCCCCCTTCACCACCAAAGGAGCCCCCTCCACCACCTGAGGGCAAAGAGCCCCCTCCACCATCTGAGGGCAAGGAGCCCCCTCCACCATCTGAGGGAAAGGATCGCCGTCCACCACCAAAAGAACCCAAGGAGCCAAAACCACCACCTGAGGGCAAGGACCCCCACCACCATGTAGCCCACTCTCCAGAAACTGTGGCCTTTCACTCCCCTCCAGAGACTATTGGGCAAGGAGCCCCCTCCAGAACCAGTGGGCTTGATACCCACTTCAGAGACTGTGGCCTTTCACTCCCCTGCAGAGACTACTGGGCAAGGAGCCGCCTTCAGAGCCAGTGGGCATGAAACCAACTCCAGCTGATCCAACATGATGCCCCTGAACAGTGGGATGTTGTCGGGAGTCAAGTTGCGGCTTGGACTGTGGCCATTTGGCCCTTTGGTACTTTGGACTGGCCATTGGCCCAGTCTGTACATTGACGTCTGCATTTGATTTCATGATTCATAATGGTGCCTGTTGCCGGCAAATTACAGTGTTCGTACTTCAGAATGTTTGTCCTTGCATTATTTGTTTGTGGGTCCTGTGACAGACGATTTACTCTGCAGCTGGTTCTGTGTATGTGGTGTGTGTGTATGGTGTGTATTGTGCATGTGTGTGTTACTCTCCTTTTCCTCCCGCCCTACCTTGTATGCTAGGTGGCTGTACTCACCATCGTCGTCTTTGTCAGAGTTGGTGCTCCAGGACGGCCAAGGCATGGTAGACCATCGGGAAGACTTGGAGTTCCGGTTCCATGGCTTCTGTCTGGCTGTAGGAGGCTACCGCTGTGGCCAGTGGTGTTGACGCCCTATCGGTTGATGCAGTACATTGGCTGTCTGTGGGAGGTATCACTTCCATGGTCATAATTTGGCAGTAATTACCGCCAGGCTGTTGGCGGTATTACCACCACTTAAACAGTGACGGTCAGTGCACCGCCAATGTCATAATGACCACCATAATGTTTGTATGTATGCATGTGATATTTGTATACTGCAAACCCAGCCAAAAGGCAGCAGAGTGCTGTATAGGGTCACAGGCAAGCATACAGTTGATGAATGATAGAAAATAGGAGAGGTAGCTGGCTTGTTGTTTGTGGACTATTAAAGCTCCACCTCTATTGTATTCACTTCTCTCCCCTGGTAGAGATGCAGTAGAGTTGCATCAGCCCTCTCTAGCAGTCTGTGCTATATTTGATACCTGCCCTGAGCCTGTACCTCGTTTAAGCTGGGTCTTTAGCCCCCAGGATTGATATTTAATGGGACAGTTTAGAGTGGTTTATCTCTGAAAAGGTATAGTTCCTATATTTATGAAGGATTACTGATTTGACATCTGCTTAGCACCTATGTGAGTTTGCTTTAATCCAGTCCCCCTATATTTTTCTTTTTCTTAAACATGACAATGAATGGCATACGTTTCTGATACCCGCCTTTCATTCTTCTGGTCTCTTTAAAGGTAAATCAGCTTTTTTAGCTTCATCACAGTTAGTCTGCTTCATCATCCCTTTTGGAGTTTTACCTCCGCAGTCTG
This sequence comes from Pleurodeles waltl, assembly GCF_031143425.1. Taxonomy (NCBI): domain Eukaryota; kingdom Metazoa; phylum Chordata; class Amphibia; order Caudata; family Salamandridae; genus Pleurodeles; species Pleurodeles waltl. Next base: position 304,568,638 of record NC_090437.1, on the reverse strand, counting down.
AGAAAGATATATAGAATTAAAGCAGAGAATGATCATTTAAAGCACAAAGCAATGTACCTCATAGTTCAAAAAATGAGCAGTATTACAGTTATAGTTATGATATTATTGACATATGTGTACACATATGTGCTACAATTTTTATACATTTTAACAATTTTTATTGATTGTGGTTGTGGTCTGATTATTGGAAAAACCTAGCAGCAAGAATACCCCACTACAGAAGGTGTGTATATGTCCATAGCCTTCTTCTCTGTGAGTTATTTTACACTTACGGTTTTTAAGTATGCACATTAACCTCTTTCTAAATCCCCACCAGAACATATACGTTACTCTTAAAGCCCCCACGGTACAGGTGAATATACACGTGGTTAAGTGGCACCACCAATGCTTTTGGAATATGCAGATGCAATCAACTAGCTGTTATTAGCTAATTATTACAAAGCCAAGATCAATGTGGTTGACAAAGGTAGGAGAATATGCCATCAGAATTGATACAAAGGTAATGAAATCCAGTGGAATTGTCAACTGCTGGACCAAGTACCAATGTTTCAATGTTGCAGACACATTTTGGATGTGCTCAGTCGTCATTCCCCATGTAGCTCTCATTTTTAGGTCTGGCCTAAAGACAGCCGTGGCTGTCTTATAGCTTCATGGTTTCCAAAACTATTGTTACAAAAATACCTACACATAGGAGTCATCAGTCAACCCTTTTCTGCCATTGGTCTATTCAAATTTCACTCAATTTATGTTCCATCCCCACACAGCACAAAGTATAGATTACAGATTAGCCCACCTCACGCATTGGATGATTTCATCATTGCACCTGCTCACATCCACATAAAGAAACTCCATAAAGATTGAAAAGACACTTGACCTGTATTTACCAGTGATTGATGGTGGGTGCCTATCTATAGTAGTGTGTCATCAACTATTTCCATGACAATCATGACTTTTCCTTAAAGTTTCAATGTAAACTCATCCTCCTAAAAAGGCATTGGCATATTTATTCAGAAAACAAAAAATCAAGCACAAATTGATAGAGTTGCAGTAGTGTATATGAACATTTCTAGGTAGAAGCCAGATACCCTGATCTTTATGAATAAGATTTGAAGTACTTGCATCTGGCATTAGAGAGACATCTTGTAACGACTTAAAGGACTGCAGATTTGTCAGAAACCTCAGACTTTTACATTTGACTGAAGAACACATTACCCTCACTACAACCCTGGTGGTTGGTGTTAAAGCAGCGATAATACCGCCAACAGGCCTGCGGTAAAAAAAAATGGGATCACGACCACAGCGGAAACTGGCAACACAGACAGCCACTTTAACACTCTGACCGCCACGGTGGTAGCAACAAACACCGCTGCGGTCACCGCCAACAGACAGGCAGTCGACAATGTATCGCCCACCCTATTACAACCCGCCAATCCACCAGCTTTTCCGGGGCGGTACCAACTCCATCAAAAACACATCGGAAACAGTCGTTGGAAGGGAAACCACTCACCTTCCGACAATCAACGAAGAATCAGGACGCCATGGAGCTTGAGCTGCAGGTCCTGCTGATGCTGGTCTACCTCCTCATACATGAGGAATATCAAAGGAGGCGGCGGCGATGACCAAGGTGAGCACTGCACTTAGCACACAGCGGAAGGGGGAGGAAAAAGAGAATGACGCACACACACAACATGCAACACCCCCACCCCCAACACCATACACTCAAACACATGCCTCAACAGTACATTTACACCCCATTACCCCCCTGGAAGAACGCAAGGACAAAGGGAATTGAGTTAAAGCAGTGATATTTTAGAAATAGGCAGATATACTTAAAAAATAGAAAAACAGTATATACAAATATTTACAATATGTATAGAAGGTCGTACACTGTCCTTTGCGAATGTCCGTGGCCCACTGGGCCAAAAATCATGGGCCAAGCCCACACTTGACTCGTGCCTCAATACGGAGAGAACACTGCAGGAGCATCAGGTCGAAAAAACACAGGCACCTCAGGTGGATAGGGGGGGCACCTCAGCCGGAAGATGGTACTACGCTACTGCTCCTCAAGGGGGCTCTACGCCCACAGCGATGTCCTGGGGAGTGCAAAGCCACAGTCTCTTCAGTGGGTGGGTTTCCTCAGCCTCAGATGCTGACAGTTGTTGTGGCAGCGGTGGGGCAGGTGGTGGTGTAGTTGGTGGTGCTTGCGGCGGTGCAGGTGGAGGTGCTTGCCACGGTACAGGTGGCAGGGCTGTCGGTTCTTATGGTGGGCAGCAGGCCCTCACCTGGAGCCTCCGAGGCCTGAGGTGCCTTGCCTTGGCTTTTCTGCCCCTTCCTCACCTTGGCAGATGCTGCTGGGACCTTGGCACTGGCAGCTGGAGTTTTGGAGGAGGTCTTGCTGGGTGGGTTGTGCTCCTTGGCTGTGCTGCATGCTGGCCCCTTCTTCACCTTGACAGGTGGCAGAATAGGTTGGTCCTCTGCAGGGGTCGGTGGCAGACTGCCTGGCCTGACGAGTGCCCCTTGTGATCCTCTGGAAGTTGCAGGTACCACAGCGGATGCCGACTTAATGGCTGAGGTGGGAAGGACGGAGGAAGGGGGAGGGCTAGGGAAGAGGTCAATGTTTGCCAGGAAAAGTTTTTTAGACACACTGGGACGGGGAGATGGAGAGGGTTTGGGAGTGGAGGAAGAGGGAGTGGTTGTAGGAGGTGGCTGTCTGCTGAGTTTGGGTGAAGGTGCATGGGCTGGACGCTGTTGTGAGGTGGATGCCTGTTGGGTGGGTGGGTGCGTGCGTTTGTGTACTTTGGGAGGAGGGGTCACAGACACACTGGGAGAGGACACAGGGGACGTGTGCAATGGTTTCGGGGGTGGTGACTGCCAGTGAGGGATGTGTTGTGATGGGTGTGCTGGTGATGGAGGTAGTGGATGAGGATGTAGTGCATGCAAGTGTGAGTGGAGATGATACTGGGAGGGATGTGGATGAGGAGGAAGAGGGGGACACAGTGGAGGCAGTGGATGTTGGTGTGTTTGCATGGGCATGGTGCTTGTGTGAGTGCCTGTGAGATGAAGTGTGGTTCTTATGTTTGCCTGAGCCACTTTTGTGTGGTGATTTGGGTGAATGCTGGTCTGAAGGTGTGGTTAGGCATAGGTTGAGGGGATCAAGACTGGGTAGAGGAAGTTGGAGGGGGGAGGCTAGACACAGAGACAATGGCTGCCATCAGTGCTGAGGCCAGAGCCTGAAATGCTCTCATTTGGGCTGCCACACCAGAGTGAATGTCCTCCAGGTATGCATTTGTTTGTTGCAAATGCCTCTCGACACCCTGGATGGCATTCAGAATGGTTGACTGCCCAACAGTGAGGGATCTCAGGAGTTCAATAGCCTCCTCAGTGAGGGCAGCAGGGCTGACTGGGGCAGGGCCTGAAGTGCCTGGGGTGACGGAGATGCCCACCCTCCTGGGTGAGCGGGCACGGGAAACACACTGAGGGGCTGCTGGGAGGGCGGTACTGGTAGGGGGTGGCGGCTGTACCTGTTGTTGGGGTGGTCACAGAGGTGTCCGCCACCGCCAGGGAGCTGCTATCAGAGGAGGAGTTGCTGTCTGTCCCCGTCGTGGTGCTCCCCTCGCCCTCCGTCACACTGGTCCCTTCACCCTCGGTGGATTCGGCCTCCAGGCCCATGTAGGATGGATCTCCCTCCGTCGCCGGTGCCTCTGCTCCTCTGCCAGATGATGCTAATGCACACAAGGACAGGGTGACAAGACAAAACAAAAGGGGGGGGGAGACAGAGGATACACTTGGTCAATGCCACTGTTGACACCGTTGGCGTACACTACACACAGGGAGCAGCCCTATGCACTAGGCCATGCCCAACCATTGACTAAGACAGTAATCAGCCCATGGAGTACAAAGCCTAAAGCCAGCATATGTACACCAGAAACCCACAGGACCCTGCCCAGTAGTAGATGGCCACTGACACTATTGGGGTAGGAGTGCTCCAGAGCCTGCCCAACAAGGGATCTACCCTGCCATGTTCGCCCTGGCCTAGGGGCACCCACAGCTCACATCCCCCACTCAGGTAACACCTTAACGTGCACAAATTCATGATTCTGACTTTGTACTCACCCCCTTGTGGCTGCTGTGATGCCCTCAAGTACCCAAAAAACTACAGATAGGCCACCGCCAGGATGCAGAACATTAGGGGGGTCACGGTGCGAGGGGCACCCCTTCCACGTTAGGAGCACAGCCCCAGCTGGGCCTGCGCCGTCTTCTTTGCAGCATTGCAGGTCCTCCCATCTCTTGCGGCAGTGGGTGCTCCGCCTGTGAAAGACCCCCAGGGTCCGCACCTCCTTGGCGATGGCACGACAAATACCCTTTTTCTGGTGGCCGCTGACCTGGAGGGAAAAGACTGCAGAAAAATAAATTACTCACCCGTCCGGACCACCAGTTCCCACCCATGCCCTGACGCACATACGCTGACCATCTTATGTGCTGCACTCTGGCCAGGACGCCTCAGCATCCCCCAACATGTGGCTTACATCCACAGCACTCCACACATTCATGGCTCACTCATCATGCTCACAGTGTACTCACCTGTTTGTCAGGAGGACCGCAGAGTAATGTGTACTGGAGTAGGACTCCATCCATAAGTTCCTCCAACTCCTCCTCAGAGAAGGCAGGGGCCCTTTCCCCAGACACATGAGCCATTGTCCCTTCCAGACACAGGTCACAGCAGCACTTGCAGTGTAGGTCCTCTCCTATTGAAAGTCAGGTAGCAAGTGTGTGAATAGTTAGAAAATGGTGGTGACGTCCGCAGCGGTGCGTACCGTCACCGCCGGCATACATCTCCATTGGCTCCTGGAACCCATAGGGCCCAATAATAACCAATGCGAAGTTGCGCGGCGGTCTTTGACCGCCTACCACGACGACGCCCAACGTCAGCGCAATTACCTCATTTCCACTTGTCACTCCTCACAGGTCAGGCAGCCTCCATTTCAGAGGGGCATAGGGCATGGCACCTAACTACATCACGACAGACACTGGCACATCATCTTACTCTCAAGTTCACATACTGCTTCTGTAAAGTAAATTATTCAACATTAGTGCAAAAGATGGGGAAATATGACCCTCTGCTCACCGTTCTCTTCCATAGGCTTCAACCCCTGAGGCAGAATATGAGATGGCTGCATCCTCCGGTGTACAGACCCCTGGTGGACCTTGCGACAATGGAGGACAGACACATTATCATCACATACAGACTTGATCGTGCCACAATCCAAGAACTGTGTGCCCAATTGGAGCCAGACCTGATGTCAGCTATCCGCCATCCCGCAGGAATCCACCCTCTAGTGCAAGTCCTGTCAGTGCTCCATTTTCTGGCAAGTGGTTCCTTCCAAACAGTGGCCATGGCATCAGGGATGTCTCATCCAATGTTCTCCAACTTGTTGACCAGAGTGTTGTCTGCCCTGCTGAAACACATGCGCAGCTACATCTTGTTCCCCCAGGTGGAGGATTTGGCCACAGTGAAGGCTGACTTTTATGCCCTGGGACATATCCCCAACATCATTGGTGCCATTGATGGTACACATGTAGCATTTGTTCCCCCCCACGGAGAAATGAACAGGTTTACAGGAATAGAAAAAGCTGTCACTCGATGAATGTGCAGCTGGTGTGTTTGGCGGACCAGCACATCTCCTATGTGAATGGCAAATTTCCTGGCTCTGTGCATGATGCCTTTATCTTGAGGAATAGCAGCATCCCATATGTGATGGGCCAACTCCAGAGGCACCGGCTGTGGCTAATAGGTGGGAGAGCCAAAGGTTCCCACCCAGTATATGTTGGTGCCTGGGTATGGGATTGCCCCTAAGGGTTAGTGTGTGTCTAACAGTTGTCACCCTATATTTACAGGTGACTCTGTTTACCACAACCTCTCATGGCTACTGACCCCAGTGAGGAATGCCAGGACAAGGGCAGAGGAACATTACAATGAGGCACATGGGCGTACAAGGAGGATTATAGAAAGAACCTTTGGCCTCCTGAAGGCCAGTTTCCGGTGCTTCCAGCTGACAGGTGGCTCCATGTACTACTCACCCAAGAAGGTGTGCCGGATCATCGTTGCATGCTGCATGTTGCACAACCTACCCTTGAGATGCCAGGTGCCTTTTCTGCAGGAGGATGTGCCTGGAGATAGTCCTGTGGCAGCGGTGGAGCCTGTGGACAGTGAAGAAGAGGAGGCAGAGGAAGAAGATGTTGACAACAGAACAAATATAATATAGCAGTACTTCCAGTGGCACACAGGTAAGACACTGTAACTCCACTTAACATTTCAGTAATCTGTACAAGGCAGCCTCTTACCCTATGTCTATGGCCACTGACTGTTCCCTTTGGATTCTCTATTTTCAGATCTCTGTGCCCCATTCTGGCTCCTGCTATATGTACTGCTGCCGACTAAATGTCATCCTGTAATATATTTCACTGTACATATATGTTGCAATGCTTTGATAATGTTGTACTAATACATTTGTGAATCATTAGACTGACTCCAGATTGGTATTTGTTTCAAGGGTGTTTATTTAGGTGCCAATAAGTATAGGGGTATGTGCAAGTGGCTGGGGTGATGTGGAGGAAAGTCCAGGGTAGAGTCCAGTCTCTTGGTATCATAGGTACATTGTCCAAGGGGGCATAGGAAGGGGAGCAATGGCAGTTCAAGGTGGACAGGGTGACAGAGTGGGACAGAAGGGTGACTATCAGGAGAGTCCTATTTCCTGGCGGGGGTCTTGGCAATGTTCTCTGTCTTCTGCCTGGATCACAGGGACCGTTTGTGGGGTGGTTCTCCTTCTGAAGGGGGGGGAGTGTGTTGTTAGACTGTTGGTCCTGTGGCGGGGCCTCCTGTCCACTAGCACCGGCGGAGGTTGAAGGCTGTTCCTCGGTTTGGCTAGTGTCAGAAGCCCTTTGTTGTGCCACTGCCTCCCTCATAGTCTTTCCCATGTCAGCCAGGACCCCTGCATTGGTGACCAGGGTGGTGTATATTTTTGTTAGGTCATCCCTGATCCCCATGTACTGTCCCTCCTGCTGCCGCTTGGTCTCCTGCAACTTGGCCATTATCTGGCCCATGGTCTCCTGGGAATAGCGGTATGCTCCCAGGATGTTTGAGTGTGCCTCATGGAGAGTGGGTTCCCTGTCACACAGCAGTCCTCCCTGCAGTCCTGTGCCTCTGTCCCCTGAACTGTGTGCCCACTGCCACTGACCCCAGGTCCCTGATCGTCCTGTGTTTATGGGGTTGCCTGGGGTCCCTGTAGTGGTGGACACACTGCTGATTAATGTGTCCTGGGGATAGTGGCATGGGCCCGCTGGGTGAGTGCTGTGCTGGTGTTTCCTGAGGGGGGGAGGCTCTGTGGTGGGTTGGGACTGTGGCAGGGGAACCGACTGTCTAGAGACCCATGATGGGTCAGGTTGGTCATCCTGATCCAGGTGTGCAGAGTAGCTGTCATCACTGTGGGCCTCTTCGGGGGGGACTGGATGTAGCTGGCACCTCCTCTCTGGTGACGTTGAGTAGGGGGTCCTGTTGGGATGCAAATGCATTGTTAATGTATCTGCGTGTGCCATCTTGTACATGCGTGTGTTTCCCAGTATGATTGTGCTTTCCCTGTTAGCTTGGCCTTGTGTGGGTGCTGAATTTGGGGGCTGGCTGAATCTCCCTACTGGGCATGCTTTGGTGATGGGTGTCCATGCAGGTCTGTGGGTGGTGTCCATGCATTGTTGTTGCATGCAGGGCTTGGTATTGGGATGGGTGGGTTGTGATGGTGGGGTATATGTGAGGTGGTGGAGTGAGGGTAAGAGTGGGGGTATGTAATGGCATGCAGGTAGGGTGGGGGATGTAGTAGTAAAGAATTGACTCACCAGAGTCCAGTCGTCCTGCTACTCCTGCGAGGTCCTCAGGATGCATGATCGCCAAGACTTGCTCCTCCCATGTTGTTAGTTGTGGGGTAGGAGGTGGGGCTCCACCGCCAGTCCGCTGTACAGCAATCTGGTGTCTTGCAACAACGGAACACACCTTCCCCCGTAGGTCGTTCCAGCTCTTCCTGATGTCATCTGGGGTGCTGTCCCACGACATTGACCCTGTCCACGATTCTCTGCCATAGCTCCATTTTCCGTGCAATGGACGTCTGCTGTACCTGTGATCTGAATAGCTGTGGCTCTACCCGGATGATTTCCTCCACCATGACCCTTAGTTCCTCCCTTAGTTCCTCCTCAGAAAACCTGGGGTGCCTTTGGGGTGCCATGGATGTAGTGTGAGGATGTATGGGGTGATGTGTGGGGTGATGTGTTGTGGTGTATGCTGTGATGTGCGTGAATGGTGTATTGGTGAGGGTGTTCTGTGCCTCTGATTGAGTGGGTGCTCCTTGCTTGTCTCTCTGTGTTTGGTCTCTTTTTTTCACTGTAAGGGGTTGTGGGTAATGTGGGTGTGTGTTTTATATTGGATTGGGTGTGAGGGTGTGGTGTGTGTATGTGTGTCAGGTGTGTGTATTTTGAATTGTCCAATGTGGTGTTGTTTTGTAAGTGTGTGTGTATTTTAAGCGTAGTGGTGTGTACCGCCAATGGTTTACTGCAATTGAAAGACCCCTGCGGTGATTTGTGGGTCGTGATACTGTGGGCGTATTCCTGTTGGCGTAATGGTGTGGGTTTTGCTATCGCCAGTTCATCACTGACCTTTGGTCTGGCGGACTTGTGTGTGTGTCTGTATTGTGGCGGATTTCTATGTGTGGGTCATAATACCCGTGGCGGATTACCGCTGTGCTCACGGTATGTTGGCGGCTGTCAGCATGGAGGTAGGCGGCATTTACTGCCATGGGTTTTAATAAGGGCCTAAGTTCCTATATTAAGGACATGGTTTTTTTTAAGAATACTGACAGACATTGCATGGCAAGAAGAATATTTGTTGGTAACAGTGGATGTGATGTCTTTATACACATCCTCATCTCAAACGGCGAAGATGTTATTGTCAATGATTGAGATGTGTCTCACTAATAATATTTTTATGTTTAATCATGAGTTGTTTCTGCAAATACAAGGTACAGCCATGGGAGTTTCCTTTTCTCCAAGTTACGCCAATCTCACCATGTGGGTGGTGGGAGAGGTAGGTGGCTTGGAGAGAGGAAAACAACCTGTATATGGAAAAAATAATACTTTGGTTGAGATTTATTGATGATTTGTTTATCATTTGGAAAGGCACGGATTGTGAGTTTCAAGAATTCTTTAAGATTCTAAACACTAATGATATTGGTTTAAAATTTACTTGTCAAACAAACAAAAGTGAGGTAGAATTTTTGGACATCAAGGTTTATGCTCACAATAAAACCTTGCATACAACCATGTATCGAAAACCTAATTCAACAAATAATCTCTTACATGGCAGGAGTTTCTATCCACAGAGTTTACTTAAAAGTATACCTTATGGAGAAACCCTGAGAGCTAGACAAAACTGTTCAGAAGACACAGTAATGTTAAAACAGTTTGAAGATGTGAAAAATAGATTTGTAACAAGAGGATATCCCCAACATCATATCAAAATGGGGATGGCAAGAGCACAAAAAATACAAAGAGAGCAAACATCAATAAGTAAAGGACAAAAGAGAATTAAAAGTCAGGAAGACCAAGAAATAAGAATGATAATGACATACAGTAAAGAACACAATGAGATTTCGAGGATTTTCAAAAAACATTAGACTCTGTTACGAAATGATTCAGAGATTGGTTCTTCACTAGGAACAGGACCAAACATTACTTTTAGAAAAGCACCATCTATTAAGGATTAGCTTGTGAGAAGTCCCTTTGTTAAAGAAACATCTCAAACATGGTTGAATGAAGAAAGTGTGGTGTTTTTCAAGAGTTTGAAATGCAATGCATGTCAAATTGGTTAAAGCAGGAAGTATGTAAAAGATACTATTGGGCACGCATTCAAGACTAAGCAAAGAATTACGGGGCATATTTATACTCCATTTGCGCCGAATTTGCGTCGTTTTTTTCGACGCAAATTCGACGCAAAACTAACTCCATATTTATACTTTGGCGTTAGACGCGTCTAGCGCCAAAGTTCATGGAGTTAGCGTAATTTTTTTGCGTGAACACCTTCCTTGCGTTAATGATATGCAAGGTAGGCGTTCCCGTCTTAAAAAATGACTCCGATGCATATGCGTCGTATTTATTCTCCCGGGCAAAAATGACGCCCGGGAGTGGGCGGGTCTAAAAAACCCGCATTAGTGCCGGATTTTAACGCCTGGGTCAGGGCAGGCGTTAAGGGACCTGTGGGCTCAGAATGAGCCCAGAGGTGCCCTCCCCTGCCCCCAGGGACACCCCCTGCCACCCTTGCCCACCCCAGGAGGACACCCAAGGATGGAGGGACCCACCCCAGGGACATTAAGGTAAGTTCAGGTAAGTTTAAAAAAAAAAAAAAATTTGTGGCATAGGGGGGCCTGATTTGTGCCCCCCTACATGCCACTATGCCCAATGACCATGCCCAGGGGACAGAAGTCCCCTGGGCATGGCCATTGGGCAAGGGGGCATGACTCCTGTCTTTGCTAAGACAGGAGTCATTTCAATGGGGGTTGGGAGTGAAAAAAAAATGGCGCAAATCGGGTTGAGGCGATTTTTTTGCCTCAGCCTGACTTGCACCATTTTTGGACGCCCATACTCCATTTCCCCCCTACGCCGGCGCTGCCTGGTGTACGTCGTTTTTTTTAACGCACACCAGACGGCGCCGGCTAACATCATTGAATAAATACGGCGCCCGCATGGCGCTTCAGAATGGCGTTAGCCGGCGCTAATTATTTTGGCGCAAAACTGCGTTAGCGCAGTTTTGCGTCAAAAAGTATAAATATGGGCCTACATGTGAAACAGCTTATGTAGTATATGTACTAAAATGTGGATGTGGCATGAAATATGTAGGAAGCACAACTTGTAAGTTGAAGAAAAGTATATTGGAACACATTAGAGCAGTGAACAATAAAAATTTGAGCTATGCAATGGTGAAACATCACAATCAATGTCATCAAAAGAACTGGCAGACAAAGTGGTATTTTGGAGTAGCTCATGTCCCCCTTAATGAAAGAGGAGGTAATAGAACACAGAAATTGCGTCGTCTGGAACCTAGATACATAATAAAACTAAGGACCAAGATCCCATTTGGCCTGAATGTCGATGAAGAACTCTTTCTAAGTTTATGAAGAAAATAAATAAAAATAAATAGAACAAAGGAAGACGTAAACTAATCCCAAAAATATATAGCTATCTACAAACACTTGTATATTGTGAGATGTTAAGAAACTATGGATTTTATATACTATTGCCTATTTAGAAAGTCATGCAATATCAGTGATTTTAATATACACTAACATGTTTGTGAGCGATTTTGTTTCTTATTCCCACCATTATTTTCAGTGTCTGTTAAGTAGTAAGATTAAATAGAAAGAAAAAAAAATCCCCGTAGGTAAAGTGACATAGTGATGCTGTATAATTGCAAATATTAGGATTAAAGGTGTGAATTCATAGAATAAAAATTAAGGATAATAAAATGATATTATAGATATGAGGTAATTGTTGCAATATCTCTTCACCTTTTGGTAGACAATAAGTAACATTATTAGTAATAGTAGTACAAATAAAATTGAATATATAGAATTATGATGCAATATTACAGTATAGGAGGAATAGGACAGATCATGTATTGGAAATGTATAAATGTTTATGATGTTTAACAAACTAAAATCAAAAATTATAACTATAACATTGAAAAACTACATGTCCCAGAATGCTGTGGTAAAGACACAAACAGAGGACTATATACATTGTGGGAAAAAGAGACAATGGCACCTGTGATCAAGACCTTTGTTGGTTGAAACCCGTTAGGTGGTGGAAGTACATACTTATTTCAATAAAGAAGCTAATGAATGGACTTCCTGGAGTGCGACGTCTAACCCTTGTTGAAAAGATTAATGGGAGTTTAGCCGTCAACCCCCACATTGGCACCGGCAGTAAGAGTGCCCAGATGGTATGCAGCCAATTGATAATAATATATATATATTTAAGAAGGCATACATGATTTTTTGTGGTCTGACGTGTTAAGGCAAGGGGAACTGGGTATTTTACCCAGGGGATTTCATTTGTTAGATTGAGCTTTATTTTTCATTTATTAGTATTTGTATAATTTTGCTTCTCACATTTAGATTTAGCATTCAGCTAATTAGAATGGATGACAATATTGATAACCAGAGAAAAATGGCTGCTCAGGCACTGTTTTCGAAGACTACTACAAGAGGAAAATTGTTTGAGAACGATACAGGCCGTAACAATGATCTGAATACACTATTGTATGAATTGGAGAAAATGTGTAAACAAGAAATATCTAAATGGTGGGAAGCTACTTCTTTACAGAATTATATTGATCAAGACATGGTCCCGAGAGGATTGAGAATTTTTATCACACCAGCATATGAGTCGTCCAATCCTGAGATGTTGAAAGAATGGGCGGAGAACTCGGCAACAAGTTCCAAACACATGCTCGAAATTCTGGTAAAATATGCGTGGCGTGATAGGGAGATTTTGTTGGCAGACATCAAGAGGATAAAAGAGGATCTTGCCTCTAGATCTGAAAAATAATTCATCGCCAGTTTCTTTGAAACTATGAAGATAAAGTTGAAAAAATATGAGGATGATATAAAGATTAAAAAACAACAGAAACTTCATAGGTGATTAAGAAAGCAGAAGTATTTTGAAATTTAGCAGGAAATATGATCACCTTTTCAAACCTGGATTAAATTATTCTACACCTGTGGGTCAGCCCTCAACCTCTGAAAGTGAGCTGGAGAGTGCAAGAGACATTGACTCTCTGAGTTCAACAGGCAGTGAGATCTCTAATGTTGAAATTACCAACAAGCCGGCCACTTTTTTAGACGAGTATCGCCTGCTGCGACATGGCAGGAAAGTTCAGTACAAACAGAAAGGAGAGGGACAGAACTACAGAGGCAGATCAATGGGCCGAAGAGGAAGGCGAGTTGGAATCAAAAGAGGAGAGAGAGATTCAGAAACCGTAACAAGAACAGATCTAAACTTGGAGCAAGTGGAGAAAACAACAAGAGGCTCCAATGTGTCAACATAATGGATAGTGAAACGGTGAATAAGACAATTATTAATTTATCAGATCATCAGCTAACAGAGGAGGATAAAAAAACATTATGTCTAGGTCTTTCTTTCTGTCCTAATGTACGATTCAACTATGGCGAAACTCGCATTGATCTGTTTAAGTTTATAAGGAAAGTGAAACTAAAAAAATGGTTTAAATTGAAAGGAAATATTGATAATAGTTCAGAATTTCCTATGACTAGTGATAACGGTGAACATATTTTATCTATTGGTGATGTCGATACCCTGCTAACCCTTCATGAATTAGAACAAGAACAACGAGTAGAGATGAATGGAAAAGATTTAAATCAGACTTTAGATGATTTGGGCATTGTATATGATCTGGCAGCCCCATCTGGTTTTAAACCTAAGTCGACATTCTTTCAGAATATGAGCCATGACAACATTGACACCTTTTATGATATGACAGTTCAAAGTTTGACACATTTTCGACATCGAACATGGTCTAAACCTAGATGTAATAACAACATGACACATAGACAAAGTGAAACTATTAGACTGTTAGCAGAGGATAGTAATACTATTATCTGCCCTGCTGATAAGGGAGGCAATATAGTGCTTTGGAAGAAACAAAGATACATTGATGAGGTCATGCGCCAATTGAGTAATGCGCAATTCTATAAGGTTGTAACTAAAGATGTATATATGAACAGCATTACGGGAATTTGGCACCTCTTGACTGAGTGGAAGGATAAGGGCCTCTTATTATGGGAAGAATATTGCTTCCTGAAAAAGGATTATCCTAAGTTACCTATATTATATATTCTTCCCAAAATTCACAAAGACAGAGACAACCCGGGAGTGGGCGTGGCCAAAAACGGCGCATTTGCGCCGCTTTTTAACGCCTGGGTCTGGGATGGCGTTAAGGGACAAGTGGGCTCAAAATGAGCCCACAGTGCCCTCCCCTGCCCCCAGGGACCCCCCCCTGCCACCCCTGCCCACCCCAGGAGGACACCCAAGGATGGAGGGACCCATCCCAGTGAAGTACAGGTAAGTTCAGGTAAGTATAATTTTTGTTATTTTTCAATTTTTTTTTGTGGCATGGGGGGCCTTATTTGTGCCCCCCTACATGCCACTATGCCCAATGACCATGCCCAGGGGACATAAGTCCCCTGGGCATGGCCATTGGGCAAGGGGGCATGACTCCTATCTTTACAATGATAGGAGTCATGTTGATGGGGGATGGGCGTCGAAAAAAAATGGCGCAAGTCGAGTTACGACGATTTTTTCGACGTAACCTGACTTGCCCCATTTTAAGACGCCCATGCGCCATTTTCCCCCTACGCCGGCGCTGCCTGGTGTACGTGGTTTTTCTCACGCACACCAGGCAGCGCCGGTCTGCTTGCGCCGGCTAACGCCATTCAATAAATACGGCGCCCGCATGGCGCTTCAGAATGGCGTTAGCCGGCGCAAAACTTTTTGACGCTAAACTGCGTTAGCGCAGTTTAGCGTCAAAAAGTATAAATATGGGCCAAGATCTTTAAGATATCTGGCACACACTGACATGCTCCTTGAGATGATAAGATATTGCCTGACCAATAATATCTTTTTGTTCAATGGTGAGCTTTACAAACAAGTCCTTGGAACGGCAATGGGAACTTGCTTTGCTCCCAGTTTTGCCTGTTTGCTCATGGGTTTGTGGGAAGAAGAGATTTTTAAAGATGAAGAGAAATATCAAGAAATTAATCAGGCTACATTGTGGCTTAGATATATTGATGACCTTTTTATAATTTGGAAAGGATCCAAGAATGAGGCTATAGGGTTTATCGAGAAACTCAATGGAAATGACTACAATATCAGATTGACCTATAATATCAGTTGTTCCTCGATTGATTTTTTGGACACTAAGATCACGATTAAGGATAAGAAGATCCACACTGAACTTTTTCATAAAACTACAGCAGGCAATAGTTTACTGCATGCTACTAGTGGTCATCCTGACAAACATAAATGGAGTATCCCTTATGGAGAATTATTAAGGGCCAAAAGAATCAGCAATACAGATGAGGCCTTTGAACGAGAACAAAAAGATATAATTATAAGATTCAAACAAAGGGGTTACCTGGATTGGGTAATTAAAAAGGCCACAGATAAAATCAAGAAAGTGGAAAGAATTCAGACACTCTTTGACAATACTAGGAAGGTGGAAAATGAGAAGAATAAGGGTATTAGATTGGTCTTAACCTATAATGAAGATATTACACAGATCAAAAAGATCATTTCTAAACATTGTAATATTTTGAAATGTGATCCTATTATTGGCAAAGAGATTCAGAGGTGGGCCATAATTACTTATAAAAGAGGGCATAATCTTCATGATAGATTGAGATCAAATGATGTCATGTCCACTTCTCAAGTAAAGGAACACAATTTACAGGGATTCTTCCCTTGTGGCCATTGCAAAGCATGCCGTAACAGTGTGGCAAGAAAAGAGTACCCTATAAATAAACCAGGAATGAACAGACAAATCAAGCAATTCTTGACATGCAGTACTCCATTTACTATTTATGTATTGGAATGCCCTTGTCATCTCAGGTATGTGGGATGCACTAAACATGCAGTGAAAAAACGTATTCTTGAACATATGCGTGTCATCACAACGAAGGATCCACATTATCCTGTAGCCAGACATTTTCAGGACAGTCACAATTCTGATATTACCCTGTTGTCTTATTTTGGTATCGAACATGTGCCATTACATCATAGAGGGGGTAATAGAGAGTTGATTTTACGTAAAAAGGAATCCCGTTATATTGTGGATTCAGAAACTAAAACACCGAGAGGGTTGAATATTGGTGAAGAGTTGAATACCCACTTAATTGATGATTAACATGATGGATTTTTCTGAGATAGGGAATTGTTATAACTGTATCATACATTTTGTAGTACTCTTATTATGATTAGTAGTGGTCTTTTAACTAGTTTTATTTCTCTAACTAGTTCTTATTTTTAACTCATCTATTTTATTTATGTCTTGTCCGAATGGTGGTGTCCGGATGGATTCCTGATTCCTGAATTGATTAGTGTTTGTTTCTTCACATGGTGAAGGGTATCGGCTATATAGAAACAGTGTTATGCTTTTTCTCTATAAATGTGGCAATGATTTAGGAGGGGAGAATGAATTTTTATTTTCCTAGATATAGAATAACATTGGTCTTAATTAACAATTGGGGGGTCCGGATTTAAAGAAGAAATCTTAATATAATATGTATGTGGTATATGAACTTGAGTATCTTATGTAGAAGGGAATGAGATTTAAAATTATGATACTGGCTTTATTTGTATTAATGAAAAATAATGTCCTTAAGAAAATTTATTTTTTCTGGGATGTATATATGAGATGTATTTATATTTATATCTATACTTATATTTTACCCATAGTTATATATACGTATATTGACATGATTTATTGATATATGAATGCTCCCTGACATCCTGTTTGAGTAATTTTTAAAATGGGTACTTTTACATAGATATATACATTTTGTTTTTGTATTCTCTATTTTACCTAGCCCTATACCATTTTTGTTTATATGTATAGTTACATTTGTAATTATATAAGAAAAAAGACAAAACATTATTTAGTCTTAGGAGTGAGAGAGAGAAAAACTAAACTTTTTCAGTCCTATTTCTATGGCTGTGCTCGTTGGGTATTTAATGTAGGATGTATTGGTTTAATTATACATGTGAGCAAGGCTGCTAGGCAGCCGAAACGCGTTGTGTTGTGTTAAAATAAATAATTTTCTACTTTTGATCTCCTGAGTGTGCGGTTACCTTGGAAATTATTTGATGTTGAATATATATATATATATATATATATATATATATATATATATATATATATATATATATATATATAAAAAATATCTTCAAGAATTTATGTTATGTGACTCAGATGTGAGGGCATTTCAAATTAGCCCATTGAGGCTGGCTGTTTGATTTGATATAATGTATATTTGTTGATATGCCCACTGGGGGAATATCAAGTAGACAACTTAGTGAAATATAAAATCATGATAAGTAATATTGAAAAGTTAAATACAAACAGGAATAATAGGGAAACAATTCTAAAACTGTATGAAAAGAGAAACAAATAGGTAAAAATATATATATATTGAAAGAGGGCATGTTTCAAGAAGGCTCCAACATTTTTATGTTTATTTAAGGTTCATAGTGGTGGTCCTTTTAAAAAAAAAATTAGTAACTGAATGTAGATTTGAAATTGTCAGGCAATCATGTGAAAGAGTTATCCATTAAAAAGGCATAGGACGCCGAAACGTATTGGGTTGTTTCATGGTGCTAATTGATTATGGAGATTAAATAAACAACAAGGTGTTATACGTTGCTGAGTTTGTGTACTTCTTCAAAGACTGTGAAGAGTGTTTGTGGACATTTATATTATGAGAGCCTCACCTGGACATGAACCGGTATCGTGGAAACTCATCAGACTGAGGAAACAGAGAGAATTCAGAGAAACTATATATAATTTCACAAAAATACAGGACAGTAATGTGAAATATGGTGCTATATTGACATTTCAACGTTCTGGTGACATTTTCAAACCACTCAGCCTTTGTTCATGGTTTAACGTGTCATCTGAATCCGAAATATAGGACCATTTCACACAGTTACCCTTGATGTATGTATAGTTAGGTTCATATTCACACATATAAAATAAAACTTGTTATCAGTTTCATATAATTGATATGTGCAAGGGGGTGTTGCTGAGAACAGCGTCAAACACTGTGCTAAAAAATAGCATTTTTAATATGTAAATATTTTATAATCCAGTACTACCCATCTACATAACTATTTATGACAAGACAATTGCATTTTAAAGCATATCTCACCAAAAGTAAATTATCAGCACAGCAATTCTGCTAGCCTTAATAAACTCTTCACGATCATTGCTGTTAGTCTTCAGATATAGTTCACAAAGAATACCTCTAGTCTTTAGTCTTTAGTGGTCCCAATAAATGAAAATAGCTTTCATTTTTCTATTGAAATAGCACAACAGTGCTCCAAATAAACTCTACCAGAATGCTATTAAGTTTCAAATACTATTCTTTTGGAATACTACTAGTCTTATATTAGCAATCAATTGGAGTCTCGACAATGTATATTTGAAGAGTATTTGTGCAGAACTAGTATTCCCTCATTTGCATCTGGGAACACTACATAGTCTTCAACCCTACAAAACGATTACTACATTTTAATAGTAAATGAATATCACTGAAATCACACTAAATGAAGAACTTCCATTTTGGTGAGGGTCAGCACAATGGACTGACCCGGGCAGGCGGGAGGGGTATCTCAATGGACCATGGAAGGTGTGGGGGGAAAGGGTCAGGGGCATGCACACAGACAAGGAAAGCAGCCCTGCCAAGTATTTCAGATTATTCTAACACAATTTACTAATTTTGCTGCATTACACCAACTATCCAAAGATTGTCACAATATGTGGCACTTGACAGAGCTGCTCAGAAAGAGTATGCCTGTTGTACCTTGCAGCAGAGGTGCCAGTTTTCCATATTGAAGTGAAACTGTTCATGTGGCCAAGATAACATAATTGATTGTATGGCATGATCATAAATGTCACAGGCTGAGTTGACATGCTTGCTAACTTCTCAGCTATCAGTGACTGCAGTTGCCCTTGTCTGAGTCCTAGTAGACTAGACCTCAGTGCTCCATGGACTGTAATTGGATGTTATGTACCCATTGACGTGTGCTGCACAAGCCACCTACTCTTCACCAAGCTTCAGTGTTGGTGTGAAAACCAGTGCAGATAACCTTTTTAAAAGACAGGCAAATCTAAGTAGGACAATCACCTGGGCTGAAACCAGACAATGCCACTGTAATCAAGATAAAGCTCACTAAATAGTTAGCCCAGACCAGTCATTATTTTGCTTTCTAGGCTGCTGAAGAAAACTGCAACTTGTTTAGCAGCTGCTGTTCCAAATTTGCATTTTCTGTTATAAACTCACTTAAAAATCCTAAATGTGACTGTTTAATTTGCCCTTGGCGGTGCACAAATTCCCGGTGGAAGATAGCATCCCTTTTTACCTTCACGGATGGCAGAGCATCACAACAGGTCATTGGGTGCTCCAATTCTTACAGAACTTATTCATCTTCTTCCCCTTTTTCTCCACCCCTCCAGCCATGCCTCTTACACCTTGGTGCCTCTCAGAAACCATTTATGCATTCTGCAAGGGTAAATTCAGACTTTCTTGGCCAAGGGAGCCATCAAGATGATCCCATTTTCAGAATTAAAGACTGGTTGTTACTCCTGTTACTTCTTTTTTCTTAGCTACTCTTTATTGACAGTTTAGTAACAGATAGGTATATAACATATTGTTGCACTGACATTTCAATGGAGTGAATAAGCACTGCATCTCTCCATATATTGCACAGCCACCATCTCTACCAGTGTTTGTGAAGGACCCTACTGGGCCTGACTGCTGCCTCTGTGACCTAGAAGAAACAATATCACCCCCTGTAGGCGTTCCATAACCCCCAGATTTTTGTCCATTTTTGGTGGCAGCCCCGTCCTTCATACACCACCCTCTCAGCCAACATACACCAATTCATATCACGTTTCTATTCTCCCAATCAGGGCAGCTGCTCTTTCCCCCCTAATCTTGGAATTTTACGTTTAGCAACCATTTGTCCCAGTGTTCACCATCTATGTATCATGCGATTCAGTTCCGTTGCACTCCAGATGTTGAAGAGATACCATGCTGCAGAAGCGGTCATTAAGCCCCTGGCCACTTCACCCATATATGCCACGACCACTGCCCAAAACCTTTGCAACCGGGGGCATTCCCACACGATATGATAAGAAATGCCTGGTTGCCCAAATCCACACCGGTAATTCACTGTCCTCAAACAACCCATCTTACACAGTGCAGTTTGTGCCTAGTTGGAGCAATGTGGTATTCTTAATTGCACCAATCGGAATCCCACCCATATGGCCTCCTTTCGCACGGACACAAAGGCCTCCACCCAGTCCCATCTAGCCTCCAAGGCCCTGGACCCATTGCTGACTCAACAGTTGCAGTACATCCGGCATATTGTTTTTTTTATATGTCAGGAAGGTTGCTTTCCGGGGCAAGTATTCATCTAGGAGGCGCGCTTCTAGAGGTGAGGATTCGGGGAGCCCATTCCCTTCGGCAGGACTGTCCTGAGCGTGTAACATAACTGGATGTAAAGGTAAACCTCAATGGGGCTAATTGGTAGCTGTGTTGGAGGTCTGTCCAAGGGATAATGTCCCCATAAGCCCAAAGGTCACCTACTCTGGAGAGGCCAGTTAAGTCTCATTTATAGAATCCTGGCTGCGCTTCCACAGTGCCTAGTGTTGCTGTATCCCTTAGGGGAGTAGCTTGCGTAATTTCACTGCACCAAATCATGGCATCCAGAGCTGTATGCCAGAGGGTTACCCCAGTGGCCATGGCACCAAGTAGGGGACTGCTCCCAGGGGTGCCATATGTAGCCCTGAGATAACCTGATAGTTGCATATTGAATCTATCCATATGAAATGCAGGTTTGTCTGGGGGGACATCGACTCAACTGTTGATGGCGGTAAGTTGCGCCGCCCAGTAACACTCCTGCATGTCAGGCAGGACTATCCCTCCGATCATACCACCCACTGGTGAGCTTGTGTTGTGCAATCCTGGCTGGGCCCCCATCCCAGAGTCTTGGTGACACTTCCCTTCATCCTCCGCCATCTCACCAGTTGTTATGCAGTTCCTTGTGAGGATCCACTCTTGTGTCTTAGTGACCCAGGTTGCATATCGGTTGGGTCGGCTCTTGGGTTTGAGGCACCAGTGTCTTGTCACTGCCATCTAGACCTGTTTTGGGGTCTTGCACTACCAGTTGGCCTCCAGTCATCAAGGCAGTCCCAGGCTTCCTCTGGGATTGTGAAGGGCCAGGTCTTTCCCTCTGCCACCACTTGGAAGTGTGCCGAGAACAGCATAAAGTACTTTAAGCCCTGGTCTCGTAGGGCTCATTGCGCTTCCGGAACGCTACGGAGCATCTTTTGGACATGGAGTGTGAAGTCTGGAAAGAAACTGATGGTTGCGTTCTTGTATTTGACTGGTGGGGTGTTTCATGCCGCCTGAAGAATTACTTCTCGATCCCTTAAGTTGAAGATGCAGGGTAGTGCACCAGGTTTGGGCATGATGCCCAAAGTTCTGTGAGCCTACACGACAGAGAAGTAATTAGACAGTCATTTTAAGAATGAAATCGTCAATGAAAAGACCAACTGCTGGACCCTCTGCCCTCTGCCTTCTCTGGGACCCCCACTATACGTACGTTGTTCCTCCTTGAGCAACGCTGGGATTCATCAAGCTTAGCCCACAGGATGCGTGCAGGGAAAACAGACTGCCGCCTCCACAGCTTTGTTTGAGTGACCTACCACTCCAAAGTCCATGCAGGGCACCTACATGGATAGGGATGTGCGTCTGGGGAGCATAGTTAGCGTCTCCCAACACCGAGCTGTCCAGTAGGTTAGATGCTCCACAAGGGCATTTGCTGCAGAAGGGTCAGAGGGACGTGCGCACCGGACACTATTTCCAGGGCCTCTTTTTACTCACCAGGGACCCTGCATTCCATTAGAGTCCATCAACCGCCTTAGTCACACCGCAGGGCCACTCACAGGAGTGTCCAGTTAGCAAGGGGGTGTTGGGGCCACTTCTCAGCAGACAGAGGGACCATGGAGAGGCAAGACACAGGGAGCAAGTCTCCCCCTCTGCCATGAGTTCAGTTAAGTGCCCACTACCACAAGTCAATGCAGGCACCAAAGTAGCTGTCAGCATGCTTCTTGGTCTTTATCTCACACCCTTGGGCCGGCCAATATTCGGCAATTGCAGATCTGGGGCCCGCCGTGTCCAGGTTCAGGGCCTAGGGCTGCTGGGGCCTCTCTGCTCCTTGAGGCTATGGCTGCGCATGCCTCCACAGGCCTATCTGAATGTGGTCATCTGATTTTTGTCATTGGAGCCCGCAGATGGCTCAGTGGTAGCACCGCAGCCACCCACCCCTGGTGGGCTACGGATGCCAGATCTGTGAGAAGATTTTCATGGGATTGGGCCTGTGGGGATCTAGAGATGTTCTAAGAAGCGGCCATCTTATTCTGCTGTCGGCCATGCCTCCCACTCCTATTACTTCTTGATGCTGAAAAAAGATGGAGGCTTTCACTCTGTCCTTGACTTTCACCGTCCACCTATTTCCACATTCCTTTGTTGTAATTTCGCTGACATTACCTGCTATGTCAGACAGGCCATGAATACTCTCATTTCTCTGACTTCCCCTTTGGAGAACACCCAAAGGATGCTAGTAAGTCCAAAGTCATGGTGGTGGTTGCTGTCAATTATCGGAATATGGAAATACCAGTCTTCCCAAACCTCGACAACTGGTTGCTAAAGTCAGGTTCACCTCAGAAAGTCGTGGACCACCTCCATATGATGGCCAATCTGTTGACATCATTGAGATTTTCTATTTATGTGCCAAAGTCACCCCTGACTCCTTCACAGAGGTCCCTTTTTATTGGAACCATCCTGGACATGGTGCTGTTTCAATCCTTTCCTCCGCCTTGGGTCATGGATATTCAGGCTATGATCCTGATGTTTCAACCATTGACCTGGGTCTCAGTGAGAGACACTCTGAGGCTTCTTAGTCTTCTTGGCCTCCTACATCCTGCTGGAAGACCACAGCACATGTGGGCTCTGCAATGGGATCTGAATTCTCAGTGGGCTCAGCACCAAGAGAACTTTTCATATTCCAACCCGGATTTTAGATTGTGCCTACACACAGCTGTGGTTGATGGTCTGTTTTCTACACAACAACATACAGGGTAAATTTGCTGCCTTGAGCCCTTGTAAATTCTGAATAGGTAATGCAACCTAGAGTGTAGTGATGCCCCACAATGTGGATGTTTACATTGCTCAAATGCATAAGCAGGCAGGACAAATCATCCTGAACTCGTATGAGATAGGGCATTCACTCTAATTCAAAGCAATCAGTGAAAAACACCTTGGCTCAGTGAAAGAAAAGTAAATCACTAAAATATTAAATGCACCAAGCAAACAAGGTAATTAGGGGAGCGTGTAGTGAGTAATTTAATCAACTAAAAGAACAAGCTAGCAGGCAAATCAGTCGTATGCAGCGTGCTGCGATGCAATCTGCCAAATGCAGGGCAAATTAGCCTAAGACGATGAGAATGGTGATCATACCTCACCTCAAGAGAGTAAGCAAGCACTGATTCAAAAGCAGTTTGCAGGAAATTAGGTCATCAAAATACTGGAAGTGGGCAAGAGTATTATAAGATGGGTGCTATTCATAAGAAAAACATCACACACATGTTCTCGAAATGAGCACAACAATTGAAAAAAAAAAATTCACGTCTGATCCAAGGACCACAAAATAACTCACTGCCTATTTTCAGTGGGCAGAAGAGACCTGTTCTCCTAATAGCAGACATCAAAACAGTCACTCCATTAAGCGCTCGCTCCTGACATCTATGGTTTGCATGCCATAAATTTTGTAACAAGCAGGGCCAAATCTGATTGCTACGCTTCTTTGATTTGTATTACATAGATGAAGTTATGTAGATTCTATGCTTGTTAGCAAACAAATCACAGAACGAGAGAACAACTCATGCTAAACAACAGCAACTAAAGAGATCCTAAAAAGTCATCAGAATGAGTAAACCAAAACAGCACACACTCTTAGATTAGCTTCTAAGCAAGCCCTCATAGTTGGCCAGTTGCAGCTGGTTGGCAGACTGTGAGAAAATAAGTGTTTCTTGTTGTACAATTCTTGGACAGTTGCTGATGCCAGAAAGCAAGCTTTTGATAGTGTCTTCATCTGGGTCTCCTTATTTTAAAATTCTGCGCTTTACCAAACTCAGAGACACAACTTTGACAGCCTGCTAATTTCTGTTAAGTTGCTACAGGAAATGTTGTGGCTTTGGATGTCTGACTATGGTTTCACTCAGTTTTCACATTTTCATGGTACTTCCTCGATGAAATCTACATCAGCAAATGTCGCCCTGCTCCCAGAAAAAATACAATGT
This sequence comes from Pleurodeles waltl, assembly GCF_031143425.1. Taxonomy (NCBI): domain Eukaryota; kingdom Metazoa; phylum Chordata; class Amphibia; order Caudata; family Salamandridae; genus Pleurodeles; species Pleurodeles waltl. Next base: position 304,544,385 of record NC_090437.1, on the reverse strand, counting down.
ATATTAATCAGAATCGGAACTTTGGTTGGTTCCTTTTCAGCTGATGGGAGTAGTGAAGGTGAGGCCTTAATTGGTGACTGTCAGATGCAGCACAAACATCGACTTGTGTTCTGTGACATTCCATTCTGTATTTAACCGCATATTGGAGGTCATTACAACATTGGCGGTAAATGCCGCTTACCGCCATGCAGAAGACCGCCAACACACCGCTGCGGCTGCGGAATTCCGCCACAGCTATTACGACCCACAGCTCGAAATCCGCCAAAATCCAGACACCCTCACAAGTCCGCCACACCAAAGGTTAGTGATAAACTGGCGATAACAAAACCCACACCATCACGCCAACAGGAATACACCCACACTATCACGACCCACGGATCCACGCAGCGGTCTTTCAACCGTGGTATTCCATTGGCGGTACACACCGCCGCGCTCAAAATACACACACATTTACAAAACACAACCACATTGGACCATTCCAAATACACACACCTGATACACACACACACACCACTCCCACACACTCAATACAATATAAAACACACAACCACATCACCCGCAAACCCTTACGACCAGAAATTTAGACGAAGGCCAGAGAGACAGCACAGCAAAGAAAATCCCACCATACAGAGGCACACAACACCATCACACATACACAGCCACGCACAAAACACCAAACACCCCGAAACATCACCCCACACATCACAACACACACCACCTCACACATCACCCACACCACCCCATGGCACGGCAAAGACACCCCAGGTTTTCTGAGGGGGAGCTCAGGGTCATGATGGAGGAAATCATCCGGGTAGAGCCACAGCTATTCGGATCACAGGTGCAGCACACCACCATAGCTAGGAAGATGGAGCTATGGCGCAGAATCGTGGACAGGGTCAACGCAGTGGGACAGCACCCAAGAACTAGGGATGACATCAGGAAGAGGTGGAACGACCTACAGGGGAAGGTACTTTCCGTGGTCTCAAGACACCACATCGCGGTTCAGAACACTAGCGGCGGACCCCCACCTCTTCCCCCACAACTAACAACATGGGAGGAGCAGGTCTTGGCTATACTGCATCCTGAGGGCCTTGCAGGAGTAGCTGGAGGAATGGACTCTGGTAAGTCAAATCTTTCACTACTTCATCCCCCACCCTACTTGCATGCTATCACATACCCCCACCCTCGCCCTCACCTCCAATCCTCACATATGTCCCACTATCACAACCCACCCATCCCAACACCAAGCCCCGCATGCAACACCAAAGCATGGACACCCATCACCAATGCATGGCCACTGCACATACCCACACACACCCCTAACAATTATCACACAAGGTCCTACACAAGAATGCAAGCACCGGGGTACAGGGTCACCCACCCATTGCACACCATGGCTCACACAGGTGCAATAATTATGCCTTTACACCCCTGCAGGACGCCTACCCAACATCACCGGACAGGAGGTTCTAGACATGTCCACTCCCCCCACAGAAGAGGCCCACAGTGATGACAGCAGCTCTGTCCAACTGGATCTAGATGACCAGCCCGGCCCATCTGGGACCTCGGGACAGTCGGTTCCCCAAACACTGGCACAAGCCACAACAGAGCCTCCCCCCTCTGGAAACACCAGCACAGTACCCACCCAGCGGGCCCATACCTCTGTCCCCAGGACACCTCAAGCAGCAGTGTGTCCACCACTACAGGGAACCCAGGCTAACCCACCACCCCAAGAACAGCAGGGACCTGGGGGCAGTGGCAGTGGGCACACGGTTCAGGGGACAGAGGCCCAGGAACACAGAGGAACTGGGAGGGCTGCTGTGCGACAGGGGGAGGACAGGCCCAGGGAACCCACTCTCCACGAGGCCCTCTCCAACATCATGGGAGCCTACCACCATTCCCAGGAGACTATGGCAACAGTACTGGCCAAGTTTCAGGAGACCAAGCGGCTGCAGGAGGAACAGTATTTGGGGTTCAGGGAGGAACTCAAAACCATCAGTCCCACCCTGGGCACCATTGTAGGGGTGCTGAAGGAACTTGTGAACACCAGGAGGGACACTGTGGCACAACAAGGGGCCCCTGACACTAGCCTGGACGATGAACTGCCCACCCCCTCCGCTGGCGCTAGTGGACAGGAGACACCGCCACAGGACCACGACAACAGCACCCTACCCCCTGCAGATGGAGAACCACCCTGCAAGTGGTCCCTGAGATCCAGGACAAAGACAGAGAACAATGCCAAGACCCCCGCCAAGAAATGAGACCACCCTGATTGTCATCCTTTTGTCCCACTTTGTCACCCTGTCCATCCATCAACTGCCCCAGCTCCACTTCCTATGCCCCCTTGGACAATGCACCTCTGAGACTAATAGACTGGACTCTGCCATGGACATTCCTCCACCATCACCCACTGACCATTTTACAACCCCCTCCACTATTTAGCACTTAAATAAACACCCTTAAATCACAAAACAATCTGGAGACAGTCTGTGCTTTCGAAAATGTGTATTTGCAATAACTGAGGAAAAATGCAATATCCATTGTATTGTCAACATACCTATGTCACACAGCTCTAGTCCATGAGGAAACAAAGCAGATGTCACATAGTGGGACCCAAATCTGTGAAATCGAAAGGGAAAGTGACAACTCAGGGTCCATACACTGGGTGAAAGTGACAGACAGATGAGAGGTAGAACAAGTGTATCAGATGTAGCAGGCAGTGATGTCTTCTTACCTGTGTCTCACTGGAAGTATTGATGAATCACTGTGTTTCTGTTGTCAATATCCTCTTCTTCTGCTTCCTCGTCTTCACTGTCCACAGGCTCCACAACTGCCACGAGACCTCCATCTGGACCATCCTCCTGCAGAAAAGGCACCTGTCGTTGCAAAGCCAAGTTGTGAAGCATACAGCAGGCCACGATGATCTGGCACACCTTCTTTGGTGAGTAGAATAGGAACCCACCTATCATATGGAGGCACCTGAACCTGGCCTTCAGGAGGCCGAAGGTCCTCTCTGTAACCCTCCTAGTTCGCCCAATGCGCCTCCTTGTAGCATTCCTCTGCCCTTGTCCTAGGATTTCTCACTGGGGTCAGTAGCCATGACAGGTTGGGGTACCCAGAGTCACCTGCAAATGCTGAGGGACAACTGTTAGACACACACTAACCCTTAGGGGCAACCCCAGACTCAGACACCTAGTCACACTGTATAGGGTCCATGTCCTCACCTAATAGCCACACGCGGTGCCTCTGGAGTTTCCCCATCACATAAGGGATGCTGCTATTCCTCAGAATGTAAGTGTCATGCACTGAGCCAGGAAATGTGTCATTCACATGGGAGATGTACTGGTCGGCCAAACACACCATCTGCACATTCATAGAATGCCAACTCTTCTGGTTTCTGTATACCTGTTCACTCCTGCGGGGGGGACAAAGGCCACATGTGTCCCATCAGTGGCACCAATGATGTTGGGGATATGTCCCAGGGCATAGAAGTCACCTTTCACTGTAGGCAAATCCTCCACCTGAGGGAAAACGATGTAGCTGCACATGTGTTTCAGCAGTGCAGACAACACTCTCGACAACACGTTGGAGAACATAGGCTGGGACATCCCTGATGCTATGGCCACTGTCGTCTGAAAAGACCCACTTGCCAGGAAATGGAGTGCTGGCAGTACTAGAGGGCTGCACTAGAGGGGGAATACCTGTGGGATGGCGGATAGCTGACATCAGGTCTGGCTCCAACTGGGCACAAAGTTCCTGGGTTGAGGCACGGTCCAGTCTGCAGTGGCAGCCTGTCCTTTAGGGCGGAGGGGCCACGCCCCCCCACCCCATGAAGAGTGTCTGTCAGGCTGAACAAAGATCAGCCTGACAGACACTCTTCATGTTCAGGTCAGGCAGCCAGGAGTGAGACATGCGCGATTTGCGCAGACTCCTGGCTGCCTGAGCTGAACTTTGCTGGGCTGAGGAGATCACAGCTCCTATGGGCGTGACCTCCTCAGCCCAGCACAGGTGCCTCGAGGCCCTCCCCTGGGTGATGAGGAAAGCGTCACCAATTGACACTCTCCCTGGGTGCTTCAGTTTAAGCCCTGAAGTGCCCAGGGCGAGTGTCAATCAGTGACACTTCGTCACAAAGTGGGGTGGGGTCAGCAGTCTCACTGACCCCATCCCACTCTGTGGCAAGGCTGGGACTGCTGCCTTCCCTCATTGGGAGGGAAGGCAGCAGTCCCAACCCTCCTGGGACCTGGAGGCTGAAGGTAAGTGTGCGTGTGTGTATGTGTGTTATGTTTTAAATTAAATGTTTGTTGCGTGTGTGCATGTTTGAGTGTTATGAGTGTTGTTAATGGATGTGCGTGCATGTGTGTGTGAAAGAATGAATGTGTGTGATCTTGTAAAATGAATGTTTGGTGCATGCGTGCATGTTTGAATGGTATGAATGTTGTTAATGGATGTGCGTGCGTGCGTGAAAGAATGAGTGTGTGTGTGATGTTTTAAAATGAATGTTTGGTATATGCGTGCATGTTTGAATGGTATGAGTGTTGTTAATGGATGTGAGTGCATGTGTGTGAAAGAATGAGTCTGTGTGTGTGTGTGCCCCGCCCGCCCCCCTCCCTCCTAAAGCTGCCGGCCGCCACTGCCAGTCTGTAGATGACAATTACATGCCGCTTTTCCATTGTCGACAGGTCCACCAACGGTCTGTACATCGGAGGATGCCGCCATCTCCTCACCTGCCTCAGCGGACGTGCTCTATGGAGGACAACAGCAAGCAGAGGGTCAGCCAACACTGAGGTACAAAAACACAACTTTATTGCACACATTTTTCAATCCGCTATATCCCTGTCTTAATGTGTATGCAATGCCTAGATATGTGTGACGCATTTGAAAATAATGCCATGTGGCCCCCTGAAATGGCGGCTGCCTGACCTGTAATGTGGGACAAGGGGATATGAGGTAACTGCGCTGGCGTTGTACACCGTCGCGGTAGGCGGTCGAAGACTGCTGCGCAATCTGCATTGGTTAACATTGGACCCTATGGGTCCCAGGAGCCAATGACGATTTACACCGGCGGTGACGGTACGCACCGCCGCGGACGTGACCGCCATTTTCTATCTGTTCACTCACTTGATACCTGATCTTCGACAGGAGAGGACCTACACTGCAAGTGCTGCTGTGACTTCAGTCCGGAAGAGACAATGGCTCATGTGTCTGGGGAAAGGGCCCCTACCTTCACTACGGAGGAGTTGGAGAAACTAGTGGATGGGGTCCTCCAGCAGTACTCGCTACTCTACGGTCCTCTAGACAAACAGGTAAGTACACTGTGAGCATGCTGTATGGGCAATGCCTGTGTGGAGTGGTGTGGATGGAAGATAGGAGGGGGGGAATGAGGTGTGCATGTAATGACGGTGAGTGCATGTGCGTCATGGCAAGGGTAGGAACGCGGGCCAATGACTGTGATGGTCCGGACGGTTATATCTTCTCCTTTTCCCCTGTACTATTCCTGTAGGTCAGTGCCCATCAGAAGAACGATATTTGGCGTGCCATCACCAAGGAAGTCCGGACCCTGGGGGTCCACCACAGACAGAGCACCCACTGCTGGAATAGATGTGAGGACATTCGCCGCTGGAGCAAGAAGACGGCAGAGGCCCAGCTGGGGATGGCCTCCCAACGTGGGAGGGGTGCCCGTCGCACCATGACCCCCCTGATGTTCCAGATCCTGGCAGTGGTGTATCCTGAATTGGATGGGCGCTTGAGAGCATCACAACAGCCACAAGGGGGTGTGCACTCTCATTCAGCTGAATCAGCGCTCATTACGAGGTGTCTAGGTGGGGAGGTGGGCTGTGGGTTCCCCTAGGCCAGGGCAAGTTTAGTAGGCAAGGTCCCTTTATAAGGCAGGCCATGTGGCACCCCACCCCACCAGTGTTCAGAGCCAACTACACCTAGTCAGGCTTGTGTGACTTCCATGTGTGCAGCAATCGGGCATAGGCCTTGTACCCCATGTCCCTGTGATTAATTAGGGAACTCTAAGTGCATGGCGTAGTGCAGAGGTCTTCTGTGTCTGTAGTGTCCACCAACGGTAGCGGTATTGCATGCACTCAAAATGTCTTTCTTCTGTCTCCCTCCCCTTTTTTTGGTCTCCCTGTTCTTGTGTGCAATAGCATCATTAGGCGGAGGAGCAGTGGCACCGGAGCAGGAGGGAGCTGCATCCCACATGGCCCTGGAGGGCGAGACAACGGAGTCTGAAGGTACAAGTGGGACGGAGGGCGAGGGGAGCTCCACGGCGGGGACAGGAGCTGAGACCAGCGACACAGACTCCTCCTCTGATGGGAGCTCCCTTGCGGTGGCGGGCTCCTCTGTGCCCCCCCCATCTACAGGTACAGCCACCACCCCCCTACCAGCACTGCCCTCCCAGCAGCCCCTCAGCTTGTGCCCCGTGGCCGCTCACCCAGGAGGGTGGGCATCTCCTTCGCCCCAGGCACCTCAGCCCCTACCCCAGTCAGCCCTGCTGCCCTCAGTTAGGAGGCCATTGACCTCCTCAGATCCCTCATTGTTGGGCAGTCTACCATTCGGAATGCCATCCAGGGTGTAGAGAGGCAGTTGCAACAGACGAATGCTTACCTGGAGGGCATTGATTCTGGTCAGACAGCCCAAAAGCAAGCTTTTCAGACTCTGGCCTCAGCACTGATGGCAGCCATTGTCCCTGTGTCCAGCCTCCCCCCTCTAACTTCCTCCACCCAGACCCAAACCCCTGTACCTCAGCCTATCCCAAGCACACCATCAGACCAGCATGCACACACCTCAACACACAAGGGAAGCTCTGGCAAACATAAGCACCACACATCCCACAGGCACTCACACAAGCATCATACCCATGCAGACATACCAACAGCCACCGCCTCCACTGTGTCCCCTCCTCCTCATCTCCCTCCTCCCTCCCTGTCACGCCTCCACCCACACCTGCATGCACTACATCTTCATCCACTACGTCCATCACCAGCACACCCATCACCACACACTGATCATGTGCACTCACCACCCCCACTACCATTCACACATCCCGTGTCCTCTCCCAGTGTGTCTGTGAGCCCACCTCCCAAGGTACACAAACGCAGCCACACACCCACCCAACATCCATTCACCTCACGTCAGCCTCCAGCCCATGCACCTTCACACAGTCAGCAAACGTACACCTCCTACAGCCACTACCTCTTCCTCCACTCCCAAACCCCCTCCATCTACCCGTCCCAGTGTGTCTAAAAAACTTTTCCTGTCCAACTTTGACATCTTCCCCTCACCTCCCCCACCCCTTCAGTCCCCTAGGGCACGCCTTTCCAGGTCCCAACCCAGCACCTCAGCCATCACATCAGTGGGAACAGTGGTGCCAGCAGTAACTGGCTTCTGGAGTGCGCCAAGCAGCAGGGCAGCACGTGTGCCAAGGAGCCAGACCACGGACAGTCCCCTACCTCAGAAGCATAAGAAGTTGGCCTCTGCCCAGAGGGAGAAGGGCAAAACACCTGCCACTAAGGGCTTTCCCAGGACTACAGTTGGGAGTGGGAAGACAACTGTGCCACCATCCTAGGTGGGGAAAGGTCACAGAAAGAAAGGGAAGTCGCCGCCAACCTGCACGGTGGACAAGACTGCCACCAGCTTCGCTGCCAAGGACACCGGCGCCAGCAGCACCGCTGCCCAGGACAGCAGCACGGCTGCCAAGGACACTGCCACCATCAGCACCTCTGCCAAGGACACTGCTGCCAGCAGCACCGCTGCCAAGGACACTGCCGCCAGCAGCACGCTCACTGAGGCACCCACCAGCACTGCAGGCCAATGAGCGCCGCAAGCACCGCTGCTACTCAGGACGCCACAAGCAGGATGAAGCACTCTTGGCACAAAGCCCCCTCCAGAACCAGTGGAGAAAGGCATCCACTACCTCATTCATTGGAGGTGTCCTTGGCAGCGGTGCTGGTGGCGGTCTTGTCCGGGCACAAAGCCCCCTCCAGAGCCAGTGGAGACTGTTATCCACTTGTGAGACTGTGGCTTTGCACTCCCCAGGATAAAGCAGTGGGCAACCCACCCAATGGAGAGACTTGAGAGACTGTGGCTTTGCACTCCCCAGGATAAAGCAGTGGGCAAATCACCCACTGGAGAGAATTGAGAGACTGTGGCTTTGCACTCTCCAGGATAAAGCAGTGGGCAACCCACCCACTGGAGAGACTTGAGAGACTGTGGTTTTGTACTCCCCAGGATAAAGCAGTGGGCAAACCACCCACTGGAGAGACTTGAGAGACTGTGGCTTTGCACTACCCAGGATAAAGCAATGGGCAAACCACCCACTGGAGAGACTTGAGAGACTGTGGCTTTGCACTCCCCAGGATAAAGCAGTGGGCAAACCACCCACTGGAGAGATTCGAGAGACTGTGGCTTTGCACTCCCCAGGATACAGCAGTGGGCTGTAATGAAGGGCATGGTGTATTTTTCCTGGTTTATAGTGATATTTCTCATTTCAGACATATTGGAGAATATAACTGTGGTAACCTCTTAATTCACTGTTCCAAATGAGATATGGCTGCCTCTCAAGCCCCATAATGTCCTTCAACATGCCTCTCATATTTTTTATTATTCTTAAAGCCATGATTTATCTGCTGATGTGCAAGACAGGCGTGTGGTGGTGAGTCACTAGATAGTAGAAAAAGGTCATTGGATGTAAAATTATTTTAATGTCACCCGGTGAACTATCTAGTACCCTTTAAAGTAAACTGTTAACATACTTGTAGGAAATTGGGTTTTTGTTTGGGGGGGCGATTGGGAATGAAAACCTGTCTCAAACAACAACCAAAATTCCCATCAGGTTGAATCATTAAGGTCACTAAATGAATCTGCGCTTAACCCTCCAGTTGCTTCAGGCAAAAGCAGTCAGACTCAACTTAGAGGCAATGTGTTAAGTATTTATGCAGCACACAGACAGCAATAAATCGAAAACAACACAAAAGAAAAATCTCAAACCAATTTAGGAAAACAGGATTTATTTTAATAAATCAAATGTTATAGTGACAAAAATCCAATCAGTGGAACAGAGATATACAATTTCAAAGTTTTAGGTAAGTGTAGTGCCTAAAAGCACAAAGAACTACTCGCATTCATCTGATTGTGCTAGACTGGGAGAGAAAGTCCCAATTTCAGGCTGACTGTGATGGAGTGCAGGCCCGATTCAGAGGCCAGGGTAATCTTGCTCAAAGCGTTACCTTCTCAATGTCCAGCATAAAAAGTCCCATTCACAGTGGAGGAGGCTACAAAGAGCAGATATAGTGTGGTGGCAGGTCGTGGCAGTAGCATGAACAGCAGGCCTGGCATCATGGATGGTCATTGCTGTAACACAGAGATCCTGACGACCATAGCGGACAGTCATTGTTGGAGCTTTGCACTGGCAGTCACAATGGACTGGTGTTGCTGTAGTGAAGATCTTGCATTGCCGGAAGTCGCTGAGGGTCTCTGTAGCACTAAGTGCAGATCTTGCGTTGCCTGTTGTCACTGGAGTCTCTGCACAAATGGACCCGTTTGCAGTTGCAAAGAGCCCAAATTTCAGGATCTCTCCATTCTTCACAGAGGAGTGCACTTTGATGCCAGCCAAGGTTCTAGGAACTGAGGAGGTACCTCTCGGGGATCACAGACTCACTGTAGCAGATGCCAGCAAGGCTCAGGCATGTCGAGTTGCAGGTCAAGTTCAAGCAGATCACTTGGCAGTTGGAAGGAACCCTCTGAAGCTTACTGTGTCCCTGTAGCTCAGAACAGGAAGTCAGACAACTAACCCTTGGAGCCACTCAGGTTAGCCTGGGATGAAAGAAGCAGGTCCAGTCTTTCTTCACAGAGAGCATGGCATGCCTCAAGCAGCAGGGCAGTCTTCTGGAGAACAAGACTAGCCTCAAGCACCAAGGCAGTGCTGTGGGAAACAAGACAGTCCTTCTGTTGTCTACAGGTCCAGGAGTGTACTGAAGTGTTGGTCTGAGGGCCCAATATTTATATCTGGTGTCAGCCTTTAAAGTAGAGGAAACATCTAGACTACCCTACATACTGTTCTGGGATGTACCTTCCCTTGTCCAGGCTCCATGCAATTTAAGGTGAAAAAAGACTGGTGTCAAGTTCCTTTGTGCATGTGTTGGAAGCAGTCCTTTGAAATGCAAGTGGGGCAAAGAACAGCTCCACCCCACCTATCCTTACAGGATGGCCCATCCAGCCATTGCTTAGTTCGCTTTTATGTCAATGTCTCGGAGAAATACATAGAGGCCAACTGCTAAGCTATTCACAGTCATGTCACCCATGACACAGGCTGAAGGCACAAACTGTTTAGGACAAGAAAATCCCAATTTATTAAAAGTGGCATTTTCAGAACTGTGACTTAAAATCTGACTTCACTACTAAAGAGGATTTTTTACCATTACCAGATTTTCTACCTGTTCCCAATCAAATGTTAGCACTTAAGTGTTACAACAGTATGTAATGTTAGCCTATGGTAGAGGTAGGCCTTACAGTATTAAAAACGAATTTAGTAGTTGCTCACTAACAGGGCATGTAAAACTCTACTCTGTGAGCTATTAGGACCTACTTTAGGAGTGACTTCTATGTATTAAAAAGAAAGTATTAAAAAGAAAGGTTTAGGCCTGGCAAAAGGGTTATTTTGCCAGGTTGAATTGGCAGCTTAAGAATGCATTGCAGGCTGCAATGACAGGCCTGCAACATGTTTTAAAGAGCTACTTTAGTGGGTGGCACATTATGGCCCTCATTAAGACTTTGGCAGATGGCAGAGGCCTCCTGCCAAAGTCTTGCATCGGTATGACCGCATATGCAGCTGTCCCTTCGTGGTACCTATTAAAAGTTTTCTGCTGGGCTGGCAGGCGGAAACAGTGTTTCTACCCTCTGGCCCAGTGGGAAACACACCACAACCCCGGCTCGTAATAGAGCCGGCGGCAATGTTGTGGTGCATCGGGTGCGACAGTCCCTGTTGGGCTTTCACTGCCTGTAATTCGGGCAGTGAAAAGCGTGATGGGGCTGTCTATGGGGGCTCCCGGTACCCTCTTTCTGCCAGCCTTTGCATGGCATTGGGACTGCCATGCAAAGCCTTGCGGAAACACTGGTCGCAATCTGGATTGAGACCGCCAGCACCGCCAGGCCGTTGGATGGCGCCAACCTGGTGGTGCCGGAGGTCGGTCTGTGGGGGCTCCACCATGTCATAATATGGCAGTCAACCGCCCCTGTCGACGGCGGTCCGAGCACCACCGCGATTTGGCGCTGGACCAGCAGACTCGTAATGAGACCCTAAGTGCTGCAGACCTACTAGTAGCTTTAATTTATAAGACATGGGTACATTTAGTAACACTTTACTGGGAACTTATAAGTAAATTCAGAGGCATATTTAAGTTTAGGAAAAATGTTGCTGCACTGTGTGCAGTGCCACTTTTCTTGCCCCCTTTACCGCCCCCCTACTGCCATCATGTGTGCACCGTTTTTAAAATACCGCGCACCATGGCGCATGGTAGGGGCAATAGCATCATTTTTCATGATGCTATTGATGTACTCTGCAGGAGTAGTGCCAAAATATTGCAGCTACTCCTGCAGAGTACATAGGGGCCCATTATAAGTAATGGAAGCCCCCTTTTAATGCCTGCTCTGAGCAGGCGTTAAAAGTGCTGTACAAACTGTACAAGGACATCTGTTAGGTTTCCTTCTGCCATTTCTTCGGCCCCCCTAACTGGGGAACGCCTCCTTTGCATACATTATGCCTGGTGCAGGCATAATGTAGCGCAAAGGGTTACAAAGTGGCGCAATTAATGCATTACGCCACTTTGTAAATGTGGCGCAAGAAGTTTGCCTTGTTGGACCACATTAGTGTAAAAAATAATGAAGCTAATGTGGGGCAAGGTGGTTCTAGGGGCTTATAAATATGCCCGTATGTCTGCTATGTGAGCGCAAACCAGTGGTAAAGGATACAAAGTCCTAAAGCCAACAAAAAGAAATTCAGAAAATAGGAGGGGTGAAGGAAAATATTTAGGGGAAGATCACACAAAGGATAACAGGCCTAACAATACTGCATACTCATTTTAAATGGTTCAGGGTTTCAGGGTGATTCCCTACATCGGATTATCATTGAGCAGTGGAAGCTCAGTGTCTTTGAACCATTTCTCAAAAATATGTATGTTTAGCATGTTTCTCATTGTGTGTCTTGCTTCTCCTTCAGATGATGGAAATGTGCTGATTAAATAGTAGAACACTGGAATGTCGAGAGACAGTGGAGCAGCAGAGGCCTATTAATACTGGTAAAGATTAAAAGTCCTAATCCACAGCATCTGCCTCTCTCTCATTCTCCTGCCTTTCCAGAAAATATGAATTGAGCAGGAGAAAGAGAGGCAAAGGCTGTGGACCAGGGCACAAAGTGAGCCTTCCCCCACCTTGCTGTTGAATGTCTGGAGCCTTGGAAGGCAAGAGGGAGGAAATCTGCTCACACATATACTAAAGTATAGAAAAAGTGATGGATAGAATGCTTGAAATAATACCACCCACTGATAATTATTCAGGGTGCATCCCAATCCATTGTTGTTTTGCACACTATGCCACCTCAGTTTGGACCTAGCTATATGCAAATCAGTCGTGACCCTGCTCCAGTGGGAACAGTCCAGTCCAAACTGCCAAGCTAGATCCTCCCTGAATCAGAACACCAGCAACACAGGACTGGTTTTGCCCTTGTAATAGGCTCATATATAGCTTGGTTCCAGTGAAACAGTTTGTACAGGACCACGTCTGGGCATACCAATCCCCACTTAGGGCAACATACTAAAGTTTTCAAAAAATGATGGGAAAATTGCTTGAATGACACACATACATATATCTGAATATATATATATATATATATATATATATATATATCTATATATATGTATTCACCAAGCAAAACCCGAGATACTGAGGCTCAAAAAAGTGGCGGTCCGACCATGCTTTCGGGAAAAGCCATAAATAAATCAAACAGATTCTTGTAGCAACAAGAAAGGTCAGGACACTTCCAGTGAAATTAAAGAATTTACTATTATACAGATACTTCCTCCCAACATGTTTCAGCCGTAGCCTTGTTCACAGATGGGGGAACTCAGCACATTAGCATACAAATACCCAATACCAACAAAACTGAAGACAGACAAATGTAACACATATAGCAATTTGCTTTGCAAGCGCAGTGGCCATATTAGGCTAGTCAATGGTACATAGGATACCTTCCACAATTTAACATTCAATAATGTCAACTGTGAGCATGGGGGTGGATACCGACCACTAAATGCATGGAAGTCATCTAATACATGGAGTGGCATGGGTAAAGGGGCACAGCATGGGAGCATGGCCCGTTCTGAGAAGACCTGGGGCACACCATTACACAACACCAACAACAGTCCCATGGGGGCATGCTGTCATGCCAACGATGGAGCAAAGGGAAAGCCACGACAGGAGGGAAGGCCACTACGTCAAACTTACATCCTGCCACTCGTCAGCCAACATACCTCCTACATTAACTAGGGCCCTATTAGCAATCCTCTAGCCAAACTGACAACTGCAATGTAACTGCGACAACAGTTGCCACTACCACCTCTGATCTGTGTGCAGCTCAAGTAGCCAATGGCAGTAACCTCCCCACGGAACATACACACCTAAATTAGGGGGTGAGGATGACATCTGCAACAATCCCCTGAAACAAGACAAAGGCCCCAGTACACTCAAATGTCAATGCCCATAGTTGTCACAAACATCAGCCAAAGTAAACAACAATAGGAGCGACACAGCACTAAGGACACACCCATGCTGCATATGTCAGGGTCCATCCTGTGCCTGGGTAACAAGGCAACATCCCAAATGTCATACTGCTCAGACAACAGCATTGAGGAGGGGACACATGTAACTGGTCACTGAAATACACCTGCACAGTCATGAAATGAAATAGGACACTGATACGACTATCAGGGCAATCCAATGTAACACACATTACCCAACATCAGCAGGACCCATTAACAATGTCAACATCCATATCAGATCATAACATTGCCATGCATAGGATATGTAACATGTCAATTACATTTAAGTCAATGTGAACGATCAGGGATTGGGGCAGGTCCAAATTGTTAAGTGTGCTGCCAGGGCCATCAGAACACCCACAGCCAGTGAAAGGTCTCACCATGAGAATGGATATACACGGAGGGTCGAGTAGGACAAGAAGGTGGGAATTCTCTATTTGGCATAAACCAACACCTAGAGGCGATGAGGCTGACAAGTCTGATAACTCAATAACATACATGTGACACACAGGTGGGCCATCGGCCTGAAACAATGCCCATCTGAAGGACTGCAGATATTAATACAAAACAAGATCACAAAGTGAATTCATCAAAAGGCAGGCAAGTCACGTCAAAATTGTCACAACACAGACACACTAATTGTACCCTGTTTCATTGCAGAGGAAGATGGATCTCCTGCCGATATGCCTGTCCCAGATTTCCCTGATGACATGGATGAAGAGCTGATAAACATTCCCCAGGAGACTATCCAAAAGGTCCTTGAAACCCTCCAGACCCCACCTTCTGTCACAAAGAGGAGCACAGAACAAGCAGCCCTCGCTGAGGAACCACCCCCCACCCCAATTGTAAGACCTGCCAGCTCCAATATAGCTGAGGACTCAGACGACACTGGCACCAGCTTTGAGAGAACTGTAGTTGGAGTACAGCGGGAGCTGGCCAAGGAGGTGTGGGTGGGGATGCAAAATATGGCAGCCAGCCTTGAGGGGATGCGTTCGTGCATGATGTCATCTGCAGATCAGGCAGCAGCTATGCAAGCCCTAACATCTATCTTGCAGGAACTGCAGAAAACCCAGAAGGAAATCAGCACAGCTGTAATACAGTTGACCCAACACCTACAACAGCAATCCTGTCAACGCGTGCACGAATGCAACATTGAACCCCTCAGGGCCGACCTGGCTGCCTACCATCGTGATGTGGCTGCTATTCTCAAGAACCAGCAGGCCCTCCTTGCAGCAGTACTGCCCTTAAGACCTTCACAGGGAGCAGCGACCGGGATGTCTGACTCCACGTCTTCTAACACTGAGGTGTGTGTTGCCCCTTTACAACCAACAACAACAAGGACAAAGCAGGCAACACACACATCAGAAGAAGAAGACATGGAACAGATCACATTCACAAGGAAAATGACCCGGAAGCATTAGTCCCTGCCACATGGCCAACTATTACCAAAGTCCTGCGTTTTGAAACATGGCAGTCTTACAACAACTGTACTCAAGCACTGTTCTGCTAACCACTGTATATCTTGTCACCCAGCCCAGTGATTGTCTCTCTCCTACTCATTGGCTAAGTCTGTCGCTCTGCACTGTCTGAAACAGCAACCCCAGCATGACAAAAGCATTTTGGTAAACCCTTGTGTTGGATCACACTGGAAGATTTCACTATAATGGACTCACAATCATGGACAATGTACATATAGCACTACAGCACTTTTCAATAAATAGCACTTACACAACAAATCTGTCTCTGGGTAATGTGACATATCAACTGCGCAGTAGATAATTGAACTGTCCCTACTGTCAAATAACGTAGCTTGTCAATACAACTGTCCAGATATTATGTAGTTAGAGAAATCTGCACAGTGACCAAGATTGCATCATACTCTGCCCATCCTGAGGGAATAATCAAATGAAGTGAGAAACCATACACCACCATGCTGTGTTGGACAGAAGAATGCGTCCTCAGGGGATAACTAAGTCATCAAATAGTGGCCGCTAAATGTTGTCAACATGCAAAAATAACACAATAAACATGCCACACTAATTTAAGTAAATACAAAAAAAATAATGTACAAATGAAGGTGTCTGAGTTAACATACAAATAGGTAATCATGCCGAACTGTGTCACAAATGATGTATGAGGGTCATGAAGACAAGAATACAAGATTGCCAATGAGAACTCATCTTATAAGGGTGTGCATGATCATCACACTGCAGTCAGACCTAAAACTGTTTCCCCAATATCAAGTCTGGAAGCACTGTTAGTGACTTTGAAAACACACTTATCAACAGAAACACATTGGGAACCATATTAACTGTGATTGGTGGTTGCAACAAAGGGTAGACACTTTGCAAGGTAGCTCTGGGTTAGCTGCCAATCGTACAGCTCAGTTGGGATTTGTTTGTAGCATTGGACACAGATGTTATAGTACAAAAGAGATATACACGGAATCCAAACCCACGATCAAGTACCATTCAACACATACTATTAAGGGGTAACCAAGTATTTATTAAAAGCTAACCATAGATGAGGAAACTGAAGGAAAAATCTTACCTACCCTAATCCACCCTGACTACTCATTACCCACAACTGTCCCTAACTAACCTAAGCTGCACTTACTTATCACATGTAACGAAACGTTCTAAACATCTACCCCTCACACCCCTTATGAGATGGGACACATTGAAGACAACACATACTAACCTAAACACATACTATACTATCCTAAACAAATATATATATATATATATATATATATATATATTTTTTTACACACAAGAACCCCAACATAGCCCCCCACCCACACATGTAATAAGTCAAAAAAGAAACAAGCAGGACCCCCTACCCCCCACCCACTAACACTGACTAAACTAACAGCCTATACTAACCTAACACTAAGCCCCCTAAGCCCACTAACTATAAGAACAAGGAAAGAGGAGGGAGGGGAGGGTACCATGTCCATCTATTCAACTGTCTAGAGGTTGGCCCTCCAGATGGTCCTCTTTATATCCTTGACCCGCCATTTAATGTGCTGCATGTCCCGGCTCAGGTGGCTCACCTTGCGCAGCACTTTGTCCATCTTGTGTTCAAGTCTATTGAAGGCTGCAGGGTCAACAGCTGGAACAGTGGCAGTCTGGGAACCGGTGGAGGAGGTCTTTGTGGGCTGTCCTGCACCGGTGGCAATGCTGGGGCCAGGAAGTCCAGCAGATGTAGAATCAACAGAGGCAGCTGTGGGTGGGGCCACCTGGCTCTGATTGGTGGTTGTTTCTGTGGTGGCTGTGGTGGGCACAGTAGGCCCACCCTGTGGGAAGGCTCACCATGCCCCGGAGGCACGTTCATGGCGATATCGCCGGGCCATCCTCCGGAACCCCGACTCCACCAGCAGGATGTGCTGGCATCGCTTGGCCCAACGCTGAAATTCACAGACCTGGTCTGGAGTCATGTTAGCTGCTGTGAAGACAAATGCAGATATGCCACATTAGTAACTGCATTGTGTGAAACGGCACAGCAAGTTAATCAGACATTACATCTACTGTACTTCTAACAGCTCATATCACGAGCATCGAATGTCCCTGAGGAAGTACATGGCAGGCCAGACAACAAAGGTCACATCACACAAACCACATCCATAACCCACAAGATGGGTAACAACTGGCCTTGACTTGCAATCTGAGTTCTGACAGTTAACATCTAAAAATCATGCTACGTATCCTTCACCAAGAGCTGGGCTACAAATGTCTGTGTACGGAAAGCAAAACTAAAGCCACATGGTCTGCAAGTTGTAACTGGACTGTCCAGTATGGTACCAAGTGCCAAACCTGAGTGTGTATACTACTATGCAACCAAACCGTCACTTATTCACAGGTATGTGTAACATACTGGTAGCATCAGTACTAGGTACCCCATTCACAAACCCATGGCCGTGTTTGAGGGGGGGCGGTGGATACACAACTATAATTTGCCAACAACATGTACACTGAGGAGTGTATAGGCTAATCCACACATGTTTGTCTCTACAGACACACCACAGGTAAGGTCTATCTACAATTTGGAGTCAGCAAACCCTAGAGCACTCATAGGGTCAGACATGTCAGGAAAATCAGAACTTAGTACACAACATAAACTTCCAGTGAGGCCTGACTTACATCAGACACAGAGTTGCTAGAACACTCATGATCATGAATTGCATGCACACCTAGGCGATTACACTGAGGTTCCACAGACTTGATGCACTACATGTGGAAGTACATGCTGCTAGGAGGTTCTACCTACTGTTTCAAACGTACGTAGGTAAATAGTGAAGCTGATGTCTATTGGGAAGCTATTAGCTCCACCAATCTTAGAGAATGTGGGTCTGAGAGGCTGACTAAATAGGGGCTGACTTCCATTGCGACTCTTGGTGATACAAGTGTCAGAGACATGACTATCCCCTGTACTCACAGTGGGGCCTACAGGGATGTCCTACAATCCCTACATGATACCAT
Organism: Pleurodeles waltl; assembly: GCF_031143425.1. Classification (NCBI taxonomy): domain Eukaryota; kingdom Metazoa; phylum Chordata; class Amphibia; order Caudata; family Salamandridae; genus Pleurodeles; species Pleurodeles waltl. The sequence goes on along the minus strand of NC_090437.1, from coordinate 304,526,087 downwards.
TGGATACGCATTGGCAAACTCAAAACATGTGAGAACTGCATTCCCACTCATGGAACAAGTGAAAAACTTGCCCACCGCATCACACCTTGCTATGCGTCCAACTCACACGAGTCCATAACCAGCAAACACAACATATAACAGACACATCAACACTTACTGTAGTGGTCGGGGTCCTCAACTGTGGCCACCTCTCCCACAGTGTAGGGCGCCGGTCCACCTGTAAGGTATGGAAGGAAGAAATGTGCTCAAAATCTGTGCACAGTGCAACATTTTCAGTATCATTTACAATGTGTAGGCTGAATAAGGACATGGAAGCCATGCAGACATGATGGTACTGCATCTGATATTTCACGGCCAACTTGTACATAGCATGGGTCTCCTGTGACAGTTACACACATATCTGCACACATACATTGGCCCTAACTATCATGTGGTTGCAAACTTGCCCCATGATTGGTGAGCACTAACAAATATGGAGTGTAATCGTCTCATCATGTGCATCCAAGAGAAACATCCAACGCCTGGTTACTTGAGGACTGCATTACCAGTCAAACATGCCTTGTGGCCATGACACATGTAGTGCACATAGGCCCAATGTACAGAGGGAGGGGCAGGGACTCCTGTAAGCCACCCTGTTGTTACAGTATAGTCAATTGATGTTGCCCAGCTATGGTGATTTGCATCAACCATGGAAATGTGAAGCCATGTGCATACACTTGGACTGCCATCCATATTTGGATTGTGGCTCAACCGATTCCAACAAACATCTTAAGATGTTAGCTGAGGGCACCTTACACCTTTTCACAATGTTTTCAAATCATTAACTGACATGTATCCAAAAAGATCAAGAAACACAATAATCCCACACATTCATAGTACTTCTGTGAACACTTTCCTTCCACACTCACCAGACTAACATGAGACCAATGTTTGAGCCACTTTGCTATTATCAATTGACGTGAAGGCAGCACTCATTTTCAGCATCATGTAGTGATTCTAAAGTCAGTCTAGCAATTGCGTCAACATTGTTGGCCTAAATGTTGGTACATCTGTACTTCTCTGTCAATAATACACTATATAGACATGATTGGCTCCTATTTTGTTAGCTGTGCTGACAAAAAGGCCGCACCAATTTCCTTAATGGTAAAGTTACCTGTAAGTTTGCTGAGCACATGCTACCTGACAGCTAGCAATTGTGATCCTTGCCATAGTGCATCAATGCTCCCCTTATATTTCCCCAAAATTATACACAGTCATCAAGTTAGCTGGCAGACACGGCACTAATCCACTGATGTCACTACAGAGCATTTAATCGTGCACAATAACAATAGTCGTACTCACCAACAGTGACACCAATCATGATTCCCAGGTGGTCCAAGAGATCCTGCTCCCTGGTGATGAGGTCAGCTCGCCGGTGCTTCAGCTGGTGGTCACTCCTCTGGCTGACATACACATGCTGCAGGTGATGCAGCACCTTTCCCCACCGGATTCTGTGTGCCTCTGTCGGGTACCCCTGTATGACCGGCAAGAAATGTGTCACCAGCCAGATGAAGCCCCCCAACTCCTCTTCCCCCATCCTGCCAAGACGTGGCCTACCAGACATACTTATAATTGAAGAGAAGGAATAGGGGTAAAAGAAATAGAAAGGGGAAATGGGTGAAAGTAGGGGTAAAAAGACAGAAAAAAAGTAAACCTAAACACTAAAAGAGCCCAACTATCCCCAAACTAACACTACCCACAACAGACTCCCACAAACAAGAAATACACAAGATAAATGGACAAATGTAGACAAACCACAGTACTACAGTATACACAAACAATATTTATTTCACAAATGGACTTTACAGATAGCACACAGGAAAGATACAGCACAAAATCTCTGGACAACACTCTCTACACAGCCACACAGTTTAGAAGGATCATAGACTGCAAAGTGAAAGTGAAAGTACACCCACTGTACATGATCTGTAAACAGGATATCCTATTACATCACTTCCTGTATGAAAGGTCCCGCCTTTTTCGCGTTATGCGTAATTTTTCATTTACCAAAACTGTATTTGCGTCATTTTTTTGGACGCACAGACGTGAATATTAACCCGCATCCACATAATGATACATGGACTGTACAAATATCTGGATGTGGCAAAATTTCACTCCTGTGTATCAAAAAAAATGACGCAAATACAGTTTTGGTAAACAAAAAATTACGCACACCGCTAGGGACGTCAAAATTACAGTGCATTAACTGGTTTGGGGCATTTTTACTTCTTTTTTTGTTATTTTACATTTGGAACACATCAGAGATTGGCTAATTGAAGACAGTATGGTGTTGATGGTGTATGTTCACGTGTGACATCATACTGCAGCGGAACATCATCCACTACACCCTTCACAGTATGTTCACAATTGGCTGACATCATAGATGGTCATAAGTGTGCCCTACATACATGTGTGGCACAAATTGTGCATGTTTGCCATAAGGAGAGGATAGCAATGTGACGCACATATGTACAATACCTAATTGCCTTTGGCTCAAAGTGTGTGCTTTGACAACTAATTTGTTGGTTGACCAAGTGTGTGTGTACATCACATGAAGCATTATTGTACATTTGGTTGTATGAATGTGACGTCCATGTGTCCAACCCTAAGATGCAAGTAAAAATTGGAATGAGCAAGGGCATGTGTTAGTCATACATGTAACAACACCGGCAAAGTATACTTCCAAGTTTTAGGGTCACGTAGACACCACATGTGACATGGCATGCACCAGATAGATGGCAGACGCATGTTCATGTCAAAGGTCCGCAATTTCTACATCCTATGTCCTAGAGTATTGGTAAGAGCTTCCTAGGCACTAGTTGATGAATCCCACAGTGAGTCATACACATGCATTGAGGAAGTGGGTACCATGTTGTTTGCACAGACAGACAAGGGTCAATCTCATATGTATGATGACACCACAGTTGAGGCCATAGAAGTAAGCCCCAACTATCAAGTGGCTGTGGTGGACCAGCATACAAGACAGCACGTGTCCACATATTTCCAGTGATCAATTGCACATAGGTGTCTTGTTCATGTGTGTGGTCCAATGATAATCCTGTAGATTGTTTGGGGTGTAATTTGTCACAGTTCGGACCAGGACTCATCATGAGTCAGTGGCAGCTATTCCTGTAACTACTGAGTATCCTTTGTGATCAATGTGAGTAAAGTAGATGTGGACATGTGAACCAACATGTGGATGGTCCCACCCTGCCACTAAAGACGTGTAATGAGACAGTCAACAGGGCAACCTTGGTGTGCTGATTGAGATAATGTCTCAATTGTCATGTTCCGGCAGGTGTCATTACAACATTTGTACACAGGTTGGCCTCTGCATTTCCCACTGCATCTGGGAACATCATAGCCTCTGTGCTGTTTATTCTCGCAGCTATTCACCACACACAGCCCATCACTATGTTGTGCGCACTGTGATGCTGTGTGTGAACTGTCATGGTTCTGACATTTGTGTATTAGTCATGTACATTATCAGAGGTTGCTGGTTGTGCTGAAAGCCCCGTACCCAATCCCTGCCTATGACCCTGGGACACTGTCACACTTTGTCATTCATGCATAAATGCAACCCAGACAAGGGATGGGCCATGAATTTTGCATTTCCAAGAGGATTTAACTCAAATGGTACAGTTAAAAGGCAGATGATGCTATCCAATGAATTTGTGTATGCATGGAAGAAGCCCATGCCCAATGCCCCCTGATGAATGGCAGGTTTGCTAACGCAAGTGTGGTACATATGTAGACACAGGGATACTTTATTGTGACGCACAGACAGTTGCCAGTCAGGCTGACAGAATGCAAGATGATTCAGGAGCCAGCTACTGGACAAGTTACATAATCAGTGGTCTGACTGAGACTGTTTGGAGGACAAACTAGACAGTTGACATGTCAATCTGTGTACGTCCTGTGTTTTTGAAGGTGACAAATGAACCCAAGGGTTGTGTTACACGGCTTAATTACTATCAATGGTTGACGGTGTATTTGACATAATGGCGACTCCTATGCTGTTCCAGGCATCATCATGGGCAGTGCTTTTTGTAATGGGTGGTGTGCATGGAGGTGATCACAGGTGTGGGCTGCATCTGTTTCTCACCAGTCCTGTAGGTGAGACTTGCATTCTAAGGGCCAACAGACATTTTCACAGGGGAAGCAATGTGCTAACAGGGCTTTGAAACTAGAAGTCAGTGTATAAATTGACCTGACGTCCATGCAGTCAGATGTTCTATGACAATGACATACCTTAGGAAAGGGTGTAGCACACTGGTTTGCTAATGTTGGTCTGTGTGTGTAGAGGAGGTATTATCAGGGTACACATCTTAGTATTCCAGGGACCTCTTACGACAGGTGGTTTGTGACCAGGTGCATGGGTGTGTCAGGAGTTAGGAAATGGGGTGACGTGCATGGAATGTCATGTGCGCAATGTATGTCATATGTGTGGCACTTGTGCTGTCTATGTTCTGCTTCTATGGAACTCTAGTCACAGATATTCCTTGCAAATATTGGATGCAGTTGGACTAACTGCTGTCAAGGGTCTTGTCAGACATTCCTGTTGTTGATGCCAAAGCATATTGACTGCCTCATGTATGAGGCTTGTTTTCCCCTTATTGAGTGATGGTGTCATAGTTGTGTGCCATATGCTGCGTTGGACCTTGCTTTCAACATGTATGTGTGAAATAGTTGTGGTCCTCTGCTATAGGCCTTCAAAGGAGAAATGTACATGATAGATGTCATTAAGAGTGTTTGTGTATGTGACCATTGTATGTTAGGCATCACATAAGCTCTGGGATGTTCCGTGTCCTACTCAGTATCTCAGCAATGCTCCATGAGGCAACACTCTTATTCTGATAAGTAGAGATGAAGGTGTGTAAAAAAGAATAGCCAGACCATGATATGGTGATTATAATAGGTGTTTATTTAAATTTGTTAACTAAAGTGGTGAAGGTGATCATATTCAGAAGAAATTATTTACAATCTGTTGCCGCCTGCGTATACCAGCAGCTGTGTTCAGTAGTTCCCCCTCCTGTTGCAGGCCAGCATCCTCCTCTTCCTCCTCTTCAGGCATGTGTGGCTCTGGTTCCAGGAGGGGAATGTTTCTTCTGATGCAAATGTTGTGCAATATTGCACATGTGAGGATGATCCTACAGACTATCTCGGGGGAATATAGGAGGCTTCCACCAGTGATGTCGAGGCAGCGGAACCTTGACTTGAGGATGCCGAAGGTCCGCTCGACAATGCTGCGTGTCCTCCTATGGGCCTCGTTGTATGCACGCTCTGAAGCTGTACTCGGGTTGCCAAATGGTGTCATAATCCATGGCTGGATGCCATACCCCTGATCAGCTGCAAGAGAAAATGAATGGGATCATGTTGATGTAGCTGGCACTATTGAAAAGACCTTTAATGGCAGTAGTTGTCTTGTGTTGTCTGTGACTCTTTTGTGTACTAATGTGACATCCTATGCTTGTAGGCTATACCATCTGCATTGTGTTGTTTCCTTGGCTGAACAAGTGTTTGTATGCTAACCGTTTGTCAGCAGTATGTTTTGGGATTTGCAGTACAGTGTGCCATCCCTAGCATTGTGACTTGTGATACAGGTGTCCGTGTGTCTTCACTGGGGGTGAGATGATAGTTCCATCCACAGTTAAAATTGAAAGTGTTGTGAACACGTTCATATCAAAGTACCCTGGACATCCCATTCCTTTAGACTTAGGTAATGTATTAATGTAAAGGTCATTGGGACACTTACAATTTGCAAGGTGACATTTCGGCAACCACACTCATTGACGTCTTCACATTAGGCTGTACAGTAAATTCCGATGTGTGACAGGTTCAATGGTGACTTAAGAAACATGGCTAGCGATGTCACGACCTGTGTGTTGTTGTGGTGTATATGTTGTGTGTCCTAGAGGGTTGCTGTGCAGTGTATATATATGTAGGTTTTTGTACTTACCAACAAGTAGTCCATTGCCATACCGTCCTTCCTGGAAGTGTTCATTGATGGTGCAGTGACGGAAGATGTATGAGTCATGTACACTCCCAGGATGTTTAGCCACGATGTTGGTGATCAATCCCCGGTGATCGACAATGGCCTGCACGTTGATGGAATGTGTGTGCTTCCTGTTGCGGTAGAGGTGTTCAGTTGCAGCAGGTGGCACAAGGCGTACATGTGTGCAGTCGATTGCACCAAGGATGTGTGGGAAGCCTCTGATTGCGTAGAACCCCTGTTTAGTTTCCTGCTGCTTCTGCAGTGTGTTAGGGAAGCAGATGTGGTGGGGTGTCAGTCGAATGATGGCGTCCAGTACTTTGGGCAAAAAGGCGGAGAATGATGGTTGTGATATTCCGCCAACCAGGGCACCAGTTGTTTGAAAAGAGCCACTTGCCAGCATATGAAGTACGGCAAGCAGCTTTGTTTCTGTTGGGATGGTGCAGGGTGTCACCAAAGTGGGGGCCAACTGCTGTTCAATGTTTCGCAGCAGCTGCTGAATGGCCTGCCAGTTCAACCGGTACCTCTGTATGATGTTGTGTTCCCTGAGGCCCTTAAGGGTTGTTCTTGGGCGGAATATCCTCTCCTGCCTTCTGCGCTGCCTTTGGGGTCCCTGCTGGTGTTGTTGTAGCTCCTGTTGTTGCTGCTGGGCTCTGCGTCTGCGTGCACGCTGGATTAGAATCACCTCCATGTCTCCCTGTTGCTGCTCTGCTGCTCTGCTGTTTGTTCTGTGTGTTCTGATTAAATACAGGTGTGTTTGCCCCATTTTAACGCCTGCCCTGACCCAGGCGTTAATTTTTTACACAAATCGGGCTGTGCGTCATTTTCTGGCTCCGCCTCCCAGCCGTGCGTCATTTTTGCCATTTTTTGGATGGGAACGCCTACCTTGCATATAATTAACGCAAGGCGGGTTGCGCATCTAAAAAATGACGCACACAGTGGAATTTTGTCGTCCGTGGGCTCGGGCGTCAAAGTTTAAATACGGGGCAACGTTTGCGCTGATTGTGCGGCAACATTTTTGACGCACACTCGGCGCAGGCGGAGTATAAATATGCCCCTCAGTGTATTGTCTGAACACAATGCATACAGTTCAAACAATTAATGCATCAGCAACAAAAGCAACAAACATGTAATTTTACCAATTTATTTGCATGTACACTTTTGGCTTCACATGCTGTACATTGTACAGGATATTGACCCCATGAGAGATCACAAGCCATTGAATGTCCAGTCAGAGTCCAAGGGGGAGGGACATGTCATGAGACATGTGTAGGAGTGAGGTGCATCAGTGAGGAGGTGTTCAAATTGCCAATAGGTACGATTTGGCACATTAACAGTCCATGCAAGATAAGTCAACAGTGGTAGTGTAGAGGGCATGTTGCCAGTTGTTACTACATCTAGATCCTGGTGCCTTAATGACATGGTGCTGGGCCACACATCAAGGCCCTTATTTATGGGCACCTAGTGGCACACAGTGCCACCAGAGCGTAATTTTTTGTTACGCTGCATTGGCACAATCTTCCAGTCCCCAATTGCCTGACTGTTACACCCACCTAGCATGCCTTCTCATTCCCTGGTAATTATATGCCCCTCTCACACCTGACACTGCATGTAGTTGGCATTCCATGTGTTTTGATAAGGGATTCCCATGCAACACCTGTCTAACCCACCAGCTTCTGATTCCTTCCAAATTTGTCACTTCTGGGTTTGCTCCTGTTTTGTCCAACAATTCAAGGGTGGTGTAGGAGTGACAAGAGGAAGTCTGAGATCTTTGTATGTCCTGTGAATTTAGTTGTTCAATGTGTGTTGCATTGTGCATCCCGCATAAGGAGCAATGTACATGAAAATGGTGCATTGATCCTGAAGCAACTCTATTCTTACGCCCCCCTAACCTAACAACACCATGGTAGCACCATATTTACATTGCGGTGAACCATGGCGGACATTTACACAGTAGCCTCATGAGTTATGGCACTATTGTGGTGCTTTGCTGCATTATCACTATAGATTATGGCACTAGTTCAGCAAAGCACAGGGAGATGCTTTGTTACAAGGGGTACCTCACTAAGACGTCTGCCTTTGGCAGGCCTTACAATTGACATCAAAGAGTGGCACAGTGAAATATTTAGGAATCAACTGCCCCATTTTTTCTGACCCCTCTACGTAGGAACGTACCCATTGCATACATCATCTCTGGCACAGGCATATTGTGATGCAAGGATTCAGAAAGTTGTGCTATACATGCATTGTGCTACTTTGTTCATATAGCAAAAGGGAAATGGGCACCTTGAGGGCAGATTGGCATCAATCTAAATGATGATGGCGTTGCGCTAAGGCCTTTGTATATATGGCCCCTAGTGAGACCACTTGTAGCTGATGTTATTCAGGAAGGTGTCCTTTAGTGCACAACCCCAGCCATAACCGCTACACAGGCACCCTTGCAGCATGGTGACATGGCATCTACTTATACAGTAGCATAGATGATGATCACAGACATGCCCTATATATATTGTATTATCACTTTTGTGCCCATTGCCAATGGTGCAACATCCAAGTTCTTGGTGGCCCACCCTGCACAACAGGCCTTGTACATGTTGCCCAATGGGTGTAACATATGAGCAGATGGTACAGTTGCCACAGCGAAGGGAGTGATGTGAGGGTTGAGAAATGGTCTTTACAGATAGGGGGAGGTGAGGGCCCTTTACATGTGTTTAGCCATCATTGTGCCTCCATGCAATCCTTTTGCATGCATACAGTGGGTGCTATCTGCCCCCCCTTCAACCATTTGTTGGTTGCCAGATTGCCCCCCCACTGCAACTCATCCGGCATTTGTGGTAGTTCTTGAAATGCTGCACTGTCCTGTCCTGGAACTCTGATGACCAACTCCTTCGGGATGACCGCTGCCACCTTCTCCTCCAGCTCATCCAGCTCCTCCTGGGGAGCCGGACTTCTACCTCCAATCTGGGCTGCCATTTGGTTTCAGGACAGTTTTTCTCTAGTTCTGCACTTGCAATCGTACCAGTGCTTTTTACAATTGGTCACAGACCTCTTCATCTCTGGCACACTGTTGACTTTATCAACTATTGCCTGCCATATGGCCTCCTTCCTACCTATTGGCAATTTAGAGGTGGCAAAGAGCTGGTGTTAGTGCTTTGTCACCTCTCTGATCAAGAGGTTATTTTCCACATGACTGAACCTACACTTCCTCTTCCTTTACCCCCCTCTCCTGGGAGTCTGTCTGGGCATCCTGGCTTCTACTGGGCTGATTAGGGTCTCTGTGGTCTCTCCTGTCCTGCATTATCAATCTTGGACTAATAGTCAATGTGTACACCGTTCCAAGAAAGAAGGGGCGAAAGAGAAAGACTGAAAAATCAGTGTTGTAGGAGTGCCCTCAAGCATCACAATAGGATGCAGAGTATCATCATCGGGCTGACTCCTCGCCAGACCGGCACTGCAATGTCTGACGGGCCACCACACAAAGGTCGTGGCTCTGTAACCGGAAGGTGGTTAGACAGAACAGCTCAGATCCGTCGAATCTGCTGACAGAGGAGCTAAGGAGAGAGGAAAATAAAATTGGCTATGAACACCCGAAAGCTAGATTTAATGTTTATAATGAGGGTCAGGCCAAGATTAAAAAAACTAATAAGAGTAAACAGGGAATAATGTCACCTATACTCCTATAGGAAGGGAAGGAAGGAAGAATCTCATTCCTGCCACTGGGTCAACATGTTTCGCGCCTGTTCGGTCAAAGATTGATCCATTGGCGCTTCATCAGGACAATTTACTTATAACTTCTCCTTCATATCACAAAAAGGGGCAAAATTAAACCAAAAAGTAATGATAAATAAAGACCATAAATGCTAGGAGGTCACTTACAGTCTATGGACCATTCGTCACAGTCAGTCTAATAGAAAGTCGCCCTGTGTAAAAAATAAAACACATCAATAAAGCAAAGTGCAGTCACTAGACATACATTGGTGTCAAGATGGTGTAAGTGTGATAGGTATCAGGTCCCAAAGAAGAGACAAGCGGTGACAATTGTGGAAATAACATTGACGGCTTACCATCCCAAATAAGGACAAGGCATCATAGGGACGCGTCAACCCTGTAAACACGGTGAGTTCACTAAATAAAAAATATATATAGGTGATTGGCGTAATAGCAGTACACAAGTTAACACATTCGAAAGAATCAAAGTGAAGGCTTTTCATATCTGGGATAATCATATATCACCTATTAGGTAATGATACAAGCTCTCATAGTATTATCTTCTATCACATCGTCAGGTCTGTTAATATAATACATACTCGTTTCTCTTTAGAAAAAATCTTCGTGCACAAACATGTGGGTATGTAGCCCAACATCCATGTTTCACAGTGGGTGCTGATCGCAACATCTCGATAGTGAGATCTAGAACATCTCGTAGAAGCTAAAAATATCAGAGACAAGTCTCATCCAACTCGCCTCTCCGAATGATAACCGCTCGTAAGCTCACAAGTTTAGCAATAAAGCGGGTTGCACACACGCCTAGTGCGTGTTCGAAAGTCACTTACTTGACCCTTTGTGTGTTTACAGCCGTTCGTCTACCCCGGGACACGTCCCTGAATGTCAGGGAACGAGTGTTCCCGGCACGTTTAAATCAGGTGCTGTAAACTCGAACAATTAGCCCTGATTCGCGTCATGTTCGATGTCGGAGGAACCGACAAAGGACTAACGCGAAGGCTAGTAAAGGCGGCGGCCATCTTAGAATGGAGTGTATTCATAATAAAGATGGTGATACTTGTTCACTATCATGTGTGGGTCAGTCTGCACAATCAAGTATATATAGTCAAGGGGAACAAAACTGACTACTATGTGAAATGATATTTAAAAACTCCAAAAATTAAATATACTCAGTCAGTAGCCCTGATGTCATAGAGAATGGTGTGTCAATCCACAGTAACATCTGAGGTCATGGACATAATACTAATCTCCATGGGACAATCAGAAAAAAGAGGGTCAAGGAGATAGAGTCGACCAAGGAATATCGTCATTGAGACCCTCCCTGGCTGTTTTAAGACGGAAAATCCACCGTTGTTCAATCCTGAACAAATATTTGGAGTCATTCTCATTGTATCTGGGTACTTGTAGAACAGTCCACCACAGATCATTAGGGCCATGTCTAGCTTCTAAGAAATGTGAACTCAATTTTGTCGTAATCCGTGCACATCTAATGTTGCTACGATGTTCATTGATTCTTAACTTGACTGGTCTCGTTGTCATTCCTACGTACTGTAAGTCACACGGGCATGTAATCAAATATATGCAGTGCCGTGTGTTACAGTTGGTGTGTTTCGTCAAACGCCAGACTCCTACGTGTTTCAACTGAAGACTGTTTAGTCGTTTAGTTAATGGGCACACATTGCAAGAACCGCATGGATAATGTCCAGAGACTGGTGGAAGATTCCATAGTGTGGATTGCTCTGGAAAAACCTCCTGTCTTTGCGGTCGTGTGTGAATAATTAGGTCCCTAATATTCGAAGATCTCTTAAATGCAAAGAGGGGTCGTGCAATCTGTGATCCCCCGCTCAATAGAATCTGCCACCTTTTATTGATAAGTCTTTTGACAGTATTCGAAAGGGGAGTGTATGTGGATACACAGGTAAGTCGTGTTTGTACATCTCGTCTAGAAGGTTCTAAGAGGGCATCTCTATGGTTGTTCCTAGCTCTTTTATAGGATCTGTTGATGATCTTAGTGGGATAACATCGATGTAGGAGTTTGGTTTTCAACTCACAAGCCTGAGTTTCAAATGACTGTACAGAGGAGCAATTCCTACGTAGTCTCAAGAATTGGCCAAAGGGAAGGTTGTCGCGTAAAGCCTTCGGATGATGGCTGTCATATCTAAGTAGACTGTTTCTGTCAGTGATCTTATGAAAGGTATCTGTCACTAGTCTACCATCCACGTTTTGAATCAACAGATCCAAAAAAGATACTTGTGTGGTGGAAACATGTGCTGTGAATTTCAGGAAGGGATCCAGAGTGTTGATCCAGCCGGTAAACAAATCAATCTTGGAGATTGAGCCTTGCCATATGATGAGAATATCATCTATGTAACGACGCCATAATTTGATGTTTTTGAAAAAAGGGTTTGTTACTGGTAGAATAAAGTTCTTTTCAAACTGGTACATATATAGACAGGCCAGACTAGGGGCAAAGGTGCTGCCCATCGAGGTCCCTCTAATTTGGTGGTACAGAGTATCCTCAAATTGAAAATAATTTTGTGTCATTGCCAGAGATGCGCAGTGCATTACAAAATCTATGGGAGTTGAAGAGGTCCAAGGTTGGATGCGAAGGGCAGACTCTACAGCTTCTAGAGTGGCAGTCTGTGGTATATTGGTATAAAGAGACTCAACATCCAATGTAATCAAGACCTCAACCTGGATGGTAGAGTTGATTGATTCTATTAGGTTCAAGACATCCTTGGTGTCTTTGAGATAGGTACTTGAACTCTTGACTAATGGTTGAAAAAAGAAGTCGCAAAAAGTAGACAAGGGTTCCAAGACCGAACCAATGCCAGAGACTATTGGACGGCCAGGGGGTGGAGATGTGCCTTTATGGATTTTAGGGAGGCAGTAAAAATAGGGAACATGCGGATGCGTGTTTTCCAGAAACTCAGCTTCTTTCAAAGTAATCCAGGAATTACCTGTGGCCTCGTGAAGCATGCTCCTTATTTGTAATTGTAAGGAGTGGGTAGGATCATGGTTCAATGGAATATAATAGGTCCTATCACTTAGAAGGCGGAGGCACTCCTGTCTATAATCAACAGAGTCCATGATAACTATAGCCCCTCCTTTGTCTGCTGGTTTAATGACTATGGTAGGATCTTGTGATAAAGTCTTAAGTGCTTCTCGCTCAATGGTGGGAATGTTGACAAAAGGACGTTTGGGAGTGATCTGTTCGAGGTCGTGTAAGACTGCTTTCTCAAAAGTTAATACTTCACATGGAAGAGAACTCGTTGGAGGCATGAAAGTGGATGGTTTCTTCAGGCCAGTGTCATGAATAGCAGGAGGTTCTGGACGATCTTTGAAGAAAAAATGAAGTCGTATCTTTCTAAAAAAATGAGACAATTCACAATGGAGGCGGAAAGGGTCTTCAGACGGAGTAGGAACAAAGCCTAGTCCTCTGTTCAAGACTTTCATTTCATTGGAAGACAAATGTCTATGGGACAAATTGACCACTAGGTCCTCTGCGGAGCTATCTTGTTCTTTCTCCTGGTTATCATCTGGGGTTCCTCTCGACCCCAGTGTACTCTTCTGCCTCTTCCTCTCCTCCTTCCTCGCCCTCTGCCCGGGCCGCGGCCTAAAAAAGGCCCGTAAGGTGGAAAAGGGCGTGGCTGGAAGAAGGGGTAAGGGGGTTGCCAGAAGAGAGGTTGATTATTAGTGTATTGAGGAAAGTTGTAGTAGGGATGAGGTGTACTCTCGTCAGTGCTCCAACCGTCAGAGGAGGAGCTACTACTATAAGTCCGGGTTTTCCTATTCATACTCGTCGATTCGTCTGAGGATCGTGATTGGGTGTCGATCTCGAAGTCTTCCTTAATATAAGGATAGACTTTTTCTCTTTCGAATCTGTTAATGTCTTTTTGTAATTTGGAGATTTTTTGTTGTGTTAAGAACTCTTTGGTTTCATTGAGTTCCGTGTTGATCTCCAAGAGACGACTCTTAAATGCTGCTATCGTCACTGTAGCTTTTATGGACGCCTCTACACAGTTAATCTGAATGACTATGGACTCGGCTAACCGTTTTGAAGTGTTAATAATCAACACAAGCCAGTCACGGGTACATTTCCATGCAATCTGTGCCCAGTCTTTCCTAAAGGCTAAATCTTGTAGGAAGATTCTGGGCACATTAGATACTAATAGGCCGTTAGGAGCGATATTGGCTCTCAAGTATTCAGTCATGATTGTCCCATGCATGACTGTCTTAATCAATTCTCTTTTCAGAGAGGATAATTTGTCCCACTCTTCTTTCAGGCTCCCAGAGGGAGCTGAACCATCACTGGAAAGAATAGAAGGTGTCTGTAAGATAGCTGAGACGACATCATCGTCAAAGCTGAGGCCTTGGAAATTATCCATGGTAAGGAAGAAGTCCTGCAGCGGAACGCTGCTCAATATACTAACTAAACGAGGAGGACTGGGAGATTGAACTGGTCCAGTGTACTTTCTCCCTCTACGTGAACTAATAGTCAATGTGTACACCGTTCCAAGAAAGAAGGGGCGAAAGAGAAAGACTGAAAAATCAGTGTTGTAGGAGTGCCCTCAAGCATCACAATAGGATGCAGAGTATCATCATCGGGCTGACTCCTCGCCAGACCGGCACTGCAATGTCTGACGGGCCACCACACAAAGGTCGTGGCTCTGTAACCGGAAGGTGGTTAGACAGAACAGCTCAGATCCGTCGAATCTGCTGACAGAGGAGCTAAGGAGAGAGGAAAATAAAATTGGCTATGAACACCCGAAAGCTAGATTTAATGTTTATAATGAGGGTCAGGCCAAGATTAAAAAAACTAATAAGAGTAAACAGGGAATAATGTCACCTATACTCCTATAGGAAGGGAAGGAAGGAAGAATCTCATTCCTGCCACTGGGTCAACATGTTTCGCGCCTGTTCGGTCAAAGATTGATCCATTGGCGCTTCATCAGGACAATTTACTTATAACTTCTCCTTCATATCACAAAAAGGGGCAAAATTAAACCAAAAAGTAATGATAAATAAAGACCATAAATGCTAGGAGGTCACTTACAGTCTATGGACCATTCGTCACAGTCAGTCTAATAGAAAGTCGCCCTGTGTAAAAAATAAAACACATCAATAAAGCAAAGTGCAGTCACTAGACATACATTGGTGTCAAGATGGTGTAAGTGTGATAGGTATCAGGTCCCAAAGAAGAGACAAGCAGTGACAATTGTGGAAATAACATTGACGGCTTACCATCCCAAATAAGGACAAGGCATCATAGGGACGCGTCAACCCTGTAAACACGGTGAGTTCACTAAATAAAAAATATATATAGGTGATTGGCGTAATAGCAGTACACAAGTTAACACATTCGAAAGAATCAAAGTGAAGGCTTTTCATATCTGGGATAATCATATATCACCTATTAGGTAATGATACAAGCTCTCATAGTATTATCTTCTATCACATCGTCAGGTCTGTTAATATAATACATACTCGTTTCTCTTTAGAAAAAATCTTCGTGCACAAACATGTGGGTATGTGTTATCAATCTTGGGTCCTTGTGGCTTTTGTTTGGCATTTGTGCAGACTTT
This sequence comes from Pleurodeles waltl, assembly GCF_031143425.1. Taxonomy (NCBI): domain Eukaryota; kingdom Metazoa; phylum Chordata; class Amphibia; order Caudata; family Salamandridae; genus Pleurodeles; species Pleurodeles waltl. The sequence goes on along the minus strand of NC_090437.1, from coordinate 304,510,748 downwards.
TTTTACGCTTTTGAAGCAAAAATGGCACTAGCATGATTGGCGTCAGTTAACATGCTGCAAATCAAGCTAGCGTCACTTTTGCAGCATTAGCGTCATTTTTATTATGACATGTTGCAAAGGTTAGCGTATTTTTTATGCTAGCCTTTTCTTAGTGCCATGGAGCACCGTTTTATAAATACGGCGCATGCATGATGCTAAGAAAAGTCTCTATGCGGTGGTAAACCTTTTGACGCTCAGCTGCGCTACCGCAGTTGCATGTCATTTTTCATAAATCTAGTCCTTGTTTTTTTTTAGATTAACAGTTGAACTTAGTTTTAGGTTCAGAGTTGATTGTCAAGAATAGAGTACATGTACTTATTGTGATTATTTAGATAGCACTATTTGAGATGTGATCCAGAAAGGAGGAACTCTCTGTTGTTCATCATCTTGTTTGTAGTCTCTGTTGTTTAAGTAGCTTGAATTTGAAAGCTGAAATACATTTTTGCCTGTGTTATGTATATACTGTGTAGCCACTAAATAATGTTTTCCTGTCCCTTTATTTAAGGCGTTATGTTACATCATGTGTATTTTATACCATGTTTTATATCGTGTTGCAGCAACCAAATGTCCTAGGAGGATGCACTGCCATATATTCTGGGGATGAGTAGATACAAAATGACCTGCCAAACAAAAACGCATGAAGAAGAAACAACTAGATCAACAAAGGAAAAGATGATAATTTGCCCACAAGTCAAAGGATACAAGATAGTAAATTTAATACAATGAAAAACAAAAGGCAGTCATTGAAAAGCAATCTATTCAGCTCACTACAAAATATGTTACAGAGTAGAATACATATTCCAAAATAAATTAAAAGTAGACTCTATCTACCGATATAAAAGGAATAAATAAAATCAGCAACCAGAGAGAATTGAGGCCCATATTTATACTTTTTGATGCACAACTGCGCCAACGCAGTTGTGCGTCCAAAATTTTACCGCCGGCTAACGCCATTCCAACGCACCATGCGGGCGCCTTATTAATGGAATGCGTTAGCCGGTGCTGCGGACTGGTGTGCGTCAAAAAAAATGACTCACACCAGGCAGCGCCGGCGTATGGGAAAATGGGGGTTGTGCATCAAAAAACAGTGCAAGTCAGGTCTGAGGCAAAATTCAGGCCTAAAACCGGATTTGTGCCATTTTTTTTTACGCCCAACCTCCATTGACATGACTCCTGTCTTAGCAAAGACAGGAGTCATGCCCCCTTGCCCAATGGCCATGCCCAGGGGACTTATGTTCCCTGGGCATGGTCATTGAGCATAGTGGCATGTAGGGGGGCCCAAATCAGGCCCCCCTATGCCACAAAATAAATCAGAAAAAAATACTTACCCGAACTTACCTTTACTTCCCTGGGATGGGTCCCTCCATCCTTGGGTGTCCTCCTGGGGTGGGCAAGGGTGGCAGGGGGTGTCTCTGGGGGCAGGGGAGGGCACCTCTTGGCTCCTTCCGAGCCCACAGGTCCCTTAACGCCTGCCCTGACCCAGGCGTTAAAAAACGGCGCCCATCAGGCTGTGCGCTGTTTTTTAAGGCCTGCCCCCTCCTGTGCGTCAAAATGACATCAGAGTATAAATAAGGGGCACAGGCCTTAAAGTCATTTTTTGGAAGGGAACGCCTACCTTGCATATAATTAACGCAAGGCTGGTTCCCCCTTCCAACACATGGTGGAATTTTGACGCCCGCGGGGTCGGACATCAAAGTATAAATATGGGGCAGGGTTTGCGCCATTTTTGACGCACATTCGGCGCAAACAGAGTATAAATATGCCCCTGAGTTTATGCTCAAATCTTTTTCTGTGCCATTAGCAAAAAGAAGACTGACCAGGTAATTTTTCATGAAAATTCCGACATTTTTAAACCATTTACACGTTTTCTGCACATTTACAACAGACAGCCCATTTTCATAAACTATATGAGAGGGCATAGTGGATTTTTTTATTTAATATTAAATAGAGCAATAACAGAGGCTCACAATTTTAAACCAATTCTGTGAGAAATAGAATACCTAAAAGCTAGACTTTACAACCAGCGCTTCTGCTGTGGAAGCTTAGCATTGTGCTTTATCCTAAAATTAAAACTACATTTAAATTACCAGGAAACTCAGTGAGAGACAAGAGAAGAAGGCTTAAAAACACGCTTGAATGGCAGGCAACACACAGAGTACATGGCAGCCAGAGAGAAAGAAGGCACCAGAGTGCCCTGCAGCAGTCAGAAGCAGGTCAGCAAGGTTGAGGGCTAGTAACCTTCAGTGACAACACTAGCTGATACAGGTGAAGGACTGAAAACAGCCACAGGCTGAGGAAGTCAGTTCACACTTGAATTGAGCACCCTCCAGGTGGTAATATCCCTCAATCATTTTCCCCCTCTACCTTCCCACCGGAAAAGGATGAGTCAGGTATTTGGAGCAAAAGGCCCCATCTTTATCTGGAAGCACGTCATGATGATCACGTTGATATGGACACAAACACTCTCACAGAGGGAGAGGTAACATGTTCACAGAGTTGTGTATTTTCTGTTTGTTTAGACACCCCCTTTAAAGCCCAGTCTGCGCAAAGCACTACAAAATCCAATCTGAGTAATGCAGTAGAGATTTTCAAGCCACAGAATAAATTGTTCCAGGCAGGGGATAAGAGGTTGAAAGTTTTATGCAACGAACATAAATGGGTGAAAAAACATGCTAATGACTTGGTGATTCAGTTTAAAACATATAGATCTCTCCTTAGCACAACTAAAGCCCATTTACAATCCTGTTAGTATTGCAGAGTATGTCCGTGTGCTCCCGGGACCCATTTAAAATTGCCAACTGCTTTTGCATTCCTCCTATGACGGGGTTCTGTCAGAGTTCTTCTGCACTAAAATTGTGAACATCGATGAAGAGCTCAAGGACCATATGACTGATATCCCAAAGGTTGCCCAAAATCCCGAACCCTGCTCATCCTTTCCAGCCATGCCTTCTGTTCCACAGCAACCAATACAAACTTTAGCTAAACTGAATCGGGTACAAGCCCTCTGTTCAGTCAGGCTCCTTAGATGATGGTAGATTCTTGTTCCTTGCATAGTGCCTGCTCCCTCTTCTCTCGCCCATTCCAGCCGGGAACATGTGTTCTTAGTGTTATAGATTGTTAAAGTTGACAGTCACTACTAGTGCTCAGTATTTCTGTGAAAAGTCATTTTTCAATTGTAGAAGTGTGATAGAGTTTGGTTACAGTTCAAGACTTAAGTAAAAAAATAAAAGGACCAGGTAAACCCAACTGCTTCTGTGCCGGTTATTTGGCAGCGAGCCCAGCTGGGGGTACTCTTATCCTCGGCCAGTGATGTTGAGGATGGCCTCATATGACCTGTTTTTATTGAACGATACAGTATTCATGAAGCCATGTGGCTTTCTCTTTTCTGTGTCAAAACTAGATTGACTTGTGCCCCGCCCTAAGTTGCCCATGTGATGTCTCTGTTACTCATCTAAAATGTAAACACCCTGTATTTTCCTTTCCTTAAAAAACGCAAAAGAATAAGTTTAAAAAACTCCTTTTCCAAGGGTGAATATTTGCTTATTGTGTGTGTTAGTGTCCTGTACTAAAACCCCTGCAACACTTTCAAACTTTTCTGCCTTTGCCTTAACCTCCACATCTCCACATCATTCTGTATCACAACCTTCAACTCAAAGGCTCTGTGACGGGACCTCGAGTGTGGTAATTCTGTAATGTCTCTTTTGGCTGTTTCAAATGCCTCCTTGTGTTCAGGACTCCGCTCAAAACATGTTCTATTCTAGGTTTGTTGTACAATAGTTCCGATATTAATCATAAAAAGGAATGGTATGTCTCAAAAACTCCAAAAAACAAATTAATTTCCGAACTTATGCATTTGTTGTGGTATCCTATTTTATTAGTCCTGACCAAATAGGGCCCACAAACTTCATCACGTCATCTCTTGGAGGACAGTATACATTTTTGGTTCAATAGCCCATCACCTCTGCTGTACCTTATCAATCGGTTTCTCTGATGTCTCAGTGGCCTGTTCCTTTGTCTCTCCTGTTACCATTATATCATCAATATCATGTGCATTTAATGTAACATCTGTTGAAAAGTGGGCTAGGTTTTTAACAAACCATAACACAACATAGGATTAAGCACATACCCCATTCAGACTTTGGTAAATGTGGACTGTCTGTTGCCTCATGTGATTGTGAATCATTCTTGAATGGCCTGATGAATGGCAAAGGAAAATAAATAATTTACTAAATATATAACTGCACATCATTCTCCACTTGTTTACCGAGATTCTCAACAAAAGTTGTAATGAGAACAGCAGCTGTTGACAACGAATGTGTGACTATGTTTAATTAGCGGTAATCCATTGTCATTCTATACCCCACCAATTTAATTGGATTGATTGTCCGAAACTACCCAAACTATTCTTTGGCAGATACAAATTAATATGGACACCCAGTAAGAAGCAATATCACTGAAGATGCAATTTGATCTTTAATAGGAATATTAAAGGCAATGATAGCTTACAATCAGTATATGCAAAACAAATGCATAATGTTCTTCTACTTGAAATAATGGGAGAACAAACCATGTATCCCTTTCACCTATTGCTTTTTTACTAGAGCTGGGAAATGCACTCCAAACACATCTTGAGATGGTACAGTTAGCAGCTGTGAGTGAAGGCCATGTGTGAGCTCCACTCAAGTGTAGATATACTACAAGACCTTGGCTGAATAAAGTGACCTATATGTGTCACAAAATATATGCATGTATCAGGCTAAAACAAAGATACAGTATTTCTGCATAAGGCATTGCTCATTGTTGTTTTTGGATGCATTTAACCTTATCTGAGTTAACTGAGTTAATTAGAACTTTGCATCACAATGTCTTCGGCACATTTAACCCTGTATTACATAAAGTTCTGATGTTGCCCCTTCTCTCCTCCACTCCTGTATGCTACTTTCCAATCGTATCTGAATCTTTTCTTTCTCTTCCCCACTTCCTTTTGCCTTCCTAAACCCAGTTTGTCTGCTGTTCCTCTATCCCACATCTCTCTCAACATCTTAACTTCACTCTGTCCTATCATGCATTGCGCAAATACCATCCTTTTCTTCTAAAGCCTGAAACCTTTTCAATTGTCTCCTAGATGTCTGTGGGACTTTCTCTGTGGATCTTCCTCCCCTTGATCACCCTCTGCTCTACTCCTTTTCACTCTCCTCATCCAATACATTCAATTTCTGATGTCTTTAATCATAATCGATGCAAGACCAATGCACTTGACTAACAATACAACATTGACCTTCTCACGGACTCCAGACCTCCTTAGAATATGTTCTCAATTTCATCTCTCATGAGTCTCTTTCCCTCTGTTACAAGATCTCCACCCAAGAGCACCATCATTTCCAAGAACTCTATATCAAACGTCCACTTTCCTGAGAACTCTTATGCTGAATGTCTGTCAAAATGATTTAGGAGCTCTTTGTCCTACATGCTGCTCTGACTCCTGCTGATCTAGAGACTCTCCTAACCCCGATTTCTCACAAGCTTTTTTGGTTCGAATTCTATCATCATGCTGTAACATTCCAAATTATGTATCCTCGGAGACCTTTACCAGCCAGTTCTTCAATGCCACAGCCAATATATTTTCTTTCAAAACTAGAAGTTTAAAACTTGCACCAGCTGGTCATTGCTTTTACCCTCTCACCTTGACAATCATTATTTGCCATTGACATGCCTCCCAGACCCATAACCATATCCTCAGCTGAAGTGACCACCAGGATATCAGTTTCTTAGATCCTTACATCAATACTGAACACCAAGAACCACTGAAGACCTTTGAAGAAACTCAGGCCCATATTTATGGGAAAATGACGGAGCACGACACTGCACCAAAATTGGCAGCACCGCCCTCCGTCATTGTCACAACGCAGGGATGCGCCGTATTTAAGTGAATACGACCACCTTTGTGTTGTCCCCTGCACTGGCGCTAAATTTAGCTGCTAGCACCAATGCAGGCATGCTTGCACCATTGTGCAAGGATTTCTGAGTTGAGGAATGTGATTGTTTATGTGCGGGAAGGTGTCCCTTCTGGCCCATAAACAATCAGTAATGGCGCTTTGGCACTTCTGCAGAATGCAGCACAAAGAGAAGTGCCAAAGCGTAATTTTCAAATGATTGTTTATGTGTGGGAAGGGACATCTTCCCGTACATAAACAATCCTTTCTGGCGTTATGCTCTATGCAGCATGCATAGAAAAAGCAAAAAACGAGGAGGAATAAAAGTATTCCTCCTCGTTGTGCCTTGCTAACGCCACCCTTGGGAGTGTTGTTAGATTTTGGCGCTGCCTCAGGTTTACAAAATAATGTAAATTTGAGGCAGTGTCAAAATGCAATGGGTGTTGCTGTGGCACACCCACAGCAACACCCATTGCACTCCCCTCTGACGCAGATAACTGCATCGGAGGGGCCAAATTTTACAAGGAGGTGTAATGCCACAAAAAGTGGCGTTACACCTCCTTGTAAATATGGAGCAGAGGCTAGCACCACTGGAGCGTCACATATAGTGAAGCTCCAGTGGCGCTGGGAGCTCATAAATATGCCCCTCTGCATTAGGGCACTACTTATCCGCTTCGCTGGTACCATGTTCAGCAAACCTGTGACCTTAGTGCAGCTTCTTGGCTATCATTCACCTTTACTTGACTAATCATAATTTAGGATGATCTCAAATTAATATTTGACAATAATAGAGTTACTGCACTCCTACTTGAATTATTTGTAGCCTTCAATGCATCACACCAGTCACCCTGACTACGTAGACTGAATGAACTCGGAATTCAAAGTACTGACCTAGACTGAATCTTTTCTTTTTTTTTTTTTACAATGGAACGTCAATTATCTCTTTCCCCTATTGTAGATCTTGCCTTTCAGCACTAATGCTAACCCCCCACAAGGCACTAATAACAAATTATTACTTTCCACCACTTACCTACCTGAGCCCTGTGCCGGGCATCATTAAAGCCTTTAATATCTTAAAAGGTAAAGATTTCAAATGTGCTGAAGACATCCAAGATATCCGAAATTGGAGAGGATAGCAGACGTAGACCTTTTGACTCTGGGCCTTTGCCTGCTTGCAGTGGACAAATGGATGGCTTTCCTGACTTAAAAGTAAATTGTTCAGAATCAGAGATCCTCACCTGTGGTAAATTATCTATGTTCCATCCCAGAGCTTATTTACTCCTGAATCTCGACCTTCAGAAAGGCAGGGAAGCTAGTAGTGTTCAAACACTCTGCTCCCACTCTAACACCTCACAAATATCAAGGAACTAAAACCTACATGCTAAAAATATATCTAATCACATGGAGTTCCCAAGAGGTTTAAGGATATGACTTCTTCTGTCAGCTGTATGGTCCTCACATCACCCTTATGTTTAATCCCTTATAGAATGCTTTGTTAAAAAGGTACTAAAAGGCATTCTGTTACTGAGGCCACAGTATCACTGTGATTGAGAGGCAGTCATTCTTTAAGAATGCTTTATTAATCTGTCTTGTGACTTTCTAGCATAGTGTCAAAGTACATCTGTACCAGTATACCATTCCATCTTCTACATCCTTAGGTCACACTTTCATTTCTTATAACCACATATTGTAAACAGTATTGTTCCACATCGGACAAGGACCTATCCATGCTTTGGGCCACCAAAGTGATTGCAAAGGGCTTCATGAATCCTAAAATGCAATAAAACTGCACTTCTAGTACAAAATTAACAATAAATACACATTCTTCCCTCTTTCAAATAATGAAAAATAAAACAGGTGACCATGCATAACATATGTAAGAAGACAAATGACGGAGACTATAAGTAAAGCATTTACCAGAGGTCTTCCAAAGACAAAAGTTTTCCAAAGTTTTCAAAATACCCACTGAGCACAATAGTTGCCAATGCTTGTTGCCAATTTGAGTAAAATGCAGTGATTTAAAATGTGCTTAATAATTTATATCTGCCTAATACTCTGGTGGATTTTGTTCATTTTGGTATCTAAAAATTCATAAAAATAAGAGCTATTTCTATAAATTGATGTAGGTTTTTTTGTGTTGTGTTTCTTTCTTGTTCTGATGTTTTGGTACTTCTAAATGTGTTGCACTTGTTTCTTTGACAAAAAAACCTCACTGCTCAAAGCCACACCTAACCAGTGTTGAGCTATGGTCTAGGAAATAAATTTGCCTGGAACCAAATTGGTTTGCAGGTTTATTACACAGAGGAGACTCACAACCACACCATATAATTAACCGCTTTCCTCAAACTCTAGTTTGAGTCTGGCTAAAGTAAGGTATAAAGGGACTGCAGCTGTGGCGTTCAAGAGACGTACTTGCAGAACTACATAAAAAGAGCATGTCTTGGATGTCTTTTGATTGTGTAAGCAATAATCTCTAACTTTACATCATTGAAATACTTTTTACAGGTCTGTGTACGCTCCATGCAACACATAACTTGTCTTGTGGCTTACAGTGACAACCATCTCAAATGGTATAAAAACAGGATGATTGGGGGAGGCAGGATTCTTAAGATCCTCTCCAGAAATATCCAGGTGCTTAAACAAAACTCAGATGAACACATTTTATTCCCTGAATACTAACTTCATCATTACTAGACACCTCACATAATTCCAGAATAATGAAAATATGCCCAGCCCTTGAAAAGAAAATAATAAATGGACATGAAGTCATGAAATCATTATAAAAATGCACCTTTATTTGGAGTTTTACTTATTGATATTAAAACACCAGTCATATGTCATCAATTGCAGCCCATCGGTGTTTCTTCTAAGCATCTATGGCAAGATGCAACTTTGTCTTTAAACTTTATTTAGCATTACTAGAGTCAGTATTAAATGGCAATAATTTATGCTTTTAATGAAATAAAAGGCACTTGATCTGCCTGCCATTATTTTGCCATTGGTCATCGTTAAGAGATGAATTTGCAACCATGTTCTAGCTCTCTTGGCTCAGTGCTACCTGAGGCCCCAGCCAATTGACTACCTTTGTATGGTGTACAGAAATGAGTCCATTTTGTACTAGTGCCCTTCTCAGTAGCCTCAAACATTGAGGGGCTGATTTAAGAAAAGTGGCGCTGCACACAATGCAGCACCACTTTTCTTGCACCCCTTAGCGCCCCCTTGATGCCACCATGTGTGCGTTGTATTTTAAATACAGTGCACCATGGTGGTAGTTAGGGACTAGTTAGTGTGGCGCTTTGCAGGATTAGCGTAAAAAAATGTTGATGCTAATCCTGCAAAGATTATTTAGGCCCATTGTAATCAATGGTGTGCCTCCTTTCAATGCCAGCTCTAAGCAAGTGTTAAAAGTGCCGAAAAAATGACGCAAAGAAATTTCTTAGATTTCCTTGCGACATTTTTTCGGCCCCCCTAATGGGACAACGCCCCCTTTGCATACATTATGCCTAGTGCAGGCATAATGTAGCGCAAAGGATTACAAAGTGGTGCAATGCATGCATTGTGCCACTTTGTAAATATGGCGCAGTGATTTTTGCCTCGTTGGGCCACATTAGCATAAAAAAATTACGCTAATGTGGTGCAACAAGTTGATAGGGGCTCTGAAATATGCCCCCGAGTGTTATGTGAAGAAATGGGGGAAATTGGAAGCTAGTTCATGTTTTATGATGTAACACGAGGAAAACATCCAAGATGTCCAGCCTCACTGTTCTTCAACTGCTTTAGAGAACAAAAACCTGCCTCACGGAAAATCCCCTCGATACTTTCATTTTAATTTTACAAAGTAGAGTGTGGTAACCCAGTTCTAATGTGACTGACATCCCAAGAATGTCCACACATGGCAGAGCAGGAGAGTTCGCTGCTGGCAATCGCATCTATTTAGCCACGTTTTTCCATGCCCAACCTACCAAGCCGCAGCAATTTTTCTCTCTCATCACCAGCGAGACAACTGTTGTTCCACCAAATTTCCCTGTGGGATGAGCCACTGTTCTTTCCATCTGAACAAGTTTCTACTTTCTCAAACCAATATAATGCATAAAGGCTCGATGCAGCTAGGTATTTTAATCTAAGTTCAGGGAAATATTACGTCACTTATGATATGGGTTTTCATTAGGGTAACCTCACATACCCTGGTTTGCCCGCCAGGCAGCCTATAGGGATTTAGAACATGTGCTTTGTAGATGGTGGAAAGTATTAATCGGAAAGGATGAGGGGCGATTTAGACAGAAAATTCCGTAGCACTATCATTTTTGGGCAGGGACATTCTTACTACCAACATTCATCTGACGCAGCTTCTGGTTCATTCTAGGCTGTCTCATATTTATTTTTAACGAGGTGACAAATTGACAGTTAATAAATTAAACAACTATCAATTCCCAAGTAGTTAATGGAGTCTACTTTGTTTTATTGACCAATTGAACTTCAGTTTGAAAACGATCTACAGAAAGGCACTTTGTCTACTACCTGTTGTTTCTGGATGTTTAAAAAGCTTAAAATGTTGTCTACAGAGATAAAGAACAGCACAAGTGGCCCCTGAACTCTATCTGCTCCAATCCAAGTATTAGGTCCAACACTGCTTAGCTTCCAAGACTGGACGCGATTGTGTTCATTGAAGGTAGGATGGCCTTGGAGTGAAATATGTCCTCTGTGTCACGTCTCTCAAAAGACATATGAGGCAATGTCTCAATAGCAAGAGTGAATACCAGTGGAGGGAGAAACAGTTTGGTACTCATTATTAAGTGAATGAAACGAGATATATAATTAGTGATGAGCACCCTTGAAATTAGACTGGCTACAACAGTCTCAGGTCTTCCAATAGAAAAGGCCACTAAGCTAAGTCTCAAGCCTTTCCCACACCAAGGCCAAGGTCTTTTTGTTCTACATTTAAAATAAGTATATAAAAATTAATTTACATTAATATTTAACATAAAATATAGCACATGATTCCTAATATTTTAACAGTGTCAGATAAAGAGTAAATAGCAGAGAACAAGTATGTAGTGTCATTTTGTTTGTTAAAATATTCTTAATTCTTTTAATTAGAAGTGTGATTTTATTGCATTGTTTCAACCTTTTAACTATTTTGGTACTTCTAAATGTTTTACACATTTTCTTAAGTTAAGCCTGACTGGTCTGTGCCATAGCTACTAGAATTTGAGCTCCATTTCCGAAACCTTTACTAGACCTAACAGGAATAGTGCCATTATAACTTGTGGTGGGCTACCATCCACTCCAACTAATAATCCTCTTTCTCACATTGGTAGCCGCTGTGGTATCCAGAAATTATGTTTAGCAGAACTACTCAGCTATTGAGATGGAAATTAAAATGCTTACATTGAAATGAAAGCAAAAAATGATTTTTCAATTGCCATCAGTTCTTTGGTTGGATATATTTCTGCTTGTTACGGTTACCCTGGGAAGGCATAGCATATTGGTGAAGTCCCAGGTTTACAATGTTTTAGTAAATCTGCGAATGCGTCAATAAGCATGAGAGTTGCGTGGGAACACCCACACTACACCCATGGAATGCCTACCCAGGGCAGAGTAATGCAGTGCAGTGATTTATGCTGCGTTGTGTTACTACAGATTGATGAAGCCACACAAGACCACCATCAAATCTGCCTGAGGAGTTGCATCGCTCTTGCACCACGTTATGTGGTACAAGAGCAATGTAACCAAGGTCCTAAATGTGCCCCCCTGTGCAGCATAAATCACTGCACTGCATTACTCTGCCCTGGGTAGGCATTCCATGGGTGTAGTGTGGGTGTTCCCTAGCGTCACTGATTGTTTGGCTCTCAACATCAAACTCCTGCTTTTGGAGATTGCTTAGGGAGATTGTTTGTGAAAAATCTACAGAAGTGCAGGACAGGACCAAAATAACTTGGCGTCTGCTTGCAGTTCCCTCAGTCTACAATGGAACCACTGGTGTGGCGTCTCCACTGTGGGCTTACAGATCTATACCAGGCTTGAGTGGATCTCTTTATATTTATGGAGGACTTCCACCAGTTGAGCAGGGATCATAGTCCTTGCTTACTTGACAGCCTTGCTTGGCACCCATCAATGTTTAAATGAGGCTAAAAGGCTTCATTCATAGTGGGTGTGCATTAGGGTCTGATACAACCTCCTATAGAGAGCCATTGTGGTTTGTGAAGCCCTTTATCACAGATTTCCCTTCCTTTTAAACACTGTAACATGGAGAAGTTCTGACTGCTGAAATCTGCATGGGGAAAATTCAGAGTTGTGTGATAAGTTTGCATATCATGTCATGCCTAGTTCAGAGGACATACTAGTTTCCAGCCAATTCGGAATTACCTAGCCACTCAGGATGAGGCAGTAAATGCCATCCCAATTTTTAGGATAAAGGACCCAAACCTCAAATTCAGGTTATTACACGTGGGAAGCTCTCTCTCTCTTGGATCCACTAAATTAAAGAAATGTTTTTTCTATCAATGACATTTAAATAAAAAGCCAAGTGGAGCTCTTCACTGGTTGAGGAGACACACCCTGAAACTAGACCAGATTGCCTGTGAGTAATGTCATCCATTCAGCACCAATTGGACCTTTAGGCAGTGCCCAGTTAACTCTGTATTCAATCAGTACTTGATGGCTTTCCTTCTACTTCTTGTGTTTGTCCCATGCCTGAAGCAAAATTACTTCATAATAATTTTGATTGGGGAGTTTATATCTTCTCATGGATCACATCAATGAGCTACTTTTTTCTTTTTCTTTGAGCAGCCCATGGGAGTGCAAATGTTTTCTTGCTCTGTTTCTCATATAATGCCTCCATAACACATGCCCAGGCCTTGTGTTTCCAGCGTTGTTCCCTCTGCCTCCCTACTCATCCATAAAAACACAGCAACAGGGACGTTTTTGCTAGGGTTTGAATAAAGACTTTTTAAATTGGTTTTGTTTTAACTCCTGCATTCTATGTGTCATATTAAATCTCATGTCTTGGAGCACATAAACAGCATTCATTGTGCTAGGAAAGGTATAGGTGACTGCACTTCCTGAGCTTGCTTTTGAGGCACAGGATGTTCTTAGCATGATTGAAAAGGAGATGTCTCTTCTTCTGAAGGTCCATACATCTGCTCCCTGTGCTGATGCTAAGCATCAAAATGCTCAAGCATTTGTTTCAGTTTCAAATCCTGTGAAAATTAGGGGCCAGATGTACAATGCTCTTACCTAGTCTCAAACGGCCTGATTAGCAGAATCAGGCTGTTTGCGACCAGAAATAAAGCATTTCTGAATGTACAGGCCTCATTTTGCTATTTGATAATCTGTTACTGATTTGCAAATTATTTTTGTGAGTCGCTATTAGGAAGGGGCGTGCCAAAGGCGTCCCTTCCTAATAGCGAGTGGCAGGGCCATGTAAGATTGTTTTGCAACCATGAATGCGGTTGCAAAACAATCACAATTACCACCAACTTCAAGTTGGTGGTAACCCATTCCCATTGTGAATGCAAGCAAAAATATTTTTTCAGAGCAGCTATTGGTCCCCCGGATCAATGCCTTCTCTGAAAAAATGAAAAGAAAACTTCTAATTTGTTTGTTTGAAATGTATCCCGTTTTCCTGAAAAACAGCAGTCACAGACATGGTGGTCAGCTGTCCCCAGCAGGCCACCATCCCTGTGAGTGTGCCATTCACATGGGGTTGCAAATTGCGACCTACCTCATGAATATTGATAATGTAGGTCTTTGCAACCCCATTGGGAATTGCTAAATGTGTCTGGGACACATTTGTACATTTCATTTTGAGAGTCCCTAATTGCGACTTGCAAAAAGTCACAATTAGAGACTTACAAAATGAAATGTTCATACACCTGGCACTAAATTATGCCTTGGCAAGCATTTTCCTTTAATTTCTGACAACAATGCCATTCATAGATTGAAAATATTGAATTAAATATGCAGTTTTGATATATCATCCAGTATTTGAAATTATTTTTCTTTTCTTTTTTAACAGTGCTTTACATATAAAGAAGCACCAACAAATCCACTACTTTGTCACTTGCCTTATAAAGGTGAAACCTATTGGCTTTGGCAATACTTGTTTGTCAGGTGACCATGACCTCTGGGCACTTGGTTGGTTTCCAGCAGTTCACATTAGAACAGAACAGATCAAAATGAGTTGAATTAGTTGGCATGCGGTCTGTGTGCAAAGGCCTCTTTTCGATGTTTGAACAAATGGGTATGCAACGGACAAAGGAACGACAGGAGCAGAGAATACCCATTTTCCTATATAAAAAATTCTAATAACTGTGATTATGAAATAGCTGATGCCTTCATTCAGCAATGCTATCACTAATAACTACAACTGAACACATTTTCCCTGATGTTTTCCAATAATTAGCAAATATCCATTTCTCCAGAGTACCTTGCCAATAAAATGTTAAAAGTCTTCTAGTACCAGGTGGAAGTAGAACATGCAGGCTTCTTAACATAGTATAAAAAATTTCTGGTCTATACCACTTCCCTCGCAAGAAAGAAAAATCTAAACTCCTGATTTCTGTTTTGACATCATGTAGTTTTCTGAGTAATATATTTTTTGTGAGAGAGATGTTATTCTGGCGGTTACTTGCACATGCCTCTCCCACATGGTACTAACTAACTATCCTTGAGTGTACACGGATGTCTGATCATCTAAGATATATGAAAACTGAAAACTGGACACGGTCATAGCTATGTAATAAACAATAAATCATAAGAGCAAACCGGACAAAGGGAGGACACGTTTGTTATTTAATTCCCATCCATATGGAATATTTTTAGCAACCACCATAATGAATGGATGAGAAGGACATTGTTATTTCAGGTTTTACTTACTAGATACTCTAAACACATTGTTAAATGAAGTCAGGATATGTCACCATTTTTGCTATACTAAACTGAGTCACTCCATAAAGGCAAGGAGGTGTCATATTGATGTACATGAGAATAAACTTACAATGACTATATTGGGACCTCCAGAAAGGTGAAGGATCACTATGTCTCAGAAAAGGTTAGCAGAACACACACAACACGTAAAACACTAAGGAAGGTGCCAAAGTTGGTGATTTAGCACCCTCTTCTAATGCCTGCCAATATGGCAATAGTTGCAATTAGTGTAAATAGAAGCAAAAAGTATGGTTTAGGGGCACATTTTCCTGGATTGTAGAGATTGCTTTGAATATCGCTAATAGGATTTTCACATCTGGAAAAATACAGTAGATTCTTTGACATTGCGAGGCACTTTTCACAGGCAGAAATATCAGATTTTTTTTTTCACTTACATAAGAGTAGGCATAATTTAAAAAATCATCTCAAGTAGCAGATTGCTGAAATGTTAGGCCTATTTCAGAAATGTCATTTTCATTTTCGGTTTGAAGCTTCAAAAACAGTCTATATATTTCAGGAAAACTGTCCAGATGAGAAGCAAAAAAAAGGCTGAGCCTATGTTTCTGTGGAAACTGAAACTATCAGAAACATGGGTTTTCCACCAATTTTCATATCCATTTGAATTTTCATCCACACCTAACTAAAGTATCATGTTTTCCCAAAGACATGTTCTGACTCTCCCTGTTAGGCAGTCTTTGCAATTGACAATATATTCAAACCCAACAATCAACAAAATTTTGGTAGCCCTATTTATCTAAATATTTTTACCTGGTAAATATAACATCAGTGGTTTTGTAAACCCAGACACTAGTTATGACAAACGTGGATTTTCTCTCTGACTTAGACAGTACTTGAAGTTCTCTTTTTGACTCAGGTATCTGCAGCATGTAACCATCCCATACTCAGGTTTTCCTTTTAAGATATCCAATATTCCAACTGTATTGACCTGTACCTGACTCACCATAACAACCCCTTTGTACGATCTCTGAACTCTCTACTTGATTTTCCGACACTATCATAGGTAGTAAATTAAGATCACTTTCACCTTGATCAGAGCAAAATCTTCATCATACGACACATCAGGCAAGTGGCTCCCAACCTTGCTGGCCACCCAGGGAAGCCTTGTCCAGGTGCTGTGTAGCCAGAATGGATGCCACATGTCCCAAGGTGATGATGAGCTTTTGACAGACCTGCGTGGTGAACTTACATCAGATATTGAGTTCTGTATATCACCCATCAAGTAGAACAGGCATAGGCAGCTCCAATTTTACAACCAGAGATTTTGCATGTGCCATTGAAAGGTGGTTGGAGAATACGGAACAAGAATCAAGAAAAAGTCCTACCTCAGGGAACTGTGATCCTTAATGTTTTCTTGCCTGACCCTTACTTGCTTTTCTGATTCACCTGATGGAGATAAGGGGTGGTTTCTTGAACACATATACATCACAAAATAATGTGAATGTCAGAGTGCTGAAATTTTTCAAAACACTCACCTGAACTCACAGATCTGGGTTTAATCAATTGTTATTTTAGTTGCCACGTCACCCAACATCCTCCCTGGACCAGAAACAGGCATCCCGGGAATGGCTTTGGGATATCACCCTCACATCAGCCAGGCTCGCTTGAATCTAGTGTGCAGCAAGCAAGGGACTTACATCTGGGCATACTCTAGCCACTTAGGGCACACATAGCAACATCACAAAATAAAATGATGGACGCAAGTTGACGCTTCTCAAACACTCGCCCCGCGTCACAGGCCTGGGTTTAATCCATCATTATTTTGCTTGCGACGTCACTCCAGATTGGACGCAGTCATATGCAAATCAGTCTTGACCCTGCTCCCCATGGGAACAATCTCGCTTGAACTCCCTAGTCAAGTCCTTCCTTTGCCCGGAACCAGGCATCCTGGGGCTGGTTTCAGAGTATTACCCCTCATCAGCCAGCCTTGCTAGAATCCAGTGTTGTAGTGAGCAAGGGGCCCACATCTGGGCATACCTAGCCACTCAGGGTGCACATAGCAACATCACAAAATAAAATGATGGACGCAATGCTGAAACTTTTCCAACACCCACCTCCAGTGACAAACATGGGTTTAATCCATCATTATTTTCTCACTACATCACCCCAGTGTGAAGCAGCCATATGCAAATCAGTTTGGACCCTGCTCCCCATGGGAAAAGTACAGCCTGAACTGTCAAGCCAGATCTTTCCTGGACTGGAAACAAGCATCCTAGGACCAGTTTCAGGGTGTCACCCCTCATCAGGCAGGCTTGCTTGAATTCAATGGTGCAGTGAGCAAATGGCCCACATCTAGGCATACCCTACCCACTTAGGGCGCACATTGCAACATCACAAAACAAAATGATGGGGGAGTGTTGAAACTTTTTAAACAATCACCCCCAGTCATAGATCTGGGTTTGATCCATTGTTATTTTGCTCGCTACATCACCCCAGTTTGAACCCAGCCATATGTAAATCAGCCTTGGCCCTGCTCCCCATCAGAACAGTCCAGCCCAAACTGCCAAGCCAGGTCCTTCCTGGACTGGAAACAAGCATCCTGCGACAAGTTTCGGGGTATCTCCCCTCATCAGACAGGCTAGTTTGTATCCAGTGGCACAGTGAGAAAGGGACCCATGTCTTTCCATTTAATATGCAGTTACCTGCTAGTGATAGATCAAAAATAGTCAAATAATATTTTGTTCTTTTTAGCTATGTCTTTGATTCTGCCTCCAGGCTCACTGACCACATCCCCAATGCACTCAAGATCGCAGTATCCATGTAATTTTAATGTCCTTTGACCACTGAGAAGGCCAGTGATGTTAGCATATGCTCTCCTGAAGTCCCTTATCTTCACTATGTACTTTTTTTTAGACATTGTGTTAACTTAACCTGTAGTCTGTATTTACTTAACACATTGTACTCACTATTCATCTGACAATATTGTACAAAAACACTGTCCTCTAGTGCTAAAGGAGGTTGAGAAAAAGAAAGCAATCTAGTCAGTTGCTTAATTGCACTGAGTGTGACCAGAAAACCTGGGTTTATTTCCCAGCTCATGGCCATAACTTAATTGTGTGATTCAAGTCAAATCAATTTACTTCTGGTGTATAGTTTACTTGATAGTGAAATTTGAAATCACATTCAAGTAATTCAGTTCAAGATGGATCCTGTGTAAAAACCTCACTTGTATATGCTTCAATAGCTTGTAATGTTCCTCCATCCATAGAAATAATATTGGCTGTGACATAAGGGTCACCTGACAATTCATAGGTGTTGTTCACACATGGGTTTATCAGGAGGGAGGGTTAATAAATGTTTTAAAGTTCATGTTTAGAAACTTCCAATGCAAATAAATGTCAATGCAGTGTTGTGATCTAATATACTAAATTGAATCGCTTCCATGTGTTAAATCCTTTCTATATTTTAAAGTCTTCACTATGTTCTTATACTTTGTTTGTTGTGTAATTTGTATCTAAAATATTTTGAAGGTTCTGAATGTTTTTCACACTTAGAGAGGAGCCAGACCACTGGTTCAGCCTTGGCTCAACTACAGAGCCGCTTTAAGACATGAGCAGAGTGGGCAATTGGCTAGGGCCCAACATTCCATGGGCCTGCTCCTGCCCTCACTCCACAAGCAGTATTAATGAACCATTTCACCGGCAGTGTTTACCAGGGCAGGAGAGTCTTGCTTATTCAACCACTCGACAGAGCCTGTTTCTGGCCACTCCCTGCTGAGACTACTCTACAGGTATGCAATATTTTCCAGTACTCATGGAGGGCCTGTCTTATTTTAGGATTTGTCCCACCTTGTTCTTCTCTTTCTTATTTATCCAGTTCTTTGCAATGACCCCTTGAATTAGTTGTTGCTGATCTTCCATCTGAACTTGACTTCATCCTGTGCTTTAATTCTCTTGACTGGTGGTTGGGATCCCAGTTCTGAGATAAATATAGAGTCCCTATTGCACACTCTAATGCAGCAGCCGGGCCTTCTTGGTGCTGTGAGACTACAAACAAGATGTGGGTGCCTCACATTCTGCCATTTGGTGTGAAACGTCTGTAACAAGAATGTGGGCAAATAGTAGTTTTCACTCAACAAAACTATAAATCTTTCATTGGTATAACATTTTAATTTGTCCATTTAATTTGCATCATTATTTAACTGCCTCATCACTTCCTGATCATATTGTTCTTTATTCAAAATCACTATGCCCCCACCTTTATCAGCTGGTTTTATGATGATTTCCTGATTGTTGGCCAAACTCCGAATAGCCTCTATCTCTGCCTTAGTGCAACTTTGTTTAAAGTAAATCTTTTTTGGTGGTAAGGGTATCTATTTCTTTCAAAACAACTTCTTCAAAGACTATTATTTCTTTACGCCTACCATTCTTTTCTGGACAAAAGGAGGATCTAGGTGTAAAGCCGGTAGAGTTTTCTAACGTCTCTTGGTGGGAATCTGCGAAAAAAACATTTAGTCTAAGTTTGCGTAGAAATCTCAATACTTACTTTCTTCTGGATCCTGATTTTTCAACACTACAAATGACAAACCTTTATTCATGATTTGGATCTCAGGAGTAGTAAGAGAGTATGTTGACAAATTATAAATCAGGTTGGGATCTCTGTTGGTGTTTAACACCTGTATGTCCGCCCTCACATCTGGAAGATCCCTTGTTCTTGATATTGAAGTAATGCAATATTTGAGCAATGTTATAATTATAATAATTCTTAACATAGTCAAAGAAATAGACATGGACTTATAGAGATTCACACAAGGTTTCACAATTATAATGCAGAAGGGCCAACTATTGTTAGCTGGTGAAATGTGTGCTAATCACAAAGATTTGACCACTTGAACATCACGATGGCCGCCATGGTTGAAAACGTCAAAGGGTACGCGCTTGAGGCTCATCTATTATTGCAAATTAACAATAAGTGTAACATTGGTTATGCTTTTAGTGAAAAGGGTTGTGATGGTAACGGCAGTAGCAATGCATTTGTCGCACTCGTACAGGGCTGAGTTGACTGGTCCGATAGGCAGTATAAGGTTTAGGCACGTTCAAAGATGGCTGCCACAGTTCGAGTAAATAAGGATTGATTTTACAGCCCAAAATGGTCTCCGCAATTTAAGCTAGCAACATCAGACGTGTAGGTTGCGGTAAACTGCAGCGTTGGTAGATACTCAATGGAAAATTAAAAGGAACACTACAATAAAAACGACAAAGCAATAGTAAGTAAGTAATGAGGAACCCCCGAGAGTGTTGATGGATGCATTAACAAAACATCTGCATTTTATTGCTAAAAATTACAATTCGTTTTCTTTAATTTTAATTCAGATAGCAGAGGTGTGTCACCATAACAACATAATTAACGGCATCAGAGAAGGTATTGCTTTTTGACTAATAAGGATGCTTTTGCCATAGATGCATAGAGCTATACTTGACATATTTTTAGTTCACACTTGTTAGTGCATGTTTTTTTTAGATCTGAGCTTAATGGACAGGACAAATAGTTTTGTCCCAAGAGTAACCGTTTTCGGTTAATCAATGGTGAAAGGTGGCTGACACTATGGAATGGGATACATTTTTAAATTTATACTAATTTTATTTTTAATTATATTCACTTCTCTCACAGAGAAGGGAGTTGTAGGTTTTATATAATCAGTGTAAGTAATTGGCGCTGTTTATATTTACTAGGTACTTTACTCTCCGCTTGTCCTGAGGAGGCCTATGAGCAAAAAGGGCCGAAACACGTCGACACAGTAATAAGAGAGGTTGCCAATGAAAGTTGATTGAACCTTCAAGGATTTTTGATAACATCTCTCAGGAAGCAGAGATAGAAACTAAAATAGTGAAGCAACCATCTCGAATAGGTGGATTATTGCGAGTACCAATGCATCTAAACACATTGCTGAATTATGGAGAGGTGTACAGGACCTTATATATGTGTTGATTTGTGTACTTAATGATTTGTTTGTTTGTACATTTGTTGTGTGTGAATAATTTTGACCACCCTTTGTGTTGATATGTAGAATGATGCAAATTAAATGGACAAATTAAAATGTTATACCAATGAAAGATTTATAGTTTTGCTAAGTGAAAACTGAAACATGATTTTTTCCTACTATTTGCCCACATTCGTGTTATAGATTTTGTACATACCCAGGGATAGTAGGGTCATTTGGATAGATCCCTCGTATGGTAAGGAAATTTGGTGTGAAACGGTCACCCACACCATCTGCTCTGCCTCATTATTTTTTTAAGATTTGACTTCTAGTGGAGGGTCAGGTAAGCCAGATATGTTTGTTCAACTTTTCCTGAACTAGCACAAGGCGAAAAAGTCACTTACTTTAATGTTTCCCAAATTGTTTGCCATGCGTTTTGAAATGTTTAGAAACATAATCAAAATGTTGCTTTCTCTCCAAGAAAGATTGGGTATGTTTAGGTAGGAGTGATGCCATTGACATGTGCTCAAAGGCATCAATTTACTATTGAACAAGAAGATAATGCGCCATCTGAATTTGGCATACCTAGGGGCACTCTCACACACAGCACAGTAACTAAGTAGAGCAATATGAAAAATAGCAAATAAATGCATTGAGAAAACAGTGGGCAATGATCGCTCCTTCTTTTTACCTGAATTTTTGTCCTGAATTTTGACCCTTCGTCTTGAATTTTTTAGAGTTCTGTCCTGAATTTTCTTCCATGCCAGGTGGTCACTCTACTCTCACACATCTCTGTCCCTCTACATCCAGCCCTATCTCCCTCACCTCCCTCCTCTGAACTCACTGGCATTCTATTAACATGAAAGGAGAAAAATAATTATTTAGAGCAATATTCACCAGGCCGTATTAGTCCTCAAGCCTGGCATTAAGTAGTGATAGCATGCCGGTGCACAAAATTCTAAGCATTTTAGACAACAAAATGAAAGAGAAAACAATGTGCAGCACAGATCATCCCATCAAGGCTGGATCTGTGTTGACAGAGGGGTGCATATGCTTTTGTTGACTCCAGAAAATCCACTATATATTGGTTCTAAGGAGTGACTGAGTTTGAGGGCATATTCTGAGGATGTCCTCAGAATCATTAACAAGTATTTCTGATTCATTAACTCTTGCATGAGGGTGACCATTATTGAACAGCTATCATTTACATTCAAGGTTTCATCCGTCTATTAGTTGAATTTGGTCGTGGACATTAATGGGTGTAGGATACGCTACCACTGACTTGAATTTTGGACCCTGTGCACTATCCTTACTTTGCCTGATGTCAAGAGTCATGAAGAAAGAAAAGTAAACAGGGCTCCAAATGCTGTATTTCCTCTCTGTAGTTTTCTTTGCTGGCCCTTTCACCTATACCTTAGCAGCAAATAAGAGGATGCTGAAGTAGTAAAACTAGAACAAGGGATAAACCCTTTCATGCTACCGGGGTCAAAAGGAGTACATGATCTAACTTCTGCTATGACTGGTACCTTGATTAATCATTTTTATGGATTTAGTGCTGGTACTGGCATAGTCTCTCCTGTATATGAAAACGTTATAGAAATCCCCCGTCCCCTAAATCCGTAATAGGCATATGGCAGTGCTTAATGTGTAAAAGAACAAGTACTAGAGTCCAACGTTTTTCTCAGAAAACCCACAAACAGCATTGTTGAATACCATGCTAACTGAATACCAAGGCTATCTTGTTTTGACTCCACACATGCCTCTTTTATCCACCATTACATACTCATTTTCCTTTTATCACACTCTTGCAGGTTCTTTTTTTCTCATACTTTCTCCCTTCATCTGTTTTTCTGTCTCTTTACTGTTCTTTCTTACCCCCTTTTCTGCCTTTCTCTCTCTTGTTCTGGGTCAAAGTCCCAGTCATCAAAAATGCACATTGATGGGCTTCAATTCAATCATTAGCTCAGATTAATCACTGGGCATAGAATAGAAGAGTAATGAGGAGCAAAGTAGTGTTAGTGAAAAGTGAAATTAAGTTGTAACCAAAAGCACTCCATTTTTTATGACCCCATTAAAAAATAATCAAACAAACATTTTTAAAAATGGGGTATTGGGGGAGGCTGACCACTGGAGGTCGGGGGGAGGGGGGGAATTGGTGAATGGTGCAGTTTGAGTGCTGCTTGGGCTAGATTAGGCTTTTTTTGGGGCTACTAACGTGGCCTGGAGTATACAGTCAGACATGTTGAGGGATCAGCCACCATTTTATTAACAGTTACCCAGTAGCTGGTCAGCTAGACTAGAAGGTTTTTCCAGGTGTCTTTTGGTGTGGAGTTTTTAGTTCGTTTTTCCATGCCACTTCTTGCTGTCAAGAAATCTCAGACTTTTGCAGGTCAAAAGTCATGATGGATAGCCTTACCGGTATCTCTGCAGAGGAGAAAGTGGCCCAGGCAATGAGGCTTCTACAGGAAGCTGGCTGTCTTGATCTTGTTGCGCACAGGGCGTGGGGCCTCTCGGTGGGGAGAGTGTCTGGGTGCTGCAGTGGAGGTATGGACCTGTTTGCCGCTGCACTTGTTGAGTGCTCAGGGTACATTGGTAAGTGGGAGGGGCCGCTCTCGCATTCGGAGAGCAGCGCCCCAGGGGAACAGGGAGGAACGTGTGAGTAGCCCGGGGGCTGCTGATAGAGGCGACATCCCCCGTGCCCCAAAAGTGATTAGTTTGGCACCTCCGATGTGGAGGGAGGAGGCAGCAACACTCTCTGATGAGCGCGGGCCTTCTCTGGCTCTCAGAGAGGCCTCTTGCATGCTGATGATGAGCAGCTTGTCACTCAATGCACGCACCTCTTTGAACAAAGGCAGAGGAAGGAGCGGGCGGCATACTCAGCACTGAGCGAGAAGGCTGCCCACAACGAAGCAGTCAGGGGGAGGGAAGGAGAGGAGGGACATTTCTTTCAGTGGGGCGAGGTGGGCTTGGAGGAGGCAGGGAAGGGGCAGAGTCTGCTGAGGTAATGCAAACTGGGGCAAGTATATGGAGCCACGCCCCTTCAACACTCTACGATCATGTTATTGGCCAGTATTATGGGGACCATAATATTTCACTGCATGAGGCAACTTGGCTTGAAAGAGTGCCAGCTCGGGCCATGGGGCATCTAGGGGCTATGTTGAAAAGTGAGGAGTTGGTCCAGCAATTGCAGCTGGGAAGTGTGAAAGCAGATCAGGAGGGTGGTAGGCAGAAAGGAACTAATAATCAGGGGATACCAGGCACAGACTTAGCTCAACTGGAATGAAGTGATGCAGAGGCAGAGGAGGAAGATCAGATAGAGGACACTTTTCAGTTTAAGGTGAAACCTTTGAAGAAAATATATTGCAAAGAGGGCTGTGACCCCACAACATCAGGACTCAGTAGGGGAGCAGAAGGGCCGATATTTATTAGTCAGCAGCAGGTGCAGGTTCAGGAACTGAGAGGTCAGGGGATAGATGAGGGTCAGGAAAATGTGGTAGATCTGACTAGCACACCAGCAAAATGTTGTTATGTACAGGTCGGCACGACACGCGAAGTTCCTGACTACGGGGAGTTTAGTGGCGCTCCATGGCCTGAGGTAAAAGGAAGGCGGGCCCTGGTCAGCCAACTGGAACACAGCGAGGGATCATGGAACATCGGTGCCGCAAGAAGGAGCATGGGGCTCACCCTCCGGCATCACAACCCACTGGATAGGACGTCCTGTATCCAGGAAACAGTATGAAGGGCGTGGTCTGGCCTCTTCCTACGTTGGCGGCAATGAAGTTCTGGTGCACCTGGCGATGCCAGCCCAAGGCAGGGCACTCCCGAACACATCATGTGCAGGCAAGTATGGTGATTTGGATACTACCATGTTGGATTATGACAAAGAGGGTCTGGAGGAAATGGAAGTGCGGGAGGACAGTGCAGAGCAGCAGGATGGGAAACCTGTGGGCAGCAGGAGCAGGTGGTGGTAGGGAGGTCTATCTCATTCATCTGTGCCTTATATGTTACAGGCAGTGCACCCAGGACAAGGTCATGGTTGTCATGGGAAACACACTCATCAGAGGCAGCTGGAGAGCAGGCAAGCTCAAGAGCGGGACCTGACCTTGGCGCCAGTTAAGCCTTCACGCTGAGCAGGGAAGCATTCGCAAATAGTTTCAGTTGCTTTGGTTGCGACAGGATCACCTGAGTGAGGGGAGGCCCGCCTGTTAAAGGTTCTTATGTGAGAAGGAACAAAGGACAGTGATGCTATGCTGGGGGTGTCTAAGGATGACACAAGTAAGTTACAGGGACATGAGGAAACAAGTAAGGTAAAGGGACAGGAGGAGAAAAGTGGAGCAGATAAACAGGATTGAGCAAGATTCTGGGGCGAAGGAAGACAGTATAGACAGAGCCTTTCAAGAGCAAGGAACTGAAGGCAAAAAAAACTCCCCTATATGGGCACATCTAAACCTTTGGGAGCACATTTAACTTTGTCCATAAGGGAAAAAATAAGGCAGGGCAATTATGTAGAAATGCTAAAACTATTGCATAGAGAGCTTTGGGCAAAAGAAGGGTCCAAAGAGGACGAATATGAGCTGGCCAAGCGCCCTAAGGTGCCGGTAACAATCAAGAATTGGGCTTTCTGTATTTATGCAAGCGTGTACTGTGAAAAGTACACAGAACACCCGGTTGCCTTGTTCAAATACATGGATGTCATCAGAGAAGAGCTGATAAGCCGGGGCGTCGTATGACGAGGAATTTTGGGTATGCATGGCAATAGGCCCGGATGTTCAGTGGGGCAAAGTAGATTCTAATTTGTGGCAGCACATGATGAGCCTGGCCAAATTTGGCAAAACCATCTTTATTGCCACCAGTTTACCTATAGTTTATCATTCCTTTCAAGGGCATCCCACCCAGGGAGAGGTGGGATCATTAGGCACGAGTCAAGGCAGTAAATCCAGAAGCATGAATGTACAGAAAGGAGCATGCTGGAACTTTAACAAAGGCTCATGCACCAGGGAGTACTGCAAGTTCAGACACAAATGTTCAATGTGTTCAGGTCGGCATGATTTGGCCCAGTGCTACGGAAAAGCAGGTTCATCAGGGGTACATCAGGACAATGGGCAGGGCAGCAGATTGGCATTGGAGGGCAACAGATGGAGCAGCGAGGAGGTTTTAGGAGAGGGCGAGGTGCTCAAGGTACTGGGGAGAAGGGCTTCTACTCCAATGGATATTGAAAAATTGGCTTACTGGATGGACAGATACCACCAACGGGAAGACTCCGGACTGGTGTTGGCCATTTTTTCAAAAGGTTTTAGGTTGGGATATTAAGGCCCTAGAATACGATGCTGGGTGGACAACATCAAGTCAGTACATGCTCGCAAACAGGTTAGTGAGAGACAAGCTCAGGAAGGAGGTGCAGGAGGGACGGATTGCGGGCCCATTTGCTGATTGTCCACTAAGGAATTTGATTGTGTCTCCAATTGGAGAGGCCCTAAGAAGGAGAAGGGCCATTTCTGTTTGATTCAGCAAGTGTCATGGGAAAGACGAGAGTTCAGTAAATGATTACATACCAGAAGAGTTAATATCGGTATTGTACTCGACAGTTGATGTTGCCATGGCAATGGTGGAACAACTTGGGCAGGAGGTGCTTATGGCCAAGAGCGACATTAAGTCAGCTTTTCGTTTGCTGCCGATACACTCTGCCAATTTTCAGCTGTTGGACATACAGTTTGATGGTCAGTAGTATGTAGACAAAGCCCTTCCCATAGGTTGCTCCATTTCTTGTGCTTTGTTTGAGTGCTTCAGCACCTTCCTGCAGTGGTTGTTCATGTATATTATGGGACACCATCAGATCACCCATTATTTGGAAGATTATTTCACTGTGGAATCACCAGGTTCGCTAGAATGCCAGCAGCTGTTGTCTGGTTCCGAGGACATTATGACTGACTTGGAGGTTGCTTTGGCACCCGAGAAAAGGGTGGGGATCTTTACTGAGCTGACTTTTTTAGGGATTGAAATAGACTCAGTTTCTATGACTGATCGTTTGCCACAGGAAAAGATAATAGCAATGCAATTGTTGCTTAATAACATGCTACATAAGCAAAAATTTACGGTGAGAGAAATTCAAGTTCTCTGTCATTCAAATTTTGCCTGCTGTGTGGTGAGAGCAGGAAGTACTTTTTGCAGACACATCGCTTTGGTGCTGTCAGGCCACCATTTGCCAATCATCATGTTAGATTGTCTGCGGGTGTGAAAGAAAACCTGCAGATGTGGTGATTTTTCTTGGAATTCTTCAACAGGATTCCCTTGACTATTTGGCAGGAGTGGCCCTGGGGTGCTCAACTTTTCACAGACACGAAGAGTGGACAAGGCTTTGGCATTTACTGGGAGGGCAAATGGTGCATGGAGGAGTGGCTGTAAGCATGGAAGCGCGGGCGCAGAATTGCCTTTAAGAGCTAATCCCCTTGGTAGTGGCTTTGATGGTATGGGGAACCAAACTAGCACACAAAAAAGTTATTTTCAGAATACATAACATGTCAATTGTGCATGTAATTAATAGAAAGTCCGCAAGAGTCCCTCAAGTGATAAAAGTTTTTGAGTTTTTGTGTTGGACTGTTTAGATCATGATATTGCTTTTAGGGCACGCCATGGCCCAGGGGCAGAAAAGAACATTGCAGATGGTTTGTCTCGTTCGCAGTGGAGGATATTCCATGGGGTGACCTCGGAGGCAGACCCCGCCGGAACTCAGATGCACCAAGAATTGTGGAGAATAGGCAACAGTGGATCCTGCAACTGGTTCTGAACTCTTTAGCGGTCTCAAGGGGACTGGCAAACGCTCAAGCTTTGCTGGAATTCTTAAACAGTGGAGCATGTCACTGGTCGGGGACTCAGGCATAAATGGAGATGTAGTGCATTACATAATGACACTCACTGACAAAGAACAGTTGACAATCACTATTGTGGGAAAACTAGCAGGAATAGCTTTTATGGGTAAAATGTTCTGTGGTACTCACCATCAACAGGAGAAGTAGGCTGGAGGATATTGGAGGATTGTGCTAGGGAACAGGGAGCAGGTGGTCAGAGGAGGAAACCTACATCCGTGGATCTGTTGGGTAAAATTATCGGGGCTTTATCTCAGGTGAGTAATGGACTTGAGGAGACCATACTTTTTCGCACCCTCAAGTTTTGGATGTTTATTGAGGCTTTCAGGCTGTCTGAACTTTTGGGAGGCGAAAGGCAACAGGGCATTACATTGGGCAAGGTACATTCTAGATAGCAGGGGATTCAGCTGTGCTTGCGCAAATCTAACATTTATCAGAGAGGTAATGGGAAAACGGTATGGCTGCCAAGTTACCCTTGGGTGGCCATTTTCTCAGTGAGGTTGGGGATGCAGATGCAAGCCAAAGGTTTCCGCAGTCAATTAGAGGTATTTCTGCATGGGAGTGGAGTCTCTGCCTTTCAGTTACTGGAAGTTTTACATAAGACACTTCACACTATAGGGTTGGACGCTTCGAGATTTGGCACTCATTCATTCCTGATTGGAATGGCTATCAAAGCTAGCAAACATGGCTGGAGTAGTAACAGGATTATGCAAGTAGGGAGATGGGCTTCAGATTGTTTCCGGCGTTATGTCAGGCAGGATGGGGAAGATTGCTGGTACAGGCATACCACCAAGTTTGTTTTTGTGTCTTTGCAGGTTCGGTACCTGGCCCGGAAACAACGGGCTTGACCATATGGATCGTGGTGCACTCATTTATTACGAGGGTGAAGCAACAGGCTCAAGAAAGCGGTTTGGGGCACATCTGGGTATCGACCACTCCTTGTACTAGATATAGTGGCACGGAAAAGGGGAAATTAATACATTGTAAGGATGGGGAATATGTCCTGACATTTTTTTGTTACATGTTGGTGAGAACGACATGGTTGCCGTAAAAAGTTTGGCTTTAATTAAACAAATGAACAAATATCTTAAGGAGATTAAAACAGTGGTGTGGCTGTCACATTGTATGGATTGCATTCATGCTGAGAAAATGGTGAAAAGGGGCCATGCTCCAAGTGGCTATAAACAGGGCTTGATAAGGAGATCCAGTTTTTTTGTAGGGAGAAAGGGATGGCAATAATTGAACATGCAGATAAAAAAATATGAGGATAAGCAGTTTTTTGAAGGATGATGGTGTTCATGCCATTGACACTGTGCTCAAAGGCATCAATTTACTATTGAACAAGAAGATAATGCGCCATCTGAATTTGGCATACCTAGGGGCACTCTCACACACAGCACAGTAACTAAGTAGAGCAATATGAAAAATAGCAAATAAATGCATTGAGAAAACAGTGGGCAATGATCGCTCCTTCTTTTTACCTGAATTTTTGTCCTGAATTTCGACCTTTTAACCTGAATTTTTGTCCTGAATTTTGACCCTTCGTCTTGAATTTTTTAGAGTTCTGTCCTGAATTTTCTTTCATGCCAGGTGGTCACTCTACTCTCACACATCTCTGTCCCTCTACATCCAGCCCTATCTCCCTCACCTCCCTCCTCTGAACTCACTGGCATTCTATTAACATGAAAGGAGAAAAATAATTATTTAGAGCAATATTCACCAGGCCGTATTAGTCCTCAAGCCTGGCATTAAGTAGTGATAGCATGCCGGTGCACAAAATTCTAAGCATTTTAGACAACAGAATGAAAGAGAAAACAATGTGCAGCACAGATCATCCCATCAAGGCTGGATCTGTGTTGACAGAGGGGTGCATATGCTTTTGTTGACTCCAGAAAATCCACTATATATTGGTTCTAAGGAGTGACTGAGTTTGAGGGCATATTCTGAGGATGTCCTCAGAATCATTAACAAGTATTTCTGATTCATTAACTCTTGCCATGAGGGTGACCATTATTGAACAGCTATCATTTACATTCAAGGTTTCATCCGTCTATTAGTTGAATTTGGTCGTGGACATTAATAGGTGTAGCATACGCTACCACTGACTTGAATTTTGGACCCTGTGCACTATCCTTACTTTGCCTGATGTCAAGAGTCATGAAGAAAGAAAAGTAAACAGGGCTCCAAATGCTGTATTTCCTCTCTGTAGTTTTCTTTGCTGGCCCTTTCACCTATACCTTAGCAGCAAATAAGAGGATGCTGAAGTAGTAAAGCTAGAACAAGGGATAAACCCTTTCATGCCACCGGGGTCAAAAGGAGTATATGATCTAACTTCTGCTATGACTGGTACCTTGATTAATCATTTTTATGGATTTAGTGCTGGTACTGGCATAGTCTCTCCTGTATATGAAAACGTTATAGAAATCCCCCGTCCCCTAAATCCGTAATAGGCATATGGCAGTGCTTAATGTGTAAAAGAACAAGTACTAGAGTCCAACGTTTTTCTTAGAAAACCCACAAACAGCATTGTCGAACACCATGCTAACTGAATACCAAGGCTATCTTGTTTTGACTCCACACATGCCTCTTTTATCCACCATTACATACTCATTTTCCTTTTATCACACTCTTGCAGGTTCTTTTTTTCTCATACTTTCTCCCTTCATCTGTTTTTCTGTCTCTTTACTGTTCTTTCTTACCCCCTTTTCTGCCTTTCTCTCTCTTGTTCTGGGTCAAAGTCCCAGTCATCAAAAATGCACATTGATGGGCTTCAATTCAATCATTAGCTCAGATTAATCACTGGGCATAGAATAGAAGAGTATTGAGGAGCAAAGTAGTGTTAGTGAAAAGTGAAATTAAGTTGTAACCAAAAGCACTCCATTTTTTATGCCCCCATTAAAAAATAATCAAACAAACATTTTTAAAAATGGGGTATTGGGGGAAGCTGACCACTGGAGGTCGGGGGGGGGGGATTGGTGAATGGTGCAGTTTGAGTGCTGCTTGGGCTAGATTAGGCTTTTTTTGGGGCTACTAACGTGGCCTGGAGTATACAGTCAGACATTTTGAGGGATCAGCCACCATTTTATTAACAGTTACCCAGTAGCTGGTCAGCTAGGCTAGAAGGTTTTTCCAGGTGTCTTTTGGTGTGGAGTTTTTAGTTCGTTTTTCCATGCCACTTCTTGCTGTCAAGAAATCTCAGACTTTTGCAGGTCAAAAGTCATGATGGATAGCCTTACCGGTATCTCTGCAGAGGAGAAAGTGGCCCAGGCAATGAGGCTTCTACAGGAAGCTGGCTGTCTTGATCTTGTTGCGCACAGGGCGTGGGGCCTCCCGGTGCGGAGAGTGTCTGGGTGCTGCAGTGGAGGTATGGACCTGTTCACCGCTGCACTTGTTGAGTGCTCAGGGTACATTGGTAAGTGGGAGGGGCCGCTCTCGCATTCGGAGAGCAGCACCCCAGGGGAACAGGGAGGAACGTGTGAGTAGCCCGGGGGCTGCTGATAGAGGCGACATCCCCCGTGCCCCAAAAGTTATTAGTTTGGCACCTCCGATGTGGAGGGAGGAGGCAGCAACACTCTCTGATAAGCGCGGGCCTTCTCTGGCTCTCAGAGAGGCCTCTCGCATGCTGATGATGAGCAGCTTGTCACTCAATGCACGCACCTCTTTGAACAAAGGCAGAGGAAGGAGCGGGCGGCATACTCAGCACTGAGCGAGAAGGCTGCCCACAACAAAGCAGTCAGGGGGAGGGAAGGAGAGGAGGGACATTTCTTTCAGTGGGGCGAGGTGGGCTTGGAGGAGGTAGGGAAGGGGCAGAGTCTGCTGAGGTAATGCAAACTGGGGCAAGTATATGGAGCCACGCCCCTTCAACACTCTACGATCATGTTATTGGCCAGTATTATGGGGACCATAATATTTCACTGCATGAGGCAACTTGGCTTGAAAGAGTGCCAGCTCGGGCCATGGGGCATCTAGGGGCTATGTTGATAAAGTGAGGAGTTGGTCCAGCAATTGCAGCTGGGCAGTGTGAAAGCAGATCAGGAGGGTGGTAGGCAGAAAGGAACTAATAATCAGGGGATACCAGGCACAGACTTAGCTCAACTGGAATGAAGTGATGCAGAGGCAGAGGAGGAAGATCAGATAGATGACACTTTTCAGTTTAAGGTGAAACCTTTGAAGAAAATATATTGCAAAGAGGGCTGTGACCCCACAACATCAGGACTCTGTAGGGGAGCAGAAGGGCCGATATTTATTAGTCAGCAGCAGGTGCAGGTTCAGGAACTGAGAGGTCAGGGGATAGATGAGGGTCAGGAAAATGTGGTAGATCTGACTAGCACACCAGCAAAATGTTGTTATGTACAGGTCGGCACGACACGCGAAGTTCCTGACTACGGGGAGCTTAGTGGCGCTCCATGGCCTGAGGTAAAAGGAAGGCGGGCCCTGGTCAGCCAACTGGAACACAGCGAGGGATCATGGAACATCGGTGCCGCAAGAAGGAGCATGGGGCTCACCCTCCGGCATCACAACCCACTGGATAGGACGTCCTGTATCCAGGAAACAGTATGAAGGGCGTGGTCTGGCCTCTTCCTACGTTGGCGGCAATGAAGTTCTGGTGCACCTGGCGATGCCAGCCCAAGGCAGGGCACTCCCGAACACATCATGTGCAGGCAAGTATGGTGATTTGGATACTACCATGTTGGATTATGACAAAGAGGGTCTGGAGGAAATGGAAGTGCGGGAGGACAGTGCAAAGCAGCAGGATGGGAAACCTGTGGGCAGCAGGAGCAGGTGGTGGTAGGGAGGTCTATCTCATTCATCTGTGCCTTATATGTTACAGGCAGTGCACCCAGGACAAGGTCATGGTTGTCATGGGAAACACTCATCAGAGGCAGCTGGAGAGCAGGCAAGCTCAAGAGCGGGACCTGACCTTGGCGCCAGGTAAGCCTTCCCGCTGAGCAGGGAAGCATTCGCAAATAGTTTCAGTTGCTTTGGATGCGACAGGATCACCTGAGTGAGGGGAGGCCCGCCTGTTAAAGGTTCTTATATGAGTAGGAACAAAGGACAGTGATGCTATGCTGGGGGTGTCTAAGGATGACACAAGTAAGTTACAGGGACATGAGGAAACAAGTAAGGTAAAGGGACAGGAGGAGAAAAGTGGAGCAGATAAACAGGATTGAGCAAGATTCTGGGGCGAAGGAAGACAGTATAGACAGAGCCTTTCAAGAGCAAGGAACTGAAGGCAAAAAAAACTCCCCTATATGGGCACATCTAAACCTTTGGGAGCACATTTAACTTTGTCCATAAGGGAAAAAATAAGGCAGGGCAATTATGTAGAAATGCTAAAACTATTGCATAGAGAGCTTTGGGCAAAAGAAGGGTCCAAAGAGGACGAATATGAGCTGGCCAAGCGCCCTAAGGTGCCGGTAACAATCGAGAATTGGGCAGCGGCTTTCTGTATTTGTGCAAGCGTGTACTGTGAAAAGTACACAGAACACCCGGTTGCTTTGTTCAAATACATGGATGTCATCAGAGAGGAGCTGATAAGCCTGGGCGTCGTATGACGAGGAATTTTGGGTATGCATGGCAATAGACCCGGATGTTCAGTGGGGCAAAGTAGATTCTAATTTGTGGCAGCACATGATGAGCCTGGCCAAATTTGGCAAAACCATCTTTATTGCCAGCAGTTTACCTATAGTTTATCATTCCTTTCAAGGGCATCCCACCCAGGGAGAGGTGGGATCATTAGGAACGAGTCAAGGCAGTAAATCCAGAAGCATGAATGTACAGAAAGGAGCATGCTGGAACTTTAACAAAGGCTCATGCACCAGGGGGTACTGCAAGTTCAGACACAAATGTTCAATGTGTTCAGGTCGGCATGCTTTGGCCCAGTGCTACGGAAAAGCAGGTTCATCAGGGGTACATCAGGACAATGGGCAGGGCAGCAGATTGGCATTGGAGGGCAACAGATGGAGCAGCGAGGAGGTTTTAGGAGAGGGCGAGGTGCTCAAGGTACTGGGGAGAAGGGCTTCTACTCCAATGGATATTGAAAAATTGGCTTACTGGATGGACAGATACCACCAACGGGAAGACTCCGGACTGGTGTTGGCCATTTTTTCAAAAGGTTTTAGGTTGGGATTTTAAGGCCCTAGAATACGATGCTGGGTGGACAACATCAAGTCAGTACATGCTCACAAACAGGTTAGTGAGAGACAAGCTCAGGAAGGAGGTGCAGGAGGGACGGATTGCGGGCCCATTTGCTGATTGTCCACTAAGGAATTTGATTGTCTCCAATTGGAGAGGCCCTAAGAAGGAGAAGGGCCATTTCTGTTTGATTCAGCAAGTGTCATGGGAAAGACGAGAGTTCAGTAAATGATTACATACCAGAAGAGTTAATATCGGTATTGTACTCGACAGTTGATGTTGCCATGGCAATGGTGGAACAACTCGGGCAGGAGGCGCTTATGGCCAAGAGCGACATTAAGTCAGCTTTTCGTTTGCTGCCGATACACTCTGCCAATTTTCAGCTGTTGGACATACAGTTTGATGGTCAGTAGTATGTAGACAAAGCCCTTCCCATAGGTTGCTCCATTTCTTGTGCTTTGTTTGAGTGCTTCAGCACCTTCCTGCAGTGGTTGTTCATGTATATTATGGGACACCATCAGATCACCCATTATTTGGAAGATTATTTCACTGTGGAATCACCAGGTTCGCTAGAGTGCCAGCAGCTGTTGTCTGGTTCCGAGGACATTATGACTGACTTGGAGGTTGCTTTGGCACCCGAGAAAAGGGTGGGGATCTTTACTGAGCTGACTTTTTTAGGGATTGAAATAGACTCAGTTTCTATGACTGATCGTTTGCCACAGGAAAAGATAATAGCAATGCAATTGTTGCTTAATAACATGCTACATAAGCAAACATTTACGGTGAGAGAAATTCAAGTTCTCTGTCATTCAAATTTTGCCTGCTGTGTGGTGAGAGCAGGAAGTACTTTTTGCAGACACATCGCTTTGGTGCTGTCAGGCCACCATTTGCCAATCATCATGTTAGATTGTCTGCGGGTGTGAAAGAAAACCTGCAGATGTGGTGATTTTTCTTGGAATTCTTCAACAGGATTCCCTTGACTATTTGGCAGGAGTGGCCCTGGGATGCTCAACTTTTCACAGACACGAAGAGTGGACAAGGCTTTGGCATTTACTGGGAGGGCAAATGGTGCATGGAGGAGTGGCTGTAGGCATGGAAGCGCGGGCGCAGAATTGCCTTTAAGAGCTAATCCCCTTGGTAGTGGCTTTGATGGTATGGGGAACCAAACTAGCACACAAAAAAGTTATTTTCAGAATACATAACATGTCAATTGTGCATGTAATTAATAGAAAGTCCGCAAGAGTCCCTCAAGTGATAAAAGTTTTTGAGTTTTTGTGTTGGACTGTTTAGATCATGATATTGCTTTTAGGGCACGCCATGGCCCAGGGGCAGAAAAGAACATTGCAGATGGTTTGTCTCGTTCGCAGTGGAGGATATTCCATGGGGTGACCTCGGAGGCAGACCCTGCCGGAACTCAGATGCACCAAGAATTGTGGAGAATAGGCAACAGTGGATCCTACAACTGGTTCTGAACTCTTTAGCGGTCTCAAGGGGACTGGCAAACGCTCAAGCTTTGCTGGAATTCTTAAACAGTGGAGTGTGTCACTGGTCGGGGACTCAGGCATAAATGGAGATGTAGTGCATTACATAATGACACTCACTGACAAAGAACAGTTGACGATCACTATTGTGGGAAAACTAGCAGGAATAGCTTTTATGGGTAAAATGTTCTGTGGTACTCACCATCAACAGGAGAAGTAGGCTGGAGGATATTGGAGGATTGTGCTAGGGAACAGGGAGCAGGTGGTCAGAGGAGGAAACCTACATCCGTGGATCTGTTGGGTAAAATTATCGGGGCTTTATCTCAGGTGAGTAATGGACTTGAGGAGACCATACTTTTTCGCACCCTCAAGTTTTGGATGTTTATTGAGGCTTTCAGGCTGTCTGAACTTTTGGGAGGCGAAAGGCAACAGGGCATTACATTGGGCAAGGTACATTCTAGATAGCAGGGGATTCAGCTGTGCTTGCGCAAATCTAACATTTATCAGAGAGGTAATGGGAAAACGGTATGGCTGCCAAGTTACCCTTGGGTGGCCATTTTCTCAGTGAGGTTGGGGATGCAGATGCAAGCCAAAGGTTTCTGCAGTCAATTAGAGGTATTTCTGCATGGGAGTGGAGTCTCTGCCTTTCAGTTACTGCAAGTTTTACATAAGACACTTCACACTATAGGGTAGGACGCTTCGAGATTTGGCACTCATTCATTCCTGATTGGAATGGCTATCAAAGCTAGCAAACATGGCTGGAGTAGTAACAGGATTATGCAAGTAGGGAGATGGGCTTCAGATTGTTTCCGGCGTTATGTCAGGCAGGATGGGGAAGATTGCTGGTACAGGCATACCACCAAGTTTGTTTTTGTGTCTTTGCAGGTTCGGTACCTGGCCCGGAAACAACGGGCTTGACCATATGGATCGTGGTGCACTCATTTATTACGAGGGTGAAGCAACAGGCTCAAGAAAGCGGTTTGGGGCACATCTGGGTATCGACCACTCCTTGTACTAGATATAGTGGCACGGAAAAGGGGAAATTAATACATTGTAAGGATGGGGAATATGTCCTGACATTTTTTTGTTACATGTTGGTGAGAACGACATGGTTGCCGTAAAAAGTTTGGCTTTAATTAAACAAATGAACAAATATCTTAAGGAGATTAAAACACAGTGGTGTGGCTGTCACATTGTATGGATTGCATTCATGCTGAGAAAATGGTGAAAAGGGGCCATGCTCCAAGTGGCTATAAACAGGGCTTGATAAGGAGATCCAGTTTTTTTGTAGGGAGAAAGGGATGGCAATAATTGAACATGCAGATAAAAAAATATGAGGATAAGCAGTTTTTTGAAGGATGATGGTGTTCATCTGTCCTTCACGGCCATGGAGATGTATTGATTGCAGATCAAGGAAACATTGAAGTCCATCTTGAATCTGTCCTAGGCTATAGGAGTCCGTGGGGGAGTGGCAGAATAAGGATGTTAGAGGTAATCTTTTTCTGGGTGGCTTTTGGAGGGAAAGTTAGCTTCTTTTTCACAAGGCTCTGGATGTAGATAGTGGCAGTCCGGGCTAGAAATTTAAGGGTAGGTAGTATCATACCCGAGCCCGAGGAGACAGGAAGTGGAAAGTTTGGTTTATAAGTTATGTTTATTAGAGGTTAACAGGTCTATAAAATGGAAACATAATTTTTGAATTCAGAGAACACAGAGCAATATTGAGAAAGACAATATTATGATATTGCTGGGAGCGGGAGGGTATTTTAGGGGATGGTGTTACGGAAGAAAGGTGTTACTGCATGTATAGTGAGGTGGTAAATCTGGAAAGCAAAGGCCTAGTGTTTGAAATGGGGTTTCTAGTTGGCAGAGGTATACACCCTTGTCCAAGTAGGGTCCACAATCCTAGTCAGGGCAAGTCACACCATAATACAAATTATCCTGTGCCCACCATCTGGTAGCTTGGCACTGAGCAGTCAGGCTTAACTTAGAAGGCAATGTGTAAAGTATTTGTGCAAAAAATCATAGAGTAACAAAGTGAAAACACTACAAAAATACACCACACAGGTTTCGAAAAATAGATAATATTTATCTGAATAAAATAAAATCAAAACAAAAAAGATCCATTAAGCAAAAGTTGAAATATCACTTTTAAAAGTTTTAAAAGAGTCTCAATCCTTAGAAATTAAAAGTTGTTTCTTTGTTACACACAGTACCTGGGATTTGTCAAAAATAACGACGCACGGAGACCGCAGAGGAGGAGATGCATGGAAAACTAAGGTGCTGCGTTGGAATTTCCGGTGCAGCACAGATGGTGCGTCGTTTCTTTCAATTTTTCTGTTTTTTGGTGCGCAGTCTTGGTTCCTCACTGCGCTGCAGGAATATTTTGATGCACAGGGACAATGTGTAGAAAACCCTTGACGTGCAGGAAGAAAGAGCAGGTGCTGCTTCGATCCGGTAGGCGATGCATCAAATCTTCCATCGCAAGGCAGACGCAGCGTCGAACTACCAGTCGGAAAGTCGGTGCTGCATCATTCTGGTCAGCTGTGCAGTGATTTTTTAGCCAGGATATAGGCTTAGTGTTGATTTCTGCAGATGTTGCATCGATTTTCAACACACAAGGAGTTTCTTGAAGAGGTAAAGTCTTTGTTGGTCCTGAGACTTCAGAAACAGGAGGTAAGCTCAATTCAAGCCCTTGGAGAGCACTTCAGGAGGAAGGCAGAGTCCTTCCAGCAGGGTCAGAGGTCGGCAGGGCAACAAGCAAGGCAGCAGTCCTTCTCAGCAAACCAGTCCTGATGAGCCCTTTGGGCAGCCAGCAGCTCCTCTAACAGGGTGCAGGTGTAGGTCCACAAGTGTCTGAGTTGGTGGGGTCAGAGACCCAGTTTATATACCCAAAACTGCCTTTGAAGTGGGGGATACTTCAGATAGTGGTTTGAAGTGCACAAGCTCTCCTTTCAGCCCAGTCCTGTCTGCCAGGGTCTCTGTAGGGGGTTATCAGTCCCTTGTGTGAGAGTAGGGCACTGGCCTTTCAAATGTAAGTGGGAGGCCGACCACACTTCCAGCCCTGGAAGACCCATTCAGTATGCAGATGAATGCAGATGTGACTGAGTGTCCTGTGTTTATGGTTGTCTGGGTGGAATGCACAAGGTGAGCTGTCAAGCAGCACAGACCATACATGGATTGGAGGCAGGCTGTAAGGCACAGATGACAGTAAGTGCAGATAAATGTCCACTTGCTAAAAGTGGCATTTCAGAAATAGTAATATTAAATCCAAGTTCACCAGTAAGCAGGATTTTCTATTACCTGTCTGACAATACCAAACAAGACATGGCTACTCCTTCCAGATCAGAATCTACCACTTATAAGAGGGCAATTCTAGTGCTAGTAGTGGAAAACTAATTTATGAGTCTTTCACTACCAGGATATGTAAATCACATAGGTGTATGCCCTGCATTTTACCTACATAGCACCCTGCCCTATGGGTTACCTAGGGCATACCTTAGTGGTGACTTATATGTAGAAAAAGGTGGGAGTTTAAGGCTTGGAAAGTAGTTGTAAATGCCAAGTCAAAGTGGCAGTGAAACTGCACACTCAGGCCTTGCAATGGTAGGCCTGAGACATAGTTAAGGGGCTACTTATGTAGGTGGCACAATCAGTGCTGCAGGCCCACTAGTAGCATTTAGGGGCATATTTATACTCCGTTGGCGCCGGAATTGCGTCGGTTTTTTTTACGCAATTTCGACGCAAAACGAACTCCATATTTATACTTTGGCGTTAGACGCGTCTAGCGCCAAAGTCCATGGAGTTTGCGTCATTTTTTAGCGTGGACACCTACTTTGCGTTAACGAGATGCAAGGTAGGCGTTCACGTCTAAAAAATCGACTCCGAGGCATGTGCGTCGGATTTATACTCCCGGGCAAAATTCATGCCCGGGAGTGGGCGGGTCAAAAAAAATGACGTACGGCCGCTTTTGCGACGTTTTTTTGCGCCTGCAAAAGGCAGGCGTTAAGGGACCTGTGGGCTCTGAAGGAGGCCAGAGGTGCCCTCCCATGCCCCCAGGGACACCCCCTGTCACCCTTGCCCACCCCAGGAGGACACCCAAGGCTGGAGGGACCCATCCCAGGGACATTAAGGTAAGTTCAGGTAAGTGTTTTTTTTTGTGGCATAGGGGGGCCTGATTTGTGCCCCCCTACATGCCACTATGCCCAATGACCATGCCCAGGGGACAGAAGTCCCCTGGGCATGGCCATTGGGCAAGGGGGCATGACTCCTGTCTTTGCTAAGACAGGAGTCATTTCTATGGGGGTTGGGAGTGAAAAAAAATGGCGCAAATCGGGTTGAGGCGAAAAAATGGCCTCAACCTGACTTGCCCCATTTCTTGACACCCAAGCCCCATATCCCCCTACGCCGGCGCTGCCTGGTGTACGTCGTTTTTTTCCACGCACACCAGGCAGCGCCGGCGGCTAACGCCGGCTAACGTCATTGATTAAATACGGCGCCCGCATGGTGCTTCAGAATGGCGTTAGCCGGCGCTAATTTTTTTGACGCAAAACTGCGTTAGCGCAGTTTTGCGTCAAAAAGTATAGATATGGCCCTTAATTTACAAGACCTGAGCACATGTAGTGCACTTTACCAGGGACTTACAGGTAAATTAAATATGCCAGTTGGGTATGAGACAATGTTACCATGTTTTAGGAAGAGGGCACATACACTTTAGCACTGGTTAGCTGTAGTTAAGTGTCCAGGATCCTAGAGTCAGAAAAAGAAGAGGAGGAAGGCAAACTGTTTGGGATGACCCTTCAGACAGGCCATTTTCCAACACCTGGGTTATGTAATTGTTATGTGCACTTGTGTGTATGAGGGGACTTTTTCTATACAACCATTGGCAATGGTCACTGACGCACCCCTTTTCACCAGTGGGATCTTAGGGTGGAGCCAACCACTGAAGGTCGTCACCCTGGGGGGATTGGGGAAGGGTGCAGTCTGAGTGCTTGTTGGGCTAGACTGAGCTTTTTTGGGCTACTTAAGTGGGCTGGAGTATATAGACAGGCATTTTGAGGGCTCAGCCACGATTTTGTTAAGGGTTACCCAGTGGCTGGTCAGCTAGGCTAGAAGTCCCCCCCTTTATTATGGTTAATTTTGGTAGGCTGTTAAGATCAGTTACATATATAGGGCTGGTTTGTTTTCGACAGGTGTACAGCTTTTTTTAATCTGTTTCTATTTTTAGTGTGTCACTGGAGGCAGGTGCACGGCGGTTGGAGGGAAAGTCAGCTGTTTTTCACAAGTCTATGGGTATAGATAGTGGCAGTCCAGTCTGGAAAGGTAAGGGTAGGTAGGTTCAGTAGGATCATACCCCAACGAGACAGGAAGAGTAAAGGCTGGTTTACATGTTATGTTTATTAGAGGTTAACAGGATTACAAAACTGAGAGCTATTTTTTTAAATCAAAGAGCACAGAGCAAAACTGAGGAAGACAATATCACGATATTGCTGGGAAAGGCAGATTATTTTAGTGGAGGGGAGATAGGTCTTACTGCATGTTTGGTGAGGTGGTAGATTTGAAGGCAAAGGCCTAGGTTATGTAATTGTTATGTGCACATGTGTCAATAAAGCAGACCTTTACACACAACCATTGACAGTGGTCATTAACATATACCTCTTCCCCAATATATAACATTGTTAAAGAAGGTACTCTAATGCTTTTCCATTGATTAGCACTGTGAGGGGCACTACAGCAGTTATGACTTTGAAGCCAACAGGCAAAGCCCCACTACTTGATTTGTCACAGTATTGTCTACTTGAAAAGTAAAATTGTGAACTCGGGCGAAGAGCATGGTGTACTACGTCCGGGAAGCGAAAAGAAAAAGGAAGGAGAGCGGAGCCGAGTACAGTGAACCAAGAGAAGCAGAGAGGAATCCTGGGCAGCCGTGACACCCCAGCACTGATGCAGGGGGTAGAAGCATTGGAAGCGGCCTGGTGGTGTTCATTCTGTGGGTGAGCCACCACTGCCTTGTGGTGCTGCCATTATCCTATTGTCCCTCCCTGGTCCGGTCACCCCTCAGGCCTCAGTTGGCTGTGCACCGCCCCATCATTAATTTCTGTATGTTCTGGGCCAGGTCATCGACCTGACTTTATTTGTCAGCGGGAGCCACTGATGGGGAGGGGAGCAGAGACTGGGTTAGGTGCGTGCCTGCTTGGAATTCAGTATTTGAATGGCGGGAGTAAGGGCATAGGGAGTGAGTGACAGCCTCCTCCTCGTCTCCAGGTGTATCTGGCAGGTGGCCTCAGTGCGACCCCCTTCTCCGTGTCTAAGCTTTTGAAAGTCTAGTAGTTTAAAAGATCAAAACTCCTTGAAGCTGCCAAGGGCTTTTACACCAAGACAAAGTGGTCAGATTGTTCTACAAACCCTTATGGCCCAAAGGTGGTAAAGGGAACTGGAGAGGGAGTTGGAAAGTAATCAATCTGCTCATTACAATGAACTGAGTATCTAGCCACTGACATTCACATTTGTTATTTGTCTTTTTTGATCATCTTCCTCTGCTGCCCTCTGTTGATAAAATAAAATCAGACAGCCCAATTTTACTACAGTCCTAGAGTAGACCTTACAATCAGACAAAGAAACAAAAATGTAAAAAGCATTTAGAAGGAAACCAGGAATGCAAGGCCTGAAGGAGCTGGGTGGCCAACCTATGAATATTAGATCTTATAAGTGGGTTCTCTCAAGTGAAGGCCCTCAACCATCAACTATGACCTTGACCTTACGGGATCTTATGTATATTCAAGGATATTTTTCTATTATTTCAAAAATATCTCCTGTGGTAGCAACAAATAGTGAGAGCTTGAAAAAGTGCTCTTGAAGTGAGAGTAATCTAACCACCTTGGATCTCAGGCCTGTGAATCATGTGAGTCCCCACCTCCAGTGCCAACACCAGATGGACACACACAACTGAATATCCCTTAAATGGGTCTGTCAGAGAACAGAAAGCCAGCTTAAGTTGCATGGATCTGCGGTTTCATCTGCCCTTGACACCCATTATAATAATAGAAAATATAGATCTATCAAGGTGTCATGTAGGCTGGATAGGCACCCCTTGAGGTTCCTGGGGACATAGCACATGCAAGCCCTTGAAGCTGTCTCTTAAACAAGAGGGTCTTCTGGTCTTTGAGATGGGACTTGCACAGAAGCTGAGGATAAGTCCACCAGAGACATCAGTCAAATACCAGATAAGTCATCAGATTAGAACCACATTGTTGAAGGATCTCATCCAGTTCAACATTATATGTTGCAAGGCTCAAAAGTCTCACACAATCAGCCCTGGGTCAAACCCAGAAACCCAGAAATGTCTCTTTGTACCCTCAGTATATGTAGCTAGGTTACATGACGAAAAAGGGTGCCCCTTGAGGGGTGACCCAGTGGAGGTTAGAGGCAAGGAGGAGCATAGGCCACCAGGTTGATCTACAACTCTTAATGACGACCCCCTTGGTTCTTTTCTTAAATACTCTGGTGCCCTATGTTAACACATCAGTTAACGTAGCAAATATCCTGGCCCCTCTAAACGTCAGAATGCCATTGACAATGGCTATAATGATGCATCAGTATGCAAACATCACTGCCAACTCCCTTTGAAGCCAGAGGCAGTTGAGAGTACTGAGATTCTAGGGTGGCAAGCACTGGACAGACCCTTGACATCCATCGTGGAAGCTGCGTCTTTGCATGGGGACACATTACATTTTCAAATCTCAATTCTGCAAATACTAGCCTCCCTAATTCGGCCACTGACAGTAAACTAGATCAATTAAATCAACTGATAAAGCACAACAGCTGACGATGGAGGAAGGCAGAATATGCCACTGTATCTTCCTGACTGAGAAGCTTGCATCTCCACCCTAAAATGTGTCAACAATGATTGAAGACCTGAAAGATGAAGTAGCTGAAGCCAAGATGATGAGGTTTCACAGCCTTAGTGGCCCTTCCTGGATTTCAAAGTATAGTGGTGT
Source organism: Pleurodeles waltl (assembly GCF_031143425.1). NCBI lineage: Eukaryota > Metazoa > Chordata > Amphibia > Caudata > Salamandridae > Pleurodeles > Pleurodeles waltl. The sequence continues at coordinate 304,467,437 of NC_090437.1, read as the reverse complement.
AAACCATGGTGTGGCAAAAATGGCCACGGGATTACCCGAGCTCATAGGAGTAGCAGAGCAAAAAGCTGGGCAGCCACACAATTCCAGTACCCTGTCCACTGAAGTAACCTCACAAGTGAGGTCTCTGGGCTGAAGACCAGCTCCGAGACAGCATTACAGAAGAAAACTATTGAAGGCAACCATGAGGCCAACATTCCTGTAGACATAATCCCTTTTCTTGTAAAAGGAAAGGCTGTCAAATTCATTCAGTCCTCACGTTTAGGGGATGCGTCACTCAGCTAGTGCTCTAAGACATCCCGCACTAAGCCCCTGTCACTGTCAAGAAATAACAAAAAGAGATTAAAGAAGTTATATAAAAGCAAATGTAAAAGACTTCTTTTGTTTCAGCAAAAGGATAGAGTAATCTCTAGTGTAAATCTTTTCCCAATTTCGTTACCAAAAGAAATTGATGATTTTGATCAGAGGGGCAATGCAGATAAGAATAGTCCTGATAAACATCAAGTGTTTGACGGGCACACCAATCCAGCCATTTGTATGCCCTAGAATAAGCCAGTTGAAGCAATGATGCCTATCTCCATACCCGGCCCTGGAGCAGTATATTCGCCAGCCCTAGAATTTGTATCCATTGTAAGAGTAACCCGATAAGTATCAAAGTTGAAGTCTTAAATTGAGCAAGATGGTTAGACTACACCAAGGCGTCACCAACAAACCATGTGACCCTTTCGGAGAATCGTTCTAGCTCCACTTTAGAGATTAAGAAAAGAGTACCCATGATCTTGACGGATGCAACTTGTCAACAACAGGATGATAAGTTTCAAAAAGCTATTAATAACATCCTCCATTATCCATACTATGTGTCCCATGGAAAACAGGACCTTTAAACAGAGGACACATTATTAAACTTTATTCTTCCCTCCCCGGAACATCTTAGCTCCAATCACACTGAATCAGTTGAAGGTCACTGATCTTGGCACTGGCAAAGACAGTGGGAGATCAGAAGTCATTTTTTATAGTCCGACTACAGTGCAAGTCCTGGAAGAAAACCACACACAAATAGAACAGCAGGCAGAAAAATATTGAAGCCAGTTGAAATTAATTATCAAGCAATCTTCCTGGAAGAGGGCTTGCCAGAAGGTAGGAATCCTCTGGCGGGGGGTTAGACTCATCCATAAAAACATGAACAACCAACCCTCCACTCTCAGCATGTCACAATATCCCATGGTGACTATAGGTGAATTAATAATCAAGGCCCATATGCTCAGTAATGGGAGAAGTTGCACCTCCAACCACCTACAGATTACAGATGGTGCGTGGCTTCCGGAAGTCTTAGCTCAGCGTTCCTAGACAACATCTAGCTAAAAAGTTAGACTCTCTTATGGTATTTTCATGGAATGCAAGAGGGCTCTCAGCTGTGGAGGGATAAAAGGACACCATGTTAAATCTATGAAAGATGGATATCAACTCACTTCGAGGAACCTGCATACTTGAATCCTTTCCTTGGCCGGATTTCACATTATTTGAATCACCAGCAGGTAAATCAAAGGTGAACAGGCACTCCTCAGATGGAGTGTCAATTTACAAAAAAGCAAGCTTTCAGTGGAGGCCACCACAATCACCGCAGGAAAGGGCGAATTCCTAATTGTTAAACATAACCCTTTGAATATAACCAATCATGATAGCCTTTAATTTCTGATTATAGGACACATCTACCTGCAGCCTGCAAAAAAGCAAAACGTCTGCAACACTAGCCCACTTGATACAAGCACTTATTGAGCAAAAAATGAAATACTCAAATGATGTTTGGCTAATCTTAGGTAATTTTGTATTGCTCAAAATCTGTTTATGTAAATTTTCCACCAGTTAACAACACTGCATTATAAAGAATAGATGCAAAGTTCCGGGAAAAGTTCACTTGGTATTAGCAAAACAATGGGGAAACGATCAAGGAACATTGAACCAATTACAATTTGGAAAGGGGAGGAGAGAGCAGGTGAAGCTAAGAATCATTACACGGGTAGTAGTAACCTGGTGTCAGAAAGGACTCAAACGGGTCAGTGTCCAGAACATGAAGTGAGTACAACACAAGATGTCTCAAATGGGGGGAGTGAGTGTATGCGGTTGTGTTTTTAAATATCATGTGGTGAGTTCCTATGCTAAAGGATAAGATGCTTTGCTTCAGTGTCGCCGTGCGTGTAGTAAAAAAGTGTGCGGGAAGGTTAATGAGGAGAGGAAGAACATGGGAGGGTGTCACGTCTCCAACTGGATGTCCATGTCAGTGGTGGAGGGAAGAGCTTTTAGCATTGTATATTTTCTACATTGAAGGATCTCTGAATTGGGAAGGAAAAGAAGGGGAGGAATCCATGTTACTCTGGGTGATCAAAAGGGTGCAAGACGCAAAGTCGGAGAGGTTGAAAACATGAGTATTCTACTCGGCTATATAATCAATGAGGTATATCCAGAGGCACAGGAATTTTTGCTCATGAAGGATAATTTATGTGTCATTTGTTCCATTGTCATGGTGTGCCAAAGTTGTGTGAACCAGGAGGCTAAAGGGGGAGCAGAGGAGGACCTCCAGGCACGAGCTATGAGTTGCTTAGCAGCGCCAGTCATGTGGCATGTGAGGTGCCAATCTGCTTGCGTCATGGCTTCCAGGTGTAGGAGGCTGGCCTGGTTTGTAGTGGGTACCTTGGGTACTTACACCTTATACCAGGTCCAGTTATCTCTTATTAGTGAAGTAGTAGTGTTCTCTAGCAGATTAGGCTGATAGAGGTAGTTATAGCAGAGCAGCTTAGGCTGAACTAGAAGACATGCAAATCTCCTGCAATACCACTTATAGTTACACAGCACTTATACACAAGTAAAGACAATACTCAGTGTTACCAAAAATAAAGGCATTCATTTGGGTGACACAGTACCAAAAATATCTTAGAGACACTACTTCTTCTGGAGGTAAGTATTATACACAATATCTACACTAGACACCAAAATTAAACAAGTAAATAATCATAGAACAATGCAAACAGTAAGAATTCCCATAGAATGCAATGGGAGAAAATAGGTCTAGGGGCAACACAAACCATATGCTAAGAAAGTGGAATGTGAATCACAAATTCCCCCCTAGACAAGTGTAGTGTGTGCAGAATCGCTGGGAGAGTAAGAATACAGTAAAGGTAAGTAAATTACCCCACCCCAGAGTCCAGAAAAGCTGCAGTAAAGTACTGCAAGTTTTCTTAGGACACACTACACCTTGTTCTTGGGATTTTGCAGCAGCCAACCAAGTCTGCAAAGAACAACTATTGGATTATTGGACCTGAAGACCTGCAAAGGAAGGGGACCAAGTTCAGAAGTTGAAAGAAGTTCCAGGAAGGACAGGAGCCCCTGCCAACCCAGAAGAGGGTGCAAAAGAAGAGTCCCTGGTTAGTCAAAGACTGCAGAAATGCACCCTAGGAAGATGCCAGTGGGTTCCTGCATGATGCAAAAGATGTCCCACAGCGTGAAGATTGTTGCAGATGAGATTTGGTGTTGGAAGGCACCAACAAGCTTTGGCCACGACAAAAGTGTGTTTAGCATCAAAATGGCTGTAGATGGACCCAGGAGGGACCTGGGGGCCTCAACTCTGTGTGAGGAGGAAGAGGGATCTCTCAGCACTTTGAAGAGCCCTCAGGATGCCAGCCAGCAAGCACCCCCCCAAAGCCACAGGATCCAGGTTCAAAGAAGGTGCAAAATGCAGTTGATGCAGCACAACAAAGGAAGGTCCCATGCAGCCGGAGAACAACTCAGCGAGTTGAGCATCACAGAGTGGATTGCTGGGGACCTGGGCCAGACTATGCACGAAGGAATTTTGCAAAGAGTGCACAGAGGCCTCAGGAGGTGAAGAAGAAACAGTTCACAGGGGTACTGTCATTATTGGGGAAGGCAAGGTCTTACCTCCTCCAAATTACGTCAGCAGGACCTCAGGACAGTCTATGTCGATGATGTCCACCCTCTGTGTCCTTAGGAGCACGCTCGTCATTGTGAGAGGAGTCCCAGGGTACCGGTCTTCGTCTTGGAAGGTGCCTGCTTGGACCAGGGGAGTGACTCCGTCAGTCCACAGGAGATATCTTCGTTTTTTCTGGTGCAGGATGAAGACAGGGAGTCCCCAGAGCGTGCACTCTGTGGAAACTGTTGCAGTTGCTGACTTGGAGCTGAGGTTGCTGAAGAAAAGTGTCTCTTGTAGACACTTTGTTGCAGTTACAGCGTTTCTTGGAGCAGGCTGCGGTTGATCCGAGGTCAGAAGAGTCTGAAGTTGTTGCAGAGGATTCCTGAAGGAAACTTGCAAGCAGAATCTGAAGAGAACCCACAGGAGAGACCTTAAATAGCCCTGAGAGGGGGATTGTCTACCTTATCAGGTATGGACCTATCAGGAGGGGTCTCTGATGTCACATGCTGGCATTGGCCACTCAGAGCCCTCCAGAGTGCCCCCACACCTTGCAAACCAAGATGGCTGAAGTCTGGGACACACTGGAGGAGCTCTGGGAGAGGGGGTCCCTGAACAGGTGTAGGCTGGTTTATGCAAGGAGGGCCCCAACCTGGCCCTTCAAAGCATTTCCAGAGGCTGGGGAGGCTACCCCTCCCCAGCCTGTAACACCTATTTCCAAAGGGAGAGGGTGTAATACCCTGCTCTCAGATTAAATGCTTTGTTCTGGCTTCCTGGGACTGGGACTGGGCTGCCCAGACCCCAGGAGGGCAGAACCCTGCCTGTGATGTGGCATCAGCTGTAGCTTCAGTGCAAGCCTCAGAGAGCTGGTTTGGCAGTACTGGGGGTCCATGGTGGAGCCCCCAGGATGAATGGAATTGGCTCCCCAATACCAGATTTGGAATGGAGGGACAATTCCATAATCTTAGACATGTTACATAGCTATCTTCGGAGTTACCATTGTGAAGCTACATATAGATATTGATCTACATGTAGTGCACATGTGTAATGGCGTTCCCGCACTCACAAAGTCCGGCGAAAGGGCCCTGAACTATGTGGGGGCACCTTTGCTAGTGCAAGGGTGCCCTCATACTTAGTAACTTTGCACCTAACCTTCAGCAAGTGAAGGTTAGACATATAGGTGACTTATAAGTTACTTAAGTGCAGTGAAAATGGCTGTGAAATAACATGTGCGTTATTTCACTCAGGCTGCAGTGGCACTCCTGTGTAAGGGTTTGTCTGAGCTCCCTATGGGTGGCAAAAGAAATGCTGCAGCCCATATGTATCTCCTGTAACCCACAATGCCCTGGGTACCGAGGTACCATATACTAGGGACTTATAAGGGGGTCCAGTATGCCAAATGAAATTGGTAAATGAAGTCACTGGCCTACAGTGACAAATTTAAAATCAGAGAGAGCATAAGCACTGAGGTTCCGATTAGCAGAGCCTCAGTGACACAGGCACTACACAGGCATATACATTAGGCCACAAACTATGAGCCCTGGGGTCCTAGCTAGCAGGATCCCAGTGAGACAGGCAAAACACACTGACATACAGGTTTTTATCAATGAGCACTGGGGCCATGGCTAGCAGGATCCCAGTGACACACTAACAAACAGGTCAAAAGTGGGAGTAACCATGCTAAACAGAGGCTACATTCTCACACCAGGGATGTAGAACACAGTTCCAGGATAACTGTGTGGTAGTCTGCTAGAATGGGGTAGCCTATACTGCTCTTAATAGGACTTAGAATCTCTTTCCAGAACACAGTAAGCAAGGGACACGTCCACCATTTGTGGTGGAAGTCGCCTATCTGTGCTCCTCAGCGCCATCATAAGTCTGAGGATGTGGGTTAGAGAGTGTGAAGGTGAGTTGGAGTATAGTACCACTGGAGCATTACCTTGTACGCCATCTCCTGTTGAGAGATGCTGCTATAGATTTGAGGAATCTCCTTCTACAGCTACTCCCATTGTTTCTTGGTAATGTCTAGCAAATTATTCGGGTCCCTTTCCACTTGTAGGGTGGTCTGAGCAAGAGGCATGATTGCTGCATGACATTGTATGTCTTTGAAACCAGGTCGCGGGTGCCCTTGAAGTTGCAAACTAAGGTTTAAAAAAGCGCGAGGGAGCGAGTAGCTGCAAGAGCGTTGGGGGGGTGAAGGGCCTAGTGACATAGCTGGAAATATTGGTGGCGAGCAAAATCTGGAAAATTGGAATTGTGCTTTGCATTGTATAAAGGATTTAATGGTCTGTCCCTGGAATAAGTCCTGTAAGGTTCTACATTCACCCATCAGCCAATCCAGAATGGAGTCTCCAGGGAGAGCTGGGGAGAAGTCAGGGTTCTTGGCAATTGGGGTGTTTGGAGATGGGAATGAAGTCAAACATCTTCCAAGAGCCAAAGTATCCCAAATTTTCAGTACCGTACGAGTTGGGGTGGCTATGTAGGCGCTGCGAGGGTGCTAGTGCCTTTGGGAGCCAAGCAAGGGTCCAGAGCAGCCGACAGACAACAACCTGATCCATGTGGACCCAGTGTTTTCACCCTCTTGCACAACTCACTCAGAGATGTAGCGTAGGTGGGCCGACCAGTGCTTGTCCTGAAGACTGGGACAAGCCAATCCACCCCGGTTCCTTAGGAGCATGAGGAGTGCGGTGGATACACAAGGCCGTTTCCCCTTCTGTATGAAGGAGTGCAGGTCTCCTTGCATTCGCCTAATGTCTTCTGAGGGAATGGGAGTGGGAAGTGATTGAAAAAGGTATAGTAGACGGGGGAGAATGTTTGCATTCACCATGTTGATGTGGCCCAGCCATGATATAAGAAGTGCTTTCCAACATTGGAGGTTTTTGAGTATTGCTTTGCAGTAGCATGACCAATTCACTTGCGTCCACGTGGCTAGGGAGTTAGTGACGGTAAAGCCTAAGTACTGTATCGAGTGCGAGGATCATTGGAAAGGGATAAGTGCCTGCAAGTGGTAGAATTGCTGTTGCGGAAGTTTGAGATTCAGGTGCTTGTGACTTAGATAGATAACATTTTATAACCGGCAACCTGTTTGTACGTATGGCTGGCCTGTACCACAGCAGGTAGAGAAGTGTCTGGCTCCATCACGGCAAGGAGGAGATCATTAGCATATAGGAGAACCTTAGGATCTTGTCCCCCAAAGGGGATACCCCTAATGCGGGTGGGGGTAGACGGCAAGCGGCTCCACCACGAGGGTGAACAACAATGAGACAGGGGGCAACCCTGTAGGGTACCCCTTGAAAGTGGGAACGAACGGGTAGTGTGGCCGTTAACTCAGATGGAAGCAGTGGGCATAGTATATGAGGCCATTATCCTACTGGTTATGGTAGGGTCCAGTTCTACTTTCTGAAGGACTGTTCTAGGAAGGTGCAGCTCACCCTGTCAAAAGCCTTCTTGGCATCAAGGGATAGCAGTAGACCGGGGATGGTATGACGATGGGCTTTTTCATCTAGGTGAGCTAGTCATTGGACATTGTCGGAGCCTGGTTTATAGCAGATAAATCCAACTTGGTTGTGGTCTATTAGGCCGAGCAGAAGAGTTTCCAGGCCGCTGGCAAGCATTTTGGTGTAAAGCTGAGCATCTGTGTTTAGGAGGGCTATTGGGTCATAAGATGAACATAGTGTCTGTTCTTTACCAGGCTTGGGGATTAGTGTGATTTCTGCATTGGACATGGTAGGTGTAAGGGCTGTGGTGTGAGTAAAGGAGTTATAGAGCTTAAGCAGATGGTCCTGGAGTTGTGGCAGAAATACCATATAAATGGTCAGGCAATCTGGGCCCAGGGATTTGCCCTTGGGGAGCTCTTTCAGAGCTTTATGGAGCTCAGCTATAGAAAAAGGTGCCTCCAGATCTCAGGCCAGATAGGGAATTATATGGTTGCTAGGGATAATCTTAAAGGTTAAAGTCTATAGTGGCTTGGTCTTCACTTCCGGGCATAAAGGCGCTGGTAGAAAGCTATGAAGGCTTCCTGCTTAGCCGATTCTTTGATGACCCAGCTGGTGTCGTCTACCTTGAGTTTGGCAATGTGGGATCGTGCATGCTCTTTGTGTAACCTACGCACCAGGAGAGAGCCTATATTGTCTCCCCCATTGTAGTACTTTTGCTTAAGCGCCAGGAGAGAGCGCTCCACCTTATTGACTCTATGCCAACTGTCACTTTGCTCGCTGTGTCAGGTGTTGTTTATCAGAATGCTCTAATGTGAAATGTCCTCAGTAAGTCTGGTTTCAAACAGGAGCTCATCCCGAGCCCTGGCTATGGAGAATATTACTCTTCGTATGGTGGCTTTAAAACCGCCACAAAGGATGAGGAGGGTGTTCGGGAGGGAATTCATTGCGAAATATTCAGTTATAGCATTCTGTATGGTCTCCCTGTCCACTGGGTACTGCAGAAGTTGGGGGGAAAGGCGCCAGTGCGGGGGGCAGGTGTTGTGCCTACAGGTGATGTCCACATTAGCTCTATGTGCGCATGGTCCGAGATGGAGGAATCAGAGAGTCGTTTTGAAGTTAAGTTCCTCAATAAACAAGAAGAGATAAACAGGTAGTCTATGCGAGAATAAGATAAGCGCACATGTGAATAAAGAGAATAGTCTCTTGAGTCTGAATGTAGGTAGCGCCATGCGTCAACCAGGCCTGCATCAGAGAGCTCTGCCTTTAACTGCTTGGACATTGCCTCTGTACCCTGGATCTGTGTTGCGTTTCTGTTCAGATTAGGGTCCCAGACTAAGTTGAAGTCTCCTCCCACTATGATGTTGCCCCCGACCGATCTCAGTTGGTCTGCTAGCATCTACCATAGAAAAGTGTCCTGTGCATGATTTGGGGGTGTAGAGATTGAGGAGTGCAAGTGTGCATCCTCCCCTCTCTACCATCAGGGAGAAAAATATGCCCTCCAGGATCTCTACCTCCTGTCCACCCTGGCATAGAAGCCTCGCTTGCAAAAGATGGCGACTCCTAGTGTCTTTGAGTCAGTATATGCCTAATATTGGTGGGGGTATTTAGGATGTGCCAAAGGGTCACAGCCATTGTGTAGCAGATGCGTTTCCTGCAAAAAAAGATTACATCTGAATTTTTCTGTATGAGATAGCACCAAATTTGCCATCGTTAGCTAGGGGGGCTGAGCTCTCAGACATTAAGGGATAACAACCTCAGGTCCTGTATAGAGCCCATGGAATACTGAATTAGCGCAAAATGTCTTGGGAGGGGCTCTCAATCTCCTCTTTGGTTCAGAACTGGAGAGAGGGGACTGCACCTTGTCATGTAGTATCTGCAACAACTGGGAGGGTGGAATGAAAACCTATCAAGGAGGGAAATTGTGTTGAGGGGGTAAATGAGAATTGAAAGGGCCAACAGGGCCCAACCTAGCGCACCTCTCCATAAAGGATCAAGGACCCAAAGGGAATCGTTTCTACCCTCCAGAGGTGAAACCCTTGATGAAGGAAAGTCCAATGAGGGGGGGCAAGAAAGCAGAAGTAATGCAAGGTTGCAGTCTATGCAATAAGAAATTCCTGGTAAAGTAGAAAAGAGAGAGCAGGTCTCAAATACAATAAAAAAATCTCTTGGGTTCGAGCTCTGGGCCATGGGCCCTGCTAAATATGGAAAAGTTTGATGAGCCGTTTGGTGTTGGTGGCTGGCAGAGGCGCCAGTCTGGTTCATGTGCATCAGGTCTCCCCAGAAGGGGACTGCAAGGGCTCTTTCTTCATCTTTTGGAGATGCGCAATGATACCTGCTTTAGCCTTGTGGGAGATCTGGGCGGCTTTGCTGTTTTGGTTGTGGCCGTGTCATCAAATTATTTGCACTTGGGTTGCCAGGTGCCTGGACATGCAGAAGAGGAAGGCGAAGTGGCTATGCTGGGAGGGTCTCCAGGAAGGCCCAGAATGGTCATAGCTTCAGCAAGGGAGCAGACTATACAATGCTTTGCATTCCAGGTGAATAGCAGTCCAAATAGATGAGTCCATTGATATTTAATTCACCAGCTTAAAGACTTGCCTCTTCCTAAGTGTCAAGGGGGAGAAGTCTTGGAAGATATGTGGTGTGGCAGCCAAAGACTAGGGGCCTCATTATGACATTGGCAGCCGAACCAGCTGACCGCCAATGCTGCGTGAAGAACGCAACCGTCATACCGGTGGCTTCCCCTACTACAATGTTTCCATTAGCCTGACCGGTGGAAATACTGCTAAGATATGGTACTCGGCTCGCCTAAGGGAGCTGAGTCCTATACTGTAGCACAGAAGGGCCCAACCAGCACCCTCGGAATGCGCACTGTCAGGGGGAGGCCTGGACTGCCAATGCTATTGGCCAATGGCATGGGCAGTGCAAGGCCCCTCCTGTAGCCCCCAGCACTGGCTTTCCCCCAAACTTTTCATGGCGAGGTCCCCACCATGAAAAGGCGGGCTAAAAGTGGGATGGTAATCAGCCAGGCAGCACCAAGTTCAGCACTGCCTTGGCTGGTTACAACTCTGACCACTGTCACCCGGTTGGGAGCAATGTTCCTGGCGGGAACAGCAGTCTCCTTGTGGGTACGCCCGCCAGGGTAGTAATGTGGCAGTCGGACTGCCACAGTTGCAGCGGACTGACCGACACTACGAGGCTGGCAGTCCTAGAACTGCCAGCCTCGTAACAAGGCCCTAGACATGCCTTCCCCTTGCTCCCCTGATTATTGCCTCCTTGTCTTGGAAGAAGTGGACCCAGGTTAGGATGTCAGGGACCTCCCAGGTGCAGCTGCAACTTGGTGTGCCCTGTTAATGACCAGGGGCTTGCCCCCCAGGGCATCCCGGATAGTTCTCAAAAGGTCCCTGTTGAAGGGCAGGATATCATCTCCTTCTGCACAGCGGGGAATGCCTCTAATGCACAAGTTGTTGCATCAACCCGTTTTTTTTTAAGTCCCCCTGCTTAGGCTGGAGTTCAACATTCTGCTCCTCTAGCACATTGACTCTTCTCCAGAGTTCCTCCTGCTCTGTCACCGAGAGTCTACTGTACGTTCTAAATCCTCCACTCTTTCTCCCCTGGATGTCATGTCTCGTCGGAGGTCGGCCACAAACCTCTTCATGTAGTCTTGCGTGATGGGAATGGTGGGGGAGGCCATGGAGTCCTGCGTGGAGTAATCCTTTTTGCCACTCATGTCGGCTAGAGTAGTTTTAGCCCAGAGGGATGCTACGGAAGTGTTCCTGATAGTTTTACCCCTGAGCATAGTAGGCAATGTAGTTGTCGCTCAGGATCCAGGTGCTCCAGGCAAGAAGATATCTGAAGGCCCCCGTCTTTGTCTCAGGCTATAGATTGAAGAGGCCAGGGACCGCAACCCCCATGGGGAATGTGTCAGAGAGAGCAGAAGGCGGCTGCCCTTGGTGGTGGTGCTGAGCCAGGGAGACAGAGTAAGGGGGAGTCATCAGTCATCGTCCCTGGCAGTCAACAGCGTCCAGGCTAGCGGACCTCGGCCAGGGCATCAGTGTTCTGGCTGTTTCAGTCTATGTCCCTGTACCAGGCCCCAAAGAGCTGTTGATGATCCACAAGGTGGAACGCTGCTGAAGTGAGTGGGCATGAGTTCAATATCTTGGGTGATTTTAATGCAATTTTAATGGATACTGGACTCTGTTCGATACTGCAGAGGTACGATAACCAATGATGGAGCAAATCCCCTATTCAAAGTGTGTTCCAAAGAATAGGCACGCATGGGCAAAAATTTAGCATTGTGCTTAAAGATATGGGTTCATGACTAATGAATGGCAGATTCATGACACACTCACCTGTGCCATACACTCAAATCTTGCCTAACAGTTTGTCTATGCTCGATTATATATGGATATTGTGAGAAATTGGGTTGTTCGCTGAGGGTGGTGGAAACCCTGCACAAGCGACAGCCACAATCTCTGTCAGGTTGAACCATTAACGACACTAAATTAACCTGTGCTTAACTCTATGGTAAATTGGCACAAAACACTCAGGCCTAACTTAGAGGCAATGTGTAAAGTATTTACGCAGCACACAAACAGTAAAAAAAAGTGAATACACAACACAGGAAAAATCCCACACCAATTTATTTAGAAAAATAGAGGATTTTTTTTTTTAAATATTACTTGGCACCGAAAAGACACAAATCCAACCAGTCGAACCAGAGTAATGCATTTTTAATGTTTAAGGTAAAAAACTAGCACCTAAAAGGTCAAAATGCGAAACACGGCCATCTAATCGTGTGGGTTGAAATCGAAAAATATGTCCGACTGCGATGGAGCGTGAGTTGATACAAAAAATGGATTGGGCCCGGTCGCCCCTTAAATTCGGACTTAGAAGAAAATTCAGAAAAAAAATTATTGTGAAGATAAAGTTCAGCTAGGCAAGGCTGCAGGTGGTGTCCGAGGAGGAGGTGTTGTAATCGGTGTTGTAATCGGGGACCTGCTAGGTGAAGTCGATATGAAGATTTCCACGTCCTGACTTAGGGCCATATGTACGAAAGTAAGGCTTTGCGATTTATAAATAGTGAATTTGTAGAAATCACTGCTAGGGAATCGCAAAATGTGATATACGTAAGAGTGTATTTCACTAATAGTGATTTCTACAAATTCGCAATCACATTTAGGTAAGCACAATTTAAGAAATTTCAAAACTGCAATTCCTAATAGGAAATCGCAATTTAGGAAAAGTTGCAGTCCGGATGTAGACTGATGATGTCAGACCAGAAAGTTAAGAAATACAGGGTGCGGCCACAATCCAGAACTCTAGAAAGGTGCTGGCAGGAAGGAGTGCACATGTCTCGCCACTGGAAGTGAAATCCCTATTCCTGAATTACACCATGCCTAAAAATGATGGGGACAAGGATTCTGGCAGCAGAAAGTGCAAAGTCTTGTTCTCAAAAATGGAGTTAGTGCTAACCGAACAATGTGTGGCACATATGGACCAGCTCTTTGGGAAAGTATTATTCACTGTACATGAGGGAAGAAGACCAAAATAATAAATAGCATCCTAGAGAAGGTGAACTCCCTTGGTGTCACCCAGAAAACCATACCAGAGATCAGGAAACACTGGTACAACCTAAGTTCACGCACCAAAGTAAAGGAGGCCAGCAGGATGGCTGAAAGTCATGGCATAGGTGGTGGACTCTCCAAACACCCCCTCCGACTCCCATGGAATCGATGATCAATAGGACTCTGAAACCAGAAAGTGTGTTGGGAGTATCAGACACTAACACCTCCAATCCTGCTCTCTCCACCCCAGATGTAATCTCCTCTTTAACTACTTAACATAACATATTGTTTGTAATTACTCAAGTACAACATGTCAGCAAGTAATACTTCATTGAGATGTTTGCTGTACTTTGCAATGCATCATGGGAGCTGTAGTATATCTAAATTGCGTTATGTACTGTGTGCTGATGGCTTCACTATACATATATATCTGTACATCACATACATCACAAACACATGAATCACAAATTCAACAATATTGTTTCAGAAACAATTATGGCTGAAGAAGCTACTGACACACATGGAAATTGAGGACAGCACAATTCAACTCATATGCGCATCACCCCAACTACAAATACTGGGGGACTTATTAACAAGTGGCTTGAGCTGCTGGTGCATTACTTTTTTTGACGCACTGGTGGTGCAGGCTACGAGCCCATATCTACAGGTCCATGCAAAGCCACTGTGCGCCAAACAGATGTTCTATTAGTGTTGGGGTGGGAGTTCCTGCGCAACACCCATGAATTTAGACGCATTTTTATATTTAAAAGAAATTGTAAATCTGGAAATGCGTCTCAAGCCTAAGCCTTCCCAGGGGAGGTGTAACTAGGAGAAATATCTTTATTTCTCCTTGTTTTTTCCTTTTTCTATGTGTGCTGCATTTTGCAGCACACATAGAGGAAGAAGCCTCTTTTGATTGTTTTTGTGCAGGAAGCTTCCTTCCTGCACAAAAATAATTATTCCTACCATCCAGACACCCTTCCACCATGGTGCAAGGGTGCCTGTGTTGGTCCTTAGGAGCCAATTGTGCACCTGTGCAGTAGAAGAGGACAGGAATTTGCTGTGTCTCATAGATACAGCGTATTCCTGCCCTGTTCTGTTGATGCAGGGCAGCACGGCAGGAAGCCTTTGCATGCTGCCCTGTGCCAAAAGATTGCAAATGAGGCACTAAAGCCCTGATTTATACTTTTTGGTGCAAAACTGCACCAACTCAGTTTTGCACCAAAAAGTTTAGCACCAGCTTGCACCATTTCTGTGCACCAGCCGGGCACCATATTTATGGAATGGTACAGGCCGGTGCAAAGGGTAGGCTAGCGGCAAAAGAAACGACTTTAGTCGGGTGAGGCTGGCGGTATGGAAGAAGGGGCTTTTGCACCAAAAAATGATATTAAGCAGGTTAGAGTAAAACAAAAAAGACTCTAACCTGCCTAGAGTCATTTTCTGAAGCAAAACCATCCATACCACATGACTCCTGTCTTAGAAAAGACAGGAGTCATGCCCACCACCCCAATGGCCAGCACAGGGCACCAGGGTCCCTTTGGGCATGGCCATTCCACCCAGTGCCATGTAGGGGGCCCATTTCAGGGCCCCCAATGGCACTTTAAAAAATAAAATAAAACAAAATACTTACCTGTGCTTACCTGGGATGGGGTCCCCATCCTCCGCTGTCCCTCTGGAGTGGGTGGGGTTGTCCCTGGGGCCTGGGGAGGGCACCTGAGGGCTTATTTCATGGTGTTCCACTATGGAAATAGGCCCACAGGTCCCCTAACGCTTGCCCTGACCCAGGCGTTAAAAAATGGGGCAAAGCAAGCTTTGCACTATTTTTTGACCCCTCCTCCCTTCTGTGTACCATTTTTGCACAGGAGTATAAATATGGCGTTAAGGCCATAGAGTGATTTTTGTGCACAGGAACACCTACCTTGCATCTCATTAAGGCAAGGTAGGTTTCCACTTCCAAAAAAGGACTTTAACTCCATAAATTTGGTGCTAGACGGGTCTAGCGCCAAAGTATAAATATGGAGTTCGTTTTGCACCAAATTAGAGTAAAACAAATGATGCTAATTCGGTGCAGAGTATAAATATGCCCCTAGGAGAGCAACCGTTGCAGCTCTACCAGACTTTGTAGAAGGTGATGAGGAACATTTCCAGAGCAGGAATATAACTACATATGTGGAGAGAACACATCCACCGTAGAGTCCAACCAGCAATGGTCAACAATGACAATATATCAGACGACATGGCAGACAGTTATCCATTGTTTGGTGGCCTGGAGAAATCCATCATCTTAATATAGCACTGCAAGCCAAACAAATGAAGAATGGTAATAGGCAGCTGCAAAGCATGTCAAGACCAATGTTGCAATTGCAAACCTTTGGATTGCTGCCATGGAGAAGGAACAAAGGCCCATATTTATACTTTTTGATGCACAACTGCGCCAACGCAGTTGTGCGTCAATAATTTTAACGCCAGCTAACGCCATTCCAAAGCGCCATGCGGGCGCCTTATTTATTGAATGACGTTAGCCGGCGCTGCGGACTGGTGTGCGTAAAAAAAAATGACTCACACCAGGCAGCGCCGGCGTAGGGGAAAATGGAGCTTGGGCGTCAAAAAATGGGGCAAGTCGGTCTGAGGCAAAATTTTGACCTCAACCCGATTTGCGCCATTTATTTTTTTTACGCCCAACCCCCATTGAAATGACTCCTGTCTTAGCAAAGACAGGAGTCATGCCCCCTTGCCCAATGGCCATGCCCAGGGGACTTACGTCCCCTGGGCATGGTCATTGGGCATAGTGGCATGTAGGGGGACACAAATCAGGCCTCCTGATGGATACAGTTGATTCAAGGAGAGAAACATTGTCACAACCTGAATAAAAGGTGATCTTTCAGTTCTGCACAAAGCATTACCATCATGTGTACTGTTTATTCCTTAGATGTGGTGCTAATTTTTACCTCAAAAATTGTTATTGGTGATCTCTGTGGGTCAAGCACGACCCTCTGCTGAAGGGGTTGCGGAATTTGGAAGGAAAACTGCAAGATAAAAGTGGTAAAGCACAGATGCTTGCAGAGAGATTAAGGGCCAGATGTAGCAAATTCCGTTTTTGCGACTTACAAATTGCGAGTCTGAGCGACTCACAATTTGCAAGTCGCAAAAACGGATGCAGAATGGTGTCTCAGACACCTTCTGCGACTCGCTATGGGGTCGCAATGACTCACCTCATCAATATTCATGAGGTGGGTCGCATATTGCGACCCCATAGCGAGTTCCTGCACTCACAGGGATGGTGTCCTGCTGTAGTCAGCAGACCTCCATGTCTGTGACTGCTTTGTAAATAAAGCAGTTTTTTTTTTTCATTTTGCAGCCCGTTTTCCTTAAAGGAAAACGAGTTGCAAAATGAAAAAAATACCGAAACCATTTGGTTTCGTTTTTTTCAGTGTAGGCAGTGGTCCATAGGACCACTGCCTGCTCTGAAAAAATATATTTGTCGACATTCACAAAGGGGAAGGGGTCCCATGGGGACCCCTTCCCTTTTTCAAATGAGTTACCACCAGTGTGACACTGGTGGTAACTGCTAGTTGGTTTGCGACCACATTCGCGGTCAAAAAGCAACTCTGAATTGCGATGCAAGTCGCAAATAGGAAGGGAACACCCCTTCCTATTTGCGAGTCGCATTTACAAATTGCGAGTCAGTACCGACTCGCAATTTGTGAATGAGCATCGCAAAAGGCTTTTTGCATGGCGCAAACTGCGATTTTCGCAGTTTGCACCCTGCAAAAAGCTTTCTACATCTGGCCCTAAGGCTCTTATTTATAATTTTTTAGTGCCACATTTGCATCGCTTTTTGATGCAAAATCGGCGCTAACTTACAAAATACAAGTTGGGAGCAGTGTCAAAAGGGGTATTGGGGTGCATTATTAAAGGGGTGCTAGGAGGTAAAGAATGAAGCAGTCTGTGTTTTATGGGGGTACTACCTGCATTCTTGCTTATTGCACCCTTTCTTTGGGTGGCGGGGGCACCCCAAAAAGTTTGTGTCAATGGGAGGAGGGGGACTTGGGGATCATGGGTCTGCCAGTTTTTATTACTACCCAAAAGGGTGCTTCTCACAGGCCTACTGCGGTTATGGTATTGAGAGGGGAAACAAGGAACATGTGTTAGGATTCTTGGGGGATGGTCTCCCCATAATTTCATTGCCCTGTTGCTGGACATGCTATAAGGTTTCTTGGGATGGTTTTTCTAGGCCTCATAACCCCAAAAGAGTGTTTGGCATTTCGGCTATAAAGACACTTCTAAAGCATATGCTGCTGATATTCTGGGAAGAGCCTCAGCAACTGTGCACATTTATGCACTAAACACAGCAAATCCTTCATCCTGCAAAGCATCAGATTGAGCATAGAAGCTTTAAGATGGTGTAAATGTATTCATTTTGGGGTGAATATGTCTCCATGCTTTTCCCACCTGAGGGCTGTGCATCTGTTGTTCTTCTTTCACATGTCCCTTCAAAGAGATAGATGACACCCTCACTTACGGGCATATTTTTGCGCCGGATTTGCGTCGGTTTTTTTATGCACATTCGGCGCAAACACTGCCCCATATTTATACTTTGACGTCCGACGCAGCGGGCGTCAAAGTTCCACCATGTGCGCCATTTTTTAGAAGGGGGAACCAGCCTTGCGTTAATGATATGCAAGGTAGGCGTTCCCTTCTAAAAAATGACTCCCAGGCCTGTGCGCCATATTTAAACTCCCATGCAAAAATGACGCACGGGAGTGGGCGGGTCAAAAAAAATGACGTCCAGCCGCGTTTGCGTCATTTTTTAACGCCTGCTCAGGGCAGGTGTTAAGGGACCTGTGGGCTCGGAAGGAGCCCAGAGGTGCCCTCCCATGCCCCCAGGGACACCCCCTGTCATCCTTGCCCACCCCAGGAGGACGCCCAAGGATGGAGGGACCCACCCCAGGGACATTAAGGTAAGTATATTTTTCCGTAATTTTTTTGTGGCATAGGGGGGCCTGATTTGTGCCCCCCTACATGCCACTATGCCCAATGACCATGCCCAGGGGACATAAGTCCCCTGGGCATGGCCATTGGGCAAAGGGGCATGACTCCTGTCTGTGCTAAGACAGGAGTCATTTCAATGGGGGTTGGGAGTAAAAAAAAAATGGCGCAAATCTGGTTGAGGCAGATTTTTTGCCTCAGACCGACTTGCCCCATTTTTTGACGCCCAAGCTCCATTTTCCCCTACGCCGGCGCTGCCTGGTGTGAGTCATTTTTTTTTACACACACCACTGCGCAGCGCCGGCTAACGGCGGCTAACGTCATTCAATAAATAAGGCGCCCGCATGGCGCTTTGGAATGGCGTTAGCCGGCGTTAAAAATTTTGACGCACAACTGCGTTGGCGAAGTTGTGCGTCAAAAAGTATAAATATGGCCTTAATCTCTCAGCAAGCATCTGTGCTTTATCACTTTTATCTTGCAGTTTTCCCACATATACAGTCCAATCATTCCTCAATACTCATTCACTCAGTCATTCCAGTCCTCCGTTCTATAGGCTCATCAAAAACCAACAAGAACAACAGGTTGTTCACCAAGCAGTTTTAAAGCCTCTCTGTGCATTTATGTTCATACTGCTGCCCTCTAGTAATGCTACATGGCAACTGCAGCTTAATCACTGGATTGAGAAAGGGGCAGCCCTATGCAAATAATCTCCTCCCATGCTTACTTCTCTGAGCTTCTGTTGTGCTACCATGATAGGACCTTCAGCAGATGATCTTCAGCAGATTTTTAAAGTTGCCAAATTGTTTTAGGCTAAGGATTGTTTCACTTGAAGGCCTTCAGATAAGTACCCCACCCTCACTTAGCAGGGTCTAGAATTACCTGAAGTAATCCTCTATAGTGATCATGTGTATTTGTGAGCATATTGGAAAGACTATCCTCAGACTGGGATGTTTAATGTAGTACAGCACAAATCGGTTCTGGTTGCTTTAGATGGCGTGAGTAGAAAAAGTGGGTGAGTGAAGTTAGAAAGGTAAAGTAAGAAATGCAGGTTGAGAGAAATATGGATAAAAGAGGTGTAACCAGAGGATAGTGGGAGTGCTTGGTGGAACTTAGGGGAGGAAGGGGGCTATAGAGGGAGCATGGGGGGAGAGCAAGAGTGGGTGGAGTCACAGAGGAAAGGCAGTGCCAGGATGCAAGAGAAGAAGAGGTGTAGGCCAGAAAGCAAGAGTGAGTGCAGGACAGGAAGCATTGTGAGTGGAGTCACTGCTAGCAAGCAGAGCCCACCCCATGGCACTCAAATGGGGTGATTACAAAGGAAGGGGTTTTGGTGGTGGACATCATCTTTTTTATGCCCCCCTCATTCTCGGGGGGCAAATTTTGGGGAGCAGTGTCAAAAGGGGTATTGGGGTGCATTATTAAAGGGGTGCTAGGAGGCACAGAATGAAGCAGTCTGTGTTTCACACATAAGCTTTATTCGGCCAACAGACCATCAAAGCAATACAATACAGTACGATATAAATATAAGTGAACATCATAATACCATAGCAAAATTAAAAAAATAAATAAAGTCTGTGTTTGCCCGACTTGTAACAATTCCAAATCATTGTAAATAAGGGATGCGTATGCGCCATGCCGTTACTAAAAACTTACTTACTGCATAAATTGTCACATTTGAATTATGGCTTTTTAAAATCCTCAAAGCTAAAAAACATTTCCTTAAATTCAATTCCCGACAGATTTTGTGAATCCATTTGAACCTTGGGGTTGAATAAGCGGGACAAAAAAACATAAAATGTTCTACTGTTTCGGAAGAAGTGCCACATGCAGGACAAATATCAGAGCTTAACTTGGGTCCCCATCTGCTCGTCAAGACCTTCAAAGGTAATGTTCCGAATCGAAATCTGGCATACAGACTTTTGCCTAGTAAATCAGGTATTATATCTAAATATAGTTCGAACTCTGGGTACCATTTAAAGTCAATGAACAAATTAGTTAAATGGCCATTCGATTTTTGTGAAATGTAATTATTACGGATGTGGGACCAGTAAGCTCCCTTCAATACTTTTACATGGGACTTCATGAGTTGCTGGGGATTCTCCCAAAAGTTCCTCAAACCCAGCGTGCAAAACCAGCCGGATACGTGTTTGATCCATGGGACGGACGTGGAATTAGTGCTTTTTAACAATTCTAATAGAGAAAACTTATATAAGGCCAGTTCGGGAACTACCCAAAGCCTCACCCAATATACTAGAGGCCGTAAGATAATTAAATCAGCTATTCGTTTAAACCCTAGGTCTAAAAATAGGGGTGTTAATGGGGTACTAGTAGGGCAAGCACATAAAGCCCGTGCAAAGCTATTCTCAGTTTTAGTTATCCTACTACTATCTGCCATGCCCCAAATCTCTGCGCCGTAAACAGCAGCACCCTGTGCCTTAGCCACATAAATCTTTACTACTGGGGACACAACTTTAGCGATCATATTCCTATAGAGGCGCAATATGGATGCTGCCCGATGTTGCAAAAGCCCAGCACTCTTGCCAACTTGTTCCTCCCAAAGGAATGAACCTGTAAGTCTCACACCCAAGTAGTCAATGGAGCTAACCTGGTCCAAAATAGCTCCATCTAACCTAATAGTAAATTTCTTACGAGGGCCAGAGCGAAGCACCATCAATTTCGTTTTCTTCGAGTTCAACTCTAAACCAAAATTCCAGCAGAATGATTTAAATCTGTCCACAAGAATTTGCAACCCCGTGGGGGTTTTTGAAATCAATAAAGAGTCATCCGCAAAAAGGAGAATTGGGATTTTCTGATTAACTAAGGTGGGAGCATCATTCTGGCATGTCATTAGTTCTTGGACCACCTCGTTGATGAATAAAGAAAACAGAAGTGGTGCAAGCACACATCCCTGACGGACACCTCTTTTAATGGGAAATTTGTTAGTCAATTCACCTTGATTGCCCCATCTTACTTGCGCGTATGTGCCTTCATGCATGCGTATTAATAGGTGGATAATATCTGGCGGTGCCCCTATTTTGTGTAACACACCTCAAAGCTTATCTCTTGGGACCAAATCAAAAGCAGAACGTAGATCAACAAAAATGACGTATAGAGTTTGCTTTGCCAAGACTACATATTTCCAGTGTAGCACGGTCAACCTAAAAGCCTGATCAACTGTGCTAACACTAGAGTAGAACCCTGCCTGGAGCGGTGAAAGGATCTGCTGCTCCGTCACCCAGTTCGATAGTCTAACTAGCAACTGTTTGGCAAAGATTTTTTGTAAATTGTCGATTAAACTGACCGGTCTGTAATTGATTGGAAGATTTACATTGCCCTTTTTGTTGATTGGGATAATTTCTGCACCCTTCCACGTCTCAGGGATCTGTCCTCCTTTTGTGATTTTATTTGACAGTAGGTTGATATACCAGGTCCATATAGATGACTCTGATTTATAAAGGTCACCTGGAATTTTATCGGGTCCTGGGGCTTTACCTGACTTTAAAGAGTTGATAGCCTCTGCAGTTTCTTCTAAGGAGAAACAAATATAACTCTCAGAGTTATATAGATTCCCATCTGGTGGAGAAGTGGCAAGGTTAGCATTTTGTAAAATTAGGGGGTCTAGTCCCACTTTATCACAGTCAACAGCCCCAGTGGAGATAGTTCCTTCATACAAGAGAGAGAAGTGCTCCACCCAGGTTCTGGGTTGAATGTGGTTCCTTAGATTAGACCTATCCCCTCTCTCATGCTTAGTCAGCAGTTCCCAGAAAAGCGTATTGTTGTTTGCTTTTGTAGCATCTAACAAATCCTGCCAAATAACATCTTCCCAGGTTTTCTTTGATTGTAAAATTGTCTTTTTACACATACATCTTGCTTGTTTGATCGCCCCCGTGGACCCGGCCATTATGGCTTTTCTTAGCTCGGTCTTAGCCCTCATACATGCATCATTAAACCATCTACTGTTAGATGAACCCCCGTGTTGCCGGCTTACCAAAGCTGCCTTTTTATAAAAAACACTTTGAAGTTTAACCATCATATCTTCATGGATATCAAGAAGTGGGATAGCTTCCGGCTCGAGGTCTTCGTAAGCTGACAGATTATCTAAAAACACTTGGTAAATCTTACGTATGAAATAGGGGTTTGACATGACTTTGGGCCACCTCACCTTTGTATTAGCATTATTTAAAATAGGGGGAGGGACCATTGATGGTTGCGTATTCGAGGTTCTACCAAAGATATTCCCAGAAAGGGTAAGTAGCAGTGGGAAGTGATCACTCTCGCATCTTGAATCTACCCTCATGTCTAGCAGCAGTGGCCAAAGATGCACATCCACCAAAAAATAATCAATTACACTGGCCACAGAACCTCGTAGGAATGTCGGTGCAAGGTTTAAGTCAGAAGGAGTTCGACCATTGCAGGCCCTTAGGCCAAACTTTAAGCATAATGTAACGAGCTGTGCTGCGACACGAGAGCGTGGAGGATAACTATCACCATCCAATTGTGCAATCCCCCATAATTCGTCCTCTTCCACAGGTAAATCACTAAGAAATGCAGAGGGTTCAAAAGTGCAATTTACATCCCCTGCAATGATTAAATAGGCATTAGTTTGTATTGTGTCTAAAAAGTCAGAGAGTAAGGTTAAAATATGTGATTCTGTACCACGTGCAACAGAACGGGCATAAACATTGATAAGAGTTATGTTAAAATTTTGATGAAAAGAAATTTGTAAACCCATCAAGTCGGGACAATCAAATTTTAAAACCTTATAGTCACATTGAAGCTTTGAATTTAAAAGAATTAAAAGTCCCCCTTTCGCTAGACCAGTTGCTTTCTCTTATGGCTGTGCAGGGATATTAAAAGAGAGAAACCCATCCTAACTTGATTGGCCCTCAACCCAGGTTTCTTGGAAAGACACACATCTTGTGACTTGATGTAGCCAACCCAGTCCACATCATCCAGTTTCCTAGCAAGGCCAGCAAGATTCCAAGTCATAATGGATAACCCATTAGTTCCCGTTACAGTCCCATGTTTTGAAGGTAGAGCATCCTTATAATTCGGCTCATTGACAAGGGTCTTGTCTGATTTGTCTATTGTGGATGCCACTAAATTATCCTGATTGACGGCTTTCTGAGTGGAAGACAGTCATACAGAACCATGATACAAAGATACGTCTTCCTCCCTAGAGCCTCTCCCATTAACATTGGCTAAGGGACCGGACACAGGAGCCTGTTTTGAGTCAGTTAGATTAGAAACTAACCTGATGCCTCCTCCTTTTAGCTCATTGTGCTGTCCCTTACATGCAACAGAGTCAATAAGTTGGTTGGCCAAGAATTTCTCCAAAAACACAATCATAATTACATCAAGATTTGACCCGGAGAGGCACCATCTTTCAGTTTTTAGAATGTCCGAGCGTATGACTGAAAGGCATCCCTGCCGATTGCGTAGCCAGTGAATAACCTTATTAAGTCTAGACTCTTGGCCCTCAACAGACCTGGGTGGCAACTTTGGGACATTAGTTAGGAAAAGAGTGTTGGCTCTGTGTCTAGGACCAATACTATTTAGAGACACATCTAGAGCACTATTCATTCTTCGAGAAGAGAAAGTGCAAGCTGGATCCTTAGTTAGAGGGTATGCAAGTAACTTTCTATTAGTTAGAAAAGGGCTATCCCTATTTTTTGATATATTGGTAGAAAGATTTTGCCTCATAGTGGAATGACAATTCGATGGGGCAAAAAAGCTACCAATAGGGTCTTCCCCGTTCCAAATCAGGCTCCGGATTCTGAATGAAGGAGTAAAGAGACAGGGCCCGGCCCGGCCTGATCCGGTCGAAGACGGGCGTAGACGGGCCCGTCTTGGCCCGGTCTTCGCCCGGGCGCGCCCGCACACGTCCCGCGAGGTGGGAGCGCTTTTCCAAATTTAAAGGGCTCCTGCCCTTTGATGTATAACTGTGCGGCCCCCGGATCAGCTGTGCTTGGCGTTCGTCCCGCGAGGCGGGAGTGCTTTTCCAAATTTAAAGGGCTCCTGGCCTTTGATGTATAACTGTGTGGCCCCCGGATCAGCTGTGCTTGGCGTTCGTCCCGCGAGGCGGGAGCGCTTTTCCAAATTTAAAGGGCTCCTGCAGTCTGTGTTTTTTGGGGGCACTACCCATATTCTTGCTTATTGCACCCTTTCTTGGGGCGGCGGGGGCACCCCAAAACGTTTGGGTCAATTGGGAAGAGGAGGACTTAGGGATCATGGGTCTGGCAGTTTCTATTACTACCCAAAAGGCTGCTTCTCACAGGCCTACTGCAGTTATGGGATTGAGCGGGGGAAAAAGGAACATGTGTTAGGATTCTTGGTGGATGGTCTCCCCATGATTTCATTGCCCGGTTGCAGGACATGTAGAAAGGTTTCTTGGGTAGGTTTTTCTAGGCCTCATAACCCCAAAAGAGTGTCTGGCATTTCGGCTATAAGGACACTTCTAAAGCGTATTCTGTTGATATTCTGGGTAGAACCTCAGCAACTGTGCATATTTATGCACCAAACATGGCAAATCCGTCATCCTGCAAAGCATCATATTGCACATGGAAGCTTTGAGATTGTGTAATTATATTTATTTTAGGGTGAATATTCGTCCATGTTTCTCCAACCTGAGGACTGTGAATCTGTTGTTCTTCTTTCACATGTCCCTTCAAAGAGACAGATGACACACTCACTTAGGGCCGTATTTATCCTCCCTTTGCGCCTGATTAACGTAATTTTTTTACGCTAATCCGGCACAAACTTAACACCATATTTATATTTTAACGCTAGAACCATCTAGCATCAAAATTTCAGAGTGCGTCATTTTCTGGATGCGTGAAACAGCCTTGGGTCAATGAGATGCAAGATAGGTTTTCCCGTCCAAAAAATGACTCAAACACCCATGCGCCTTATTTATCCAACTGGGCAAAAATGACACACGGGTGGGAGGTAGAACCAGAAAATGATGCAAATCCTAATTTGCGTCAAATTTTAATGCCTGGGTAGTGCAGCCGTTAAAATTGGGCAAAGACACCACTACTTAAGGAAAATTCACCCAAGCGACATCATTGCTCAAGAAGGACGACATGGAGGTGCTACTCATGCAACATGCCAGAAGATGCACAGCAGAGGACCAACAGCAGCAGCTACCACCACACCAATGTCGACACCAAGGGCAATGCAGAAGGCAGGAGAGGCTATTTAGGACCTGGACAACCCTCCTAGGCCTAAGGGAACATGATATCATCCAGAGGTACAGACTCAACTGGCAAGCCATACAGCAGTTGCTGCGCCAAATTGATCCACAGTTAACAAGCAGCTTGCAGACACCCCACGTTATTCTACCGGAGACGAAGCTGCTAGCTGTCCTTCACATGTTGGCAAGTGGCTCATTTTAAACTTCTGGGGCCC
The DNA here is from genome assembly GCF_031143425.1 of Pleurodeles waltl. NCBI lineage: Eukaryota > Metazoa > Chordata > Amphibia > Caudata > Salamandridae > Pleurodeles > Pleurodeles waltl. The sequence goes on along the minus strand of NC_090437.1, from coordinate 304,442,124 downwards.
TTGTTGCTGGAGTCTCACAGCCCTCATTCTCTGCCTACCTCCCCAAGGTACTGGATACCATCATCTCCCTCACACCCCGCCATATCAGCTTCCCCAAAACACAGCAGAAGCAGCAGGAGACCAAACATGGGTTTTACAAAATTAATTGCTTCCCGCATATGCTTGGTGCCATTGACTGCACACATGTCCGAATTGTGCCACCTGCTGCAACTGAGCACTGATACCGCAACAGAAAGCACACCCACTCCATCAATGTGCAAGCCATTGTTGATCACCAAGGATTGTTCACCATCATCATGGCAAAGTATCCTGGGAGTGTACATGATTCCTTCATCTTCCACCACAGCACCATCAATCGCCACTTCCAGGATGGACGATATGGCAATGGCCTTCTTGTTGGTAAGTCCAGAAACCTAGTAATATACACACAGCACAGCAACCCTGTAGAACACACAAGACATACACCACTACATTGACACATGGGCAGGAAGACACTGAGGTGTGACACTGGTAGTTATGTTTTCTATCCTGACCCAGTGGGATTCACACCTATGGACAAACGACGGCTGCAAATAACAATAGATGCCACTCTAGAGCCACAAGGGACCAATTTAAAAACACACAATGACAATGACATGGCCTTAACTGGCAGTACAACTTGGACAATTAACCATTCAATATCACATAAGGCCACAGTCAATCCCACACCCTTCCAAACAATACCTCATGTGTAAGGGGTGTGGAAAGTGTGTTGCTGCAGGTCAAACACCATGAGACACATAGCATGATGACGCTGACTCAAATGAAGGTGACATGGAATTATTGAGGGAGTACCAACATTCCACATCACTCCTGGGGTGACATTACCAGCTAGCAATAAGGAAGTGGACTGTGCAATGAAAACATGTTGATGTGACACTAATGCCAAGTGCACACTGCTACAGATACTGAAAGAGACAATTCCACATCTACACAGCAGATGTACAGGGAGATGGACCTTCGTACACTAAAAATTTAACCCCACAACCAAGTTAGCCAGCTCACCTGGAGCAAGTTCAGTAGTGTAAGTACATGTTTGCATATGAGCCAACTCGGCGAGGGCACAAAAATAGGTTTGCATAGAACGTGTCACACATGGGATAATTGTGCATTGTCAATTGTGAACACTTCGGTGCTGCCAACTTATGGAGATGTGTTGTGCATTGTCACCTAGCCAAATCAAAGGGCCTCACTGTTGCATTTCAACTGCAATTACATATGTTGAATTGGACGGGATGTTCAGCTCATATAGTGCAACCGTGTCACCACCACAGTGGAATCGATTGTGTGTGTGTGGAAGTATCATGTCACCTCCAGTGAAGGCATACAGACACTTCTTTCACATTACATAATGCATGGGAGATACACACTGAACAGCAAGTTTCAAAATATACCACTGATATCAGGTCAAACATCCAAACACCAGTTTTGATAGTTAAACAACCCAATGCAGGAAGAACATCACAGAAGCCTAGGATCCCACACAATACCACAAACACTGATGAGTCACAGACGACACAAGATAACAACTGCCATGCAAAGTGATAATCGAGGAGCAACCAACAACCAAATATTTACCCTCATTTTCTCTTTCAGCTGATCAGGGTTACGGGATCCAGCCATGAATCAAGACCCCATTTGCCAACCCAAGCACAGCAGCAGAGCGTACCTATAATGAGGAACATCATAGGACACGCACCATAGTTGAGAGGACTTTTGGCATCCTGAAGTCCAGATTCAGGTGCTTGGACATCACCAGAGGCAGCCTTCTATATTCACCTGAAATGGTCTGTAAGATCATTGTGACCTGTGCCATCCTGCACAACATGTGTGTAAGGAGGAACATTCCCCTCTATGAACCAGACCTACAAATGCCTGAAGAAGAGGTAGAGGAGGATGCTGTCCATGAACATGAGGGGAACATCCAAACACTGGATGCAGGATTGCATCGCAGACAACACATCGTACTAAACTTCTTCTAACTATAGTCACCATCCCCACTTTGTTATCATATGTCATTAAACACCTAACTTCATCACTCATTCATGTTCTCGGTAATTGTTTATGCATCACATGATCCCTAGGAATCATAACCAGAGTTTAGCCTCATAGAGCATTGCAGAAATACAGATTAGGATACTGAAAAAGCCACTTCACATTTGATGGGTATGAATGTACAGCCAACATCAAACATAGTGTAAATGACATATATCCTGTCTATTTCACATTTGAAGGGCAATATCAGAGGACCACAGCTATGAGACACATCCATGTTGCCAACATGGTCCATTCAGCAAATGACACACAACTAGGACATCATCAATCATAAGGTAAAAAAAAGTATCTCATACATGAGGCAGTGGATGTGCTATTGCATTGGTAACAGGAACGTATGACCAGACCCTTGACCACAGTAAGTGTGACATTAGCTGTCTCTGCAAGGAGCATGTGTGACAAGAAGTGCATCAAACCTGAAAATGGATAGCACGTGTGCCCCAGGTATGACAATCAGTGCTCACAAGACAAGCCCTGCACAGTCCATTCCAGGTAATAAGTCCTGCCACTGCTGTGTTGTAAGTCTCTGTCCACCCTTCTCTAGGGGGCGCTGTAAATGGACTGTCTGTGCCCTGGTAATCATCATCTACACTCACCCAGACTCCCATTCTGACTCCTGTGTGCTTCCCTTTTTAGTATGGCATGCCATAGTTCTACTTCATCAGCCTGCATGGACTTCAGGTCCCATAATGCACTGCCTGGTAGTCGGTAAGACCTGTAATCTGCTGTCCATTGCTTCCCATGGGAAAAGTCCGGTTGGCCCCGTCTACTGGATTCTCAACTCCAGGACTTGTGAGAGGCTGAAGCTGCACACACCTGTGAGCACTCTCATGCAGCCCAGCCATTTGACTCTGCCCTGCCCTTGATGCTGCCTGGAACTGCTTAGAAGCTGCCATTCCCTGAAGCTCCTTGTTGTGCACTGGAGTACAATTCATTTGTGTTTCAGAGCCCTTGTTGGATTGTGTTACAGTGCTGAAATTGCTCTTTGTTTCCACAGTGTTGTTCCTGCTTGTTCCAGTCAGTCTCTGCTCACAGTTTTTTCTGCCTTGTTCATGTTTGTTCCTGACAGAGCCTGCAACCTGTTAGCCAGACTGGTTCTAGTCTTTGCATTAACCAGAGATGTTCCCTGTAGCTACATTTGCCTAATAGTTGGTTTCCATCCCCTCCGTTTCCTCTTGGGAGATTGTATCTGGTAATTCTACGATCAGTCCTCAACTGTATAGAATAGTTTAATGTGTTTTCTTATTCTTTTTTGTACCGGGACATGTTTTCCAGGGGGCAAATCCAGCCCCCATCCTTTGTCTGGTTTTGCATGTATTCATTAGTGCCAAACAGTGACAGTGTGCTAAGGCTGTATTCCTGGATTTGGGACTGTGTCTCCAGCCCAACAAACAAGGGCTGCTAATGTGTATGTAAGGACAATACATGTTTGTGCCATGATGGTCCAGACACAGATTCACTTCTGCCACCACCTTTTGATGGGGCTTGCGTGGTGACTAGCTGTGAGATTAATCTGTACAGAGGCACTGATGTTTCCTGTTGCTGTGGGAAGTTCAGAGCCCTACCCTGTGTACAAATGTAGTGATGAAACCTGCTTGTTTGTCTATTACTGATCCATAACGTATTTGACCACAATAAGGTTGCACTGTCGTCACTCTTCTGACATTTCTGCTGTACCATAGCTTCCCTATCCCCTTGTGTGCCGTTAGCTGATCTTTGGCTTTAGGTCAAATCTGCTTTGAAGGATACTCGGTTAATTCAAGGGTTGGCTCCACAGACTCCTGACTAGACCTGCACGTAACTGTTACACCATGAAGGCCAATACTGACACAATGTACACATGCTCACACACTTGAACTGGACACTTTTGTGCAATGAACCACAGCCACAGGAGAAACATAGGTCATTTACATTAGTCAAACTGTGGTGTACATAACAATGTTATGATTGGATTTGAGACTCCGTGTCACAAACACTGTACCTACCTAGCATGTTCAAATGCCTGACTCATGGATAGTATACACACAAGTGACCATGAAGTTGTAGCCAAATTTCTTGAGATGTGAGTGCATTAATTCCACCAGAACACCCCAGGCATGCAGATATCCATTGAAAATGTATTGATCCATGAAAGCACTGGGATTTTGATGCACATATGTAAAAAAAAAATTGACGCAAACCATGTAAGCATCAAAAAGTTACACGTGAGACAAAAAACGGGCCACAAATGACACAGGAAGTGATGTAATAGGATATCCTGTTTACAGAAATGGTACATTGGGTGTACTTTTACTTTCACTTTGCAGTCTGTGATTGTTCTAGACTGTGTGGCTGTGTTTTGGATTGTCTCTCTGTGGATTTTGTAACTTTGTCTCCTGTGTGATCTATATATTGTCTTTTGGTGTTTGGTAAGTGCCGTTTGTATCCTGTGTAAGTGTATTTGTGTCATTAATTGTATTTAGATTCGTCTTTGTACAGTTGGGAGTCTGTTTGTGGGTAGTATTAGTTGGAGTAGTTTTGGGTTGTCTTTGAGTTAGATAAGTTTCCTTTTTCTACCTCCTTTCCCTGTTTTTCCCTCTTTACTTTTGAATTATTGTTTTGGTGGGATGTCGGGAAGGCCACAGCTTGGGCGCATGGGTAGGGAAGAGATAGGGGCATTTGTGTGGCTGGTGTGCCACTTCCTCCCCCTGATGTTGGAGGCTGGGGGCAATGTGATACAGGGGTATCACATGGAGACAAGATGGCTGAGGTGGGCAAAGGTGCTGTTCCACCTGAGACAAATTTTCAACACCCAACGTAATGATCACCAGCTGAAGCATCACTGGGCTGACCTGGTGGCCCGAAAGCAGGACCTGCTGGACCACCTGGGTGTGGTGATTGGTGGCCCTGTTGGTGAGTACCAAATTGACTAATGTGTACAGTACAATGCTCTTGAGTGACAGTAGCAGATGTTGTGACATGCTGCATGCAATGTTTGTGGACATGTGGAATGCAAGTTGAACAAACTGTGAGTGTACCAGGAATGGGATGTACACATGGTAATACCTAGAAAAATGCAGTCCACAGTTTTGTGGAACCATGTCCGAACTGTATTAAGGGCCATATGTACCAAGCTATTCATAACCTTCACTATTATCTTAGGCCCATATTTCTACTTTGTTTGCACTGCATTTGCGTAATTTCTGGACACAAAAGTAGCGCACACTTGCTACATTCAAATTTCTTTTGCTAATATGCGCAGCTGTTGCGTCAACAAATGAAGCAAATGCGGCACAAAATAAATTAGACATCTGGGACTAAGTTCACTGTTTCTGTGTGTTTACGTCTGAACAAATAATCATTCACATGCCCAAACCCAAATGGGCCATTTTGCTACCAGATTGCATTATCACAAAACATGGTCATCTCGTGGCATTTCGGAGTAGGCGTTGAAATCATTGAGTAGCAGGGCCCAACAACACGTTTTGCTTGGGCACAATTGCCGGGACTGAGCTATTGCAGTTACCATCTGTGTCACATTGGTGCCATGCCATTTTCGAAAGTGAAAGGGTGAGCATGGGACCCCTGCTCTTTGTGAATGAATGGTCACAAACTATTTTTGAGCATGTTGTTGTGCAAGGGACCAATGACAGCTTCCATAGTACTATTTTAGTGAAGAAATAGGTTGTTAAATTTCTGTACACCCCTGCTTAAATATATAGCAGCATTTCTACAAATGAAAACTTCTCAGTATGAAGGCAGTCACAGACATGGTGGTCTGCTGATCTTATTCCTAAGGTGTTTTCAAACAGAGACCTACCTCATCATGATTGCAGAAGCAGGACATTTGCTACCCCATTTTTCTTTAGTGAACAGTGTCAGTTCGGGTGTACTATCTCTGATCACCCAACTTGCTAATTGTAAGTTGCTGAATCTGGCAATGTGTGATTCACACTACCTGATATAGGTACACATGGCCCATAGTGACACATTTCAGGTGCAATGACTACACCTGCGCCCATGCATTTTGTCAATGAGTATCAACTAAGACACTGTCAGCAGTTTTGAAACAGAAAAGTGGCCAATCCATGTTTCGCGTAACATTGTCATCAATTAACACACAGGATCCCTGCCATCATGTTGTCATAGCGGGCATATACGGCTTAGGGTACACTGCCAATGTGGCATATGTAACCTACATACAACACTGGTACACTTCTTATGGACCCCTGAAACACAATAATTCCTGAAAGCAAATCAACCTACATGACCATCACACAATTACTCATTGTCCCTTGATGCACAAGTCACAATACCCGAGTCACTGGTATTGCAGTGCACCAAGAATGTGGCATTTCATGTGTCTCCCAGTTACAAAAGATGAAATGGAGTACCATCTGGAATGTATTATCCACAAAATTGAGTAATCATGTTTGGCACCACATGATTGTTAGGGCTAGTGCATGTGTGCATATGTGTGCCTATCACTCACCGGAGTGACAGTGTCAATGCATGTTTGCGGTGGTATGTCTGTTGGGATGTCTACGTGCCTGATGTGCAGCTCTATCATATAAAATGTCACACACAGTGATTTGGTGTTCCGACGTTTATACAGTGATCAGACATTGAGCACATATCACCCTTCCATGTTTTACAGGTGGACCAGCCCCCTACACCATAGGTGAAGTGGCTTGATTCGAGGACCCAAACGTATCCAGTAAGTGTGAAAATGTTTGTCCTGTGTTGTGTTTGCAGCTGTTGTGTGATTAACACCTGTGCGTTGGACTCATTGCAAGATATGATGAGCTGGTACATGATCTGATATGTGACTTGACAGGAGGTTGACATAGTGTTCCATGGAAGAGTTAGACATTCACTGGCAGAGAGTCATATATTGGGAGTTGAGACTGCGCAATAGGCATGGGCAGGTGAACAAGGTGATTTGTAGCCACATGTATGCCAAACATTGATTTGGAGGTGGCCAGTGTCATAATTTAGTCAGCAAGTCATACCCTAATTCACACAAAAACAATGATGCAACACTTTTACACAGAAACTTGCGCATCCCTGTTAAGTAATGAACATGTAGGACTGTATAGGTGACTGTTCCACAGCATCTAGCTCCACATGTTGTACTCCATTTACGTGGCACTTGAGTGATATGTCATAGGCGTGCATGCAGGTCAAGGCCAGATGGGTGCTTGCATCAATGTGGTTGATTTAGGAAATGTGTCAGTGAGATCTGATGTTGATGGTTGTCCACAAATAGAAACATGAATGTAGATGTGATTGTCCAATGGTTGGCTCAATCCAAGTTGGCAGGCCTCCTTCCCTGTGTCCCACTGCCTAAATCCATGTATAGCTGGACTATGCTTTGTGGTTGTCCTTGATGGTTGAAAATATGTATTGCATGCCCATCCCCCCTGAGGCACAGCGTTAGAGGGAGAAAATATATGTAGCTAGGTGTGATGGTCACAGTGTAGATGACTGACATGTAATTCAAGCATTCATGTGTGCAAACTATAATGCCCCCTTATGATTACCAACTGCATACCATCCTGCCAGTTCCATATACAAATCACAGGTCTTGTGTGCCTTGAATTTGATCCAGAAGATAGGGATTAGTCGGCCTGGCACATGTTGAGTACGTGCAGCATTTGTTATGTGACCAATATCACTACATATATGCACAGATCAGTTAATTAAATACACACCTTGTTGGGCATTGCTGTGCTGTTAGATAGTTGATGGGTAGGCTGGGTTGGCATGTCATTCCTCAGGGACATTCTATCATCTGTACTGTAATTTGGACTGCATGTGCTATTTGTGAGGAAGTGTTAGGCAGTGTTAGACTATCATCTGTAAATGTATCACACAATGATGTCACTAATGTTTGTCTGTCTATTTTTACAGCTGCCCACATGAATGCAGAGGAAATTCGTGAATTTTAGAGGCGGGCAGTGCGGTACAGGCACATCCTCGATGTGGAGGCTGGGTACCACATGATGGCTAGGTGGTATCGTCACGAAAGAGCCACAGGAGCATGGAGGGCTTTTAGCCAAGGGGGGCCAGCATTGGCCACAACAGCCGCCACCACACCAACTGCAAGCACAGTGGACACTGTGATGACAGCCACTCCAGCTGGACCCTCAACCTCATTAGCACGAGGACCAACAGCAGCACCATCTGCACCACCACCTCCAACCACGGCAGCAGCACCATCAACATCAAGTGCTACTCAGACCACCACAGCTGGAGTAGTGGACATGGCAGCTTTCCGCCACCTCCAACGTGACATGCACCGTATGATGCAGCGCATGGACAGTCTACAGCAGGAGGTGGCCCGCAACAGCAGGAGACTGCGATCGATAAAAAAAACACTGAGGAGGGCAAATCTTTGACTTTATTGTTCCTCACCCATAATTCCATCCCCTCCCTCCTCTTTCCTCATACTGTTTTTTAGTGGGTTTAGGGGGCTTAGTGATAGGTTAGAGTAGCTGTTAGTTTAGTTAGGATAAGTGGGTTAGGGGGAGTTATATTATTACATGTTGGTTTGTGGGTGGGTGGGGGTTGATGTTTGGGTTTATGTGTATTTTGAAAACAATAAAAAAAAATAAAAAAAAGATTTTTAAAACAAAAAAATACCAACAAAAATATACATTTGTTTAGGATTAGTTAGTATGTGTTTAGGCTAATATATTTTGTCCTACACGTGTCCCGTCATATAAGGGGGTAGGGGTTTGATGTTTAGAGTGTTTAGTTAGTTGTGGTAAGTAAGTTTAGCTTAGGGTGGTTAAGGCCAGTTGTGGGTAATGTATAGTTACGATAGGTTAGGTTAGTTTAGGTGTTTGACATAGTTTAAGTTTCCTTTCACACATATATAATAACGTTTTATGTACCCCTTTACAGTATGTGTCATATGCTTGGGGTTCAGGGCCTTTACATGAGTGTACAGTGTCAAATTTGTGTTGGCATGTGTGTTCCATCCTGCATCCACAGCCCATGATCTTGACATGATTATTCCCACTTCCAAATGAGCTGTCACATTGGCAGCTACAACAAAGCTACTTCTCTATGCATCTGCCATCCATTAAACCCACCACTCAAGGTAACTATGGTTCCCAATATATTGTAAAGATTGGTGTGCTTTTAAAACTGTCATCGTTTGAGTCGTGTGTTGTAATCTATGGCACTGTGGTCCGTCTGCCTTCAGCCTGAAGTTCATGTGAAGTCTGATAAACGGAGTGGTGTCATAATCTTATGAAGTTCAGTATACATAAATCATACCTATGATTTATTACATTGTACTCCCAGGTGACGTTCTTGTCCAAATACTCGTACACATCCATTCCTGCTGTATGGTGTGGGATTAAAGTTTAGAGTCTTATGTCAGATACACAATGATTGTCTTGTAGGGGAGGGGGGCAGCATTGAGTTTCATCTTATAGATACTGTGGGCCTGACAGATACATTTCTACACAGCATTATACTGTTTGTGATGCTTTAACTTCAGAAATAAGCCAAAGGCATCACAGATGATGATAAAATCCAAACCCTTGTGCATAGATATAAGCCCACATTCTTTCTACACTATTAGATTGACATTCTGTTGCCATTGACATGTTACATGCATCCCAACTCTCCTGCACAGTTGATGTGTTACATTTCACAGAGACAAAGTGGTTGTGTATGTGCTGTTTATTTTAAAGTGCTTTAGTGCAATATTTACATAGTCCAGGATTGTAAGTCAATTAGTGTGACGCAAATCAAGTGCAATGGTGAGGGACAAGTTATTGGAGTGTCATTCAGTGCAGAGGAACATGTATTACCAATTAGGTAGTGAGAGACAATTGCAGTCCATAGTGGTAAGGTAAACAGTGTGTTAGAGAACAGTGCATGTTACCAATCGTAGCAAGACTGACATGTTATCAAGCATAGGACATAGATAAATCACTGCCCATGTGCATCGACTGGTGCTACCGGGTACTCCTACGGGTGAAGGTGATCTATTCCACATCTTCATCTTCTGATGTATGTCTAGTCTCCTCTGCCCTTGGTGGTGGTGGGTTTGAGGGTGCAACACACACTTCAGTATTTGAAGAAGTGGACTCTGGAGTCCCGGTAGCTGCCAACTGTGGGACTATTAAGGGCATAACTGCAGCAAGGAGGAGCTGCTGGTTCTTGAGTATAGCTGCTACATCGCTGTGCTAGGCAGCCAGGTCAGCCCTGAGGGGCTCATGATTGTAGCCATGCATGGAGTGAAATGTTTGGGATGCCAGGTGTTGTGGCAACTCCCTAACTGCTGTGGTGAAGTCCTTCACACACTATTGTCGTTCTTGCAGTAGGGACTGTTGGACTTGCATGGCTGCTGACTGTTCTGCGGATGTCATCATGCACATATGCATCCCCTCATAGCTGGCTGCCATATTTTGCATCCCCACCGCACCTCCTTGGCCAGCTCCTGCTGTAGTCCCACTACTGTTCCAAAGACATCTTGGAGGGTTTCCTGGCTAGTGGTTGTCAGCTCGTCATCCATGTCATCAGGGTAGTCCAGGACAGGCATATCCACAGGAGAGTCATTGTCCTCTACAATGAGATATTGTACAATTAGTGGGTCTGTGTTGTGGCAGTTGTAATGTGACGTCACTGACTTCCTATTAGTGGAACATTGTAATCTTGGTTCCTGTTCATTCTTCCTGTCATTAATATTAGCATTCTCACAGGCTTATGCCCCACCTGCATGTCACATGTAGTGTGGGCAGTTTGGGGAATTGTCTACATCACATCCTCTAGAAGTAGGTTCTGTCCAAATTGTGTCTTGCCACATTCTTGTCCTACTTACCCCTCCCTCTACTTCCATTAGCATGGTGAGGCCTCTCAATGCCTGTGGGTGTTCTGATGCCACTTGCACCACACATAACAATATGGGACTGACCCAGTCTATGATATTTCATATACTCTTATACGTTGCTGAGACCTAGCACATAGCATGTATTGCATTGGCATGACACGATACAGGTGCGAGCATTGGTAGTGTGTCATGTTGATGTTTGCCAATGTGTGCTACATTGGATTGCACTGATGGGCCTGGAAGTGTTCCATTTCCTCTTATGACTGTGCGGGTGTGTTTCACTAACTAGACACATATGTCCTCCCCCTCAATGCTGTTGTCTTAGCAGTATGAAGGTTGAGATGTTGCAAGGTGGCATTGCAGCTATTGTAACACAGGCACTGGGTAGACCCTGGAATGGGCAGCATAGGTATGACTTTAGTACTGTGTACTTCATAATGGAAGTAACAATACATGATGTTTATTGCGCCTATAAACATGAGGACTTGACAGGATTTACACTTTGTTAGGAATTGAAGGGGATTGATCATGTCGTCATCCTGAACCCTCTATTTTGGGTGTGTTTGTTCCATGGGCACCTAACTGCCATTTCCTAATTGACCAGCACACACAGCACTAGTGGTAGTGGCAACTGTTGACAATGGTAAATACCGCTTGAGGAAATGGCCTGAGACTGGGCATTGTTCCCTAGTTCACTTTCTGACAATACCAGCTGTCCTGTGACAGCAGCCCAGTTTCACGTTCTACCCTACCCTCCTGGACTGGCTTTGCCTTGCCAACAGCCTTGGCATTGCGGAGTACCCCCATGCAAAGGTTGTTCGTGTTGTGTTGTGCCCATGGATTCCCCTGCACGGCCCATGCACCTGTGCTGTGCCCCTTTGCCCTTTCCACTGCCTGATTTCCATGCCTGACATGCATTGTGTAGTAGGTATGTACCTGCCCCTGCTTGCAGTTAACATTTAGGCATTTTTGTCTCCCATGCAACTTACCCTGCATATGCGTTGTTTCCTGGTAGTCTGCGCAGTCCTGGCCTGTGATTCCTGGGATGATCTCTGTTGGGATGACGGCTGCCACCATCTCCTCCATCTTGTCCAGGGCCTCCTGCGGTGTAGGACTCCCACCTCCAGTCTGCAGTGCTGCCTTCCTGTTCTTTGCCATTTTTCCTTCATCCTGCGCTTGCAGTCATGCCAGCGTTTCTTGCACTCCGTGACAGTTCTCCTGACCACTGTTTATATTGTCAACAATTTGTTGCCTAATTGCCTCACTCCTCCCAATTGGCAGTTGATGCTGCCGCTCCGTCATCTCTCTGACTAGTATTTCATGCTCCTCTGCACTGCAACAACACTTCCTTTTCTTCTTGTCTCTCCCTTGGCTCTTGTCTGTGTCCTCCTGGCTGAGTCCTGGTAGATTGGGGTCTCCCTGGTGTCTCTCCTGGCTTCTGGGATCCATTTTGGGGCTCCTTAGCACTGTTTGCTGAATTTGTGCCACTTTTTGACACTAATGCGGTGGAAAATGGCGCATATCCAGTTTACAACGTCACAAACCAGATTAGAGTCATTTTCCATGCCTTAACGTCGTTTTTCTTTACGATGCAGCGCAATGGTTAGAGTAAAAAAAATGACTCTAACCCGTGCTTTGCGCCACCGTGCATCAAAGTATAAATTTGACGTATGGGTGGCGCTAAATAAATTGCGTTAGCCAGCGTTAAAATTTGTGATGCAATACTGCGTTTGTGCAGTTTTGCGTCAAAAAGTATAAATAAGGCCCTTAATCTCCCAGGAAGCATCTATGCTTTACGACTTTTATCTTGCAGTTTTCCTTCCAAATCCCGCAACCCCTTCACCAGAAATACAGTCCAATCATTCCTCAATACTCATTCACTCAGTCATTCCAGTCCTCCATTCTATAGGCTCATCAAAAACCAACAAGAACTACAGGTAGTTCAGCAAGCAGATTTAAAGGCTCTCTGTAGATTTATGTTCATACTGCTGCCCTCTAGTAATGCTACATGGCAACTGCAGCTTAATCACTGGATTGAGAAAGGAGCAGTCTGATGCAAATAATCTCCTCCCAAGCTTACTTCTCTGAGCTTCCGTTGTGATACGATGATAGGACCTTCAGCATATGGTCTTAAGCAGATTTCTAAAGTTGCCAAATTGTCTTAGGCTAAGGATTGTTCCACTTGAAGGCCTTCAGATCAGTACCCCACCCTCACTTAGCAGGGTCCTGAATTACCTGCAGTAATCCTCTATACAGAACATGGGCGTTTGTGGGCCTATTGCAGGGTTTTTCAATGGGAGTCTTGGTAAATTTAATCCATGCCAAATTTTAAAATAACTACATTCATCTCAATGTGGATATGCTAAAAATCTGCTATGGTTTCAGTTTTCCAGGACCGACATTGAAGAACCCTGGCCTAGTGTAAAGGGTTCATGCTGAAATTGGGGTGTGCAGAGTTCACAGCTCAGTTCAGCACAGCACAGCACAGATAGATCTAGACTGCATCAGAGGGTGAGTGAGGTATGGGGTGGAGCAAGAAGGGCAGGCAGAGAAAGGTACACATAGAGGAGGAGTAGACAGATGATAGCAGTGGTGGTTGGTGGAACTTAGAGGAGGAAGGGTGATATAGAGTGAGAATGGGGGGAGAGCAAGAGTGGGTGGAGTCACAAAGGAAAGGCAGTGCCAGGATGCAGGAGAAGAAGAGGTGTAGGCCAGAGAGCACAAGTGAGTGCAGGACAAGAAGCATAGTGGAGTGGAGTCACTGCAGGCAATCAAGCAGAGCCGACCCCCTTGCACGCAAATGGGGTGATTACAAAGGAAGGGGATTTGGTGGTGGACATCATCTTTTTTATGCCTCCTCTCTCACTCTCGGGGGATCAACTTTTGGGCAGCAGTGTCAAAAGGGTTATTGGGGTGCATTATTAAAGGGGTGCTAGGAGGCACAAAATGAAGCAGTCTGTGTTTTTTGGAGGTACTACTCACATTCTTGCTTATTGCACCCTTTCTTGGGGTGGTGGAGGCACCCCCAAAAGTTTGGGTCCATGAGGAAGAGGAGGACTTGGGTATCATGGGTCTGGCATTTTCTATTGCTACCCAAAAGGGTGCTTCTCACAAGCCTACTGTGGTTATGGGATTGAGAGGGGAAACAGGGAACATGTGTTATGATTCTTGGGGGGATGGTCTCCCCATGATTTCATTGTCCCACTGCCGGACATGCTATAAGGTGTTCCTGGGATGGTTTTTCTAGGCCTCATAACCCCAAAACAGTGTTTGGCATTTCAGCTATAAGGACACTTTTAAAGCGTATGCTGTTGATATTCTGGGAAGAGCCTCAGCAACTGTGCACATTTATGCACCAAACATGGCGAAATCCTTCATCCTGCAAAGCACCATTTTGGACATGGAAGCTTTGAGATCGAATAATTGTATTCATTTTGGGGTGAATATTCGCCCATGCTTCTCCCACCTGAGGACTCTGGATCTGTTGTTGTTCTTTCACATGTCCCTTCAAGGAGACAGATGACACACTCACTTAGGCCCATATTTATACTTTTTTAGCGCCGCATTTGTGCCGCTTTTTGATGCAAAATCGGTGCAAACTTACAATATTCAATGGTATTTTGAAAGTTTGCACCAATTTTGCGTCAAAAAGCGGCGCAAATGTGGCACTAAATAATTATAAATATGGACCTTAATCTCTCAGGTGGCATCTGTGCTTTACAACTTTTATCTTGCAGTTTTCCTTCCACATCCTGCAACCCCTTCACCACAAATACAGTCCAATCATTCCTCAATACTCATTCACTCAGTCATTCCAGACCTCCATTCTATAGGCTCATCAAAAACCAACAAGAACAACAGGTAGTTCAGCAAGGAGATTTAAAGCATCTCTGTGGATTTATGTTCACACTGCTGCCCTCTAGTAATGCTACATGGCAACTGCAGCCTAATCACTGGATTGAGAAAGGGGCAGTCCTATGAAATTAATCTCCTCCCATGCTTACTTCTCTGAGCTTCCATTGTGATCGATGATAGGACCTTCAACATATGGTCTTCAGCAGATTTCTAAAGTTGCCAAATTGTCTTAGGCTAAGGATTGGTCCACTTGAAGGTCTTCAGATAAGTACCCCACCCTCCCTTAGCAAGGTCCTGAATTACCTGCAGTAATCCTCTGTACAGAACATGGGCATTCGTGGGCCTAGTGTAAAGGCTGTATGCTGAGACTGGGATGTTTAAAATCTGCAGCACCGCACCACAGGGATAGGTCCAGACTGCATCAGAGGGTGGGAATAGAGCAGAGGGTGAGTGAGGTGTGGGGTGGAGCAAGAAAGGCTGGCAGAGAGAGGTACACAAAGAGGGGGTGTAGACAGATGATAGCAGTGGTGGTTGGTGGAACTTAGGGGAGGAAGGGGGACATAGAGGGAGTATGAGGGGAGAACAAGAGTGGGTGGAGTCACAGAGGAAAGACAGTATCAGGATGCAGGAGAAGAGAGGTGTAGGCCTGAGAGCAAGAGTGACTGCAGGACAGGAAGCATAGTGGAGTGGAGTCACTGCTGGCAAGCAAGCAGAGCCCACCCCTCGCACGCAAATGGGGTGATTACAAAGGAAGGGGATTTGGTGGTGTGTAGGAGGCTTGCCTGGCTTATAGGGGGTACCAATGGTACTTACACCTTGTGCCAGGTCAAGTTATCCCTTATTAGTAAAGTAGTAGTGTTCTAGCAGCTTAGGCTGAAAGAGGTAGCTATAGCAGAGCAGCCAAGGCTGAACTAGGAGACATGCGAAGCTAATGCAATACCACTTATATCATATAAGTACTATATCATAAGAAAGACAATACTCAGTGTTACTAAAAATACAGGTACTTTATTTTAGTGACAATGCCCCAAAAATATCTCAGAGGATATACTTCCTTAGGAGGTAAGTAATATACACAAAATATACACAGAAAACGAAATCAGGTAAGTAAAACAGTTAGAAAGTAGTACAAACACTGTAGAATACAATAGGATGCAATAGGCCTAGGGGCAACACAAACCATATACTAAGAAAGTAGAATTCGAACCACGAATGGACCCCTAGGCTAGTGTAGTGTGTAGAGGGTCACTGGGAGTTTAAGAAAACACTAAGGCCCATATTTATACTTTTTGACGCTAAACTGCGCTAACGCAGTTTAGCGTAAAAAAATTTTGCGCCGTCTAACGCCATTCTGAAGTGCCATGCGGGCGTCGTATTTATGGAATGGCGTTAGCCGGCGCTAGCAGACCGGCGCTGCCTGGTGTGCGTGGAAAAAAACCACGTAGACCAGGCAGCGCCGGCGTAGGGGGAAAATGGCGTTAGGGCGTCTTAAAATGGGGCAAGTCAGGTTGAGGCAAAAAAATCGCCTCAACCCGATTTGCGCCATTATTTTCGACGCCCAGACGCCATTTAAATGACTCCTGTCTTAGTAAAGAGAGGAGTCATGCCCCCTTGCCCAATGGCCATGCCCAGGGGACTTATGTCCCCTGGGCATGGTCATTGGGCATAGTGGCATGTAGGGGGGCACAAATAAGGCCCCCCTATGCCACCCCAAAAAAATTAAAAAATATAAAAAATTATACTTACCTGAACTTACCTGAATGTCCCTGGGGTGGGTCCCTCCATCCTTGGGTGTCCTCCTGGGTGGGCAGGGGTGGCAGGGGGGGTCCCTGGGGGCAGGGGAGGGCACCTGTGGGCTCATTTTGAGCCCACAGGCCCCTTAACGCCTACCCTGACCCAGGCGTTAAATAGTGGCACAAATGCGGGGTTTTTTGACCCGCCACCTCCCGGGCGTGATTTTTGCCCGGGAGTATAAATACGACGCATTTGCGTCGCCGTCATTTTTTTAGACGGGAACGCCTTCCTTGCATCTCATTAACGCAAGGAAGGCGTTCACGCAAAAAAATGACGCTATTTGCCCATACTTTGGCGCTAGACGCGTCTAACGCCAAAGTATAAATATGGCGTTAGTTTTGCGCCGAATTTGCGTCGAAAAAAACGACGCTAATTCGGCGCAAACGGAGTATAAATACGGGCCTAAGGGTCTCAAAGATACCCCACCCCAAGACCCTGGAAAGTAGGAGTAAAGTACTACTATTTCCCCAGAAACACACTAAAGTTGTGATAAATGATTTTGCAAAGACCACAACAGACTGCAAAGCACTGAAGACGGATTCCTGGACCTGAGGAGCTGCAAAGGAAGGGGACCAAGTCCAAGAGTCGTGCAAGTGTCCGGGGGGGGCAGGAGCCTTGCTAGCTGCAAGAGTTGCGGTTGGAGAAAAAGGATGCTACCTGGGCCCAGGAAGGACCAGGATGTTGCCACTTGGGAGAGGAGACAGAGGGGCCCCTCAGCAATGTAGAGAGCCCATGCACAAGCAGAAAGCACCCACAGAAGTCTGAACACGGCGGTCATCTCAACACTGCAAAAGGAGGTCCCATGACACCGGAGATCAACTCAGGGAGCTGATCATCGCTGGATAGAGTGCTGGGGATCTAGGCTCAGCTGTGCATGCAGGATTTCTTGGAAATGTGCACAGAAGCCCTTGTAGCTGCGGAGCATGCACCACCAAGAAACAATCGAGAAAGCCGGCAGGATGAGGAACTACAATGTTGCTGGTAGTCTTCTGGCTACTTTGCTGCAGTTTTGCAGGTGTCCTGGAGCAGTCAGGGGTCGATCCTTGGCAGAAGTCAAAGAGAGAAATACAGAGGAACTCTGGTGACTTCTTGCACGTCGTTATCTGAGGAAAAGCCCACTGGAGAGACCCTAAATAGCCCTCAGAAGAGGATTGGCCACCTAGTCAGGTAAGCATCTATCAGGAGGGGTCCCTGACGTCACCTGCTGGCACTGGCCACTCAGAGGCCTCCAGAGTGTCCTCACACCTCTGGAAACAAGATGGCAGAGGCCTGAGACACACTGGAGGAGCTCTGGGCACCACCCCTGGGATGGTGATGGACAGGGGAGTGGTCGCTCCCCTTTTCTTTTTCCAGTTTCGCACCAGAGCAGGGACTGGGGGTTCCCTGAACCAGTATAGACTGGCCTAAGCAAGGAGGGCACCATCTGTGCCCTTCAAAGCATTTCCAGAGGCTGAGAGAGGCTACCCCTCCCCAGCCTTCAACACCTCTTTCCAAAGAGAGAGGGATTAACACCCTGCTCTCAGAGGAAATGCTTTATTCGGCCTTCCTGGGACTGAGCTGCCCAGACCCCAGAAGGCCAGAACCCTGTCTATGGGGTGGCAGCAGCGGTAGCTGCAGAGAAATCCCCAGAGAGCTGGTTTGGCAGTACCCGGGGTGCATAGAGGAGACCCGGGGATGCATGGAATTGGATCCCCAATGCCAGATTTGGAATGGGGGGACCATTCCATGATCTTAGACATGTTACATGGCGATATTCGGAGTCATCATTGTGAAGCTACATATAGGTATTGACCTATATGTAGTGCACACGTGTAATGGTGTCCCCGCACTCACAAGGTTTGGGGCAATGGCTATGTCTATGACTATGTGGGGGCACCTTTGCTAGTGAAAGGGTGCCCTCACACTTAGTAACTTTGTACCTAACCTTCAGGAAATGAAGGTTAGACATATAGGTGACTTATAAGTTACTTAAATGCAGTGAAAATGGCTGTGAAATAACATGTGAGTTATTTCACTTAGGCTGCAATGGCAGTCCTGTGTAAAGGTTTATCGGAGCTCCCTATGGGTGGAAAAATAAATGCTGCAGCCCATAGGGATCTCCTGGAACCCCAATACCCTGGGTACCTAGGTACCGTATACTAGGGAACTGTAAGGGTGTTCCAGTATGCCAATTGAAATGGGTAAAAGTGGTCACTAGCCTACAGTGACAAATGTAAAGACAGAGAGAGCATAAGCACTGACGTTCTGATTAGCAGAGCATCAGTGACACAGTTAGTCACTACACAGGTATACACATTCAGGCCACAAACTATACTATGAGCACTGGGGTCCTGGCTAGCAGGATCCCAGAGAGATAGGCAAAAACAAACTGACATACATGTAAAACTGGGGGTAATATGCCAGGCAAGATAGTACTTTCCTACATGGTGGACATCATCTTTTTATGCCCCCCCCACTCTTGAGGGGGGTCAAATTTTGAGGAGCAGTGTCAAAAAGGGTATTGGTGTGCATTATTAAAGGGGTGCTAGGACACACAGAATGAAGCAGTCTGTGTTTTTTGGGGGTACTACCCACACTCAATGAGGAAGAGGAGGGCTTGTGGATCCTGGGTCTGGCAGTTTGACGCCCATTTTTTGGATGCAGCAACCCGTCCTGCGTTAATGATATGCAGGGTAGGCGTTCCCGTCCAAAAAATGACTTAAACGGCTGTGCGTCGTATTTATGCTTTCGGGCAAAAATGACGCACGGCCGGGAGGCGGAGCCAGAAAATGACGCACAGCCCGATTTGCGTAAAAAATTAACGCATGGGCCAGGGCAGGCGTTAAAATGGGGCAAACACAGCTGTATTTAATCAGAACACACAGAACAAACAGCAGAGCAGCAGAGCAGCAACAGGGAGCCATGGAGGTGATTCTAATCCAGCGTGCACGCAGACGCAGAGCCCAGCAGCAACAACAGCAGCTACAACAACACCAGCAGGGACCCAAAAGGCAGCGCAGAAGGCAGGAGAGGATATTCCGCCCAAGAACCACCCTTCAGGGCCTCAGGGAACACAACATCATACAGAGGTACCGGTTGAACTGGCAGGCCATTCAGCAGCTGCTGCGCAACATTGAACAGCAGTTGGCCCCCACTTTGGTGACACACCATACCAACAGAAACAAAGCTGCTTGCCGTACTCCACATGCTGGCAAGTGGCTCATTTCAAACAACTGGTGCCCTGGTAGGCGGAATATCACAACCATCATTCTCCGCATTTCTGCCCAAGTACTGGATGCCATCATTCGCCTGACACCCGCCACATCTGCTTCCCTAACACACTGCAGAAGCAGCAGGAAACAAAACAGGGGTTCTACGCAATCAGTGGCTTCCCACACGTCATTGGTGCAATCGACTGCACACATGTACGCCTTGTGCCACCTGCTGCAACTGAACACCTCTACCGCAACAGGAAGCACACACATTCAATCAACGTGCAGGCCATAGTCAATCACCAAGGAATGTTCACCAACATCGTGGCTAAATATCCTGGAGTGTACATGACTCATTCATCTTCCGTCACTGCACCATCAACCAACACTTCCAGGATGGACGGTATGGCAATGGACTACTTGTTGGTAAGTACAAAAACCTACTTATATACACACTGCACAGCAACCCTCTAGGACACACAACACATACACCACAACAGCAACATCCAGACAGGAACACACTGAGGTCCTGACATTACTAGCCATGTTTCTTAAGTCACCATTGAACCTGTCACACATCGGAATTTACTGTACAGCCTAATGTGAAGACATTAATGAGTGTGGTTGCCGAAATGTCACCTTGCAAATTGTAAGTGTCCCAATGACCTTTACATTAATACATTGCATAGGCCTAAAGGTATGGGATGTCCAGGGTACTTTGATATGGACGTGTTAACAACACTTTCAATTTTAACTGTGCATGGAACTATTATCTCATCCCCAGTGAAGAAACAAGGACAACTGTATCACAAGTCACAATGCTAGGGAGGGCGCACTGCACTAAAAATCCCAAAACATACTGATGACAAACGGTTAGCAGACAAACACTTGCTCAGCCAAGGAAACAACACAATGCAGATGGTATAGCCTACAAGTATAGGATGTCACATCAGTACACAAAAGAGTCACAGACAAAAGAAGACAACTACTGCCACTAAAGGTCTTTTCAATAGTGCCATCTACATCAACATGATCCCATTCTTTTTCTCTTTCAGCTGATCAGGGGTATGGCATCCAGCCATGGATAATGACACCATTTGGCAACCCGAGTACTGCTGCAGAGCAGGCATACAACGAGGCCCATAAGAGGACACACAGCATTGTCGAGCAGACCTTCGGCATCCTCAGGTCAAGGTGCCTCGACGTCACTGGTGGTAGCCTACTATATTCCCCCGAGATGGTCTGTAGGATCATCCTCACATGTGCAATATTGCACAACATTTGTGTTAAAAGGAACATTCCCCTCCTCGAACCAGACCCATACATGCCTGAAGACGAGGAAGAGGAAGATGCTGCCCTGCAACAGGAGGGGGAACAACCAAACACGGCTGCTGGAGTGCGTAGGCGCCAACACATTGTGAGCAATTTTTTTTAATTATTATAACCATCACCACTTAATGAACTATAGTAAATAAACACTGATAACAAACACCACATCATGGTCTGGCTATTCATTTCTGCACACCTTTAGCTCTAAATATCAGAAGAAGACTGCCGCCTCATGGAGCATTAATGATATAACAATCAGGACACAGAAAAATACACTACAAATGTGATGCCTATCATACAACGGTCACATACACACACAATGTAAATGACTGACATCCTGTACAGTTCACCTTTGAAGGGCAATAGCTGAGGACCACACCTATTACACACATACATGTAGGAAACATGGTTCATCACAGCAGATGGCACACAACTAAAACACCATCACTCAACTAGGGGAAAACAGGCCTCATACATCAGGCAGTTGACATGCTTTTGCTTCAAGAACAGGAATGTATGACCAGACTCTTGGCAGCAGTAATTCCAACTACATACAATCTTTGCAATGACTATCTGTCACTAGAGTTACACATAAGCAGAACATACACAGCACAAGTGCCACACATATGACAAGCATCCAGCACATCACATCACATCCCATCTACATGTCAGCCCTTTTCTAAAAACCTTACACACCCATGCGCCTGGTCAGACCCCACCTGTCTGAAGAGGTCCCTGGAATGCTGATATGTGTACCCTGAGATTCCCTAATCTACATACACACACTCACAAGAGTCCTCCAGTGTGCCACACCCTTTCCTATGCCTACCATTGTCATAGTACCATCTCACTGCATGGAAATCAGCTCAAATAATACACTAGCTTGGAGTTTTTAAGGCCTGGTATCACCTGTAGATTGATTCTCGTGTGAAAGGTACTGTAGGCCATTTTAAAGCAAATCTCATCCGACGGGACTTGTGAGACACTGATGGAGGCCACACCAGTGATCCCCTCCATGCACACCACCCAAATTTACAAGCCCCATCCCTGCTGATGCCTCCTACAGCATAGATGTAGACATTTGGGCAATTACAACATTAAGCATTGGTACTAATGTTGCTGTGTAACACTTTATCAGGGTTCATGTGTCACCTTCAAAACAACACAGGACATACACAGTGTGACATGTCAACTGTCTACTGCTCCCTCTGACCAGTCCTAGTCAGACCACTGATCATGTAATTTGTGAAAGAGCTGGCTCCTGATTGACCCAGCATCCTGTCAGCCTGACTGGCACCTGTCCGTGGGTCACCCTAAAGATAACCGGTGGCCACCTATGGACCACACTTGCTGTCCAAAACCTCTCTTTCCTCAGAGGCTAATTTGTCATTTGCCTCATCAATGTATACTCAAATACATTGTATTGCATCATCTGACTTTTATTTGTATCATATTTGTGACAGTGCCCTTGAATAGCTAAATCATGGCCCACCCGTTGTCTGGGCCTCATTAATGCCTAAACTACAAAGTGTGACAGTGTACCTGGGCCATAGTCTTTGATGGTGTACGTGGCCTCCAGCAGAACCAGCAACCTCAGATAATGTCCATGAAAAGTCGACACATATGAGGACCCTGACAGTTCACACGCTGAGTAACATTGTTCAAATAATAGAGATGGCTTGTGTGTGGTGAATACCAGCCATTTACTTCTGCACAGAGGCTATGATGTTTCCTGATGCATTTCCATCCACAGAGGCCAACTTGAGTACTAATGTTGCAATGACACATGCCGGATCCAGACACCTGAGACATTCTCTCACTCAGCACACCACGATTGCCCAGTTGAAAGTCTCATTACACGTCTTCAATGACAGGGTGGGACCATCCATGTGTAGGTTACCATGTCCTCAATGACTTTACTCACCTTTACCTACAAACGATACTCATTAGATACATGATTAGCTGCCAATAACTCATGATGAGACCTGGACGTTACAGTGACAACATACACCTTAACAGTTGATACTGGATCAACATTGGACCACACACATGTACATGTACCATCCAATCAACAAAATGGTTGCAAGCAGCCTATCACAGTAGTGTCCCAGTTATAACCTAGCAGGAAGAATGAAACATGCCACTAAACCAGGTAATGCATAAAGGGCCACATACATCAACAACCTATTTGCTATCATGACATAAGGAACGTTGAGAATTTGCTATTAAATCAATGCAAAATGGTATGTCAGAATTCTCCAAAGAAGTAATAGGGCAAACTTCAAATGGGCAAATGGTATTACAGATTAGCAATCAGAGAATCATACTCAATTTGCATCTATGGGCCTGCTGTCAATGGTTTAGCATAACTGACTTTTGGGAAAACCTTTGATAAAGTTGCAAGTCAGGAACAGCAAACCTCAGGGTGCTGGGGGCCTAAGTCCCCCTCTGCTGCACCCCAAATATATATTTTTTATGCACATGTGAAGCACACACATGCATAAGGGGCATGTGTGCCCTACATGTCAATAGTGAAACATATTTGAGCTACATTAACTCGTAATTAGCACATGGTTACCCCCAAAAAAGGTTTAGGCGACAATTGCATTACCTGATTGGCCTTTATGCTATTTGGAATAGCTTGATACATGTGCTCACAAATTTGCTAAGGAATACATCCTGGTATCTCTTTCATATTTTGAAAGTTGCAATCAGCAATTACCTACATCTGTGCGCAATTATGAGTAATATCCATTCTGGCTAATCATTAGTATTGCATTGTGAATACCTTCTATATATCCTATAAGGGACATTTGCTATAGCTCACCCCAAAGTTTATCACTTAGCACCGTTTGGTCATGCAAAATTCCATTACTCATTTGGACAAATGAAATACATATTTGTCATAATGCGTCATATTTTCACACATACAGGTTGTGCGTCATAATATTTGACGCACAGGAGTGCAAATAATGCAGAGTCAATTTTTTTTAAAATAAATAGATATCATATTTGGCTGCGGCTTAATTTTCACCTCTGGAACTGTAAAATATGCCGCATACAAATATTATTTACCAATTATTAAAAATATTTTGACTCTGCATTATCTGCACTCCTGTGCGTCAAAAAATATGACGCACAACCTGTATGCATGAAAATATGACGCATAATGGAAAAAAACGGCGGGCGGCCATGTTATGCAGGATGTGATGTAATAGGATATCCTGTTTACAGATTCTGTACAGTGGGTGTACTTTCACTTTCACTTTGCAGTGTCTGATTATTCTAGACTGTGTGGCTGTATGCAAAGTGTTGTCCTGTGAATTTGTGCTTTTGGGTCCAGAGTGCCATCTTACTTGTTGTTTTGTCATCAATATATTGTTGTAGAATACTGTCTGAGTGTGTGTTGTATAAATTTGTCCAGTCCAGTGTTGTATTTATTGTCTGTGGGAGTTTGTTGTGGGTACTGTTATATAGGGGATAGTTGGACTCTTCTATTTGTTAAGTTTTCTTTGTATTTCCTCACTCAACCTTTCCCCATTTCCCCCTTCTCTTTTTTCTACTACCTTTTCCCCTTTTTCTGTGCCTAAATGTCTGGTAGGCCGCAGCTTTCCAGGATGGGTGAGGAGGAATTGGGGGGTTCATATGGCTGGTTTGCCATTTCCTCCCACTGATCCTGGAGGCTGGGGGTAGGGTGATACAGGGGTATCACACAGAGGCCCGAAAAGTCCGGTGGGGGAAGGTGCGCCATCACTTGGTGCGTCTGTATGGGAGCCAACGGAATGACCATCAATTGAAGCACCGCTGGGCTGACCTGATCTTCAGGGAGCAAGATCTGCTGGACCACCTGGGAATCATGATTGGTGGCCATGTTGGTGAGTACAGATCATGTAAATGTGCACAATTAAAAGCTGTGTAGTGACATGAGATGATTGGTACCCAATCTGCCAGATAAGTAGCTGACTGTGTGTAATGCTAGGGAAACATACAGGGTAATTGATGCACTATGTGAAGGATGACAAATGCTAGCAGTCAGGCAGCTCATGTTTTCCACACATACAGGTTGCTTGTAGCAGAATGTAATGTAGTGCCGCCTTTGTGTCAGACAATCAACACATTAATGAGGCAATCAGGACTCTACAGGTCACAATTGCCAGTGAAATATGGATGTAGTAACATCATACCTACATATGTTGACGCTATAGCTAGACTGACATTGGAAACCCTACATGATGCTGAAAATTAGTGCTGCCTTCACGTCAATTGATGATAGCAATGTGGGCCAGACATATGTCTCATGTGTGTCTAGTTAGTGTGTAGGGAAACTGTTCACGGAAGTGCCATGCCTGTTCGGGATAAATGTGCTCCTTCACATTTTATTGATACATGCCGGATCTGAACATAAACCATATTTGTAAAGGACTCAGGTACCCTCACCTAACATATTTGACAGGTATTTATTGTCACTTGTGCCAAAATCCGATTAGGGATGGCAGTCCAAAGGTATGGACTAGGGTACAAACATCTATGTTTGGTGCCAATCACCATTGTTTGGACACATCAATTTAGGAAACTGTAACAACATGAGGTATTGCCAAAGTACCTGGCCCTCTGTACCATGTACTTAACTGTCACAAATGTGTCATGACCACATAGGCTGTTTGACAGGTCATGCAGTCCTCAAGTAACCAGCTTTTGGATGTCTCTCTTGAATGCACATGATGAGATGAATACACACCTATATTGTTGCTGCACACTAATGGAGGTGCATGTTTGCCACTACATGACAGTCTGGGCCACTGCATGTGTGTAGAAGTGTGTGTAACTGTAGCAGGAGACCCATCCTATGTAAATGTTGCACAGGAATTATTCCATGCAGTATGAGCATGTCTATAAGTGTTTCATTACTCATGTCAGATTCTCACATTGTATTTGTATTTGAAATTGTTTGTCAGTGCACGGATTCTGAGCATATTCTTCCTTCCATGCTTTACAGGTGGACCTGCACTGTACACAGTGGGAGAGGTGGCTCGTTTTGAGGACCCCGACACCTACAGTGAGTGTTGACATGTGTGGTATGTTTTGTGTTTGCTGGTGTTGTGTGATGGACTACTGTGTGTTGAACACATTGCAAGGTGTGATGCGCTGCCCAATCATTAGTCTTATTCCATTAGTGGGATTTCAGTTATCACATTATTTTGAGTTGACCAATGCTTATCCATTTGTCTGATCTTGGGTTTGTAGGCCATTCCTGTAGGGCCCGCTGTGGGAACAGGGGTGAGTCATGTGGAATACACTAGTTACCATAAGAGTTGCACTGGGACTCGTCTCTGACTGAGTCTGCATTTCAGACTGACATTCTCCCAGATAGCTTCTGCAAATGGCTTGTCTGAAGACTGCTGCTTCCCTATTAACCGATGTACTGAGTACACTGTAGGTTGCATCTTCCGGGAGCATGTACTTCCACAAGTTGTACTAGAAGTGTGTGGGACTAGAGTGCAACGGCCTAGGTGTGCATGCTATTCTTGATCATGGGTGTTCTTGCTCCTCTGTGTCTGTTGAAAATTATGCCTCACTGGAAGTATGTGATGTTGCCCTAGGTCAGTACATTTTGACATGTATGGACCTTGGATAGGACAAGGTTTAGCTGACTCCAATTTGTTGATAGCCCTTACTGGTGGTGTGTGTGTGGAGGCAAAACATGTTGAGCTTTCTAATCACTCCTGGGTGTGCATCTATTTTGAGATTGTTTGTTGTTCTTCCCCCCCCCTTCAAAGACAGGCATGGGTTTGTGAAAAGGGTACCTAGGACTGAAGCAACCAGTATGTTACACATACTTGTGATTATATGAAATATGGTTTTGAACCTAGTGTACACACTCAGTTAAGGCACATGAGTTCTATACTAGCAAATCCCATTACAAATTGCAGACCTTGAAGTTTGTGATTGTTATCACATACACTGACACATGTAGTCCAGGCAATAGGCGGAGGAGGTGCAGCATGATTGTTAACTGCAACTGTAAGTACTTTGATGACAAGTTATTGCCAGTTGTTACCCATCATGTAGATTATTGTATGTGCTATGTGTGAGATGACCTTTGTAGGCAGGCTTTCCATGTACTTCCTCTGAGACTTTCAATGATCTGTATGGTGATATGAGCTGTTACAAGTACAGTAAATGTATTGTCAGATTGGCCACTTGTGCTATTCCACACAATGCAGTTCCTATGGTAAATAGTTGCCCTTTGTCTTCACAGCTGGAAACATGAGTGCCGAACGGAGGCATGAATTTGAGAGGCGTGCCATGAGGTACCGACACATCCTGCAGGTGCAGTCGGGGTTCCGACGGATGGCCCGTAAATACCAGTCGGATCGGGCCTCCGGAGCATGGTGGGCTTCACCACAGGGTGGCCCAAGGTTTCCCACTACAGCCACCACCACCACAACCACTGGTTCTCCCCAAGTGGCCCCAGCCACAGCGGGGACAGTTGTCCCTGCCTCTGCAGCACACCCAGGCCCCGGCAGTGTGACAGCTGCAGGATAGTCCAGTGGGCTAGGCTCAACACGCACACAGAGCACCTCTGCCGGGACCCAAACAGCAGTAGCACCTCCAATCGACCCTGCGGCATTCCTTGCTTTGGAACGCAAAATGGACAAATTTATGAGGAAGGTGGACAATCTTAGCCAGGATGTGGCCTACATCAAGAAGCAGGTCAGGTCTATCAGGCGGACCCTCCGGAGGGCCAACCTCTAGGACTGATATATTCAATGGACATTATTCCCTCCCCTCCCTCCTCTTTCCTTGTTATCATGATTAGTGGGCTTGGGGGATTAGTGTTAGGTTAGTATAGGTTGTTAGTTTAGTTAGTGTTAGGGAGGAGGGTGGGGGGTCCTGATTCTTTCTACTTTTCCTTATTAAGTGTGTGGGTGGGGGTCAATGTTGGGGTTCCTGTGTGTTTAAAAAAAAAAAAACTATATGATTGTTTAGGATAGTATAGTATGTGTGTAGGTTAGTATGTGTTGTCCTGCATGTGTCCTGTCTCATAATGGTGGGTGGGGGGTTGATGTTTAGATCGATTCGTTATATGTGAAGAGTAAGTTTAGCTTAGGTTAGTTAGGGACAGTTGTGGGTAATGAGTAGTCAGGTTAGATTAGTGTAGGTATGACTTTTCCCTTAGTTGCCTCTGGTGTGATTAGTTTGGAATAAATATATAAATAGCTGTTTGCATTATGTGTTAACTGCTACTTGATCATGGCCTTGGCATCAGTGTAGATGATTGTTGTTCTATGACATTTGTGTCCTATGCTACAAACAAAAACAAACTGAGGTGTAAAATGGCAGCTACCCCAGTGCTACCTTGGTAAGTATCCACCATTTGTTAGAACCACCAATCGGAGTTGACATGGATCACAAAGGATTTGTGTTGATGAGTATGTTTTCTACGTCACAAAGTGTGCTTCCAGACTTGGTATTGTGGGGACAGTTTTAGGTCGGACTGCAGTGTGATGTTCAGGGATATCTTTGAAGATGAGGTCTTGTTAACACTCTTGTCTTCTTGTCTTCATTACTGACATTGATCATTTGTGCTAAAAATCAGCATGATTACCTATTTGGATGTTTACTCAGAAAGGTTGATTGATGCTGTGTTTTGTAGTGTTTGCTTAGATTAGACTGCATAGTTCAATGTGTTAGAATTGCATGGTGACAACATTTATCAGCCACTATTAGTTGACTTTGATTTCTCTTGATGAAGCATTATTCTGTCCAACACAGCATGATGGTGTGTGGTTTCTCCCTTCATCAGTTATTCTCCTCAGGATGGGCAGGCTATGATGCAATCCTGGCCACTGCACAGATGTATCTGACTACATGATGTCAGGACAGTTGTATTGACAAGCTACATGATTGTCACATAGGCACAATTGTGTTATCTACTGCACAGTTGATGTGTCAAATTACACAGAGACATATTTGGTGTGCAAGTGCAATTTATTGATAGGTGCTGTAGTGCAATGTGTACATTGTCCATGTTTGCTGAGTCCGTTCTAGTGCAATCTTACATGGTGATCCTACAGAAGGGGTGTGGATAATGCTCCTGACATGCTGGGGTGATGTTACAGACAGTGCAGAGGGACAGGATTTGCCGATTAGTAGGAGAGAGACATTCACTGGGCATGCTGACAAGTTATACAGTGGTTAGCAGAACAGTCATTGAGTATAGTTGTTGTAAGACTGGCATTTGACAAAACGTAGGACCTTGGTCAAAGGAGGCTATGGTGCAGGGACTAGTGCTTCCGGGTACTCTTCCGTGTGAATGTGATCTGTTTCATGTCTTCTTCTTCTGATGTGTGTGTTGCCTGCTTCGTCCTTGTTGTTGTTGGTTGTGAAGGGGCAACACACACCTCAGTGTTAGAAGACGTAGAGTCAGACATCCCGGTCGCTGCTCCCTGTTAAGGTCTTAAGGGCAGTACTGCAGCAAGGAGGGTCTACTGGTTTTTGAGAATAGCAGCCACATCACGATGGTAGGCAGCCAGGTCTGCCCTGAGGGAGTCATGATTGCATTCGTGCATGCAGTGGAAGGTTTGGGGTGCGAGGTGTTGTGGCAACTCCCTTACTGCAGTGGTGAATTCCTTGACAGTTTCTTGTAGTCCTTGCAGTATGGATGTTAGGGCTTGCATAGCTGCTGCCTGATCTGCAGATGACATCATGCACGAGCGCACCCCCTCAAGGCTGGCTGCCATAGTTTGCATCCCCACCCGCACCTCCTTGGCCAGCTCCCGCTGTACTCCAACTACAGTTCTTTCAAAGCTGGTGCCGGTGTCGTCAGAGTCCTCAGCTGTATTGGAGCTGGCTGGTCTTGCAATTGGGGTGGTGGGAGGTTCCTCTGCGCTGGCTGCTTGTTCTGTGCTCCTCCTTGTGACTGAAGGTGGGGTCTGAAGGGTTTCAAGGACCTTTTGGATGGTCTCCTTGGGAATGTTTATGAGCTCGTCATCCATGTCATCAGGGAAATCTGGGACAGGCATATCGGCAGGTGATCCATCTTCCTCTGCAATGAAACAGGGTACAATTAGTGTGTCTGTGTTGTGACAATTTTGACGTGACGTGCCTGTCTTTTGATGAATTCACTTTGTGATCTTGTTTTGTATTGATATCTGCTGTCCTTCAGATGGGCATTGTTCTAGGCCTATGGCTCACCTGTGTGTCACATGTATGTTATTGAGTTATCAGACTTGTCAGCCTCATCGCCTCTAGGTGTTGCTTTATGCCAAATAGAGAATAGCCACCTTTTTGTCCTACTCGACCCTCCGTGTATATCCATTCTCATGGTGAGACCTTTCACTGGCTGTGGGTGTTCTGATGGTCCTGGCAGCACACTTGACTCTCAGGACCTGCCCCAATCCCTGATCGTTCACATTGACTTAATTGTAATTGACATGTAGCATATCCTATGCATGGCAATGTTATGATCTGATATGGATGTTGATATTGTTAATGTGTCCTGCTGATGTTGGGTAATGTGTGTTACATTGCAATGCCCTGATAGTCGTTTCAGTGTCCTATTTCCCCCTCTGACTGTGCAGGTGTATTTCAGTGACCAGTTCCATGTGTCCCATCCTCAATGCTGTTGTCTGAGCAGTATGACTTTTGTGATGTTGCCTTGTTTGCCAGGCACAGTATAGACCCTGACATATGCAGCATGGGTGTGTCCTTAGTGCTGTGTCACTCCTATTGTTGTTTACATTGGCTGATGTTTGTGACACCTATGGGCATTGACATTTGCGTGTACTGGTGCCTTTGTCTTGTTTCAGGAGATTGTTGCAGATGTCATCCTCACCCCCTAATTTAGGTATGTATGTTCCATGGGGAGGTTACTGCCATTGGCTACTATAGCTGCACACAGATCAGAGGTGGTAGTGTCAACTGTTGTGGAAGTTACATTGCAGTTGTCGTTTTGGCTAGAGGATTGCTAATAGGGCCCTAGTTACTGTAGGAGATATGTTGGCTGACGAGTGCCAGGATGTAAGTTTGACGTAGTGGCCTTCCCTCCTGTCAAGGCTTTCCCTTTGCTCCATTGTTGGCATGACAGCATGCCCCCAAAGGACTGTTGTTGGTGTAGTGTAATGTTGTGCCCCAGCTTCTGTTTGTGCAGGCCATGCCCCCCTGCAGTACCCCTTTACCCATGCCAATCCATGTATATGATGACTTACATGCAAAGTGTAGTAGGTATTTCCCCCCCTGCTTACAGTCAACATTATTGTATTTTAATTCCCCATGCGACTTACCCTGCATGTGTGTTGTCTCGTGGTAGTCTGCGCAGTCCTGTCCTTGAATCCCTGTGACGATCTCCTCAGGGATGACGGCTGCAAGCATCTCCTCCATGTGGTCCAGGGCCTCCTGGTGTGCTGGACTCCCACCTCCAGTCTGCAGTGCTGCCTTCCTGTTCCTGGCCATTTTTCCTTTGTCCTGCGTTTGCAGTCATGCCAGCGTTTCTTACACTGGGTGGCTGTCCTGCGTACTTCAGCCACACTGTTAATCTTGTCAACAATTTGTTGCCACATGGCCTCTCTCCTACTGATTGGCAACTTTGAGGTGATAAACAGTTGGTGCTGGTGTTCCGTCACCTCTTTAACCAGGATTTCCTGCTCCTCTGCACTGAAGCGACACTTTCTTTTCTTTCTATAAATGTCTGGGTTCTTGTATGGATCGTCCTGGCTGGTTCCTGGTCTGCTGTCATCTTCCTGGGGTCTGTAGTGGCATCTGGGATCCATTTTGGCTCTCCTCTGGTGCACTTGCAGTGTTCACGGGTTTTGTTTGACGCTATTGCGTGAAAAATCGGCGCATATCGGGTTGCGGTGTCGTAAATCGACCCACAGTCATTTCCGCCGCGTTAACGTTGTTTTCCTTTACGACTTGATGCCGCGGTGTGCGTCAAAAATAATGACTCCCACCTGTTGATTGCGCCCACGTGCGTCAAAGTATAAATTTGATGCCCGCACGGCACTACGAAATGGCGTTGCTGGCAGTAAATATTTTTTACGCAAAACTGCGGCAGCACAGTTTTGCGTTAAAAAGTATAAATATGGCCCTCAGTTACTCTCTCAGGGAGCATCTGTGCGTTACCACTTTAATCTGGCAGTTTTCCTTCCAAATCCCACAACCCCTTCACCACAAATACAGTCCAATCATTCCTCAATCCTCATTCACTCAGTCATTCCAGTCCTCCATTTTATAGGCTCATCAAAAACCAACAAGAACAACAGGTAGTTCAGCAAGTAGATTTAAAGCCTCTCTGTTGATTTATGTTCATACTGCTCCCTCTAGTAATGCTACATGGCAACTGCAGCTTAATCACTGAATTGAGAAAGGGGCAGTCGTATGCAAATAATCTCCTCCCATGCTTACTTCTCTGAGCTTCCGCTGCAATACGATGATAGGACCTTCAACACATGGTCTTCGGCAGATTTCTAAAGTTATCAACTTTTCTTAGGCTAAGGATTGTTCCACTTGAAGGCCTTCAGATAAGTACCTCACCCTCACTTAGCAGGGTCCTGAATTACATGCAGTAATCCTATATACATAAACATAAACTAACATGGCTAAATCCAGGCTACATCAGAGGATAAGAATAGAAAGAGAGGGTGAGTGAGATGGTAGGGGTGGAATAAGAAAGACAGGCAGAGAAAGTCCCACTTAGAGGAGGTGTAGACAGTGAGTAGCAGGGGTTGGTAGTAGAACTTAGAGCACGAAGGAGGACATTGAGGGAGCATGGTTGGAGAGCAAGAGTGGGTGGAGTCACAGAGGAAAGGCAGTGCCAGGATGTAGGAGAAGAAGCGGTGTAGGCCAGAGAACAAGAGTGAGTGCAGGACAGGAAGCATAGTGGAGTGGGGTCACTGCTGGCAAGCAAGCAGATCACACCCTCTCGCACGCAAATGGGGTGATTACAAAGGAAGGGGATTTGGTGGTGGACATCATCTTTTTATGCGCCCCCTCTCACTCTCGGAAGGGGTCAAATTTTGGGGAGCAGTGTCAAAAGTGGTATTGGTGTGCATTATTAAAGGGGTGCTAGGACACACAGAATGAAGCAGACTGTGTTTTTTGGGGGTACTACCCACACTCTTACTTATTGCACCCTTTCTTGTGGTGGCGGGGGCACCCCCAAAGGTTTGGGTCAATAAGGCAGAGGAGGACTTGGGGATCATGGGTCTGGCAGTTTCTATTACTACCCAAAAGGGTGCTTCTCACAGGCCTACTGTGGTTATGGTATTCAGAGGGGAAACAAGGAACGTGTGTTAGGATTCCTGGGGGATGGTCTCCCCATGATTTCATTGCCCTGTTGCTGGACATGCCATAAGGTGTTCCTGGGATGGTTTTTCTAGGCCTCATAACCCCAAAAGAGTGTTTGGCAGTTTGGCTATAAGGACACTTCTAAAGCGTATGCTGTTGATATTCTGGGAAGAGCCTCAGCAACTGTGCACATTTATGCACCAAACATGGCAAATCCTTCATCCTGAAAAGCGTCATATTGCACATGGAAACTTTGAGGTGGTGTAATTGTATTCATTTTGGGGTGGATAGTCGTCCATGTTTCTCCCACCTGAGGACTTTGGATCTGTTGTTCTTCTTTTACATGTCCCTTCAAAGAGACAGATGACACACTCACTTAGGCCCGTATTTATACTTTTTGACGCTAAACTGCGCTAACACAGTTTAGCGTCAAAAAAATTAGCGCCATCTAACGCCATTCTGAAGCGCCATGCGGGCGCCGTATTTATAGAATGGCGTTAGCCGGCGTTAGCCGACCGGAGCTGCCTGGTGTGCGTGAAAAAAAACCACGTACACCAGGCAGCGCCGGCGTAGGGGAAAATGGCGTATGGGCGTCTCAAAATGGGGCAAGTCAGGTTGAGTCAAAAAAATTGCCTCAACCCGATTTGCGCCATTTTTTTACGACGCCCATCCCCCATTAACATGACTCCTGTCTTAGCAAAGACAGGAGTCATGCCCCCTTGCCCAATGGCCATGCCCAGGGGACCTCTGTCCCCTGGGCATGGTCATTGGGCATAGTGGCATGTAGGGGGGCACAAATCAGGCACCCCTATGCCACAAAAAAAAAAAAAAAAAATACTTACCGGAACTTACCTTAATGTCCCTGGGGTGGGTCCCTCCATCCTTGGGTGTCCTCCTGGGGTGGGCAAGGGTGGCAGGGGGTGTCCCTGGGGGCAGGGGAGGGCACCTCTGGGCTCATTCTGAGCCCACAGGTCCCTTAACGCCTGCCCTGACCCAGGCGTTAAATTCAGGCGCAAATGCGGGTTTTTTTGCCCCGCCCACTCCCGGGCGTCATTTTTGCCCGGGAGTATAAATATCACGCACATGCCTGGGAGTCATTTTTTTAGACGGGAACGCCTACCTTGCATCTCATTAACGCAAGGAAGGTGTTCACGCCAAAAAATGACGCTAACTCCATGAACTTTGGCGCTAGACGCGTCTAACGCCAAAGTATAAATATGGAGTTAGTTTTGCGTCGAATTTGCGTCGAAAAAAACGACGCAAATTCGGCGCAAACGGAGTATAAATATGCACCTCAATCTCTCAGGAAGCATCTGTGCTTTACAACTTTTATCTTGCAGTTTTCCTTCTAAATCACGCTACCCCTTCACCACAAATACAGTCCAATCATTTC
This sequence comes from Pleurodeles waltl, assembly GCF_031143425.1. NCBI lineage: Eukaryota > Metazoa > Chordata > Amphibia > Caudata > Salamandridae > Pleurodeles > Pleurodeles waltl. The sequence continues at coordinate 304,407,350 of NC_090437.1, read as the reverse complement.
TCAATCCTCATTCACTCAGTCATTCCAGTCCTCCATTCTATAGGCTCATCAAAAACCAACAAGAACAACAGGTAGTTCAGCAAGTAGATTTAAAGCCTATCTGTGGATTTATGTTCATACTGCTCCCTCTAGTAATGCTACATGGCAACTGCAGCTTAATCACTGAATTGAGAAAGTGGCAGTCGTATAAAAATAATCTCCTCCCATGATTACTTCTCTGAGCTTCCGCTGCAATACGATGATAGGCCCTTCAACACATGGTCTTCGGCAGATTTCTAAAGTTATCAACTTTTCTTAGGCTAAGGATTGTTCCACTTGAAGGCCTTCAGATAAGTACCCCACCCTCACTTAGCAGGGTCCTGAATTACCTGCAGTAATCCTCTATGTAGAACATGGGTGGTTGTGGGCCTACTGTAAAGACTTTATGCTAAGACTGGGATGTTTAATGTCCTGTAGTACAGCAGGGCTTAGTTCAGTGTATATCAGAGGGTGTGAATAGAAAGAGAGGGTGATTGAGGTGGTAGGGGTGAAGCAAGAAGGACAGGCAGAGAAAGGCCCACCTATCAAAGGTGTAGACAGAGAGTAGCAGGGGTGGTTGGTGGAACTTCGAGAAGGAAGGGGGGCATGGTGGGAGAGCAAGAGTGGGTGGAGTCACAGAGGAAAGGCAGTGCCAGGTTTCAGGAGAAGAAGCGGTGTGGGTCAGAAAGCAAGAGTGAGTGCAGGACAGGAAGCATAGTGGAGTGGGGTCACTGCTGGCAAGCAAGGAGAGCCCACCCCCTCGCACGCAAATGGGGTGATTACAAAGGAAGGAGATTTGGTGGTGGACATCATCTTTTAATGCCCCCCCTCACTCTCGGAAGGGGTTAAATTTTGGGGAGCAGAGTCAAAAGGGGTATTGGTGTGCATTATTAAAGTGTTGCTACGACACACAGAATAAAGCAGTGTTTTTTGGGGGTACTACCCACACTCTTACTAATTGCACCCTTTCTTGAGGTGGCGGGCACCCCCAAAAGTTTGGGTCAATGAGGAAGAGGAGGACTTGGGGATCATGGGTCTGGCAGTTTCTATTATTACCCAAAAGAGTGCTTCTCACTGGCCTACTGTGGTTATGGTATTGAGAGGGGAAACAAGGAACATGTGTTAGGATTCTTGGGGGATGGTCTCCCCATGATTTCATTGCCCTGTTGCTGGACATGCTATAAGGTGTTCCTGGGATGGTTTTTCTAGGCCTCATAACCCCAAAAGAGTGTTTGGCATTTTGGCTATAAGGACACTTCTAAAGCATATGCTGTTGATATTCTGGGAAGAGCCTCAGCAACTGTGCACATTTGTGCACCAAACATGGCAAATCCTTCATCCTGCAAAGCGTCATATTGCACATGGAAACTTCGAAATGGTGTAATTGTATTCATTTTGGGGTGGATGTTCGTCCATGTTTCTCCCACCTGAGGACTGTTGATCTGTTGTTCGTCACTGACATGTCCCTTCAAAGAGACAGATGACACACTCACTTAGGCCCATATTTATACTTTTTGACGCAAATCTGCGCCGGCGCAGTTTTCTGTCAATAATATTACCGCCGGCTAACACCATTTTGGTGCGCCGTGCGGGCGTCATATATATTCTTTGACGCACAGCAGCGCAAACAACAGGTGGGAGTCATTATTTTTGACGCAGACCGTGGCGTCATGTCGTAAAGGAAAACGACGTTAACGCGGCGGAAATGACTGTGGGCCGATTTACGACACTGCACACCGGATATGCGCCATTTCACCCGACGAGAGCCAAAATGGATCCCAGATGCCACTACAGACCCCAGGACGATGACAGCAGACCAGGAACTAGCCAGGAGGACCCACACAAGAACCAGGACACTTTTAAGAAGAAAAGAAAGTGCCGCTTTAGTGCAGAGAAGCAGGAAATTCTGGTTAAAGAGGTGACGGAACACCAGCACCAACTGTTTGTCACATCAAAGTTGCCAATCAGTAGGAGAAAGGCCATGTGGCAACAAATTGTCGACAAGATTAACAGTGTGGCTGAAGTACGCAGAAAAGTCATTGAGTGCAAGAAACGATGGCATGACTGCAAGCCCAGGACCAAGGAAAAGATGGCCAGGAACAGGAAGGCAGCACTGCAGACTGGAGGTGGGAGTCCAGCACACCAGGAGGCCCTGGACCACATAGAGGAGATGGTCGCAACCGTCATCCCTGAGGAGATCGTCACAGGGATTCAAGGACAGGACAGCGCAGACTACCAGGAAACAACGCACATGCAGGGTAAGTCGCATGGGGAATTAAAATGCAATAATGTCATCTACAACTGGGGGGGATACCAACCACTAAATGCATGGAAGTCATCTGATACATGGAGTGGCATGGGTAAAGGGGCACAGCAGGGGTGCATGGCCCGTTCTGAGAAGACCTGGAGCACACCATTACACAACACCAACAACAGTCCCATGGGGGCATGCTGTCATGCCAACGATGGAGGAAAGGGAAAACCACGCAAGGAGGGAAGGCCACTATGTCAAACTGACATCCTGGCATACATCAGCCAACATACCCCCTACATTAACTAGGCCCTATTAGCAATCCTCTAGCCATACCGACAACTGGAATGTAACTGCAACAACAGTTGCCACTAACACCTCTGCTCTGTGTGCAGCTCAAGTAGCCAATGGCAGTAACCTCCCCATGGATCATACACACCTAAATTAGGGGGTGAGGATGACAACTGCAACAATCCCAGAAACAAGACAAAGGCCCCAGTACTCTCAAATGTCAATGCCCATAGTTGTCGCAAACATCAGCCAATGTAAACAACAATAGGAGCTACACAGCACTAAGGACACACCCATGCTGCATATGTCAGGGTCCATCCTGTGCCTGGGTAACAAGGCAACATCCCAAGTGTCATACTGCTCAGACAACAGCATTGAGGAGGGGACACATGTAACTGGTCACTGAAATACGCCTGCACAGTCAGAGGATGAAATAGGACACTGATACGACTATCAGGGCAATCCAATGTAACACACATTCCCCAACATCAGCAGGACACATTAACAATGTCAACATCCAAATCGGATCATAACATTGCCATGCATAGGATATGCCACATGTCAATGACATTTAAGTGGATGTGAACGATCAGAGATTGGGGCAGGTCCAGATTGTTAAGTGTGCTGCCAGGGCCATCAGTATACCCACAGCCAGTGAAATGTCACACCATGAAAATGGATGTACACGGAAGGTCGAGTAGGAAAAGAAGGTGGCAATTCTCTATTTGGCATAAATCAACACCTAGAGGCGATGAGGCTGACAAGTCTGATAACTCAATAACATACATGTGACACACAGGTGGGCCATAGGCCTGGAAGAATGCCCATCTGAAGGACTGGAGAAATTAACACAAAACAAGATCACAAAGTGAATTCATCAAAAGGCAGGCACGTCACATCAAAATTGCCACAACACAGACACACTAATTGTACCCTGTTTCATTGCAGAGTGAGATGGATCTCCTGCCGATATGCCTGTCCCAGATTTCCCTGATGACATGGATGACGAGTCAATAAAGATTCCCCAGGAGACTATCCAAAAGGTCCTTGAAACCCTCCAAACCCCACCTTCAGTCACAAGGAGGAGCACAGAACAAGCAGCCATCGCAGAGGATCCACCCACCACCCCAATTGTAAGACCTGCCAGCTCCAATACAGCTGAGGACTCAGACGACACTGGCACCAGCTTTGAGAGAACTGTAGTTGGAGTACTGCAGGAGCTGGCCAAGGAGGTGCGGGTGGGGATGCAAACTATGGCAGCCAGCCTTGAGGGGGTGCGTTCGTGCATGATGTCATCTGCAGATCAGGCAGAAGCTATGCAAGCCCTAACATCCATACTGCAAGGACTACAAGAAACTGTCAAGGAATTCACCACTGCAGTAAGGGAGTTGCCACAACACCTCGCACCCCAAACCTTCCACTGCATGCACAAATGCAATCATGATTCCCTCAGGGCTGACCTGGCTGCCTACCATCGTAATGTGGCTGCTATTCTCAAGAACCAGCAGACCCTCCTTGCTGCAGTACTGCCCTTGAGACCTTCACAGGGAGCAGCGACCGGGATGTCTGACTCCACGTCTTCTAACACTGAAGTGTGTGTTGCCCCTTCACAACCAACAGGCAACACACACATCAGAAGAAGACATGGAACAGATCACATTCACAAGGAAAATGACCCGGAAGCACTAGTCCCTGCCACATGGCCCACATTTACAAAGGTCCTGCGCATTGTAACTTGCCAGTCTTGCAACAACTTTACTCGAGCACTGTTCTGCAAACCACTGTATATCTTGTCACCCAGCTCAGTGATTGTCTCTCTACTACTCATTGCCAAATCCTGTCCCTCTGCACTGTCTGAAACATCATCCCCAGCATGTCAAAAGCATTTCCATAACCCCTTGTGTTGGATCCCATTTTAAAATGTCATTATAATGGACTCACAATCATGGACAATGTACAGATAGCACTACAGCACATTTCAATAAATAGCACTTACACAACAAATCTGTCTCTGGGTAATGTGACATATCAACTGTGAAGTAGATAACTGAAATGTGCCTACGGTCAAATTACGTAGCTTGTCAATACAACTGTCCTGATAATATGTAGTCAGAGAATTCTGCACAGTGCCCATGATTGCATCATACTCTGCCCATCCTGAGTGACAAATCGGATGAAGTGAGAAACCTAATACCACCATGCTGTGTTGGACAGAAGAATGCTTCCTCAGGGGATAACTAAGTCATCAAATAGTGGTCGCAAAATGTTGTAAACATGCAAAAATAAGACAATAAACATGCCAAACTAATCTAAGTAAACACTAAAAAAACTGCACAAATGAAGGTGTCTGAGTTAACATACAAATGGGTAATCATGCCGAACTGTGTCACAAATGATGTATGAGGGTCATGAAGACAAGAATACAAGATTGCCAATGAGAACTCATCTTATAAGGGTGTGTATGATCATCACACTGCAGTCAGACCTAAAACTGTTTCCCCAATATCAAGTCTGGAAGCACTGTTAGTGACTTTGAAAACACACTTATCAACAGAAACACATTGGGATCCATATTAACTGTGATTGGTGATTGCAACAAAGGGTCGACACTTTGCAAGGTAGCTCTGGGCTAGCTGCCAATCGTACAGCTCAGTTGGGATTTGTTTGTAGCATAGGACACAGATGTTATAGTACCAAATTGATGTACACTGCATCCAAACCCACGATCAAGTACCATTCAACACATACTATTAAGGGGTAACCAAATATTTATTAAATACTAACCACAGATGAGGAAACTGAGGGAAAAATCTTACCTACCCTAATCTACCCTGACTACTCATTACCCACAACTGTCCCTAACTAACCTAAGCTACACCTACTTATCACATGTAACAAAACGTTCTGAACATCTACCCCCCACCCCCCTTATGAGACGGGACACATGGAGGACAACACATACTAACCTAAACACATACTATACAATCCTAAACAAATATATATTTTTTTGGTATATTTTTTTTTTTTAATTAACACACAAGAACCCCAACATAGACCATACACACTTAATAAGTAAAAATATAAAGAATGAGGACCCTCCACCCCCCACACTAAACTAACAGCCTATATTAACCTAACACTAAGCCCCTGAAGCCCACTAACTATAAGAACAAGGAAAGAAGAAGGAGGGGAGGGAATCATGTCCATCAAAAAAAGTGTCTAGAGGTTGGCCCATCCGGAGGGTCCTCTTAATGTCCTTGACCCGCCAATTAATGTGCCGCACGTCCCGGCTCAGGTGGCTCAACTTGCGCAGCACTTTGTCCATCTTATGTTCCATTCTGTTGAAGGCTGTAGGGTCAACAGATGGAGCAGTGGCAGTCTGGGTACCGGTGGAGGAGGTCTGTTTGGGTGTGGTGCCAGGCCTAATGGGCTGTCCTGCACCGGTGTCAATGCTGGGGCCAGGAAGTCCAGCAGATGTTAGACCAACAGTGGCAGCTGTGGGTGGGGCCACCCGGCTCTGATTGGTGGTTGTGCTGGTGGTGGCTGTGGTGGGCAAAGTAGGCACACCCTGTGGGAAGGCTCGCCATGCCCCGGAGGCCCGTTCATGGCGATATCGCCTGGCCATCCTCCGGAACCCCGACTCCACCAGCAGGATGTGCTGATACCGCATGGCCCGGCGCTGAAATTCACGGACCTGGTCTGGAGTCATGTTAGCAGCTGTGAAGACAAATGCAGATTTTCTTTATTAGTAACTGCATTGTGTGAAATGGCACAGCAAGTTAATCAGACATTACATCTACTGTACTTGTAACAGCTCATATCACAATACAGAGCATTGGATGTCCCTGAGGAAGTATATGGCAGGCCAGACTACAAAGGTCCCATCACACAAAGCACATCCATAACCTACAAGATGGGTAATAACTGGCTTTGACTTGCAATCTGAGTTCTGACAGTTATCATCTAAGAATCATGCTGCATATCCTCCGCCAAGAGCTGGGCTACAAATGTCAGTGTACAGAAAGCAAAACTAAAGCCACATGGTCTGCAAGTTGAAACTGGACTTGCCAGTATAGTACCAAGTGCCAAACCTGAGTGTGTATACTAGTATGCAACCAAACCGTCACTTATTCACATATATGTATAACATACTGGTAGTATCAGTACTAGGTACCCAATTCACAAACCCATTGCCGTGTTTGAGGGGGGGGCGGTGGACACACAAATATAATTTGTCAACAACATGTACACCGAGGAGTGTATAGGAAACTCCACACATGTTTGTCTCTAGAGACACACCACAGGTAAGGTCTATCTACAATTAGGAGTCAGCAAACCCTGGAGCACTCATAGAGTCAGACATGTCAGGAAATGCAGAACTTAGTACACAACATATACTTCCAGTGAGGCCTGACTTACATCAGACACAGAGCTGCTAGAACACCCATGATCATGAATTGCATGCACACCCAGGCCATTGCACTCAGGTACCACAGACTTGTTGCACTACATGTGGAAGTACATGCTGCTGGGAGGTTCTACCTACTGTTTCAAAATAACGTAGGTAAATAGGGAAGCAGATGTCTATTGGAAAGCTATTAGCTCTACCAATCTTAGAGAATGTGGGTCTGACAGGCTGACTAAATTGGGGCTGACTTCCATTGCGGCTCTTAGTGATACAAGTGTCATACACATGACTATTCCCTGTACTCACAGTGGGGCCTACAGGTATGTCCTACAATCCCTACATGATACCATTGGATACGCATTGGCAAACTCAAAACATGTGAGAACTGCATTCCCACTCATGGAACAAGAGCAAAGCTTGCCCAACGCATCACACCTTGCTATGCGTCCAACTCACACGAGTCCATAACCAGCAAACACAACACATAACAGACATATCAACACTCACTGTAGTGGTCGGGGTCCTCAAATGTCGCCACCTCTCCCACAGTGTAGGGTGCCGGTCTACCTGTAAGGTATGGAAGGAAGAAATGTGCTCAAAATCTGTGCACAGTGCAACAATTTCATAAACATTTACAATTTGTAGGCTTAATAATGAAATGGCAGCTATTCAGACATGATGGTACTGGATCTGATATACCACGGCCAACTTGTACATAGCATGGGTCTCCTGTGACAGTTACACACATATCTGCACACATACATTGGCCCTAACTATCATGTGGTTGCAAACATGCCCCATAATTGGTGAGCACTAAAAAATATGGAGTGTAATCGTCTCATCATGTGCATCCAAGAGAGACATCCAAAGCCTGGTTACTTGACGACTGCATTACCAGTCAAACATGCCTTGTGGCCATGATACATTTATTGCACATAGGCCCAATGTACAGAGGGAGGGGCAGGGACTTTTGTAAGCCATCCTGCTGTTACAGTATAGTCAATTGATGTGGCCTACCAGACATACTTAAAAGTGATGATATGGAATAGGGGTAAAAGAAATAGAAAGGGGAAAAGGGGGAAAGTAGGGGTACAAAGACAGGAAAAAAAGTAAACCTAAACACTAAAAGAGCCCAACTATCCCCAAACTAACACTACCCACAACAGACTCCCACAAACAAGAAAAACACAAGATAAATGGACAAATGTAGACAAAACACAGTACTACAGTATACACAAACAATATTTATTTCACAAATGGACTTTACAGATAGCACACAGGACAAAAACAGCAAAAAATCTCAGGACAACACTCTCTACACAGCCACACAGTCTAGAAGGATCATAGACTGCAAAGTGAAAGTGAAAGTACACCCACTGTATATGATCTGTAAACAGGATATCCTATTACATCACTTCCTGTATGAAAAGTCTGGCCTTTTTCGCGTTATGCGCCATTTTTTGTTTACCAAAACTGTATTTGCGTCATTTTTTTTTATGCACAGACGTGAATATTAACCCGCACCCACATAATGATACATGGACTGTACAAATATCTGGATGCGGGCTAAATTTCACTCCTGTGCGTCAAAAAAAATGATGCAAATATAGTTTTTTTGTCAAAAAATGACGCATAACGCTAGGGACGTCAAAATTACAGTGCATTAACTGGTTTGGGGCATTTTTACTTGTTTTTTGGTTATTTTACATTTGGAACACATCAGAGATTCGCTAATTGAAGACAGTATGGTGTTGATGGTGTATGTTCACATGTGTGACATCATACTGTAGCGGAACATGATCCACTACACCCTTCACAGTATTTTTACAGTTGGCTGTAGCAATAGATGGTCATAAGTGTGGCCTACATATATGTGTTGCACAAATTGTGCATGTTTGGCATAAGGAGAGGATAACAATATGACACACATATGTACAATACCTAAATGCGTTTGGCTCAAAGTGTGTGCTTTGACAACTAATGTGTTGGTTGACCAAGTGTGTGTGTATCACATGAAGTATAATTGTACTTATGGTTGTATGAATGTGACGTCCATGTGTCCAATCCTTAGATGCAAGTCAAATTGAAAATGAGCGAGGGCATGTGTTAGTCATACATGTAACAACACCCGTAAAGTGTACTTCCAAGTTTTGAGGTCACGTAGACACCACATGTGACATAGCATGCACCAGATGGATGGCAGACGCTTGTTCATGTCAATGGTCCACATTTTCTACATCCTATGTTCTAGAGTATTGGTAAGAGCTTCCTAGGCACTACTTGGAGAATCCCACAGTGAGTCATACACATGCATTGAGGAAGTGGGTACCATGTTATTTGCACAGACAGACAAGGGTGAATCTCATATGTATGATGACATCGCAGTTGAGGCCATAGAAGTGAGCCCCAACTATCAAGTGGCTGTGGTGGACCAGCATACAAGACAGCACGTGTCCACCTATTTCCAGTGATCAATTGCACATAGGTGTCTTGTTCATGTGTATGGTCCAATGATGATCCTATAGATTGTTAGGGGTGTAATTTGTCACAGTTAGACATCATGAGTCAGTGGCAGCTATTCCTGTATCTACTGAGTATCCTTGGTTGATCAATGTGAGTAAAGTAGATGTGGACATGTGAACCAACATGTGGATGGTCCCACCCTGTCACTAAAGACGTGTAATGAGACAGTCAACAGGGCAACCTTGGTGTGCTGAGTGAGATAATGTCTCAGGTGTCATGTTCCGGCAGGTGTCATTACAACATTTGTACACAGGTTGGCCTCTGCACTTCCCACTGCATCTGGGAACATCGTAGCCTCTGTGCTGATTATTCTTGCAGCTATTCACCACACACGGCCTATCACTATGTTGTGCGCACTGTGATGCTGTGTGTGAACTGTCAGGGTCCTGACATTTGTGTATTATTCATGGACATTATCAGAGGTTGCTGGTTGTGCTGAAAGCCCCGTACCCAATCCCTGCCTATGGCCCTGGGACACTGTCACACTTTGTCATTCATGCATAAATGCAACCCAGACAAGGCATTGGCCATGAATTTTGCTTTTCCAAGAGAATGTAACTCAAATGGTACAGTTAAAAGGCAGATGATGCTATACAATGTATTTGGGTATCCATGGAAGAAGCCCATGCCCAATGCCCCCTGATGAATGAGAGGTTTGCTAACGCAAGTGTGGTACATATGTAGACACAGGGATACTTTAGTGTGACGCACAGACAGTTGCCAGTCAGGCTAACAGAATGCAAGGTGATTCAGGATCCAGTTACAAGTTACTTAATCATTGGTCTGACTGAGACTGTTTTGAGGACAAACTAGACAGTTGACATGTCAAACTGTGTACGTCCTGTGTTTTTGAAGGTGACAAATGAATCCAAGGGCTGTGTTACACAGCATAATTAGTATCAATGCTTGACGGTGTATTTGACATAATGACAACTCCTATGCTGTTCCAGGCATCATCAGGGGAAGTGCTTTTTGAAATGGGTGGTGTGCATGGAGGTGATCACAGGTGTGGGCTGCATCTGTTTCTCACCAGTCCTGTAGGTGAGACTTGCATTCTAAGGGCCAACAGATATTTACACAAGGGGAAGCAATCTGCATGTGCTAACAGGGCTTTGAAACTAGAAGACAGTGTATAAATTGACCTGACGTCCTTGCAGTCAGATGTTCTATGACAATGGCAAACCATAGGAAAGGGTGTAGCACACTGGTTTGCTAATGTTGGTCTGTGTGTGTAGAGGAGGTAATATCAGGTCACACATCTTAGTATTCCAGGGACCTCTTCCGACAGGTGGGTTGTGACCAGGTGCATGGGTGTGTCATGAGTTAGGGAATGGCCGACATGTACATGGAATGTCATGTGCGCAATGCATGTCATATGTGTTGCACTTGTGCTGTCTATGTTCTGCTTCTATGGAACTCTAGTCACAGATAGTCCTTGCAAAGATTGGATGCAGTTGGACTTACTGCTGTCAAGGGTCTGGTCAGGCATTCCTGTTACTGATGCTAAAGCACATTGACTGCCTCATGTATGAGGCTTGTTTTCCCCTTATTGAGTGATGGTGTCTTAGCTGTGTCCCATATGCTGCGTTGGACCTTGATTTCAACATGTATGTGTGAAATAGTTGTGGTCCTCTGCTATTGGCCTTCAAAGGAGATATGTAAATGATATATGTCATTAAGAGTGTGTGTGTATGTGACCACTGTATGTTAGGCATCACATTAGCTCTGGGATGTTCCGTGTCCTACTCAGTATCTCAGCAATGCTCCATGAGGCAACACTCTTATTCTGATAAGTAGAGATGAAGGTGTGCAAAAAGGAATAGCCAGACAATGATATGGTGATTAGAATAGGTGTTTATTTCAATTTGTTAACTAAAGTGGTGAAGGTGATCATATTCAGAAGAAATTATTTACAATCTGTTGCCTCCTGCGTATACCAGCGGCTGTGTTCTGTAGTTCCCGGTCCTGTTGCGGGCCTGCATCCTCCTCTTCCTCCTCTTCAGACATGTGTGGCTCTGGTTCCGGTAGGGGAATGTTTCTTTTGATACAAATGTTGTGCAATATTGCACATGTGAGGATGATCTTACAGACCATCTCGGGGGAATAAAGTAGGCTACCACCAGTGATGTCGAGGCAGCGGAACCTTGACTTGAGGATGCCGAAGGTCCGCTCGATAATGCTGCGTGTCCTCCTATGGGCGTTGTTGTATGCATGCTCTGCAGGAGTACTTGGGTTGCCAAATGGTGTCATAATCCATGGCTGGATGCCATACCCCTGATCAGCTGCAAGAGAAAATGAATGGGATCATGTTGATGTAGCTGGCACTATTTAAAAGACCTTTCATGGCAGTAGTTGTCTTGTGTTGTCTGTGACTCTTTTGTGTACTAATATGGCATCCTATGCTTGTAGGCTGTACCATCTGCATTGTGTTGTTTCCTTGGCTGAACGAGTGTTTGTCTGCTAACCGTTTGTCAGCAGTATGTTTTGGGATTTGCAGTACAGTGTGCCCTCCCTAGCATTGTGACTTGTGATACAGTTGTCCGTGTGTCTTCAATGGGGGTGAGATGATAGTTCCATGCACAGTTAAAATTGAAAGTGTTGTTAACACGTTCATATCAAAGTACCCTGGGCATCCCATACCTTGAAACTTATGCAATGGATTAATGTAAAGGTCATTGGGACACTTACAATTTGCAAGGTGACATTTCGGCAACCACACTCATTGACATCTTAACATTAGGCTGTACATTAATTTCCGATGTGTGACAGGTTCAATGGTGACTTAAGAAACATGGCTAGCGATGTCACGACCTCAGTGTGTTCCTGTTCACATGTTGCTGTTGTGGTGTATGTGTTGTGTGTCCTAGAGGGTTGCTATGCAGTGTGTATATAAGTTGGTTTTTGTGCTTACCAACAAGTAGTCCATTGCCATACCGTCCATCCTGGAAGTGTTCATTGATGGTGCAGTGACGGAAGCTGTATGAGTCATGGACACTCCCAGGATATTTAGCCACGATGTTGGTGATCAATCCCTGGTGATCGACTATGGCCTGCACGTTGATTGAATGTGTGGGCTTCCTGTTGCGGTAGAGGTGTTCAGTTGCAGCAGGTGGCACAAGGCGTAAATGTGTGCAGTCGATTGCACCAAGGACGTGTGGGAAGCCACTGATGAGGTAGAACCCCTGTTTTGTTTCCTGCTGCTTCTGCAGTGTGTTAGGGAAACAGTGTGGCGTGTGTCAGTCGAATGATGGCATCCAGTACTTAGGGCAAAAAGGCGGAGAATGATGGTTGTGATATTCCGCCAACCAGGGCACCAGTTGTTTGGAAAGAGCCACTTGCCAGCATATGAAGTACGGCAAGCTGCTTGGTTTCTGTTGGGATGGTGCGGTGTGTCACCAAAGTGGGGGCCAACTGCTGTTCAATGTTGCGCAGCAGCTGCTGAATGGCCTGCCAGTTCAACCGGTACCTCTATATGATGTCGTGTTCCCTGAGGCCCTGAAGGTTGGTTCTTGGGCGGAATATCCTCTCCTGCCTTCTGCGCTGTCTTTGGGGTCCCTGCTGGTGTTGTTGTAGCTGCTGTTGTTGTTGCTGGGCTCTGCGTCTGTGTGCATGCTGGATTAGTATCACCTCCATGGCTCCCTGTTGCTGCTATGCTGCTCTGCTGTTTGTTCTAGGTGTTCTGATTAGATACAGGTGTGTTTGCCCCCTTTTAATGCCTGCCCTGACCCAGGTGTTATTTTTTTACGCAAATCGGGCTGTGCGTCATTTTCTGGCTCCGCCTCCCGGCCGTGTGTCATTTTTGCCCGAAAGCATAAATTCGACACACGGCCCTTTAAGCCATTTTTGGGACGGGAACGCCTACCTTGCATATAATTAACGCAAGGCGGGTTGCCGCATCCAAAAAATGACGCACACGGCGGAATTTTGTCGTCCTCGGGCTCTGGTGTCAAAGTTTAAATACGGGGCAACGTTTGCGCTGATTGTGCGTCAAAATGTTTGACACACAATCGGTGCAGACGGAGTATAAATATGCCCCTAAGTGAGTGTGTCATCTGTCTCTTTGAAGGGACATGTGAAAGAAGAACAACAGATCCACAGTCCTCAGGTGGGAGAAACATGGAAGCAAAGTGTTGATATGTCTGTTATGTGTTGTGTTTGCTGGTTATGGACTCGTGTGAGTTGGACGCATAGCAAGGTGTGATGTGTTGGGCAAGCTTTTCTCTTGTTCCATGAGTGGGAATGCAGTTCTCACATGTTTTGAGTTTGCCAATGCGTATCCTATGGTATCATGTATCGATTGTAGGACATCCCTGTAGGCCCCACTGTGAGTACAGGGGTTAGTCATGTGTCTGACACTTGTATCACCAAGAGTCGCAATGGAAGTCAGCCCCAATTTAGTCAGCCTGTCAGACCCACATACTAAAGATTGGTACAGCAAATAGCTTTCCAATAGACATCTGCTTCCATATTTACCTACGTTATTTTGAAACAGTAGGTAGAACCTCCTAGCAGCATGTACTTCCACATGTAGTGCAACAAGTCTGTGGAACCTGAGTGCAATGGCCTAGGTGTGCATGCAATTCATGATCATGGGTGTTCTAGCAACTCTGTGTCTGATGTAAGTCAGGCCTCACTCGAAGTATATGTTGTGTACCAAGTTCTGCATTTCCTGACATGTCTGACCCTATGAGTGCTCTAGGGTTTGCTGACTCCTAATTGTAGATAGACCTTACGTGTGGTATGTCTGTAGAGACAAACATGTGTGGAGTTTCCTATACACTCCTCGGTGTACATGTAGTTGGCAAATTATAGTTGTGTATCCACCGCACCACCTCAAACACGGCCATGGGTTTGTGAATGGGGTACCTAGTACTGATGCTATGAATATGTTACACATACATGTGAATAAGTGACGGTTTGGTTGCATACTAGTATACACACTCAGGTTTGGCACTTGGTACTATACTGGCAAGTCCAGTTACAACTTGCAGACCATGTGGCTTTAGTTTTGCTTTCCGTACACTGACATTTGTAGCCCAGGTCTTGGCGGAGGATATGCAGCATGATTCTTAGCTGATAACTGTCAGAACTCAGATTGCAAATCAAAGCCAGTTATTACCCATCTTGTAGGTTATGGATGTGCTTTGTGTGATGTGACCTTTGTAGTCTGGCCTGCCATATACTTCCTCAGGGACATTCAATGCTCTATATTGTGATATGAGCTGTTACAAGTACAGTAGATGTAATGTCTGATTAACTTGCTGTGCCATTTCACACAATGCAGTTACTAATGTAGAATATCTGCATTTGTCTTCACAGCTGCTAACATGACTCCAGACCAGGTGCGTGAATTTCAGCTCCGGGCCATGCGATATCAACACATCCTGTTGGTGGAGTCGGGGTTCCGGAGGATGGCCCGGCGATATCGCCATGAACGGGCCTCCGGGGCATGGCGAGCCTTCCCACAGGGTGGGCCTACTTTGCCCACCACAGCCACCACCAGCACAACCACCAACACGAGGCAGGTGGCCCCACCCACAGCTGCCAGTGTTGGTCCAACATCTGCTGGACTTCCTGGCCCCAGCATTGCCACCGGTGCAGGACAGCCCACTAGGCCTGGCACCACACCCACACAGACCTCCTCCACCAGTACCCAGACTGCCACTGCTCCATCTGTTGAACCTGCAGCCTTCAACCGAATGGAACATAAGATGGACAAAGTGCTGCGCAAGTTGAGCCCCCTGAGCCGGGACGTGCGGCACATTAACCGGCGGGTTAAGTCCATTAAGAGGACCCTCCATAGGGCCAACCTCTAGACACTTTTTTGATGGACATGATTCCCTCCCCTCCCTCCTCTTTCCTTGTTCTCATAGTTAGTGGTCTTAGGGGGCTTAATGTTAGGTTAGTATAGGCTGTTAGTTTAGTTAGTGTTGGTGTGTGGGGAATGGGGGGTCCTCATTCTTTATATTTTTACTTATTAAGTGTGTGGGTGGGTGGGGGGCTATGTTGGGGTTCTTGTGTGTTAAAAAATTTTTTTTAAAACAAATTAAACAGAAAAATACCAAAAATATATATATTTGTTTAGGATAGTATAGTATGTGTTTAGGTTAGTATGTGTTGTCCTCCATGAGTCCCGTCTCATGAGGGGGATGGGGGGTAGATGATTAGAACATTTCATTACATGTGATAAGTAAGTGTAGCTTAGGTGAGTTAGGGACAGTTGTGGGTAATGAGTAGTCAGGGTAGATTAGGGTAGGTAACATTTTTCCCTCAGTTTCCTCATCTGCGGTTAGCATTTAATAAATATTTGGGCCCGTATTTATACTTTTTGACGCTAAACTGCGCTAACGCAGTTTAGCGTCAAAAAATTTTGCGCCGGCTAACGCCATTCTGAAGCGCCATGCGGGCGCCGTATTTATTGAATGGCGTTAGCCGGCGCAAGCAGACCGGCGCTGCCTGGTGTGCGTGGAAAAAAACCACGTACACCAGGCAGCGCCGGCGTAGGGAAAAATGGCGTTAGGGCGTCTTAAAAATGGCGCAAGTCAGGTTGACGCAAAAAAAACGTCTTAACCCAATTTGCGCCATTTTAAACGACGCCCAGACGCCATTTACATGACTCCTGTCTTAGTAAAGACAGGAGTCATGCCCCCTTGCCCAATGGCCATGCCCAGGGGACTTATGTCCCCTGGGCATGGTCATTGGGCATTGTGGCATGTAGGGGGGCACAAATCAGGCCCCCCTATGCCAAAAAAAAATTAAAAAAAATAAAAATGTATACTTACCTGAATGTCCCTGGGATGGGTCCCTCCATCCTTGGGTGTGCTCCTGGGGTGGGCAAGGGTGGCAGGGGGGGTCCCTGGGGGCATGGGAGGGCAGCTGTGGGCTCATTTTGAGCCCACAGGTCCCTTAACGCCTGCCCTGACCTAGGTGTTAAAAAGTGGCGCAAATGCGGGGTTTTCTGCCCCGCCAACTCCCGGGCGTGATTTTTGCACGGGAGTATAAATACGACGCATTTGCGGCGCAGTCATTTTTTTGGACGGGAACGCCTACCTTGCATCTCATTAACGCAAGGAAGGCGTTCACGCTAAAAAATGACGCTCTTTGCTCATACTTTGGCGCTAGACGCGTCTAGCGCCAAAGTATAAATATGGCGTTAGTTTTGCGCCGAATTTGCGTCGAAAAAAACGACGCTAATTCGGCGCAAACGGAGTATAAATATGCCCCTTGGTTACCCCTTAATCGTGGGTTTGGATTCAGTGTACATCAATTTGGTACTATAACATCTGTGTCCTATGATACAAACAAATCCCTACTGAGCTGTACGATTGGCAGCTAGCCCAGAGCTACCTTGCAAAGTGTCGACCCTTTGTTGCAACCACCAATCACAGTTAATATGGATCCCAATGTGTTTCTGTTGATAAGCGTGTTTTCAAAGTCACTAACAGTGCTTCCAGACTTGATATTGGGGAAACAGTTTTAGGTCTGACTGCAGCGTGATGATCATGCACACCCTTCTAAGATGAGTTCTCATTGGCAATCTTGTATTCTTGTCTTCATGACCCTCATACATCATTTATGACACAGTTCGGCATGATTACCTATTTGTATGTTAACTCAGACACCTTCATTTGTGCAGTTTTTTTAGTGTTTACTTAGATTAGTGTGGCATGTTTATTGTCTTATTTTTGCATGTTTACAACATTTTGCGACCACTATTTGATGACTTAGTTATCCCCTGAGGAAGCATTCTTCTGTCCAACACAGCATGGTGGTATTAGGTTTCTCACTTCATCCGATTTGTCCCTCAGGATGGGCAGAGTATAATGCAATCATGGGCACTATGCAGAATTCTCTGACTACATATTATCAGGACAGTTGTATTGACAAGCTACGTAATTTGACAGTAGGCACATTTCAGTTATCTACTTCACAGTTGATATGTCACATTACCCAGAGACAGATTTGTTGTGTAAGTGCTATTTATTGAAACGTGCTGTAGTGCTATCTGTACATTGTCCATGATTGTGAGTCCATTATAATGACATTTTAAAATGGGATCCAACACAAGGGGTTATGGAAATGCTTTTGACATGCTGGGGATGATGTTTCAGACAGTGCAGAGGGACAGGATTTGGCAATGAGTAGGAGAGAGACAATCACTGGGCTGGGTGACAAGATATACAGTGGTTTGCAGAACAGTGGTCAAGCAAAGTTGTTGCAAGACTGGCAAGTTACAATGCGCAGGACCTGTGTAAATGTGGGCCATGTGGCAGGGACTAGTGCTTCCGGGTCATTTTCCTTGTGCATCTGTTCCATGTCTTCTTCTTATGATGTGTGTGTTGCCTGCTTTGTCCTTGTTGTTGTTGGTTGTGAAGGGGCAACACACACCTCAGTGTTAGAAGACGTGGAGTCAGACATCCCGGTCGCTGCTCCCTGTGAAGGTCTTAAGGGCAGTACTGCAGCAAGGAGGGTCTGCTGGTTCTTGAGAATAGCAGCCACATCACGATGGTAGGCAGCCAGGTCGGCCCTGAGTGAGTCAAGATTGCATTTGTGCATGCAGTGGAAGGTTTGGGGTTCGAGGTGTTGTGGCAACTCCCTTACTGCAGTGGTGAATTCCTTGACAGTTTCTTGTAGTCCTTGCAGAATGGATGTTAGGGCTTGCATAGCTGCTGCCTGATCTGCAGATGACTTCATGCACGAACGCATCCCTCAAGGCTGGCTGCCGAGTTTGCATCACCACCCGCACCTCCTTGGCCAGCTCCCGCTGTACTCCAACTACAGTTCTCTCAAAGCTGGTGCCAGTGTCGTCAGAATCCTCAGCTGTATTGGAGCTGGCAGGTCTTACAATTGGGGTGGTGGGTGGATCCTCTGTGATGGCTGCTTGTTCTGTGCTCCTCCTTGTGACTGAAGGTGGGGTCTGGAGGGTGTCAAGGACCTTTTGGATAGTCTCCTGGGGAATGTTTATCGGCTCGTCATCCATGTCATCAGGGAAATCTGGGACAGGCATATCGGCCGGAGATCCATCTTCCTCTGCAATGAAACATGGTACAATTAGTGTGTCTGTCTGGTGGCAATTGTGATGTGACGTGCCTGCCTTTTGATGAATTCACTTTGTGATCTTGTTTTGTGTTAATTTCTCCAGTCCTTCAGATGGGCATTCTTCCAGGCCTATGGCCCACCTGTGTGTCACATATACAGCATGGGTGTGTCCTTAGTGCTGTGTCACTCCTATTGATGTTTACATTGGCTGATGTTTGCGACAACTATGGGCATTGACATTTGAGAGTACTGGGGCCTTTGTCTTGTTTCTGGGGATTGTTGCAGTTGTCATCCTCACCCCCTAATTTAGGTGTGTATGATCCATGGGGAGGTTACTGCCATTGGCTACTTGAGCTGCACACAGAGCAGAGGTGGTAGTGGCAACTGTTGTCGCAGTTACATTCCAGTTGTCAGTATGGCTAGAGGTTGTTAATAGGGCCCTAGTTAATGTAGGGGGTATGTTGGCTGACGTGTGCAGGGATGTCAGTTTGACGTAGTGGCCTTCCCTCCTTGCGTGGCTTTCCCTTTGCTCCATCATTGGCATGACAGCATGCACCCATGGGACTGTTGTTGGTGTTGTGAAATGGTGTGCCCCAGATCTTCTCAGAAAGGGCCATGCCCCCCTGCCGTGCCCCTTTACCCATGCCACTCCATGTATTAGATGACTTCCATGCATTTAGTGGTCGGTATCCCCCCCGCTCACAGTTGACATTAGTGCATTTTAATTCCCCATGCGACTTACCCTGCATGTGCGTTGTCTCCTGGTAGTCTGCGCTGTCCTGTCCTTGAATCCCTGTGACGATCTCCTCAGGGATGACGGCTGTGACCATCTCCTCCATGTGGTCCAGGGCCTCCTGGTGTGCTGGACTCCCCCCTCCAGTCTGCAGTGTTGCCTTCCTGTTCCTGGCCATCTTTTCCTTGGTCCTGCGCTTGCAGTCATGCCAGCGTTTCTTGCACTCAATGACTGTTCTGCGTACTTCAGCCACACTGTTAATCTTGTCAACAATTTGTTGCCATATAGCCTCTCTTCTACTGATTGGCAACTTTGAGGTGACAAACAGTTGGTGCTAGTGTTCCGTCACCTCTTTAACCAGAATTTCCTGCTCCTCTGCACTAAAGCAACACTTTCTTTTCTTCTTAAAAGTGTCCTGGTTCTTGTGTGGGACATCCTGGCTGGTTCCTGGTCTGCTGTCATCCTCCTGGGGACTGTAGTGGCATCTGGGACCCATTTTGGCCCTCCTCTGGTGAAATGGCTGTGTTCGCTGGTTTTTTGTTTACGCTATTGCGTCAAAAAAAACGGCGCTTATCCGGTTTGCGGTGTACATCGACCCACAGTCATTTCCGCTGCGTTAGCGTTGTTTTCCTTTACGACTTGACGCTGCGGTGTGTGTCAAAAATAATTACTCCCACCTGTTGTTTGCACCAAAATGGCGTTAGCCGGCGGTAATATTTTTGACGCAAAACTGCGCAGCTCAGTTTTGCGTCAAAAAGTATAAATATGGGCCTTAATCTCTCAGGAAGCATCTGTGGTTTATAAATTTTATCTTGCAGTTTTCCTTCCAAATCACGCAACCCCTTCACCACAAATACAGTCCAATAATTTCTCAATCCTGATTCACTCAGTCATTCCAGTCCTCCATTCTATAGGCTCATCAAAAACCAACAAGAACAACAGGTAGTTCAGCAAGTAGATTTAAAGCCTCTCTGTGGATTTATGTTTATACTGCACCCTCTAGTGATGCTACATGGGAACTGCAGCTTAATCACTGGATTGAGAAAGGGGCAGTCCTATGCAAATAACCTCCTCCCATGCTTACTTCTCTGAGCTTCTGTTGTGATACGATGATAGGACCTTCAACATATGGTCTTCAGCAGATTTCTAAAGTTATCAAATTTTCTTAGGCTAATGATTGTTCCACTCGAAGGCATTGAGATAAGTACCCCACCCTCACTTAGCAGGGTCCTGAATTACCTGCAGTAATCCTCTATATTGAACATGGGTGTTAGTTTGTCTGCTGTAAAGGCTGTATGTTAATACTGGGATGTTTAAAATTTTGTAGCATATTAGGCTAGGTCTAGGCTACATTGGAGGGTGGGAACAGAAAGAGAGGGTGAGTGAGGTGATAGGGGTGGCGCAAGAAGGACAGGCAGAAAAAAGTCTGCAAAAAGGAGATGTAGACAGGCAGTAGCAGGGTATGTTGGTGGAACTTAGAGGAGGAAGGTGGACATTGAGGGAGCATGGTGGGAGAGCAAGAGTGGTGGAGTCACAGAGGAAAGGCAGTGCCGCGATGCAGGAGAAGAAGCGGTGTAGGCCAGAGAGCAAGAGTGAGTGCAGGACAGGAAGCATAGTGGAGTGGGGTCACTGAAGGCAAGGAAGCAGAGCCCACCTCCTCGCACGCAAATGGGGTGATTACAAAAGAAGGGGATTTGGTGGTGGACATCACCTTTTTATGCCCCCCCCTCACTCTCGGTAGGGGTCAAATTTTGGGGAGCAGTGTCAAAAGGGGTATTGTGTGCATTATTAAAGGGTTGCTACGACACACAGAATGAAGCAGTCTGTGATTTTTGGGGGTACTATCCACACTCTTACTTATTGCACCCTTTCTTGGGGTGGCGGGGCACCCCCAAAAGTTTGGGTCAGTGAGGAAGAGGAGGACTTGGGGATCATGGGTCTGGCAGTTTCTATTACTGCCCAAAAGTGTGCTTCTCACAGGCCTACTGTGGTTATGGTATTGAGAGGGGAAACACAGAACATGTGTTAGGATTCTTGGGGGATGGTCTCCCAATGATTTCATTGCCCTGTTGCTGGACATGCTATAAGGTGTTCCTGGGATGGTTTTTCTAGGCCTCATAACCCCAAAAGAGTGTTTGGCATTTTGGCTATAAGGACACTTCTAAAGCGTATGCTGTTGATATTCTGGGAAGAGCCTCAGCAACTGTGCCCATTTATGCACCAAACATGGCAAATCCTTCTTCATGCAAAGCGTCATATTGCACATGGAAACTTTGAGATGGTGTAATTGTATTCATTTTGGGGTGGATATTCGTCCATGTTTCTCCCACCTGAGTACTGTGGATCTGTTGTTCTTCTATCACATGTCAATTCAAAGAGACAGATGACACACTCACTTAATCTCTCAGGTAGCATCGGTGCTTTACAACTTTTATTTTGCAGTTTTCCTTCCAAATCACACAACCCCTTCAACACAAATACAGTCCAATCATTTCTCAATCCTCATTCACTCAGTCATTCCAGTCCTCCATTCTATAGTCTCATCAAAAACCAACAAGAACAACAGGTAGTTCAGCAAATAGAATTAAAGCCTCTCTGTGGATTTATGTTCATACTGCTCCCTCTATTAATGCTACATGGCAACTGCAGCTTAATCATTGGATTGAGAAAGGGGCAGTCCTATGAAAATAATCTCCTCCCATGCTTACTTCTCTGAGCTTTTGTTGTGATACGATGATAGGACCTTCAACATATGGTTTTCAGCAGATTTCTAAAATTATCAAATTTTCTTAGGCTAAGGATTGTTCCACTTGAAGGCCTTCAGATAAGTACCCCACCCTCAATGAGCAGGGTCCTGAATTACCTGCAGTAATCCTCTTTACAGAACATGGGCACTTGTGGGCTTCTGTAAAAGCTCTGTGCTAAGATTGGGATGTTTAAAGTCCCATAACACAGCAGGGCTAGGTCCAGGCTACATTAGAGGGTGTGAATATAAAGAGAGGTTGAGTGAGGTGGTAGGGGTGGAGCAAGAAAGACAGGCAGAGAAAGGCCCACATAGAGGAGGTGTAGACAGAGAGCAGCGGGGGTGGTCGGTGGAACTTAGAGGAGGAAGGGGCCATTGAGGAGGCATTGTGGGAGAGCAAGAGTGGGTGGAGTCACAGAGGTAAGGCAGTGCCAGGATGCAGGAAAAGAAGCGGTGTAGGCCAGAGAGCAAGAGCGAGTGCAGGACAGAAAGCATAGTGGAGTGGGGTCACTGCTGGCAAGCAAGCAGAGCCCACCCCCTCGTACACAAATGGGGTGATTACAAAGGGAGGGGTTGTGGTGGTGGACATCATCTTTTTATGCCACCCCTCTCGCTCTCGGAAGGGGTCAAATTTTGGGGGGCAGTGTCAAAAGAGGTATTAGTGTGCATTATTAAAGTGGTGCTAGGACACACAGAATGAAGCAGTCTGTGTTTTTTGGGGGTACTACCCACACTCTTACTTATTGCACCCTTTCTTGGGGTGGCAGGGGCACCCCCAAAAGTTTGGGTCAATGAGGAAGAGGAGGACTTGGGGATCATGGGTCTGGCAGTTTCTATTACTACCCAAAAGGGTGCTTCGCACAGGCCTACTGTGGTTATGGTATTGAGAGGGGAAACAAGGAGCATGTGCTACGATTCTTGGAGGATGGTCTCCCCATGATTTCATTGCCCTGTTGCTGGACATGCTATAAGGTGTTCCTGGGATGGTTTTTCTAGGCCTCAGAACCCCAAAAGAGTGTTAAGAATTTAGGCTATAAGGACACTTCTAAAGCGTATGCTGTTGATATTCTGGGAAGAGCCTCAGCAACTGTGCACATTTATGCACCAAACATGGCAAATCGTTCATTCTGCAAAGTGTCATATTGCACATGGAAATTTTGAGATGGTGTAGTTGTATTCATTTTGGGGTGGATATTTGTCCATGTTTCTCCCACCTGAGGACTGTGGATCTGTTGTTCTTCTTTCACATGTCCCTTCAAAGAGACAGATAACACACTCACTTAGGCCCATATTTATACTTTTTTAGCACCGCATTTGCGTAGTTTTTTGACGCAAATGCGTCGCTAAAAAAGTACAAATATGGGCCTTAATCTCTCAGGAAGCATCTGTGCTTTACAACTTTTATCTTGCAGTTTTCCTTCCAAATCATTCAACCCCTTCACCACAAATATAGTCCAATCATTTCTCAATCCTCATTCACTCAGTCATTCCAGTCCTCCATTCTATAGGCTCATCAAAAATCAACAAGAACAACAGGTAGTTCAGCAAGTAGATTTAAAGCCTATCTGTGGATTTATGTTCATACTGCTCCCTCTAGTAATGCTACATGGCAACTGCAGCTTAATCACTGAATTGAGAAAGGGGCAGTCGTATGCAAATAATCTCCTCCCATGATTACTTCTGTGAGCTTCCGTTGTGATACAATGATAGGACCTTCAACATATGCTCTTCAGCAGATTTGTAAAGTTATCAAATTGCCTTAGGCTAAGGATTGTTCCACTTGAAGATCCTCAGATAAGTACCCCACCCTCACTTAGCAGGGTACTGAATTACATGCAGTAATCCTCTATACAGAACATGGGCGTTCGTGGGCCTATTGTAAAGGTTGTATGCTAAGACTGGGAAGTTTAAGATCCCATAGCACAGCAGCCATGGGTCCAGTTTATACCAGAGGGTGGCAGTAGAAAGAGAGTGTGAGTCAGGTGGTAGGGGTGGAGCAAGAGGGACAGGCAGAAAGAGACCCATATAAAGAGAGGAGGTATAGACAGATAATAGCAGGGGTGGTTGGAGAACTTAGAGGAGGAAGGGGGACATTGAGGGAGCATGGTGGGAGACCAAGCGTGGGTGGAGTCACAGAGGAAAGGCAGTGCCAGGATGCAGGAGAAGAAGTGGTGTAGGCCAGAGAGCAAGAGTGAGTGCAGGACAGGAAGCATAGTGGAGTGGGGTCACTGCTGACAAGCAAGCAGAGCCCACCCCCTTGCATACAAATGGGGTGATTACAAAGGAAGGGATTTGGTGGTGGACATCATCTTTTTATGCCCCCCTCACTCTCAGAAGGGGTCAAATTTTGGGGAGCAGTGTCAAAAGGGGCATTAGGGTGCATTATTAAGGGGTGCTAGGAGACACAGTCCTCCATTCTAAAGGCTCATCAAAAACCAACAAGAACAAAAGGTAATTCAGCAAGTAGATTTAAAGCCTCTCTGTGGATTTATGTTCAACTGCTCCCTCTAGTAATGTTACATGGCAACTGCAGTTTAATCACTGGATTGAGAAAGGGGCAGTCTTATGCAAATAATCTCCTCCCATGATTACTTCTTTGAGCTTCCGTTGTGATACAATGATAGGACCTTCAACATATGGTCTTCAGCAGATTTGTAAAGTTATCAAATTGCCTTAGGCTAAGGATTGTTCCACTTGAAGGTCCTCAGATAAGTACCCCACCCTCACTTAGCAGGGTACTGAATTACATGCAGTAATCCTCTATACAGAACATGGGCGTTCGTGGGCGTATTGTAAAGGCTGTATGCTAAGACTGGGATGTTTAAGATCCCATAGCATAGCAGCCATAGGTCCAGGTTATAGCAGAGGGTGGGAGTAGAAAGAGAGTGTGAGTCAGGTGGTAGGGGTGGAGCAAGAGGGACAGGCAGAAAAAGACCCATATAGAGAGAGGTGGTATAGACAGATAATAGCAGGGGTGGTTGGAGAACTTAGAGGAGGAAGGGGGACATTGAGGGAGCATGGTGGGAGACCAAGAGTGGGTGGAGTCACAGAGGAAAGGCAGTGCCAGGATGCAGGAGAAGAAGCGGTGTAGGCCAGAGAGCAAGAGTGAGTGCAGGACAGGAAGCATAGTGGAGTGGGGTCACTGCTGACAAGCAAGCAGAGTCCACCCCCTTGCATGCAAATGGGGTGATTACAAAGGAAGGGATTTGGTGGTGGACATCATCTTTTTATGCCCCCCTCACTCTCAGAAGGGGTCAAATGTTGGGGAGCAGTGTCAAAAGGGGCTTTAGGGTGCATTATTAAGGGGTGCTAGGAGACACAGTCCTCCATTCTAAAGGCTCATCAAAAACCAACAAGAACAAAATGTAATTCAGCAAGTAGATTTAAAGCCTCTCTGTGGATTTATGTTCAACTGCTCCCTCTGGTAATGTTACATGGCAACTGCAGTTTAATCACTGGATTGAGAAAGGGGCAGTTCTATGCAAATAATCTCCTCCCATGATTACTTCTTTGAGCTTCCGTTGTGATACAATGATAGGACCTTCAACATATGGTCTTCAGCAGATTTGTAAAGTTATCAAATTGCCTTAGGCTAAGGATTGTTCCACTTGAAGGTCCTCAGATAAGTACCCCACCCTCACTTAGCAGGGTACTGAATTACATGCAGTAATCCTCTATACAGAACATGGGCGTTCGTGGGCCTATTGAAAAGGCTGTATGCTAAGACTGGGATGTTTAAGATCCCATAGCACAGCAGCCATAGGTCCAGGTTATAGCAGAGGGTGGGAGTTAGGTGGTAGGGGTGGAGCATGAGGGACAGGCAGAAAGAGACCCATATAGAGAGAGGAGGTATAGACAGATAATAGCAGGGGTCGTAGGAGAACTTAGAGGAAGAAGGGGGACCAAGAGTGGGTGGAGTCACAGAGGAAAGGCAGTGCCAGGATGCAGGAGAAGAAGCGGTGTAGGCCAGAGAGCAAGAGTGAGTGCAGGACAGGAAGCATAGTGGAGTGGGGTCACTGCTGACAAGCAAGCAGAGCCCACCCCCTCGCATGCAAATTGGGTGATTACAAGGGAAGGGATTTGGTGGTGGACATCATCTTTTTATGCCCCCCCTCACTCTCAGAAGGGGTCAAATTTTGGGGAGCAGTGTCAAAAGGGGCATTAGGGTGCATTATTAAGGGGTGTTAGGAGACACAGTCCTCCATTCTAAAGGCTCATCAAAAACCAACAAGAACAAAAGGTAATTCAGCAAGTAGATTTAAAGCCTCTCTGTGGATTTATGTTCAACTGCTCCCTCTAGTAATGTTACATGGCAACTGCAGTTTAATCACTGGATTGAGAAAGGGGCAGTTCTATGCAAATAATCTCCTCCCATGATTACTTCTGTGAGCTTCCGTTGTGATACAATGATAGGACCTTCAACATATGCTCTTCAGCAGATTTGTAAAGTTATCAAATTGCCTTAGGCTAAGGATTGTTCCACTTGAAGGCCCTCAGATAAGTACCCCACCCTCACTTAGCAGGGTACTGAATTACAGACAGTAATCCTCTATACAGAACATGGGCGTTCGTGGGCCTACTGTAAAGACTGTATGCTAAGACTGTGATGTTTAAAATCCCATAGCATAACAGCCGTAGGTCCACGTTATAGCAGAGGGTGAGAGTAGAAAGAGACTGTGAGTCAGGTGGTAGGGGTGGAGCAAAAAGGACAGGCAGAGAGAGACACATATAGAGAGAGGAGGTATAGACAGATAATAGCAGGGGTGTTTGGAGAACTTAGAGGAGGAAGGGGGACATTGAGAGAGCATGGTGGGAGACCAAGAGTGGGTGGAGTCACAGAGGAAAGGCAGTGCCAGGATGCAGGAGAAGAAGCGGTGTAGGCCAGAGAGCAAGAGTGAGTGCAGGACAGAAAGCATAGTGGAGTGGGGTCACTGCTGACAAGCAAGCAGAGTCCACCCCCTCGCATGCAAATGGGGTGATTACAAAGGAAGGGATTTGGTGGTGGACATCATCTTTTTATGCCCCCCCTCACTCTCAGAAGGGGTCAAATTTTGGGGAGCAGTGTCAAAAGGGGCATTAGGGTGCATTATTAAGGGGTGCTAGGAGACACAGTCCTCCATTCTATAGGCTCATCAAACACCAACAAGAACAACAGGTAATTCAGCAAGTAGATTTAAAGCCTCTCTGTGGATTTATGTTCATACTGCTCCCTCTAGTAATGTTACATGGCAACTGCAGTTTAATCACTGGATTGAGAAAGGGGCAGTCCTATGCAAATAATCTCCTCCCATGATTACTTCTGTGAGCTTCCGTTGTGATACAATGATAGGACCTTCAACATATGGTCTTCAGCAGATTTGTAAAGTTATCAAATTGCCTTAGGCTAAGGATTGTTCCACTTGAAGGCCCTCAGATAAGTACCCCACCCTCACTTAGCAGGGTACTGAATTACATGCAGTAATCCTCTAGACAGAACATGGGCGTTCGTGGGCCTACTTTAAAGGCTGTATGCTAAGACTGTGATGTTTAAAATCCCATAGCACAGCAGCTAAAGGTCCAGGTTATAGCAGAGGGTGGGACTAGAAAGAGAGTGTGAGTCAGATGGTAGGGGTGGAGCAAGAAGAACAGTCAGAGAGAGACCCATATAGAGAGAGGAGGTATAGACAGATAATAGCAGGGGTGGTTGGAGAACTTAGAGGAGAAAGGGGGACATTGAGGGAGCATGGTGGGAGACCAAGAGTGGGTGGAGTCACAGAGGAAAGGCAGTGCCAGGTTGCAGGAGAAGAAGCGGTGTAGGCCAGAGAGCAAGAGTGAGTGCAGGACAGGAAGCATAGTGGAGTGGGGTCACTGCTGACAAGCAAGCAGAGCCCACCCTCTCGCATGCAAATGGGGTGATTACAAAGGAAGGGATTTGGTGGTGGACATCATCTTTTTATGCCCCCCCTCACTCTCAGAAGGGGTCAAATTTTGGAGAGCAGTGTCAAAGGGGCATTAGGGTGCATTATTAAGGGGTGCTAGGAGACACAGTCCTCCATTCAAAAGGCTCATCAAAAACCAACAAGAACAAAAGGTAATTCAGCAAGTAGATTTAAAGCCTCTCTGTGGATTTATGTTCAACTGCTCCCTCTAGTAATGTTACATGGCAACTGCAGTTTAATCACTGGATTGAGAAAGGGGCAGTTCTATGCAAATAATCTCTTCCCATGATTACTTCTGTGAGCTTCCGTTGTGATACAATGATAGGACCTTCAACATATGGTCTTCAGCAGATTTGTAAAGTTATCAAATTGCCTTAGGCTAAGGATTGTTCCACTTGAAGGCCCTCAGATAAGTACCCCACCCTCACTTAGCAGGGTACTGAATTACATGCAGTAATCCTCTATACAGAACATGGGATTTCGTGGACCTATTGTAAAGGCTGTATGCAAAGACTGGGATGTTTAAGATCCCATAGCATAGCAGCAATAGGTCCAGGTTATAGCAGAGGGTGGGAATAGAAAGAGAGTGTGAGTCAGGTGGTAGGGGTGGAGCAAGGCGGATAGGCAGAGAAAAACCCATATAGAGAGAGGAGGTATAGACAGATAATAGCAGGGGTGGTTGGAGAACTTAGAGGAGGAAGGGGGACATTGAGGGAGCATGGTGGGAGACCAAGAGTGGGTGGAGTCACAGAGGAAAGGCAGTGCCAGGATGCAGGAGAAGAAGCGGTGTAGGCCAGAGAGCAAGAGTGAGTGCAGGACAGGAAGCATAGTGGAGTGGGGTCACTGCTGACAAGCAAGCAGAGCCAACCCCCTCGCATGCAAATTGGGTGATTACAAAGGAAGGGATTTGGTGGTGGACATCATCTTTTTATGCCCCCCTCACTCAAAGAAGGGGTCAAATTTTGGGGAGCAGTGTCAAAAGGGGCATTAGGGTGCATTATTGAGGGGTGTTAGGAGACACAGTCCTCCATTCTAAAGGCTCATCAAAAACCAACAAGAACAAAAGGTAATTCAGCAAGTAGATTTAAAGCCTCTCTGTGGATTTATGTTCAACTGCTCCCTCTAGTAATGTTACATGGCAACTGCAGTTTAATCACTGGATTGAGAAAGGGGAAGTTCTATGCAAATAATCTCCTCCCATGACTACTTCTGTGAGCTTCCGTTGTGATACAATGATAGGACCTTCAACATATGGTCTTCAGCAGATTTGTAAAGTTATCAAATTGCCTTAGGCTAAGGATTGTTCCACTTGAGGCCCCTCAGATAAGTACCCCACCCTCACTTAGCAGGGTACTGAATTACATACAGTAATCCTCTATTCAGAACATGGGTGTTGGTGGGCCTGCTGTAAAGGCTGTATGTTAAGACTGTGATGTTTAAAATCCCATCGCATAGCAGCCATAGGTCCAGGTTATAGCAGAGGGTGAGAGTAGAAAGAGAATGTGAGTCAGGTGGTAGGGGTGGAGCAAGAAGGACAGGCAGAGAGAAACCCATATAGAGAGAGGAGGTATAGACAGATAATAGCAGGGGTGGTTGGAGAACTTAGAGGAGGAAGGGGGACATTGAGGGAGCATGGTGAGAGACCAAGAGTGGGTGGAGTCACAGAGGAAAGGCAGTGCCAGGATGCAGGAGAAGAAGCGGTGTAGGCCAGAGAGCAAGAGTGAGTGCAGGACAGAAAGCATAGTGGAGTGGGGTCACTGCTGACAAGCAAGCAGAGTCCACCCCCTCGCATGCAAATGGGGTGATTACAAAGGAAGGGATTTGGTGGTGGACATCATCTTTTTATGCCCCCCCTCACTCTCAGAAGGGGTCAAATTTTGGGGAGCAGTGTCAAAAGGGGCATTAGGGTGCATTATTAAGGGGTGCTAGGAGACACAGTCCTCCATTCTAAAGGCTCATCAAAAACCAACAAGAACAACAGGTAATTCAGCAAGTAGATTTAAAGCCTCTCTGTGGATTTATGTTCATACTGCTCCCTCTAGTAATGTTACATGGCAACTGCAGCTTAATCACTGGATTGAGAAAGGGGCAGTCCTTTGCAAATAATCTCCTCCCATGATTACTTCTGTGAGCTTCCGTTGTGATACAATGATAGGACCTTCAACATATGGTCTTCAGCAGATTTGTAAAGTTATCAAATTGCCTTAGGCTAAGGATTGTTCCACTTGAAGGCCCTCAGATAAGTACCCCACCCTCACTTAGCAGGGTACTGAATTACATGCAGTAATCCTCTATACAGAACATGGGAGTTTGTGGGCCTATTGTAAAGGCTGTATGCTAAGACTGGGATGTTTAAGATCCCATATCACAGCAGCTATAGGTCCATGTTATAGCAGAGGGTGGGAGTAGAAAGAGAGTGTGAGTCAGGTGGTAGGGGTGGAGCAAGAAGGATAGGCAGAAAGAGACCCATATAGAGAGAGGAGGTATAGACAGATTATAGCAGGGGTGGTTGGAGAACTTAGAGGAGGAAGGGGGACATTGAGGAGCATGGTGGGAGAGCAAGAGTGGGTGGAGTCACAGAGGAAAGGCAGTGCAAGGATGCAGGAGAAGAAGCGGTGTAGGCCAGAGAGCAAGAGTGAGTGCAGGACAGGAAGCATAGTGGAGTGGGGTCACTGCTGACAAGCAAGCAGAGCCCACCCCCTCGCATGCAAATTGGGTGATTACAAAGGAAGGGATTTGGTGGTGGACATCATCTTTTTATGCCCCCCTCACTCTCAGAAGGGGTCAAATTTTGGGGAGCAGTGTCAAAAGGGGCATTAGGGTGCATTATTAAGGGGTGTTAGGAGACACAGTCCTCCATTCTAAAGGCTCATCAAAAACCAACAAGAACAAAAGGTAATTCAGCAAGTAGATTTAAAGCCTCTCTGTGGATTTATGTTCAACTGCTCCCTCTAGTAATGTTACATGGCAACTGCAGTTTAATCACTGGATTGAGAAAGGAGCAGTTCTATGCAAATAATCTCCTCCCATGATTACTTCTGTGAGCTTCCGTTGTGATACAATGATAGGACCTTCAACATATGGTCTTCAGCAGATTTGTAAAGTTATCAAATTGCCTTAGGCTAAGGATTGTTCCACTTGAAGGCCCTCAGATAAGTACCCCACCCTCACTTAGCAGGGTACTGAATTACATACAGTAATCCTCTATACAAACATGGACCTGCTGTAAAGGCTGTATGCTAAGACTGTGATGTTTAAAATTCCATAGCATAGCAGCCATAGGTCCAGGTTATAGCAGAGGGTGGGAGTAGAAAAAGACTGTGAGTCAGGTGATAGGGGTGGAGCAAGAAGGACAGGCAGAGAGAGACCCATATAGAGAGAGGAGGTATAGACAGATAATAGCAGGGGTGGTTGGAGAACTTAGAGGAGGAAGGGGGACATTGAGGGAGCATGGTGGGAAACCAAGAGTGGGTGGAGTCACAGAGGAAAGGCAGTGCCAGGATGCAGGAGAAGAAGCGGTGTAGGCTAGAGAGCAAGAGTGAGTGAAGGACAGAAAGCATAGTGGAGTGGGGTCACTGCTGACAAGCAAGCAGAGTCCACCCCCTCGCATTCAAATGGGTGATTACAAAGGAAGGGATTTGGTGGTGGACATCATCTTTTTATGTCCCCCCTCACTCTCAGAAGGGGTCAAATTTTGGGGAGCAGTCTCAAAAGGGGCATTAGGGTGCATTATTAAGGGGTGCTAGGAGACACAGTCCTCCATTCTAAAGGCTCAACAAAAACCAACAAGAACAACAGGTAATTCAGCAAGTAGATTTAAAGTCTCTCTGTGGATTTATGTTCATACTGCTCCCTCTAGTAATGTTACATGGCAACTGCAGTTTAATCACTGGATTAAGAAAGGGGCAGTCCTATGCAAATAATCTCCTCCCATGATTACTTCTGTGAGCTTCCGTTGTGATACAATGATAGGACCTTCAACATATGGTCTTCAGCAGATTTGTAAAGTTATCAAATTGCCTTAGGCTAAGGATTGTTCCACTTGAAGGCCCTCAGATAAGTACACCACCCTCACTTAGCAGGGTACTGAATTACATGCAGTAATCCTCTATACAGAACATGGGCGTTTGTGGGCCTACTGTAAAGGCTGTATGCTAAGACTGGGATGTTTAAAATCCCATAGCACAGCAGCCATAGGTCTAGGTTATAGCAGAGGGTGGGAGTAGAAAGAGAGTGTGAGTCAGGTGGTAGGGGTGGAGCAAGAAGGACAGTCAGAGAGAGACCCATATAGAGAGAGGAGGTATAGACAGATGATAGCAGGGGTGGTTGGAGAACTTATAGGAGGAAAGGGGACATTGAGGGAGCATGGTGGGAGACCAAGAGTGGGTGGAGTCACAGAGGAAAGGCAGTGCCAGGATGCAGGAGAAGAAGCGGTGTAGGCCAGAGAGCAAGAGTGAGTGCAGTACAGGAAGCATAGTGGAGTGGGGTCACTGCTGACAAGCAAGCAGAGTCCACCCCCTCGCATGCAAATGGGGTGATTACAAAGGAAGGGATTTGGTGGTGGACATCATCTTTTTATGCCCCCCCTCACTCTCAGAAGGGGTCAAATTTTGGGGAGCAGTGTCAAAAGGGGCATTAGGGTGCATTATTAAGGGGTGCTAGGAGACACAGTCCTCCATTGTAAAGGCTCATCAAAAACCAACAAGAACAAAAGGTCATTCAGCAAGTAGATTTAAAGCCTCTCTGTGGATTTATGTTCAACTGCTCCCTCTAGTAATGTTACATGGCAACTGCAGTTTAATCACTGGATTGAGAAAGGGGCAGTTCTATGCAAATAATCTCTTCCCATGATTACTTCTATGAGCTTCCGTTGTGATACAATGATAGGACCTTCAACATATGGTCTTCAGCAGATTTGTGAAGTTATCAAATTGCCTTAGGCTAAGGATTGTTCCACTTGAAGGCCCTCAGATAAGTACCCCACCCTCACTTAGCAGGGTACTGAATTACATGCAGTAATCCTCCATACAGAACTTTGGAGTTTGTGGGCCTATTGTAAAGGCTGTATGCTAAGACTGGGATGTTTAAGATCCCATAGCACAGTAGCCATAGGTCCAGGTTATAGCAGAGCGTGGGAGTAGAAAGTGAGTGTGAGTCAGGTGGTAGGGGTGGAGCAAGAAGGATAGGCAGAAAGAGACCCATATAGAGAGAGGCGGTATAGACAGATAATAGCAGGGGTGGTTGGAGAACTTAGAGGAGGAAGGGGGACATTGAGAGAGCATGGTGGGAGACCAAGAGTGGGTGGAGTCACAGAGGAAAGGCAGTGCCAGGATGCAGGAGAAGAAGCGGTGTAGGCCAGAGAGCAAGAGTGAGTGCAGGACAGAAAGCATAGTGGAGTGGGGTCACTGCTGACAAGCAAGCAGAGTCCACCCCCTCGCATGCAAATGGGGTGATTACAAAGGAAGGGATTTGGTGGTGGACATCATCTTTTTATACCCCCCTCACTCTCAGAAGGGGTCAAATTTTGGGGAGCAGTCTCAAAAGGGGCATTAGGGTGCATTATTAAGGGGTGCTAGGAGACACAGTCCTCCATTCTATAGGCTCATCAAAAACCAACAAGAACAACAGGTAATTCAGCAAGTAGATTTAAAGCCTCTCTGTGGATTTATGTTCATACTGCTCCCTCTAGTAATGTTACATGCCAACTGCAGTTTAATCACTGGATTGAGAAAGGGGCAGTCCTATGCAAATAATCTCCTCCCATGATTACTTCTGTGAGCTTCCGTTGTGATACAATGATAGGACCTTCAACATATGGTCTTCAGCAGATTTGTAAAGTTATCAAATTGCCTTAGGCTAAGGATTGTTCCACTTGAAGGCCCTCAGATAAGTACCCCACCCTCACTTAGCAGGGTACTGAATTACATGCAGTAATCCTCTATACAGAACATGGGCGTTTGTAGGCCTACTGTAAAGGCTGTATGCTAAGACTGGGATGTGTAAAATCCCATAGCACAGCAGCCATAGGTCCAAGTTATAACAGAGGGTGGGAGTTGAAAGAGAGTGTGAGTCAGGTGGTAGGGGTGCAGCAAGAGGGACAGGCAGAGAGAGACCCATATAGAGAGAGGAGGTATAGACAGATAATAGCAGGGGTGGTTGGAAAACTTAGAGGAGGAAGGGGGACATTGATTGGGCATGGTGGGAGACCAAGAGTGGGTGGAGTCACAGAGGAAAGGCAGTGCCAGGATGCAGGAGAAGAAGCGGTGTAGGCCAGAGAGCAAGAGTGAGTGCAGGACAGGAAGCATAGTGGAGTGTGGTCACTGCTGACAAGCAAGCAGAGCCCACCCCCTCGCATGCAAATGGGGTGATTACAAAGGAAGGGATTTGGTGGTGGACATCATCTTTTTATGCCCCCCTCACTCTCAGAAGGGGTCAAATTTTGGGGAGCAGTGTCAAAAGGGGCATTAGGGTGCATTATTAATGGGTGCTAGGAGACACAGTCCTCCATTGTAAAGGCTCATCAAAAACCAACAAGAACAAAAGGTCATTCAGCAAGTAGATTTAAAGCCTCTCTGTGGATTTATGTTCAACTGCTCCCTCTAGTAATGTTACATGGCAACTGCAGTTTAATCACTGGATTGAGAAAGGGGCAGTTCTATGCAAATAATCTCCTCCCATGATTACTTCTGTGAGCTTCCGTTGTGATACAATGATAGGACCTTCAACATATGGTCTTCAGCAGATTTGTAAAGTTATCAAATTGCCTTAGGCTAAGGATTGTTCCACTTGAAGGCCCTCAGATAAGTACCCCACCCTCACTTAGCAGGGTACTGAATTACATGCAGTAGTCCTCTATACAGAACATGGGTGTTTGTGGGCCTATTGTAAAGGCTGTATGCTAAGACTGGGATGTTTAAGATCCCATAGCACTGCAGCCATAGGTCCAGGTTATAGTAGAGGGTGGGAGTTGAAAGAGAGTGTGAGTCAGTTGGTAGGGGTGCAGCAAGAGGGACAGGTAGAGAGAGACCCATATAGAGAGAAGAGGTATAGACAGATAATAGCAGGGGTGGTTGGAGAACTTAGAGGAGGAAGGGGGACATTGAGGGGCATATTTATACTCCGTTTGCGCCGAATTTGCGTCGTTTTTTTCGACGCAAATTCGACGCTAAACTAACGCCAACTAACGCCATATTAATAGCGCCAAAGTTCCCGGAATGTACGTAATTTTTTAGCGTGAACCCCTTCCTTGCGTTAATGATATGCAAGGGAGGCGTTCCCGTCTAAAAAATGACTCCCAGGCCTTTACGTGGTATTTATACTCCCGGGCAAAAGAGACGCCCGGGAGTGGGCGTGGCTAAAAACGGCGCATTTGCGCCGCTTTTTAACGCCTGGGTCAGGCATGGCGTTAAGGGACAAGTGGGCTCAAAATGAGCCCACAGTGCCCTCCCCTGCCCCCAGGGACCCCCCCTGCCACCCTTGCCCACCCCAGGAGGACACCCAAGGCTGGAGGGACCCACCCCAGGGACATTCAGGTAAGTTC
This sequence comes from Pleurodeles waltl, assembly GCF_031143425.1. Lineage (NCBI taxonomy): Eukaryota > Metazoa > Chordata > Amphibia > Caudata > Salamandridae > Pleurodeles > Pleurodeles waltl. Next base: position 304,371,886 of record NC_090437.1, on the reverse strand, counting down.
AGGTAAGTATTTTTTTTTTTTTTTTAATAATTTTTTGTGGCATAGGGGGGCCTGATTTGTGCCCCCCTACATGCCACTATGCCCAATGACCATGCCCAGGGGACAGAAGTCCCCTGGGCATGGCCATTGGGCAAGGGGGCATGACTCCTATCTTTACAATGATAGGAGTCATGTTGATGGGGGATGGGCGTCGAAAATAAATGGCGCAAGTCGGGTTAAGACGATTTTTTCGACGTAACCTGACTTGCCCCATTTTAAGACGCCCATACGCCATTTTCCCCCTACGCCGGCGCTGTCTGGTCTACGTGGTTTTTTCCCACGCAAACCAGGCAGCGCCGGTCTGATTGCGCCGTCTAACGCCATTCCATAAATACGGCGCCCGCATGGCGCTTCAGAATGGCGTTAGACGGCGCAAAACTTTTTGACGCTAAACTGCGTTAGCGCAGTTTAGCGTCAAAAAGTATAAATATGGGCCTGAGTGAGCATGGTGGGAGACCAAGAGTGGGTGGAGTCACAGAGGAAAGGCAGTGCCAGGATGCAGGAGAAGAAGCAGTGTAGGCCAGAGAGCAAGAGTGAGTGCAGGACAGGAAGCATAGTGGAGTGGGGTCACTGCTGACAAGCAAGCAGAGCCCACCCCCTCGCATGCAAATGGGGTGATTACAAAGGAAGGGATTTGGTGGTGGACATCATCTTTTTATGCCCCCCCCTCACTCTCAGAAGGGGTCAAATTTTGGGGAGCAGTGTCAAAAGGGGCATTAGGGTGCATTATTAAGGGGTGCTAGGAGACACAGTCCTCCATTCTATAGGCTCATCAAAAACCAACAAGAACAACAGGTAATTCAGCAAGTAGATTTAAATCCTCTCTGTGGATTTATGTTCATACTGCTCCCTTTAGTAATGTTACATGGCAACTGCAGTTTAATCATTGGATTGAGAAAGGGGCAGTCCTATGTAAATAATCTCCTCCGATGATTACTTCTGTGAGCTTCCGTTGTGATACAATGATAGGACCTTCAACATATGGTCTTCAGCAGATTTGTAAAGTTATCAAATTGCCTTAGGCTAAGGATTGTTCCACTTGAAGGCCCTCAGATAAGTATCCCACCCTCACTTAGCAGTGTACTGAATTACATGCAGTAATCCTCTATACAGAACATGGGTCTACTGTAAAGGCTTTATCCTAAGACTGGGATGTTTAAAATCCCATAGCACAGCAGCCATAGGTCCAGGTTATAGCAGAGGATGGGAGTTGAAAGAGAATGTGAGTTAGGTGGTAGGGGTGGAGCAAGAAGGACAGGCAGAGAGAAACCCATATAGAGAGAGGAGGTATAGACAGATAATAGCAGGGGTGGTTGGAGAACTTAGAGGAGGAAGGGGTACATTGAGGGAGCATGGTGGGAAACCAAGATTGGGTGGAGTCACAGAGGAAAAGCAGTGCCAGGATGCAGGTGAAGAAGCAGTGTAGGCCAGAGAGCAAGAGTGAGTGCAGGACAGGAAGCATAGTGGAGTGGGGTCACTGCTGACAAGCAAGCAGAGGCCACCCCCTCGCATGCAAATGGGGTGATTACAAAGGAAGGGATTTGGTGGTGGACATCATCTTTTTATGCCCCCCCTCACTCTCAGAAGGGGTCAAATTTTGGGGAGCAGTGTCAAAAGGGGCATTAGGGTGCATTATTAATGGGTGCTAGGAGACACAGTCCTCCATTCTAAAGGCTCATCAAAAACCAACAAGAACAAAAGGTAATTCAGCAAGTAGATTTAAAGCCTCTCTGTGGATTTATGTTCAACTGCTCCCTCTAGTAATGTTACATGGCAACTGCAGTTTAATCACTGGATTGAGAAAGGGGCAGTTCTATGCAAATAATCTCCTCCCATGATTACTTCTGTGAGCTTCCGTTGTGATACAATGATAGGACCTTCAACATATGGTCTTCAGCAGATTTGTAAAGTTATCAAATTGCCTTAGGCTAAGGATTGTTCCACTTGAAGGCCCTCAGATAAGTACCCCACCCTCACTTAGCAGGGTACTGAATTACATGCAGTAGTCCTCTATACAGAACATGGGTGTTCGTGGGCCTATTGTAAAGGCTGTATGCTAAGACTGAGATGTTTAAGATCCCATAGCACTGCAGTCATAGGTCCAGGTTACAGCAGAGGGTGGGAGTTGAAAGAGAGTGTGAGTCAGGTGGTAGGGGTGCAGCAAGAGGGACAGGCAGAGAGAGACCCATATAGAGAGAGGAGGTATAGACAGATAATAGCAGGGGTGGTTGGAGAACTTAGAGGAGGAAGGGGGACATTGAGGGAGCATGGTGGGAGACCATGAGTGGGTGGAGTCACAGAGGAAAGGCAATGCCAGGATGCAGGAGAAGAAGCGGTGTAGGCCAGAGAGCAAGAGTGAGTGCAGGACAGGAAGCATAGTGGAGTGGGGTCACTGCTGACAAGCAAGCAGAGCCCACCCCCTCGGTTGCAAATGGGGTGATTACAAAGGAAGGGATTTGGTGGTGGACATCTTTTTATGCCCCCCCTCACTCTCAGAAGGGGACAAATTTTGGGGAGCAGTGTCAAAAGGGGCATTAGGGTGCATTATTAAGGGGTGCTAGGAGACACAGTCCTCCATTCTAAAGGCTCATCAAAAACCAACAAGAACAAAAGGTAATTCAGCAAGTAGATTTAAAGCCTCTCTGTGGATTTATGTTCAACTGCTCCCTCTAGTAATGTTACAGGGCAACTGCAGTTTAATCACTGGATTGAGAAAGTGGCAGTTCTATGCAAATAATCTCCTCCCATGATTACTTCTGTGAGCTTCCGTTGTGATACAATGATAGGACCTTCAACATATGGTCTTCAGCAGATTTGTAAAGTTATCAAATTGCCGTAGGCTAAGGATTGTTCCACTTGAAGGCCCTCAGATAAGTACCCCACCCTCACTTAGCAGGGTATTGAATTACATGCAGTAATCCTCTATACAGAACATGGGCATTCGTGGGCCGATTGGAAAGGCTGTATGCTAAGATTGGGATGTTTAAGATCCCATAGCACAGCAGCCATAGGTCCCGGTTATAGGAGAGGGTGGGAGTAGAAAGAGAGTGTGAGTCAGGTGGTAGGGGTAGAGCAAGAGAGACAGGTAGAGAGAGAACCATATAGATAGAGGAGGCATAGACAGATAATAGCAGGGGTGGTTGGAGAACTTAGAGGAGGAAGGGGGACATTGAGGGAGCATGGTGGGAGACCAAGAGTGGGTGGAGTCACAGAGGAAAGGCAGTGCCAGGATGCAGGAGAAGAAGCGGTGTAGGCCAGAGAGCAAGAGTGAGTGCAGGACAGGAAGCATAGTGGAGTGGGGTCACTGCTGACAAGCAAGCAGAGCCCACCCCCTCGCATGCAAATGGGGTGATTACAAAGGAAGGGATTTGGTGGTGGACATCATCTTTTTATGCCCCCCCTCACTCTCAGAAGGGGTCACATTTTGGGGAGCAGTGTCAAAAGGGGCATTAGGGTGCATTATTAAGGGGTGCTAGGAGACACAGTCCTCCATTCTAAAGGCTCATCAAAAACCAACAAGAACAAAAGGTAATTCAGCAAGTAGATTTAAAGCCTCTCTGAGGATTTATGTTCATCTGCTCCCTCTAGTAATGTTACATGGCAACGGCAGTTTAATCACTGGATTGAGAAAGGGGCAGTTCTATGCAAATAATCTCCTCCCATGATTACTTCTGTGAGCTTCCGTTGTGATACAATGATAGGACCTTCAACATATGGTCTTCAGCAGATTTGTAAAGTTATCAAATTGCCTTAGGCTAAGGATTGTTCCACTTGAAGGCCCTCAGATAAGTACCCCACCCTCACTTAGCAGGGTACTGAATTACATACAGTAATCCTCTGTACAGAACATGGGTGTTCGTGGGCCTACTGTAAAGGCTGTATGCTACGACTGTGATGTTTAAAATCCCATAGCATAGCAGCTATAGGTCCAGGTTATAACAGAGGGTGGGAGTAGAAAGAAACTGTGAGTCAGGTGGTAGGGTTGGAGCAAGAAGGACAGTCAGCGAGAGACCATTATAGACAGATAATAGCAGGGGTGGTTGGAGAACTTAGAGGAGGAAGGGGGACATTGAGGGAGCATGGTGGGAGACCAAGAGTGGGTGGAGTCACAGAGGAAAGGCAGTGCCAGGATGCAGGAGAAGAAGCGGTGTAGGCCAGAAAGCAAGAGTGAGTGCAGGACAGAAAGCATAGTGGAGTGGGGTCACTGCTGACAAGCAAGCAGAGTCCACCCCCTCGCATGCAAATGGGGTGATTACAAAGGAAGGGATTTGGTGGTGGACATCATCTGTTTATGCCCCCCCTCACTCTCAGAAGGGGTCTAATTTTGGGGAGCAGTCTCAAAAGGGGCATTAGGGTGCATTATTAAGGGGTGCTAGGAGACACAGTCCTCCATTCTATAGGCTCATCAAAAACCAACAAGAACAACAGGTAATTCAGCAAGTAGATTTAAAGCCTCTCTGTGGATTTATGTTCATACTGCTCCTTCTAGTAATGTTACATGGCAACTGCAGTTTAATCACTGGATTGAGAAAGGGGCAGTCCTATGCAAATAATCTCCTCCCATGATTACTTCTGTGAGCTTCCGTTGTGATACAATGATAGGACCTTCAACATATGGTCTTCAGCAGATTTGTAAAGTTATCAAATTGCCTTAGCTAAGGATTGTTCCACTTGAAGGCCCTCAGATAAGTACCCCACCTTCACTTAGCAGGGTACTGAATTACATGCAGTAATTCTCTATACAGAACACGAGGGTTCGTGGGCCTACTGTAAAGGCTGTATGCTAAGACTGGGATGTTTAAAATCCCATAGCACAGCAGCCATAGGTCCAGGTTATAGCAGAGGGTGGGAGTAGAAAGAGAGTATGAGTCAGGTGGTAGGCGTGGAGCAAGAATGACAGGCATAGAGAGACCCATATAGATAGAGGAGGTATAAACAGATAATAGCAGGGGTGGTTGGAGAACTTATAGGAGGAAGGGGGACATTGAGGGAGCATGGTGGGAGACCAAGAGTGGGTGGAGTCACAGAGGAAAGGCAGTGCCAGGATGCAGGAGAAGAAGCGGTGTAGGCCAGAGAGCAAGAGTGAGTGCAGGACAGGAAGCATAGTGGAGTGGGGTCACTGCTGACAAGCAAGCAGAGCCCACCCCCTCGCATGCAAATGGGGTGATTACAAAGGAAGGGATTTGGTGGTGGACATCATCTTTTTATGCCCCCCCTCACTCTCAGAAGGGGTCAAATTTTGGGGAGCAGTCTCAAAAGGGGTATTAGGGTGCATTATTAAGGGGTGCTAGGAGACACAGTCCTCCATTCTAAAGGCTCATCAAAAACCAACAAGAACAAAAGGTAATTCAGCAAGTAGATTTAAAGCCTCTCTATGGATTTATGTTCAACTGCTCCCTCTAGTAATGTTACATGGCAACTGCAGTTTAATCACTGGATTGAGAAAGGGGCAGTTCTGTGCAAATAATCTCCTCCCATGATTACTTCTGTGAGCTTCCGTTGTGATACAATGATAGGACCTTCAACATATGGTCTTCAGCAGATTTATAAAGTTATCAAATTGCCTTAGGCTAAGGATTGTTCCACTTGAAGGCCCTCAGATAAGTACCCCACCCTCACTTAGCAGGGTACTGAATTACATGCAGTAATCCTCTATACAGAACATGGGAGTTCGTGGGCCTATTGTAAAGGCTGTATGCTGAGACTGGAATGTTTAACATCCCATAGCATAGCAACCATAGGTCCAGGTTATAGCAGAGGGTTGAAGTTGAAGGAGAGTGTGAGTCAGGTGGTAGGGGTGGAACAAGAAGGATAGGCAGAGAGAGACCCATATAGAGAGAGGAGGTATAGACAGATAATAGCAGGGGTGGTTGGAGAACTTATAGGAGGCAGGGGGACATTGAGGGAGCATGGTGCGGAGACCAAGAGTGGGTGGAGTCACAGAGGAAAGACAGTGCCAGGATGCAGGAGAAGAAGCGGTGTAGGCCAGAGAGCAAGAGTGAGTGCAGGACAGTAAGCATAGTGGAGTGGGGTCACTGCTGACAAGCAAGCAGAGCCCACCCCCTCGCATGCAAATGGGGTGATTACAAAGGAAGGGATTTGGTGGTGGACATCATCTTTTTATGCCCCCCCTCACTCTCAGAAGGGGTCAAATTTTGGGGAGCAGTGTCAAAAGGGGCATTAGGGTGCATTATTAAGGGGTGCTAGGAGACACAGTCCTCCATTCTAAAGGCTCATCAAAAACCAACAAGAACAAAAGGTAATTCAGCAAGTAGATTTAAAGCCTCTCTGTGGATTTATGTTCAACTGCTCCCTCTAGTAATGTTACATGGCAACTGCAGTTTAATCACTGGATTGAGAAAGGGGCAGTTCTATGCAAATAATCTCCTCCCATGATTACTTCTGTGAGCTTCCGTTGTGATACAATGATAGGACCTTCAACATATGGTCTTCAGCAGATTTGTAAAGTTATCAAATTGCCTTAGGCTAAGGATTGTTCCACTTGAAGGCCCTCAGATAAGTACCCCACCCTCACTTAGCAGGGTACTGAATTACATGCAGTAATCCTCTATACAGAACATGGGCGTTCGTGGGCTTATTGTAAAGACTGTGGCCCATATTTATACTTTTTTGACGCAAAACTGCGCTATTGCAGTTTTGCGTCAAAAAAAATTTGCCCCGTCTAATGCCATTTGGATGCGCCATTCGGGCGTCAAATTTATACTTTGACGTACGGCGGCGCAACCAACAGGTGGGAGTCATTATTTCGTGACGCAAACAGCGTCGGTCTGTCGTAAGGGAAACCCATGTAAAAGGGACGCAAATCACTGTGGGTCGATTTACGACAGCGCAATCGTGAAAACGCCGTTTTTTTTCACGCTATTGCGTGACATTTTAGCGCGAAAACTGCACTTACAGGAGAGGAGACCCAAAATGGATCCCAGATGCCCCAACAGACCCCAGGAGGATGAGAGCAGACCAGGACCCAGCCAGGAGGAAGCATACAGGAACCAGGACATGTTAAAGAAAAAAAGAAAGTGTCGCTTCAGTGCAGAGGAGCAGGAAATCCTGGTGAAAGAGGTGACGGAACACCAGCACCAACTTTTCATATCCTCAAAATTGCAACTCAGTAGGAGAGAGGCCATCTGGAAAGAAATTGTGGACAAGATAAACAGTGTGGCTGAAGAACGCCGGACAGTCACCGAGTGTAAGAAACGCTGGCATGACTGTAAACGTAGGACCAAAGAGAAAATGGCCAGGAACAGGAAGGCAGCAATGCAGACTGGAGGGGCGAGTCCAGCACAACAGGAGGCTCTGGACCACATGGAGGAGATGGTCGCAGCCCTCATCCCGGAGGAGATCGTCACAGGGATACAAGGACTGGCAGCGCAGACTACCACAACACTACGCACATGCAGGGTAAGTCGCATGGGGAATTACAATGCAATAATGGGGACTGTAAGCAGGGGGGGGATACCTACTACACAATGCATGTAACTTAGCACATATATGAAGTGGCATGGGGAAAGGGGCACGGCAGGGGGGAATGGCCAGTACTGACCATAGCCGGGGCACGACAAAATACTGCCACCACTACAGTCCCACGGGGACATCCTGTAATTACAACAAGAGAGCCAAGGGAAACCAGTGACAGGTGGGAAGGACACTACCCTGAATCCACATCCAGGCACTTGTTTTGCACAAACTATTCCCCATCAACTAGGTCCCTACCTGTAATGCAGTAGCAAATACAACAACTGCAACTTAACTGCCACCACAGTTGACAATAACACCTCTCATCTCTGGGCAGCTATAGTACCAAATGGCAGGAACCCCACCCTGGAACATACATTCCTAAATTAGGGCGTGAGGATGACATCTGCAACTACTCCTAGAAATAAGACAAAGGTACCAGTACACTTAAATGCCGAATGTCCATAACTGACACATACATAAGCCTAAGTAAACAGCAATAGGAGCCACACAGCACTAACGACACACACATGCTGCATACGTCAGGGTCCCTCACGTGCCTGCCTAACAATGCTACATCACAAATGTCATACTGCTCAGACAACAACATTGACGAGGGGACACAGGCAACTGGTCAATGAAACACATCTGCACAGTCTAACCAAAAAATAGGACATTCATACGCTAAACGGGCCAATCCAGTAAGACACACATGAGACCCCATCAGATACAAACATCAACAATGTTTACATCCATACCACATCCTAACATTGACATACATAGGTCATGCCACCTAACATGTACAGATCATGCAATGTGAATAAAAAGTGTATGGTGCAGGGCCTGTGAGGCAAGTGTGCTGGCAGGGCAGTCACAACACCCACAGTCAGTCAAAGTGTAGCGTGGCAAGTGAAACGTATACTTTGCGCAATAGCCTCAGGCTGGAGGCCTTTGTGCATCTTACCCTGAATGTACTTATACTCATTTGCTCACATCTAAGTGCCTCAGAGCACTTTGCACTAAATTAATCTCATTGCCCTTCCTATCAGTTAATGTAGCAAATAGTCAGTCCTAAGGTGTTGGCAATTAGTCAAATCACCCTGTTTTGCCTACTTCTGCACTGGAGTTTGCCAGAACATATTCACTCTGTGGCCCAGTCAAGGATACCGTCTGGTTCGTTGATGATAGATGTGGTAGGGGTTAAGGTTTGCCATTCCTGCGTAGGGAAACTTTGTCATCACAATGACATATGTCTTTTAAATTCACTTCCTCATCCCAAGACACGCATGGGGGAGTTTACAAACAGAAAATCACATCTAGATGCTGCCTGCCTTGCTGCTGATGCACAACCAGATCCCAGCCCATTCCTCTGATATGAGGGATGATGTCTCCCCTGTGATTCAGACAGCCAAGCTCCAAACTTAACATGCAGTGCTATATATAGAACAAGCAGAGGGAGAGTAGAAACTGTTAGGCACCATGATAGCTGTGTACCAATGTATTACTCTCCTGCGGACTATTTCAGTTCTAACTGTGTGTATTGTTTTGGTTATTGGGGCTCACACCTAAATTCCTACAAGTCAGTTGTACAATGAAACTTCATATCAAACAAATACTGTCTGTGTCATTTGTGTATGGGAACATACCGGAAAAGATAGAAATGTGTAGGACCTGAGTGACCACCACTTCCCTGAGAAGTCCCAAAGATGTCATGGGCTTGGACTTCTAAACATTCCTCTGTTGTGGGAGACCAGAGGCACTGCTAGTCTGTCTGAGCTAAATAGAATATCTGGGTGACAGAGTAATTTACAAGTGGGTCAAACTTAGTCCCCCACACCATTAGCTATCCTGCTGCCTAGAAAGCCAAGAATCACATGTAGGATAATGAGAGCCCACCCAAACAAATGTCCCTCCATAACAATAGTGAAACACCGAGGGAGGAGTAGGACAAAAAAATGCATATTCCAAAATAATTACAAATCAACACCTAGAGATGACCTGGCAGGCATGTCTGATAGCTCCATATCATATATGTGATACACAGGTGGGCCATAGGCCTACAACAATGCCCTATGACAGACAGCAGATACCAAGACAAAATCAGAGTACAAAGTTAAGGCATCCAAAGGCTTGTATCTTAGTGCTAAATGATCTCAACACAGACACACTAATTGTACCCTGTTTCATTGCAGAGGAACACGGATCTCCTGCCGATATGCCTGTCCATGAGTTCCCTGATGACATGGATGACGAGAACATCAACCTCACACAAGAGACCATTGACATGGTCCTCGAAAGCCTCCAAACCCCCCCTTCAGTAACAAGGAGGAGCCAAGAAGAAGCAGCCACCACAGTAGAACCACCCGCCACCCCAATTGTAAGACCTGCCAGCTCCAAAACAGCTGAGGACTCTGACGACACTGGCACCAGCTTCGAAAGAACAGTCGTTGGGGTCCAGCGGGAGCTGGCCAAGGAGGTGCGGGTGGGGATGCAAACTATGGCAGCCAGCCTTGAGGGGGTGCGTTCGTGCATGCTGTCAACTGCTGATCAGGCAGCTGCAATGCAAGCCAGAACATCGCTGTTGGAGGAACTTTTAGTAACACAGAAGGCAATCTGCACAGCTGTCATCCAGTTGACCAAACAACTCCAACAGCAAGCCAGTCAGCGTGTGCACGAATGCAACATCGAACCCCTCAGGGCAGACCTGGCTGCCTACCATCGGGATGTGGCTGCCATTCTGAAAAACCAGCACGCTCTCCTTGCTGCAGTACTGCCCTTCATAACTGGACAGGGATCAGCCCCCGGGATGTCTGCCTCCATGTCTTCTGACACTGAGGTGTGTGTTGCCCCTTCAAAACCAACAACAACAAGGACACACCAGACAACACACACATCAGAAGAAGAAGACATGGAACAGATAACATTCACTCGCAAGAGTACCCGGAAGCCCTAGTCCCTGCACCATGCCCCACTCTGACCACGGTCCTACGTTTTGACACATGCCAGCCTCACTCCAACTACCCTCAATGATTGTTCGGCAATCTACTGTTTAACTTGTCCACATTGGCTGTAAATGTTTCTCTCCTACCATTTGGCAATTCCTGTTCCTCTGCACCGTCTGTGACATCACCCCAGCATGTCAGGAGCATCATCCACACCCTGTAAATAGGATCACCATTTAAGAATGCACCAGAACGGACTCACCTAACATTGTTAATGGACTTTTTGCACTACTCCACCTAAAAATAAATATCACTTGCACACCTATTGTGTCTCTGTGTCATTTCACACTTCAACTGTGCAGTACATAACTCCAAAGTGGCTGTGTGGCAACCATGTTGATTCTCTATACTACTGTCCTGATTTCATGTATACTGAAACATCTGTGCAGTGGCCAGGATTGCATCATAGCTTTACTAGACTGAGGAAAATAACTGATGTAGGGACTAAGCACACACAATCATGCTGTGTTGGACAGAATGAGGCCCCATCCATAGCTATTCTAGACAACTAATGGTGGATGAGAAATGTAGGCACCTTGCGATAATAAAACAATACATTATGCTGTAAAATGAAAGGAATGATAACCAAATTACACTGCATCAATCACCCTTACAGCGTATACTACCATGAAGGAAAGTCATGCTCAAGCAGTACACACATGATGTAGGTCAGCAATGACAGCAACAAGACAAGAGTGTGAACAAATACTCATCTACAAAGCTCTCCCTGAACTTCACAATGCTGTCCGACCTATCTATGTACCTACAAAATCAACTCTGGAAGCACTCTTTGTGAAGTAGGATACATACCAACCCCAAATCTTGATGATCTATGCACACTACCAATGGTGGCTCTCCCACATGGTGGATACTTACCAAGTTAGCACACGGGTAGCTGGCATGTTAAACCTCAATAGCCTGGGGATAGCGAGCATAGGACACAAATGTCATACTAAAACTTTCTGCTACACTGATGTCAAGGCCATGAAAAGGTAGCACCTAACGCATCCGGTAAAGGGTTAACAAATTTTTTATTTCCAATAAGTAAGAAAAGAGGCAACTAAGGGAAAGATAAACCTACACTAATCTAACCTGACTACTACTAACCCACAACTGTCCCTAACTAACCTAAGCTAAACTTACTCTACACATGTAACGAAACGATCTAAACATCAACCCCCCACCCACCATTATGAGACAAGACACATGCAGGACAACACTTACTAACCTACACACATACTACACTATCCTAAACAAACATATATTTTTTTGGATTTTTTTTGTTTTTATATTTTTTTTTATTTTTTTGTAAAAATTTTTTAAACAGGAATCCCAACATTGCCCCCCACCCACCCACCCACACAAAAAGATAAGATATAAAGAAGAAGGACCCCCCACCCTCTTACCTAACACTAACTAAGCTAATTACCTACACTTATCCTATAACTAAACCCCCAAACCCAACTAACAGTATGAAATAGGAAAGAGGTGAGAGGGGAGGGGTAAAAGTTCTGGAGGGCAAAATGTCTACGGATTTGCCCTCCGTACTGTTCGCCGGATGGAGCGCAGCTTCTTTTTCACCTCAGCCATGTCCTCCGTCAGGGTGTCAACTTTGGCAATCAACCTGTCCAATTTCCTTGACAATGCGTGGAAGTCCGCTGGGTTGATCGGAGGGTCAGTGCAGGTCTGGGTGCCGGTGGAGGTGGATTGTGTTGGTGGAGTGGTGTGGGCACGGGACTGCCCTGCTCCCACCACACGGCTGGGTCCAGGTCTGGATGAGGATGCCTGGTCCGTTGCTGGGTCCACTTGGCCAGACCTGGTGGATGTAGTGGCGGGGGTTGTTGAGGGCACCGTTGGGGGAGCCTGTGGTGTGGCATACCACGCCCCGGAGGCCCGTTCCGAATTGTATCTGCGGGCCATCCTCCGATACCCACACTGCACCTGCAGGATGTGCCTGTACCTCATTGCCCGGCGCTCAAACTGGTTGCGAGCTGCGGCACTCAGGTTTGCAGCTGTGAAGGGAAAAGGCAAATATTGAGCATAGAATTTACAGTGGGTTGAATACCACAATGGGTAATTTGTCCATTACTAGCAATGTATTGGTTGCAGCAATTGTTACAACATATTTCACGGGAAGGCTCAGAGGAAGTACATGTGAATCATGCATACTGAAGGGCATATCACATATAGCATATCCATGTCTCTACATGATGGATGACATCACCCTCAACTACTCCTACAATTCATACCTAAGCCATTATACATTATGGCACCAGCTCGTCCGCATACTGACTTCACTACATATGTCATTCTATGTGATAAGAATCACACTCCTCACTCAATGGCATTTCGAAATTGTTGTGTGCTAAGATTGAACCCCTGGCCATGAATCATATGTCGACACTATGGGCCAGATGTAGGAATTGATGGGAAATCAACTAGCAAATTGCAAAGCTGAACGGTGTCTCTGACACCGTCTGCGAGTCACTATGGGGTCCCTAAATCCCACCTCATGAACATCAATGATGTGGGTTCCAACTTGCACCACCTTAGCAACTATGGGCACTCACGGGGATGGAGGCCTGCTGGGAACAGCAGAACTCCATAGACGTGACTGCTTTTAATTGAAGCAAGTTATTTTTCACCAAGTGTAGGCCCTTTATCTGAAAGGAAAATGAGCTGCAATTTGTTTTAATTCACAAAAATTGATTGTTCGTAATTTACACAATAATTATTGCTCCCCTAGACCACTGGCTGTTTTGTGCAGGAGTATTTTGGTCCACTCACAAAGGTGAAGGTTCACAATGAGGACCCCTTCCAGTCAGCAAGTTGGTTAGCATCCACTTCAAGTGGATGATAACAGCTACTCACTTTGCAACCACGTACTCGTTAGCAAATGGGATTGCCTAACACTGTGATTTGCAAGTAGGGCTGGTAAACTCCTTTATTTTTTTACTTTAGAAAAGCATTTTGCGAATATGTACATGACCACCAAAAACATTTCGGATTAGGAAACAGACGTTTGCAACTCACTAACATCAAATTATGCTATTTGCAATGTGGAGACATTTTGCTAAATCTGGACCTAGGTACAAACTCAAGTCACAAAAGGTGTTAAGTACGTGTAACATACTGTTTGCTACAGTCCTAGGTACCCTGTTTCACAGTAACATCCCAGTCTTTGTGGGTGGTGTGGGAAGAACAAACAACAATCCCATGATCAATGCACAACCAGGAGTGTACAGAAAGTTCAACAAGCATGTGCCTTCACACACAACACCTATGAAGGGCTAGCAACACGTTGGAGTCAGCCCAACCTTGTCACATCCCAGGTCCACACATGTCAAAATGATATGACTTAGCCAAACATAACATACTATTAGTGAGGCATGTTTTACAACACACACAGAGGAGGTAGAACACCCATTCACATGATTCAACAGAACACCTAGGCCATTGCACTCAAGTCACACACACTTCGAGGTCACCTTGTGGAAGTACATGCCCCCGGAAGATCCGACCTACAGTGTACACAGTCCATCCTCAACTAGGAAGAAGCACTTGTCATCGAAGCCATGTGCCTAAGCTATCTGGGAGACTGTCAGTCTGATATGCTGACTCAGTTAATGGCAAGTTCCTGACCAAGTCTAACATTGACCAGTGTATTCAAAATGAGTCATGCTATTCCCAATTGTCGCACTAATTGAATGACCTACTGCCCCTCAATCTGAGAGATGACTAGGTATTGCTTTACCGAAACATTATTCCAATTTGATATCACACCAAAACAACAAAGCCAATGAACGGCCAGCACATCATATCATGAATTGTCCTGAACACACAGTAATCCATCATGCTTCATTTCCAAACAATGTAAATAGCACTTAGGCAACACTCACTGTAGGTATCGGGGTCGTCAAAATGGGCTACCTCACCAACGGTGTACGGGGCTGGTCCACCTGTAAAGCATGAAAGGAAGATTATACTCAGACTGGGTGAACGGACAAATAATTTCTGTTACAATGACAGTGTGTGAATATTACATGGTAATGATACACTTTCACACATGCTCATCCTGCCTGGCTGACTTTGTATTCTAGATTATCATTGGATGAGTCTCCTGCTCCAGTGACACACCCTACTACACTCATGCAGTGGCCAGGACAGTCATGTGTCGTCCAAGTTACTCCTCCATTAGTAGGCCCGAACAATCATGTGATCCATACATCTCAGCATGTGCATCCCAGAGAGAAACATTCCACAACTGGTTCCATGAGGACTGCATGACCACTCTCAATCAAACAGGCTATGTGGACAGGTTCAACACACAGCAACCAGACACACATGTGACATATGTGTGGACAACATGACTAACTTCATGTGACGTGAAGGCAACACACAGGTGTTGCATCATCATGTGTTTGCAATTTTCGGTCTAGCTATGGCGTCTACATATGTAGGTATGTTGTTTCTACATGACGTACTCACTGGCCATTATGACCAGTAGAGTACAAATAGAGCAGTTCACGTGTTGCTTTTCAGACACAAATGCAACAGTACATTCCATGCAGCTACAGCCATCTGGTATGTGTTGCAAAAATGAGGCATCGGCCTGGTAGCATAGGTCTTCATACACACCCGGCAACAAATACACATTTGGACACATATGTATACCTTTGTAGCGCAGCATTTGCATCATTTTGTGACGCAGAGAGGGGGCTACTTAGCAAAATACAAATAGATGTTGCATTTTACTGCTGTTATTGGGTGTACATGTGTAGCAAAAATGTGGATTTATGTGTATGCCCATGGGCCTAGGTTTCCCTAGTATAACACGCAGTCAGCTACTTATTTTGCAGATTGGCTACCAATCATCACATGTTCACGCACACATTCCTATTATTCCCATGTAATTGATTATTACTCACCAACATAGCCACCAATCCGGAGTCCCAGGTGGTCCAGCAGGTCCTGTTCCCTGCTGATCAGATCTGCCCAGCGGTGCTTGAGTTGATGGATATTCCTCAGACTCCCGTAGACCCGGACCAGGTGATGGCGCACCTTCTCCCAACGGATTTTCCTCGCCTTCGTGTGATACCCCTGTATCACACGGCCCCCAGCCTCCAGCATCAGTGGGAGGAAATGGCTTACGAGCCATATGAAGCCCCCCAATTCGTCCTCACCCATCCTGGACAGGCGAGGCCTACCTGACATGATGCGAGGTGTAAAAAAGTACCAAAGAAAAATGAAAGAAAAAGTGGGAAATGGGGAAAGGTAGAGGTGTGAAAGAAAAAGAAGAAGGAGAAAAATAGCCCAACTAACCCCCCAAACTATGCTACCCACAACAGACTCCCACAGACAAGACAAACTATCACAGGTATAGACAAAACAACACTAAACAGACTGAGACAATGTTTGACAACAATAAAAGATTGACACAAAGACAAAATACAAGGCACACAGGACACTAAAGCAGTAAAACACAGGACAACACCTTTCACACAACCACACAGTCTAGATAACTCTGAGACTGCAAAGTGAAAGTGAAAGTCAACTCCCAGTACAGATTTGGTAAACAGGATATCCTATTACATCACTTCCTGCATAAAATGGCCGCCGTTTTTATTTTCGCGTAATGCGTCATATTTTCACGCATACACAGATGTGCGTCATATTTTTTTGACGCATTACAGTGCACATGATGCGGAGTGTAAAAATATGCTATGAATATTAATATTTCAAATTGTACATGAGATGACCAAAATATTGTGCATGTAGCGTCAATTTCACCACGCATACATCATGGGCGTCGTTTTTTTTACACGTACAGTGGTGCACATGATGCGGAGTCAAAAAATATGATATGAATATTAATAATTAATACTGTACATGAGATGACCAACATATTGTCCATGTAGCGTCATTTTTACCACGCATACATCATGGGCGTCATTTTTTTTACACGTACAGTGGTGCACATGATGCGGAGTGAAAAAAAATGGTATGAATATTAATAATTAATACTGTACATGAAATGACCAACATATTGTCCATGTAGCGTCATTTTGACCACGCATACATCATGGGCGTCATTTTTTTTACACGTACAGTGGTGCACATGATGCGGAGGGGAAAAAAATGGTATGAATATTAATAATTAATACTGTACATGAAATGACCAACATATTGTCCATGTAGCGTCATTTTGACCACGCATACATCATGGGCGTCATTTTTTTTACACGTACAGTGGTGCACATGATGCGGAGTGAAAAAAAATGGTATGAATATTAATAATTAATACTGTACATGAAATGACCAACATATTGTCCATGTAGCGTCATTTTGACCACGCATACATCATGGGCGTCATTTTTTTTACACGTACAGTGGTGCACATGATGCGGAGTGAAAAAAAATGGTATGAATATTAATAATTAATACTGTACATGAAATTAGCAATATATTGTGCATATAGCGTCATTTTGACCACGCATACATCATGGGCGTCATTTTTTTTACACGTACAGTGGTGCACATGATGCGGAGTGAAAAAAAATGGTATGAATATTAATAATTAATACTGTACATGAAATGAGCAATATATTGTGCATATAGCGTCATTTTGACCACGCATACATCATGGGCGTCATTTTTTTTACACGTACAGTAGTGCACATGATGCAGAGTCAAAAATATTGTGGATGTAAATAATAATTTGAAGGTGAAATATCAAGACACTTTTGGATACATTTGTATCTGACTCTGCATTGTGTGCACTCATGTACATGAACAAATTATGACGGCCATGCTGTATGCGTAGAATATGGAGCAAATTTATCCAAATGTCTTCATGTGTTTAGCTTTGGAAAGGTGATTTGTCATGGTAAAACGGTGCGATGTGAGACACATTTGTGTTTGTATATGACAAATGTCCGTACTTTTATGTATAGACGGCCTTCACACTGTGATGTTTGGGATACGTTAACTAATGTATTGACCATATTTGACAACATATTTGGTGTAATTGCTGATGGCTATTTTGAAATGAGGTTTTTGATACCATTATGTATTCCGTCTCCAAAATGTCCCCACCTTTATGATGGGGATGCTTTTATCTGTAGTCCTAACAGGGAGTGGGAGAGTCACTTTCAGTTTTTAGGGGGCTGACCATGTCCCATTATGATTTTGTGTTTCATATTTGTGTAGGACTTGTGACATGGAGGCCACACATGTGCCTTATGCATGTGTTTAGTTCACAAGTACATGATTCCTGTATGTTTTGGGGGTGGTAGAGGTGGAGTTAGGCCCCCAGCACCCTAGGATTTGACCATCCAGAATAGCTACTGTATCCATGGAGTATTTTTATCATATCCTGGCAAACCTGCAGCAGCGGGCGAATGTAAGGCCATATGGTATGAATGACTGTTGACCATTCATTCATCTCATTAGCCCATTTGACGTTTGCAGTATTGATGATTTGGAGCTAAGTTGCATACCATTTTCATATGACTAAGGGGGTCATTCTGACCGCGGCGGGTGGCGGTCGCCGCCCGCCAAGCGGTTCCCGACGAAAGACCGCGGCGGTCATTCTGGCTTTCCCACTGGGCTGGCGGGCAACCGCCAAAAGTCCGCCCGCCAGCCCAGCGGGAAACACCCTTCCCACGAGGACACCGGCTCAGAATGGAGCCGGCGGAGTGGGAAGGTGCGACGGGTGCAGTTGCACCCGTCGCGAATTTCTTTGTCTGCAAAGCAGACACTGAAATTCTTTGTGGGTCCCTATTACGGGGGCCCCTGCAGTGCCCATGCCATTGGCATGGGCACTGCAGGGGTCCCCAGGGGCCCCGCGGCACCCCCTACCGCCATCCTGTTCCTGGCGGAAGACCCGCCAGGAACAGGATGGCGGTAGGGGGTGTCAGAATCCCCATGGCGGCGGAGCGCGCTCCGCCGCCATGGCGGATTCTCAAGGGCAGCGGGAAGTCCGTTTCTGGCCGCGGCTGAACCGCCGCGGTCAGAATGCCCATCGGTGTACCGCCAGCCTGTTGGCGGTGCTACCGCCGACCTCCGCCATGGCGGTAATTACCGCCAGGGTCAGAATGACCCCCTAAGTTTGCAAGACTCTCAGCGTTCACGATGTGATAATGCAAAGATTGTTTTGCTTGTCTGTGTCCCTTTCTGCATAAACTGGTTTAGTGTCATGTTACAATCTTCCTGCTAGGTTCAAACTGGGACACAACTGTGATGGTCTACTTTCAAATATTAGGTTGGTTGTATGACATATGTGTACATGTGTGTGGGAATGTGGATCCAGTATGACCTGTCTGTGTGTATGTTGTCACTGTAACTTCAAGGTCTCCTCCTGAGTTAGTGGCAGCTGATGTTGTTGCAATTGTGTATTGCTCACATCATACACTTGAGAGAAGCCATTGATGACATGTTCACGTACACATGGATGGTCCCACCCTGTCTCTGAACACGTGTGATGTGACTTTCAAATGATCTCAAATTTTGGGCTGGATGAGAGACTGTTTCAGTTGTTTGGATCCGGCATGTGTAATTGTCACATTTGTACTCTTGTTGGGCTCTGTGTATGGTAATGTAACATGTCACATCCTACCCTCTGTGCATACAGTTGTGATGTTTATTTTTGGTGTGATGAATTTTAATGGCATTCTTGATCAATGAGACGACATTCATCTTCAGCTATTTCAAACTAAAGGTGGTCAGAAATGAATAGGCCAAAGCATGATGTGGTGTTTGTGATCTGTGTTTATTTACAAGTGTGGAATACAAGTGATTATAATGGCTTAAGTAAAAAAATTGTTCACAAGCTGTTGGCGCCTACGCACTCCTGCTGCGGTGTTAGGTTGTTCCCCCTCCTGTTGCAGGCCAGCATCCTCCTCATCATCATCCTCAGGCATGTCTGGGTCCGGTTCAAGGAGGGGAATGTTCCTTTGTACACAAATATTGTGTAATATGGCACAAGTGAGTATGATTTTGCATACCATCTCTGGGGAGTATAGTAGGCTTCCGCCAGTGATGTCAAGGCAGCGGAACCTTGACTTTAGGATCCCAAAGGTCCTCTCCACAATGCTGCGTGTCCTCTTGTGGGCGTCATTGTATGCCCGCTCAGCAGCAGTATTTGGGTTCCCATATGGTGTCATTATCCAAGGCTGGATGCCATACCCCTGATCAGCTGAAAGAGAAACACAGAATGGTATCAATTAGATGTAGGAGGCACTGTTGTACGTATCTTTGATGGCAGTAGTTGTGTTGTGTTGTCTGTGACTATTTTGTGTACTAATGTGACAACCTATGGTTGTTGGTGGAAACTTTGGCATTGTTTTTTTTCCTTGGCTGAGCAAGTGTTTGTTGTCTAACTGTTTGTCAGCAGGATGTATTGGTTTCTCAAGTACAGTGTGCCCTCCCTTGCATTGTGACTTGTGACACAGGTGTCCGTGTGTCCTCACTGGGGGTGTGATGATAGTTCCATGCAGAGTTGAAACATGAAAGGGTATTAGAAACGTCCATATGAACATAGCCAGGCCATCCCATCCCTTAAAAGTTATGCATTGTATTAGTGTGCAGGTTATTGTGAGACTTCCAATTTGCAAGGTGACATTTAGGCAACCACAGTCATGAATGTCTTCACACTAAGCTGTGGAGTAAATTCAAATGTGTGAGAGGTTCAATGGTGACTTGTGACACATGGCTAGTGATGTGAGTACCTCAGTGTGTCCCTGTCTAGGTGTTGCTATTGTGGTGTATGTGTTGTTTATCCTAGAGGGTTTCTGTGCAGTGAGTATATAAGTAGATTTTTGTCCTTACCAACAAGTAGTCCATTGCCATACCGTCCATCCTGGAAGTGTTGGTTGATGGTGCAGTGACGGAAGATGAATGCGTCATGTACACTCCCAGGATATTTAGCCACAATGTTGCTGATCAG